>NC_054857.1:1205914-1808872 GCF_016861865.1 Aspergillus puulaauensis
AAAAATACGGTCTGTCCATCGCAGCAACTTCCATACTACCAGCTCCTCTAAACCAGATTTGTATAGGAGATCTAGCCCGTGTTGGCCCGAACTGGCTCGTTACCAGCGACCCAGACATCATCCGGTACATGAGCGCAGCCAGATACAAGCACCGCAAGTCGTCTTGGTATGCAGCCTTACAAGTCGACCCCTTCCTGCATAGTGTCTTTACAGAGACCAGCTTGGAAAAGCACGATCGGTTGAGAACCAAAGTGCAGCCTGGCGTACGCCCGCCCACCCTATCCGACTAAGCCATTCCATGAATCCAGCTAATAGGCGAATGAATAACTCCAGTTCTCAATGAAAGAGAACCGAGATCTAGGCGTCAAAATCGACTCCCAAATTGCTTCGCTAGTAAGCCTAATAGAGCGCAAGTATATCTCCACGCCCAGCGATATCCGTCCAATCGACCTTGCGCAGACGGCGCAGTATTGGGCATTGGACGTAATAACCAGCATCACCCTTGGCGATGCCTTCGGGTACTTGACGGAGGATAGGGACATGTATGACTTTATCAAGATCATCAAGGGCGAACTTCCGCTGGCGACTGCCTGCTCGAATACTCCTACCCTGGGGAAGCTTGTCTTTGGGACGGGGCTGCTGGCCTTGATGGGCTCGAACCCGAAGGATGAGAAGGGGCGTGGCAAGTTAATGGGGTTAGTAGACACGACTATCTGTGTGCTCCTCACTAATTGGCCATAGTGTCGCCCAAAAAGTGGTTGAGGAGCGTTTTGGCCCTAACAAGGTCGTAAAGGACGACATGCTGGGGAGCTTCATCCGCAACGGAATTGATAAACGCCAGGCTGAGGCGGAGCTACTTGCGACCATGTTTGTTCTCTCTTTTGTCTCTCTTCCACACTTTTGAACGAGGTTTTGACTATTTTCACCCTCGCAGTGTAGCTGGATCCGACACCACAGCCACAGCCATCCGAGCAACGATGTTATATATCATGGCAAACCCGCGTGTATACAACACTCTCATAAACGGAATCCAAACCGCAGAGCGCAAAGGCCGAATCTCATCCCCCATTACATCTGCAGAATCACGGGAAATGCCTTACCTGCAGGCCGTAATCAAGGAAGGCCTGCGCATCCACCCCCCAATAACCGGTCTGCTAACGAAGGTAGTAAACCCCGGCGGCGAGACAATAAAAGGCCGGTTCGTTCCAGGCGGGACTGGCATTGGACACTGTGGATGGGGTATCCAGCGCCATGAAGTCTTCGGGGCTGATGTCGATGTCTTTCGACCGGAGCGGTGGATTGAAGCGGACGGTCTCCAGAGACGTGAGATGGAGAGGACGCTGGATCTGGTCTTTGGGACTGGGAGGTGGGGGTGTTTGGGGAAGGCGATTGTGCTGGTGGAGTTGGATAAGATATTTGTTGAGGTGCGTTTATTGCAGATGCCCCTTCTATGATCAGTAACTAATTGAACTTCAACAGCTGCTCCGGAGATTCGACTTTGAGCTGATCTACCCAGGCTCCCCGTGGAAATCTGTCAACTTTACCTTGTTTCTGCAGAAGGAGATGTGGGTGCGTGTCACAAAGCGAGAGCAGGGCTCTACGGTGGATGGGTTGGATTAAACTGTCGTGCTTAGCTAGAGTGATATTGAACTGTTCTTGGATCCATAACTCTGTCTGAACAGGCATTTAGTGTTTGTTGATGTATAAATTGTATACCTAAATCGTATGCTGGGCCTCTCCATGCGCGAGGTAAGCATAGAGCGCTGAGATATTCTATTCCCACGTTTTGATTTTCTTTGATTGCGCTGGTTTATGTAGACCTAATCTATTGTATTGGTCCAGACTCTATAGCCTATTTGAGCATTGATATAGAACGAGCAGAGACGGCCTGCTTTCCTGCTTGCTTTACTGAAAGTTCCTGTCAGCGGTAGCCGCCGGTTAGAAGGTCAGTATCGATTACTGAAGGTATTTCTACCGTAAAGGTCTATTAAAACGCTCAGCTGAACCAATCCCTACCTATTCTCAACTATCAGACGGCCTCCGCTGCAGCTCGCATAGTATGACCGTCATGACCGGCTGTAAGCATGGGCTGATTGGAATGCCATGAAACAACAAGCAATCCTATTAATATTTATCATCGGTGCCTTGCAGAAGTGACACAGCGGTGTGTTCAGCAAACTCCCATATGGCATCTATGCGATGGGCTCGCCCTCCGTCGATACCCTGACTATAGCACCGGACGGAACCTCAATGATCACAGGAATATATCCAAATAATTCCCTCCAGCTGGAAAGAGGCTACACCGAGTACATCGAGACCCAGTGATACATTTCCCATAGGTCATGTCTACGGACATAGCTGGCTTTTGGCCCCTCGGGCATAAGACTGACGGGCGCTGGAGTAGGGCAAATCGAGCGGTCTCTGCCATCGCGGGGGCTGTGAACCACCCTGTCATTTGTCTAGGAATAGTATATGACTGGAGCTTGCTTTCTGCTTTATCCCTGCAAGCCACGCGAGTTCATCAAGGCAGACAGCGTGGCCTCCCGTTGGCTGACTGTATCGATCTGAATACTTCGCCTCGTGTTTCGAGTCATCAGGCGTCAGTTGCTTTTTCCTGCATGGAGACGCCAAACCATTGGCCAGTCGACACCAGAAACAGAGTCAGCATTTCCTCCAGCGTCTTTAATGAACTCTTGTTGTTGGCAATCGGGGCGGGGCTCCGTGGGCCAGGGCCGGTTTCAACTAACCATTGAATATAGAAACATGGCGGCGAATCAGAAATTTGGGGCTCGTTTTATTGAGACATCTCCAATCTCAGCTGGTATCTACGAGCCCGAGATATCCGTGGGTCTTTCTGGGTTAGCACTGGCGACGGGGTATATAAGGAGCGGGCTCTGCCTCCATACAGGAAGCAACAACACCGGGACAATTCAAACCAACACAGCAAGAGCCTATTTCTTACAATGAGATCATTCTTCAAGTACCTGGCGCTGGCTGCCTTGCCAGCAGCCACCTTGGCTCTTCCATACCCCTTCAACGTGGCGACACGCACCCCTGCCCAGCATAACCTTACATCGACGAGTATAATCACCCAGCTTGGCCCAATGCTGTCCTCCGATGCTGCAATCTATGCGCATAGCGACGAGCGCTGGGAAAACGCCACATCACGCTGGCAGTCCTATTCCAGCCCTGACTTTACCGTTGTGGTGGAAGCCGGAACTGAGGGCGATGTGGCCGTTATTGTATGCTGATACTTGTGTTGCTGTTATATATTCACCTTTATTCTAACTATTCCCAAGGTCAAGTACGCCAATTCCTATGGTATCCCCTTCCTCGCAGTCAATACCGGCCACGGCGCCCCAAAGACACTAGGCACTCTGCGCAATGGGATCGAGATTTCCCTGCGGCAGCTGGATGAGATCACAATCGCCCAAGACGGAGAATCAGCATTCTTCGGCGGCGGTGTTTATAGCGACCAGGTCATTCATACGCTCTGGGACGCCGGATATGTTGCTGGTAAGTATTTCCGCCTATATCTCCGTCTGCTTCGTCTAACAGCTTACTACGTAGGCACCGGCAGCTGCGCCTGCGTAGGCATCATGGGCCCAACCCTCGGCGGAGGACATGGCCGCTACCAGGGCTTCTACGGTCTTATCATCGACATGTTAATTTCGATGAACGTCGTCCTGGCCGATGGGTCAACTGTGACTGTATCCAACAGCTCCCATCCTGACCTCTGGTGGGCAATGCGCGGAGCAGGACACAACTTTGGCATCGTGACCAGCTTCGAGGCCGACATCCACCCGCGCACTGTGGACGAGTGGTATATCCACCGGTTCGTCTTCACGCAGGATAAACTGGAGTCGGTGTTTGAGACTGTCAATGCGCAGCAGATGGCTGAAGATGCCCCTGTGGAGCTGATGAACTATGGTGTCTTTACTTGGAATGCCGAGTTTAGTACAACAGAGGTACAACCACCATCTTATATACTTGAATCTGTAGTATACTAACATTATAGCCCATCCTCGAATTCTTCATCCACTACGTCGGCACCGCCGAGAACGCCGCTCCATTCCTGCAGCCATACGATGCGCTCGACCCCGTCGTCTCAACCGGCCAGTACCACCCATACCCCGATGTCCCCGACGCAACAGGCACAGGCGTCCACAGCCCCATGTGCCAGCACGGTAAAACCAACATGCAATTCCCCTTTGGCCTCCTCGAGCACAATATCACCGCGACCCGGCAGATCTACGACTACTTTGCGAATGTCACGGCCGCGCAGCCGGTCTACAACCAGTCCATTGTCGTCTTCGAGGCATACTCGCTGCAGGGCGTGCAGGCTGTTGACCCAGCTAGCTCGGCGTTTCCGCATCGTGAGGATAGGTTTCTTTGGTGTGTACCCCATTCATACTTACTTTTCATCCGTCTGGCGCAATAGCAATAAAGTCTAACAAGCTCTCCTAGTGATGTCCTGATAACCTACGAGCCAGACAGCTCCCTCGACAACCGGGCCATCGCTATCGGAAAGCAGATCTCGAGGCTCTGGGCCGAGGGCCAGCCAGGCCAGGAGGAGCATATCTATGTCAACTACGCCTTTGGGGACGAGCCTCTGGAGCAAGTGTACGGGTCTGAGCCGTGGAGGCTAGACAGACTCCGGGCTGCGAAGGCGAAATATGATCCGAATAATATCTTTCGATACTATAACCCTCTTGTTCGGGGTTCAAAGTGATAGGAAGTTGCTGTGGTTTGACTAGGGCAGATCCCGCTTGGAGTTTGGTGCGAACTGTCACTCGTTTTGTTAGTCGGCTTTTATTCAGATTGAAATAGATGATATATAGAATGATATACAGAATTGGTCAATTGGATTGCTGTCTTTCTATCTCTTTTCGGGTTTTGTGTATAACAGGTCCAACAGTGAGCAGCGTATTAAACCCGTGAATCTGCCATCTCACCTTCGACAGTATAACAGTTGCTGCAACGTGGACTCCAATGACATCAGACTGAAGGCAGAGAAGGTCCGTCCGTCGCTCGAATTAGAATGTTATACAATACGAGGATCGGAGTCCGTGAAATGCAGTGAGAGATGCAGCGGATGTCAGCACAGGAGTGCTATACTCTGCCCCAATGCACTCAGTCCAACACAGACCGGAGCTCCGATGTACATCCATGGGCTGAGGCCCGACGGAGTGATGCTCTATTTTCAGAGCCTGAGAGTTTGTTCTATATAAGAGTATCCAGGAATAGACACATCCAACATCTTAGGTCTTTCTCTAACACCATAAACCAACCCAGCCCACAATGTCCAACAACACCGCAGACATCTACGCAACCCCCGGCCCCTTCACCAAATTCCCCGGCGAAGGACTCCCGGATATCAAGCGGTACATCACAACCCACAATGCGCAGGGTGAGGGCATCTTCCTCCCAGCCGACAACGGCGACCACCAAGCCCTAATGGCCAACGGCCGGGGCGTCCAAAACATCATCTACACCACCCACGGCGACGCCGTGGAACTGAACGACGAGGTGGACATTGCTTTCGCCAGAGATAACGAGGTTAGTTTCTTCTCTCCTTCTCACTTCGCCTAGACTGTGCCACCTCAGTGCTTAATCTTATTTGTCCAGCCCAGCCTCCACGTCCCCGGCGGAACGCTCGTGCGCATGATCGATTTCGCACCGGGCGTGGAGTCGCCCTTGCACCGCGCGATGTCGCTGGACTACGGGACTGTCATTGAAGGCGAGTTCGAGGTTGAGCTGGATAGTGGCGAGAAGCGGATCATGCGTCGAGGCGATGTGCTCGTTCAGCGCGCGACTGTGCATCGCTGGCGCAATCTCTCGCCTGATCGGCCCGGAAGAATGCTTTTTGTTTTGTTGGATTGTAAGCCACTGGATCCGATTAATGGGAGGGAGATTAAGGTCGAGCTTAATGAGCTGCAGGCGGATTTTCCGAGCAGTCATTAGGGTTGTCTGTTGAAATGGATGGTGGTGGTTCTAGATATATCTGGGAAATTGAACTATGGCTTTGAGAACATTCCATTGACTTATAAGACAGAAATAGTCTAGATTATATTATAGAAGTATAGAAGCGAGTTATGGTAAAGGCTATATTTGAGTGAATGTTATGGTTATGGCAGCCCTATGATGACTTCAAGCAGTCCGATTAACTCCTAAATGCAGTCTTAGACAATCATAACATGCTCCCTAAACTAGAAACCCCTCGAAGAAATACTCCATAAATACTCAATACACACTCAGTACTCCGTACGGATCTCAGGGTCAACTTCCTTCAAGACTGCAACAATCTCCTTCCACAGCTTCTCCCTTGCGACGACCAGGTCAGGATCCGACACCAGGTTTCCAGGGCTGTCAATATTAGCAAGCGTTCAATAGTATCAGACAATGAAAACGTACTCTCTAATAACCTGATCCTCGAGCCATTGCCCATGGGTCTCTGGTCCCTGCGTCACAGCATGTACAAGTGTTTTGCTCCCCTCCTCGATAGTCCTCGCAACAATCGCCTGCACAATCTTGATCATGAGCGGGATATTCTCCTCCCTGGATAGCAGGTTCGATTTGCAGAATCCCGGGGCCACACAGTTGACAATGACAAGCGGATCGCCATTCTCGTCTCGCGGCGCCAGCCGAGCAAGCTCCTTGGTGATATAGATGTCGAGCAGCTTCGTGATTGCATAGCGCTCAGTCGGACCGCCCAGCGTCTGCGACGTTTTCCACTCCTCCTGACTATTCAGCGACTTCAGTATACTGTCCGTGTCACGCTCAGGAAACCGTGCATTCTTGTGGATGTCACTCGCAAGGAGCGTCAAGTGTGGCTGCGACGCCGGATCTTGCTCTTTCGCTTGAAGCAGCAGCGGCAATAACTCCAGACTCAGCAGCGCAGTCGATAAGTCGTTCACTTGCAGTCCTCGTTCCCATCCATCTCCCGTGGTCGCCCATTCAACCGATGCAAGTCCTGCGTTCATGATTGCAAAGTCCAGCCGGCCCCCAGAGGCAACGTATTCGCGCGCCCTGCCGGCGAAGGCCTTGACACTGGCGAACGACTCCAGATCTATCGGCCATACGTGCACTCGGGCGTCGCCGGCGACGATCCCGGATGTGATATCTTTCTTTGCTTCGTCGCCTTTGGAAACAGAGCGCACGCCTAGAATGACGTTGGCACCGAGGGTTAGGGCATGCCGGGCGGCTTCGCGACCGAGACCGGTGTTTCCGCCGGTGATGAGGATGGTTTTGCCATTGAGAGAAGAGAATGGAGGGAGAGTGAGTTTTGTAAAGAACCGGCTGTAGATGGCACCCATGATGTCGTGTCGGTGTCAGTCAGATAGATGAGTGATGAGCCTAACCAATATTAAATGCCTTTATAAAGCCGAACGCACGGTGCAATAAACCTCCCGGCGGACGAACATCCATCCGACTGCAGACAAAGAAGTGAATAAGAATAGGAATGCCTGGTGAGGTGAGGAGGTGGTGAGCCGTGGTGAGACTTGTGTAACACCAACACCCCTTGTCCCAGTTAACTCCGATGCTGATGCTTGGACCGACAGTAAGCCAACAGGAGTATCTTCGCAAGCTTCAGGTTATATGAAACACATCTAGCGTGCTATCAGCCAGGATCGATACAGTTCCCTGCCAGTCTGAGGTGGGCTTAGCTTATGTCTTTGTTTCCAACCAGACTTGACTTCCGTCAACCTCCGGCCGCTGACAACACGGCGATGCTTTGTTTGCCCTGCTGGCCTGACTGTGAATGAAGGAGTGAAGCATCGTATTGGTGTTACTCCGTGCCGATTCCACAGGGCACTGCATACAGCGTGGCCGAAACACCGTGGTAATAAAAGCCTTCGATAAAGCAGCCCTGACCCTTGTTATCCACAACAGATAATACAATCTTTAAGTTTTTGCACTATGTCATCTACTGAAGCCATTGCGTCTTTCACGGCCTCGCAGCCTTCTTCTCTGCCTCCTTCTTTGCAGGCCCCTGTGACGAACAAGGAAGAGCATGGCTCAACAGAGGCAATCCATCGCACCCTGAGCCTTACGCAGCCGCCGCGAGATGTCCATGGCGTTGCCTGGGTGCTTGTTGGTAAATATATCCCACATGTGTAGATCAAGGGCTAATGGTTCAACCAGTGCTGTCGGTGTTTTCGTGCGTCTTCCTCTTCGCCCTGGACAACACCATAGTGGCCGATGTCCAGCCGGCAATCATCAATGAATTCGGCGACCTCACGATGCTTCCATGGCTGTCCGTGGCCTTTTTACTTGGAGCTGCCAGTACGCTTCTTGTCTGGTACGATGCTCTCCCATCTTCCATTCTAGATCTAACGGTACCAGGAGCAAGGGATACGGCCAATTCAACTGCAAGTGGCTCTACATTATCACCACCGCCATCTTCGAGGTCGGCTCAGCAGTCTGCGGTGCTGCTCCCAATATGAGCAGTCTCATCATCGGCCGTGCCATATGTGGCCTCGGCGGCGCTGGCATGTATCTCGGCGTGATGACGATTCTGTCGATGCTCACGTCGCCATCGGAACGGTCCATCTACATGGGACTAACGGGAATGGTCTGGGGGACTGGAACTGTGTACGTAGGAAGATACTGAGATACTGATTTATTAGTACTTTAAGCTGACTTCCCAGACTTGGTCCTATCATCGGTGGAGCCTTCACCGACAGTCCAGCAACATGGCGCTGGGCGTTCTATATCAACCTCTGCATCGGCGGACTATTCGCACCGGTATTCTTCTTCATGATCCCCAGCATCGACCCCCGACCTGGAGCTTCACTCAAGGAGCGCCTGGCCGAGATCGACTGGCTCGGCCCTATCATCTTCATCGGCGCCTACGTCTCCGGCATCATGGCAATATCCTTCGGCGGCGTTCTCTACGCCTGGGACGACAGGCGCATCATCGGCATGTTCGTCTGCTCCGGCGTGCTGTTCACTCTATTCTTCCTCCAGCAGGGCTTCACCGTCTTCACCACCTACACGGCCCGGATCTTCCCCATGCAGTACCTCAAAAGCAAAGAGATGGTCCTCCTTTTCATCGAGACCGCCGCTGCCGGAACATCCTGCTTCGTGCCTATCTACTTCATCCCGCTCTTCTTCCAGTTCGTGCGCGGCGACAGCGCGCTGGATGCTGGAGTCCGTCTGCTCCCGTTTATCGTCCCGCTGGTGGTGTTTAACCTCGTCAATGGCGTCGCAATGTCCGCAATGGGCTACTATATGCCCTGGTACCTCCTCGGCGGGGTCCTGGTCATTGTCGGCGGAGTCCTCCTGCGAATCACGGAACTCTCAACAAGCCAGGCCCAGATCTACGGAGCACTTGTAGTTGGCGGGATAGGCACAGGTGTCTTCTCTCAAGCCGGATTCGCCGTCGCGCAGTCTCTCGTTCCTGGTAATGAGATCCCCATGGCTGTGGGGTTTATCACCTGCGCACAAGTCGGCGGGTCAGCGATTGCCCTTTCAATTGCGAATACGTTATTCCTGAACCGTGCAACCACGCAGGCGAGTGCGCTGCTCCCGGATGTGAGCGCGGATGGTATCCAGGCCTTGATATCTGGCGCGAATCATGCGCTTCTGGATTCCTTGGATGAGGCGCTGAGGTCGGATGTGCTTAGTGCGATTGTAGGGGCCATTACGGATGCGTTTGTGTTGGATCTGACTGCAGGGTGTGTTGCTGTTGTTCTGGCGGTGTTTCTGAGGAGGACCAAGATCAGCTTCAATTCTGCTGCGATTGGGGGGATGTAACCGGAGTATGTAGGCATCAAGTATGTATGTAGGAGTCAAGACCTATATATAGTTCTACGTGCAGTGGATTGACCACATGAAAGGGGTGAAATGCCGCGGACAACGTCGAGTATGCCTGAAGAATGCCATATAATGTCCTAGATGCTTCTGCTTTGCTTACTCCTCCTGCATGTCCAGTCGGAGACCGATAGTCCCACCACCCCCTGCAATGGTATCAGGCCACTTCCTGCTAGGAGGCTGATCAGTAACCCTTCTCGTTCTATACTCTGGTCCATCCATTGGACGAGTCAATGCTTCCTCCAGCGACCTGCCATAGGCTGTAACATGCCCTCGCAAGCCCCAGGTCACACCAGGCAACCGGCCAGATCTCTTCACCGCTGGATTGCCTGCAGTCTTGATTGCAACAACCAGCTTCAATAAGAAGCAGCACCGTAAGCCTCAGTAGACATGTTATGCTATCTTCAGACTCTGCTCTAGACGGATTGGCAACCCTGGAATAAGGCCGGCCGTTCTTTCTTCAGGATTGACCTCTCCTGCACGTCAGCACTTACCGTGTATCTTAACCATTGGATGTCTGGCCTAATTGTCCTTCTGACGAGGCTCTCGGAGGTTCAGATGGTCATCCGAGCCGGGCGTTGGCTATGGAGAACTTGAGTACTTGAAGCTATGGCGAGCCGTGAGAATTGGCGGAGTTTGTTTCTCCATCTATCAGTTCAAGCTTCGTCTCAGTCAGCCGCCACAAGCTCTGGTAAACTATATTATAGTCTTCCTGACATATTATTTCTTTTTTTTCTCAAAAGACTATCTATCCTCACAATGTCACTATTCCCATATTCATCCGACGCGCGCATTGAATCGGTTCTGGCATGTACCCACTGCGCCAGGTCAAAAGCCAAATGCGATAGAAAGGTAGGAACGAAGCGACTAGTTACTGAATATGTCTGACACTTCTGAATGTAGGTACCATGCACCAGGTGTGTGGATAGGAAGCTGGTCTGTGAAACGAGGCCACCCCGTCGAGGCCACGGACACGGACATACTCGTTCGAACCACAGTTGCAACGATTTGAAAAGAAAGCGCCCTCGTTCTAGAGGCCACCATGGCACACGGATGAGCGTGGGCTCGGATACTGATTCAGCCTTTACGTTCGCCAGTGAGAGCCATTTCTCAACTCAGGCCCTGCTGCAGGCAGAGGACAGCTATATGGATATGGACTGGACGTTATTAGGTGACAGTTCTGGTGACTTATACGTCCCTGCACTTCCAGAGCCTCCTATTACCGCATCTTCTTCAAGTGGAATCTACTCACTGGGTCCCGATGAAGGGCCAGGATGCTATGCACTCGAGGATCTCCTCCCAGGGGACTTCCCTTTCTGCCCTTTTCCAGGGATGGCATCGCCAACAGCCTATTTGCCCAGCTTGACAGATACAGACGGCTCTTTAAGTGATTTACCGTACTCACTTCCTACATTGACTCCGGCTGGAGCATCCCAAGACAATATATTGCCTCTCCAAGCGGCTGATATCCAACCTCACGAAGCCCTAGACGGCTGGCCAATATTCAAATGCAATCCCATTGTCCCGTCAAGGGAATGCACGCCCACGGCTGCACACCACGTAAATCATCTCCGAACATTGCTCGAAAACTGTACCGAGCCGATCGAAATCAGCGGACTGGCTGAATCGACTTCAGAACTGGCCCCTCTCCTCGCGACCACCAGGGAACGGCTCACTGCAGTCCTGCAAGGCCTTTTCAACGAGGCTCAACATGTGTACAGTCTCCAAGATCTGGCCATCAGAACAAATACAGGATCAAGGCATTCCCACCCTGATTTCAGTGCATTTGGAGGATCATCCATCCTCCTCCTCCCGCCTCCCCTCGTGCTAGAATCTCTACTACAATCCTGCCTCGCCGCATGTTCACCATACTACCCATTCATCACAACAGCATCCCGCACCGTCAGCAAGCGCATGGAGAGTAGTCGACGTCCCATTCTGCCCAGCATATTCCTCCTGCTCATGCTAGCGGCTGGAGCCATGACGGTTGGAGCCGGCGAAACACACAACCAAATGGCGCATGGCCTGGTTGAGATATGTCGGATTTCTCTACGCAGACAGATTGAGCAGGATGTGCAGCTGGCGCTGGATCCTGAGGTGCTGGAGTGTGCGTTGTTACTTACGATTGTGGCGGTTTGGAGTGGTGATAAGTGGCAGATGGATGTGAGTTTTGTATCATTTCTGCAGCTGCGATGGCTATGCTGATCATTGGATTATTTGTCTCCTTTTAGATTTCGATATGCCAAAAGGCGATGTTTCTTGAGGTGGGTGATATTGAACTTCCCCCTTGGCTATTGGTGTTGACTGTGTCTATAGATGCATTCCCAGGCAGGATTCCAGAGCAGAGAGACCCAACTGGCCAGGTTAAAGTCCGCAGAGGATGTCGCCCAGTGCTGCCAAGTATGGGAGGAGAATGAAAGGAAAAATAGGTGGCTACTCATTTATGAAATGTTAACTACGACTTTCTAGCCCTGCTGATACTGACTGCAGAATCACATACTCATGGCTCATTCTCGACCACGAGATATGCCTATCCCAAGACATCCCACCCACATCCTATCTCTCCATCACCAACCTCGACGTCCCAATACCAAGCGGAGATATCACCTCAGGTCTGAAGTCCACGAAACGCTGGATGCAGGGGATATCACACCCATCAGATCATATCACACTCGCAGATCAACGTGACGCTCCCATCCCCCCACCCCTCAACGAATATGTCCGATATTTTCGAGAAACCAACGACGTCCGCGACATTCGCCACGTTTCGCCGACATCCCTACGACTACTGCTCTGTTACCTCCAAAACACAGTAGCCCATCTGCGTTGCAGCGTAGACAGAATCCCAATCCCGAGCAAGGGTGAACGCCACAGAGCTGTCGGACAGACATCGCTCGTCCTCCTCTCCGTCCAATTCCAGGAGGCCCAGGAGCTCCTGAATAAGTGGTATACACTGGCCAGAACACACTTTATGTCTAGTTCTATAGACGACTGCTCGCCGGGCTCATCCCCATCCATGCCGGATAGTGACTCCCGTGCTTCCAGCGCTAACATGATCCTCTACCATCTGGTCATGCTCAATACCATGGTCAGCTTCCCAGAGATAGAGCGGATGGCGCGCATCGAACCCGGATCGCGAATTGCAAAACCAGGACCCGCTCCCTGGAAACATCCATACCACCTAGAGAACACACGGGATATATACGTCCAGTGTGGCCAGGTCTTGCGTCTTGTTCGCAGCACGCCGGAACCAAGCAGGCCTGTCTGGTGGGCTGGCGCTGTATACCGAGTGGCCTTGGTCGCGTGGGCAAATTCCCTGGATAACACCACCGATACCAAAGGCCAGACTCATGGAGAGACGGTGATACTTGACGATCTGCCGCCGGATCATCCTTCTATTCTGGCATACTTGGACCATCGGTCTGAGCTTCTCCCCATGTTCTCTGATACAAGCGGTGCGCTTGTTTCTTTGCATGTCCCGGTGGACATTATACACCATTGTGCTCGTGTGCTGGATTCAGATGTGCAAACGAAATTCACTATGGGGATTCAGCAGAAGATGTTAAATATGGCGCAGCGCTGGGGGAAGGCGGCTTTCTAGGCATGCTTCTAGTTGTTGAGAGATTCTGATGGATCAGGTATAACTCAGGTATAATATACAGCCGGTTCATCTATTAGGGACGCCAATAGACAAGGCAAGACAGTCTCGGTTAATACACTTGATTCTTGCACTCTATTTACATGTTGTGGCTCATACGCAGATACTGGTCCCATACCACTATGGCCTTTATTAGGGCTTCGCACGTGGGGTAACTCCCCGTTGAACATATATTATTTCTATCCACCCACGTGCGTTACAATTCGATGACAGCGTGTGAGGCTGAGTATAGACCAGAAAGAATCACAAACAATCAATATGTCAGTTTTCATTTGGAATTGTGTTGGAAACCCATATATCGTTGCATTTCCCATAATATACGTCAGGCTGTTTTGTTCTGCATATTTACATATATGACATCCTACTTTCCTCCTAGTTATAAATTCCAACCTCCCCAAATATTCCAAATCTTCTTATAGCTTTGATACAACACCCGTATCCAAGACAACTACTCTTCACTTCCAGGACCCTCCCACCGTCTTCTTCTCCCCCTCACACCCCCCAGGAACCGTATACTGTCGATTCGGATCACTCTCCCAAACAACACTCCCACCCGTCTTCTTCAAAATTTTATACTCAAAGCTCGTCCCAACAGGCAAAGTTACAGTCACAGTCCAAAGCGGGTTCGCAGCCGTATACGCATCTGCAGACAACTTAACCGCCTTATCGACATCCCAGCTCCCAAGCTGCGCTATAGACCCCGCAATATATACATCCTCCCCGTAGACCGTCTGCACCTTCTCCTCAAACACAATCGGCAAAGCCGTCGCCATCGCCGTCCCAGACGCACAAGCCGTCTCTGTTGGCGGTGCAGTCGTAGTCGTAAGCGTACTCGTCGGCGTACTACTGCACAGGCCGCTCCCAGACACCCAGGCAGCAGGGACAAGCGCGCGCGGAAGTCCAGACGACATAGGCACGGGGATGTTACCGTTCGAGTCGACTTGGAGGGAGGAGCAAGTATACAGCTCCACGAGCTTCGAACCGGATGAGTAGCCGTGGTTGCTTAGGTCGAATGTATACGAGCTACCGCTGGAGCCGTAGTTTGAGAGCAGCGTGATAACCTGCTGTGAGCCTTGGGAGCCTTTGCGCATGGCTATGTGGTTGGTGTCGCTGTAAAATGGTGTATTCTATTGCAAGTGTTAGCATGGCATAATTCAAGCTAGAAAGGAGGCGTACCCGGGATGTAACATAGCCCGAATCATTATCAATAGCCAGCTTGCGGGCCTTATTCGTCGCAGCAATGAACTGGTACAGTTCGGACTGGGTTGAGTAGCCAGACCACCAGACAGGCTCACGGTTATACGGATCTTCTCCCCCCTCGTAGTGCTGTTCCTGGCCGGCGTAGACGATTGGGATTCCGTCCGTCAGGAAGATGAAAGCAAGGACGTTCTTGGCCTGGGATATATCTTTGGTGTAACTGGGGCTGTTAGTACCGTATCTTCCCAGATTTGGAGAGCTATGATGGCGTACCTTGCGAATCGGGCATTATCATGATTCTCGATAAAACTCCCCAGCAAAGTGGGATCTCTACAGTTCGACGAAACGGAGTTGATCATGTTATACAAGTTGCCCATGCTTCCGCTAGAAGATTTGAAGGCTTCGCGGAGAGGGTAATATCTAGACCCTAAGTTAGTATTCATCTTTAAAGTAACGGAATGCAGTCGCATACACCGGATAGTTCATGACCCCGTCCATAATCGATGCCTGGTAGCTGCATGTGTACGCTGGATCGCCATTGAGGACTTCACCTACGGCATATACACCTGCTGCCTGGACATAACCTGGCCAGAAGTCCTTTCAACATGTTTGACAGTATCGATGCGTAGTCCGTCAACTATTTCCCTGTTAATCCTGAGAACCAACCGTCTTTGATGACTGACGGCAGCTTACTCGAGTACTCTAAAACAATATCCTTGACCCAATCGTACCAGATCCTGCGGACCTCGGAGTTCTGGGTCTCCAGGTCGGTCAGCGAGACTGAGTTGTCCCCCAGGTAGCAGTTCTCGGATTGCCATTGATCGTCGTAGTTGTTGATCGGGCAGTACGAGTGGAAGTAAGACGCTGAATTGAAGGGCGTGAAGATGCTGAAGTCGGTTGATCCCCCCGGACCGGCGTAGGCCTTTCAACAGTTAACAACAAGACGACAGATAAAAGCTGTTAATGGACAATTAATATAGTACCATATGGTTTGCCACGACGTCAAGCATGAGATACATGCCGCGGTCGTGAAGGGCCTTGGATAGCGCCTTTATGTCGGCCGCTGTCCCCAAGTGGGACTCGACGTTATATCTTTGTCTTCTTAGCTCAGGCATCGGCAATGCAGAAGGTAGTATACATATTCTTCTGCCAATAACCGTGGAACCCCGTTCCAAAGACAGTCGTCTCGGGAATCTGCTGGGTGATGGGTGTGATCCAAATTGCAGTGAATCCCATGTCTTGGATATAATCAAGCTAACGATGGTCAGATCATTAAACACCATAAAGGGTCTTTGACATACTTGGTTTATAATCCCTTGCCAGCTACCACCGCAGTATGCCTGTACTCAGTCAGCTACAAGACGACAAAGGATAAGGGCAAGAAAAGAATAACGACCCTTTGGCTAAGCTCACAAGGAGCAGACGTCGATCCATCAGTCCGAGCAAATCGATCCGTCAAGAGGAAGTAGATAGACTGGCTGCGCCAGCCATCCGCGTCCAACGCCAGTGCGCCATTCCCAGCCAGAGCCAAAAGGGCTGTCAAGATAGAGAGTCGCATGGCTATAGACCCAGAGCTGGATTCCTATGTAATAACCACTGTTACACCTAATATATCATTATCTTTCACATTGGAAATGGCCCTTTTATATCCATTTCCCCAGAGTAACCCCCGCAGAAGTCTTGGAAAATGGGCTGATACTGGCGCTGGAGGTTACAGTAATTGCAATCTTGGTTGGCAATTATTGTCCACGCTTATGACCAATCCGGTTTCAATGCTAAGCATACATTTAGGAGGTCTTCTAGTTTATAAATTTGCCGGAGAGCCTGAGACCTATCGGCTCATCGAGCCAAACTGGTTGTTCCTCACAAAGTATGCATGGCCGCTGCAGGATTGCCGCCGGGATCCGGTCCTGCAGAGATCACAGGCACTATATTACTCTTTGTTAATTTAGATATTATAATGCCTATGATGCCTAGCTCTAATAGGCGATATCTTCCGGGGCGGGGATGGGGGAACGGAGCAATGGATTATGACTATAGTCTGACCATGTATAGGGCACATGAGACAGAGGCGTAGTCCTCGGCATTTAACAGGTACGCAGCGGGGAGATATCGGGGGAGTTAGATGTGATTTGAATCAAAATAGCTGGGCAATGCAGGTTATTTAGTATGTCGGGCCGACATATGATTAACTCTATATTAACTGCCTTTATATTGAATAACGCCACGTCTGTTTATAGCATAGGTCCGTCTAGTATGTACAGTCACAAATTTCTTAACAGGTTAGCAGGTATCTAAGGTGATTGTCTATCTCTATTCCCAGTGAGTCCATCCCAGGCTGTGGCGTGAAGAAGTTTCGCCACAGTATCCTCATTCCCTTCACTTACAGCCGATTCAGCAAAGAATTGTATCGTAGTGCTAGTAGGGCCAGAGTCCGTCTTTCTGGCATTGTATATCCGAGTTGATATGGCCGTTCGTTCGTTCACGAAGACCTCGAGCACGCTTGCATCGAATAGTGCTCGGATGCGCAGTGTTTCTTCCACCTCTTCAGCATCAGACAAGCCCTGTCCCGAACTATATGTGAATAAAGTATGGGGGGCGGTTTCAGGATCATGATTGATTCCGCGGTGTCGTGTATTCTGGAAATCCGGCCGGTCGATTTGGAATGTTTCGGGTGTTGGATCCCAGAATAGAACGGTCTTGAGGTCTTCTATATGGATACAATCTGTTAGAGATGGTCCTGGTATAACTGAAAGCAAGTAGGGCACTTACCGTGATGAATCTCCAGCCCAACGCTCGTACAGGTTTTGCCAACCGAAATCTCAGCTTCAACTTCCCACCTCGTTGTGCTGAGCTCAATATGATCATGCATATGCTCTCCATTTCTATGCCCCAACGCCAAATCACGAAGTGTGCTCTCCTTCGCGCCCTCACGCAACTTCATCACCCGCGGATCAAGAGTAACCCCCAAAGTCCGCACTGTATACGAACCATGATCATCAGGTGTCACCTCAATCGAAGTAATATTACTCAATGCAGTCAATCGCGCCCTCTTCACCCGGTGGATAGTCTGCAGCTTCATAACCCTCGGCAGTGAAATCAGCCCACTCCACCCCTGCTCTCTGCGAATATCGTCCGGCAGATCCTCCTCCGTGATCCAGCCAAACAACACCTGTTTCTGTGTAGCAGGGTCCCAGAATGAATTCGCGGCGTAGAAGAGTCCGCTATCGAAGATCCCACCGTAGGCATACTGCATTAGCGCTGAAGATGAGGTCTCGTTGTTACTGATGCACATCCACAACTGGGACCTATGGATCCTTCGATCCTTCGCAACAGTCTTCCTGTTGTTGTCTTTGTCTCCAATTTCTGCTGGAATGCATCCCTCAACACCCATAATGAGGAAATCCCGCGAAACGCCCTCGTCGTCTCTCAGCGTCACCAGATTCGTAACCTCCCAGTTCACGCCGAAATCACCAGTCCACCACGACGGCACCAGGTTCAATCCAACATCCAGCAAGTTTCCAATATATGTCCACTTGCTCAAACCATTTCGCGGGACAGCGTACACGAATATCGTCGGGGTCTGCCCGACTATCCCACCCGAGATGAAGCCGTACATGACATCTCTCGAGCCAGCCGCATTCTGCGCGCGGGTCCTAACCGTCTCCGGTGCAGAGGGCCAGGAGAATAGATACGGGTCTCGCCAGCCCGTTACATTCACGCCGGGCGGGGGTCTGTCCAGGATAGGGTTGTTTTGATATCTGTCCCAGGTGCGTCCAGCGTCGCGGGATAGCGCGATGCTCAGTGTTTCGCACCCGGGTGTATAAGGCAGGGTATAGTGAATAGGCAGCTTGCTAACCGACGTATAAACGTACATGAGCGTACCATCAACCTGTCCGTCTATGTTCGTTGGCTGGAAGCAGCCCGTGAAGATGCCCTTGAAGTCATAGGGAGCTGAAGGGACGAGGCATGGATTCGGGTCAACCTCCCACGAGACGAGATCGTGTGACGTTGCGCGGCCCCAGGATATATTGCCCCAGTCGTTGTCTTTGGGGTTCCATTGGAAGGCGAGATGGTATTTGTCTGTGGATGGGTCGTAGCCGGGACCGCAGGGGTCGTTGAGCCACCCGTGGGGAGCTAGGAGGTGGTATGATGGTCTCCATCTGGTGAAGGCGGGAGATTGAAGATCAGGGTGTTCTTTTGAAATGGCAGGACTTGGTTTAGGTGCTGGGATGGTGGTGGTGGTGGCTGTGGTGTTGGATTCAGCCAGCTGGGGGGCCAATTGTGTGGTAACAGACATTGTGACAGCCGTGAAAAACAAAAAAAGCAGGCATCTGGAAGTTGAGGGAAAGATACAGCCGGATTGAAGGAGAGATACATATCGGTGAGGATGATGTCTGTTATCGGTTCCATCTCGGAGAAATACAGGAGAAACCGATAGACCAGACTGACGCCGAACAGAAGCCGAGAACCACGCGGCCGATGAGCAGATCTGGGACGGAGCATTGCCGGAGAAACAGCCCGGATTTCCAGTAATTCTGCGGAGAAATTGGGGATCCAGAGAGCCACGAGGACTCACCCCGGTGCGGCCTGACCCCGGAGTGCTCGTCCCCCAGGTCTTATAAAAAGACTGTGCCCTGATGTCGGAAAGGCTGTGTTCAAGGCCTCTGCTCAAGACGAAGCAAGGCCATTTTCGTGCTCTTTGCAATTGCCGGAATATCTGAAATATCTGCAGTGCTGCTCTCATACAATGGCGTCTGAGAAAGTTGACCACGACATGGCTACCGCTGAGAAGCCTGCGCAGAGCTGGCATATCGACGGCGTTGAAGCCCCCGACAGCCAGCCAGAGCCGGAGAAAGGCGCTGTCAATGCGCTGCTGATCCTGGCCTGTATTTCCTTTGGGTCTGCTTCGTTTGTCTTTGGCTTCGACGACAAGGTCATCTCTCCTCTGGCAGCCCTCAGCGAGTTTGTACGCTCCCCTCTCTATATCTCTCTATACAGCATCCAGTGCAAGCCCTAACCACCACCAGGTCCAAACATTCCAGGGCCCCAACCCCGTCGACGGTTCTCTCGTCCTGACTGCTCGCAACCAAAACCTGATCTTCTCCGTCCCTCTTGTCGGCTCCATCCTTGGCGGCGTGCTCGCATCGCCGCTGAACAACCATCTTGGCCGCAAGTGGCCTCTCATCGGCGCATACATCCTCTCCATTGGAGGCGGCTTTCTACAGCTCTTCGCCAGAAACGTCGCGGAGTTTGTCGTCGGCCGCTTCCTGAACGCCATTGCCATCGGGATTGCCAATGCCACCGCGCCGCTCTATCTCTCAGAGGTCGTTCCCCCTTCGATGCGCGGCCGCAGCGTGACTTCCATCAACATCCTCTCCATGGTGGCCGGCGTCATATCAACCGTCACCGTTGACGCCACCCAGAAGCTCTCCGACAGACGCCAGTACATGATCCCGCTGGCGATCCAATGCGCCCTCCCAGCCCTGATCCTCATCGTGACCATCCCCCTCCCCGAAAGCCCGCAGTGGCTCATCAGCAAAGGCCGCGCTACAGAAGCCCACACCAACCTACGCAAACTACGCGGCTTCTCAGACTTCCAAGTTGCGGACGAGCTGCGCGTCATGCAAGCCTGCGAGGAGAACGAGCGCGCCCTCTCAGCAAACATCCGCTTCTGGGAGATCTTCGACCGCGCAAACCTCAAGCGCACCCTGACAGCCGGCTCCTTCTACTCCCTCAACCAAATCTCCGGCATCATCCTCTCAACCACCTACACAACCGTCTTCCTGACCCAGATCGGCGTCGGCGACGCATTCACCTTCACCGTCATCGCCTCCTGCTGCACACTCGCCGGCACAATCGCCGCCCCCCTCGTCATCGACCGCGCCGGCCGCCGCCCAACCGCCTTCGTAGGCATGACCGTCCTCCTCCTCATCGACATCGCCGCCGGCGCACTCGCCTTCTACACAGACAAGAGCACAAGCATCGTCCTCGCAATCGCCGCCCTCGGCTTCATCTTCAACTTCTTCTGGGGCGCCGGCTTCTACTCCCTATCCGCGCTGATGCCCACCGAGATCGCGACCCCCAAGCTACGGAACCATACCATGGCGTATACGATTGCGTGCGCGCAGACCAGCGCCGTGATCACGACGTTTGCGGTGCCCCAGCTTACGTCCGCGGATGCGGCGAACCTCGGTGCGAAGACGTACCTGGTGTTTGCGGGCTGTATGGCTTGCGTTCTGGTGTTTGTGTACTTTTATATGCCCGAGACGAAGGGGCGGACGTTTGCAGAAGTCGACGAGATGTATGATGCTAAGATTCCGATGTGGAAATGGCGAGCATACCAGACTAGCACGGGGGCGAAGCCTGCTGCGTCGAAAGATGCGAGTGCGGCGTGAGTAGAACTTGTATATATACTTGTACTGGTTATACTTGCTATACTTGCTATACTGAATATATATATGTACACTATGAATCATAATCGTAACCTTATCCCCATCCATTATCATGGCTACCTTCAACCCAGCCAAAAGACGCAAGATGCGCCTTATACTGAGCGACGTAAGGGTGGTTTCCGCCGCGCAGCGTCTGCATGAGCTTCATATAATGGCCTGCGAGCGCGCGCATTGACTCGGACATCTGTAAACCACCCTCTGCACGAGCCGGATCACTATGTGCCGTCAAGAGCGCACTAGTAGCGATGTTGTACAGTTTCTCAATCTGCGACTGTTAGTGAAATACTCCTAGTGGAAAGCATACATGTAGTAGCGTAGTGGTATACTCACAATTCCAACCCCATGCGCTTCAAGCGCACTAATCCGTAGCAACCGACATAGTCGCAGTGCCTTTTCGGCATTCTTCTGTGCATAGCCGAAACTGAGTCCGGGATGTAGGGGTTTCGGTTGGGATGATAATAGTCCATGGCTGAAACACAAATTCCATAGTCGGTCCTGGACCCATTTCTGCGTCACCAGTATATCAGCACACTGTGTCTCTGAGAGAAACACAAAGTCTCGTAAGATTCGGGCTTCGTTGTTAATATCCTCCCTATCCTCCCCCTCTCCATTTCCTCTTGATGAGACACGCTGCGGCGTATTCGTGCTAGTTGTCTGGTCATCGTTATTATTATCATCCCCACTGTACCGTCGACTCTCGTCCAAAAACTCCGGCTCAAACCGATCGCTATTCCTCCCACCGCACCTATACCGACTTGCATCACTAACCCTCGCCAAATTCTGGTATATGCTCAGCGCCTTCGCCTCGGTCAGTATGTGGCATTCCCCGTCCCCGTGCTTCGTCGAGACATTGCACCTCGCGTTCCAGCAAATAAGGATATCCTCGTCAATGGCGTCAAAGATCTCCATTAGCAGAGCGAGACCCATCATTCCCGCGGCGTCCTTTTCCGTATGCACGATGATGCCGGAGACTAGGCACTGCGTTGCGTTTCGGATTTCGTCGGCTGCGCGGATGATGTCGAGCGGGCGGCCTGTGAAGCTTATGGGGTGCTGGCGCTGGAGTGCGTAGGCTCTGTTTCCGCTGGTTAGTCCTCCGACTGGGAATGTAGTAAATACCACTTATAAATGAGGAGGGGCACCTTTCTGTCACCGATAAAACCAAATACGTCCTCAGCCACAACCCCTTCTCCTCCGTGGAGCAGTCGGCATATGTCGCCGGATTATTCAGTCCTAAAGTCGACGCGAGATCCATGGCTTCTCGAAGCCGGAGCCGGGCTGCATTATGCTGATTGCTTCCGAATAGATACCCAAATAAAAAGAAACTGGATAAGACGGCTTCAATGGACGGATTCTCGCCGAAGTCGGACGACGTTCGCATTCGCGTTGCCTCGGTCACTAGCACTTTGGCCTGGTCCGCACGCGATGACGATGTCGGGCGTTCGCTGATATCTATCGGCTGCGTGAGTGAAAAGGCGCAAAGAGAAAGAATCATTGCGCCGAATTGGGGATTGCGGCGGTGTTCTTGTTGGACGATCCGCGTGAAGAGGGACGACCTGTTGAGAACTGGGAGAGTCGGGTGCAGTCGGTCAAAATAGACGTCTATCCAGGGGATGATACTGGGCTCGTTTATATATGACGGCCAAAATTCGGTCTGCAGTGTACCGACATCCCCCGCGTGGCGCACGCCCATGAGATTGTCATTTGGCATAAACGACGCTGAATTGCCGAGTCCAACTTCAACGTTCTCGTCAACTATAGGAGGTAGACTCTGTTTGACGAAGATATTGCTTCCCTGGAAGCCGAAAGATGGATATGTCTGTGAGCTGAAGCTGTCCGGCAGCCAGTACTCGAGGTCAGTGGCCCCATTCCAAGCCGGTGCAGCAGGAGCGCCGCTACCCAAGAGGCCATTGTCGTAGTCCTTTCTAGCCGGGTCACTATACTGGTGCTGTTCCGATTGCGGTAAGAGGACTTGGCCTCCAGCTGCAGCTTCCAGTGGATTTGGACTCATCGACGAGACAGTAGGCGGAGCATGGGATTCAGTCTCTGTCAAAAAGGCCAAATCAGCCCTACTTCCAGACCTCCTCGACTGATCCTGCTGCTGTCGGATTTGTGACACCCGACTTTCCAGTATTAGCCCGTCCTGCTCTCCAGCAGAATACAAGGAAATGCTAGACTTACTGTGCCGGGGGCCCTCGTTTCTTCTGCGGTCTTAGAAATGTGCACTCAAATCCCATTGAAACACATAGTCCGCACGGTCGAGATAGACTGCACTGTATACATCTTTCTAAGCGATGCCCCACGCGGTTGGCGCATGTATAAAGGCGGGTCTCTTACCCTCGTCTTGCGCAGCCTGCATTGATCGCAGGCTCGGGTGGCGCATTTTGCAGGCGATTGCGCGCTGGGGCTGCGGGTATGGCTGGATGGAGGGCCCATTTCCAGCAGTCACAACATTGGTATACTTGGTCGGATGTCTCAGACGCCGGTCATTGCGGCCAATGCCAACATCTCCTGCAAGTCACACTGACAGTGACGCCGTCCGGAGAAACCCAAATCAGGTGACTTCCCCAGGCGTTTGACGCTAGCCTATCGTGGATTAGTCCTGGCCGCTTTATCTGGGGTCGACCATGGACTACTCCGGTACTTCCGGTATGTATGGGCCCTATGAGGCTTAAGATACTGGCTGGTTCTCAAAATGATCTATTTGACTGAAATCCAGTATGCATAGGTACACTCTGTACATACATACATCAACTCCCCAGGAAACACCACTAATCCAAGATCCAGGATCCATAGTATAAACGCCGCCCATTCAACACCGGTGGACAAGAAGAGGGGGAAAAGATTAGGAAACAAGAAAATCTAAACGAACGGACGCGTCACCCAGTAGTCACTTGAGAAAAGAAGCTCGATCAACCAGGTTCTGGAAATCTTACCCCCAACGAGAGCATGGAACTGGGCTCAAATCAGATGCAAGTGGCTGTACAGTACAGGCAAAACAAGGGTAGAAAGGTCATCACTGCATTAAACAAAAGAAAGTGTGCTGGGATGATTAACAGGGAAGGAAAGAACAAGTCTCAACAAAGATGCAGCAGCGCAAGGAAATGCATCAGTGCCCATGCCTTGCATGGTCTTTCGCTCTCAGAATGTATACCACCCAACCTTAACTCCAAGAAATGACTTAATTATTATATTGTCGAGGGGGGGTTCAGAAGCCTCGGCCAATAAAACCCCCAAGAAATTTTTCAAATGCCTTTTGCGGGTCAACCGTCAAAAGGAGGATATCACACCGGCCGCATATCCAAAAGTTGCAGCTGTTTTGCAGGATTATGCATCGTCGTAAAATGAGTGACGCGCCCAAACGTAGGGCAGGTCCGAGGCGAGCTTTACCTCAAGTTGCGAATCACCTTTCTTCCTCTCGCCAGGAAGGGGCTCGGCATTTCATCCCGTTCTGGGTCCCAGACCGCGGGAGGTTCACGATCAGAAGAAGACTTCAATGGGGCAGCACAGGCGCCGACCCGCGGGTCGCTGGCGCAGCGTTTGACTTCATCCATCGGACGGCCTCCTGCGCGTGCTTGAGCGAGCTCCACCAGCGTCCTGCCGCCCATGTTACGTTGCATTACAGCCTTGAACATCTCTTCGCCACCACCGCTCGACTTGGTCGGGCTCGTTTTCATGGCACTCTTGCGAGTCGGTGATCCCGCATCAGCAGCCAGGTTGGCCGACGATGGAATCTTCGACAACCGCCGATGGGGTGACCGCGACTTCGATTCCCTCCGACGGTCATCAGGCTGGCCGGAGCCTGAGACCTGGGGTAGTCTTGATGAGTTCGCAGGGAAGATGGGAGGCTGGGTGCTGAGCTTCTGCATTAATGCGGTCGTGTTTTGACGGAGGAGAGGGCGAGATGGAGCCTTGAAAGGATCAGGTTTGACCTTCGGGCGAGTAGGCGAGGGAAGTTCCGGTGTGTCGTCTTCATCGTCCGATGTCATGGTTGGTTCGAACTTGGGTCGCTTCCTTTCTCCTTCAGCAAAGATATTTTTGCCTGAATATGTGTTTGAGGTGCGCCGTGGAGACAAAGAAAGGGACGCGATCGATATGGGAGATGGCTCAGCCATCTGAACGTCCATTGGTGAATCAACAACCGTTTTCGAGCGGGTAAACGGAGTACGTGACTCCTTCTTCTGGGGTCGGCTACCCCTGCTCGAGGGCGACTCAATCGACAACTGACTGATGTCTGTACTTGAAGGGTAGTCTGAGTCGTCACTGTTGCTAGTAGAAGTCTGGGAACCGTGGGCGCTAGAATGAAGGCTGACATCCTCGCGGAAATTGACAGTTCGTCTTTGCTTTTCGACTTCTTGGGAAACGCGGTCCTGGACCTCACATTCAAACCTTTTGCGGAGTTTGTCCAACTCGCTTTGGACTTGGCGGTCAATCTCCAACCTCGCCTTCACTTCCCACTCCCGCCGAATGGAATTCTCAAGGTCGGCTCGAATTTGCTGCTTCTCCTTTTCGAGCTTAGCAAAACTTTGCTCCACATCCTTTGCCTTTTGTAGAGTGGCTTCTTCCCGCTTCCGTACCGCCCTGGATATGCTGCTAAGCTCCACCTCCTTACGCATCAGGCGAATGACGGGCGTATTAATCAGAGAAGCCGTATCGGGGCGGTGGTCGGGGTTGACGCGGAGACAGCTCGCGATAACATTCTTCAATTCTGAGGAATAGAAATCAGGCAGTGGGGCAAACTTGCCCTCGCGGATCTTCTGGATGAGCTGAATGTGCGTGCGCGCATTGAAAGGTGGCTCTCGCTGGCAAAGTTCGTACATGATACAGCCAACGGCCCAAATATCCGAACGCAATGTGTATTTCTCCGCCGCGCATATCTCCGGCGACATGTAGAACGGGGTTCCCACATAGGTTGAGGCAAAGTCGTGAGAGTGCATCAATTTGGACAGGCCAAAATCACCTAGCTTGACAGCGTTGTCTGACCCCAGGAAGATGTTTTCGGGCTTCAGGTCACGATGTAAAATGGTCATCTGAGCTTGTTTTCCTTTGAGGCCAGATGGTTTTGCAGCAGGTCCTAGCAAATTTGAGCCGACATCTGCCGGATCTGAACCGTAATGACAGCGGTATAGGGCGGTTACGAGCTGGGACAGGATGCGCCAGACAAAGTCCTCCTCAGCGTATTTGTTAGTTCGCTTCAGATTCTTGATGACCATGCTAAGGTCCCCGCCACCGCAGTACTCCATGTAAAGGTACAAGTCCTGACTTGCTTTGAGGTGCTCGCGGTGGTAGTAGGCAACGATGTTTGGGTGTCGAAGAGAGCTCAGGATGTTGAATTCGGCCGTCAACTGCTCCCTCTCTTTCTGTGACATCTTGATGTAGTTGATTTCTTTACGGCAGAGTACCTAAGACGGGCTTCTTGTAAGTAATCTGGTAGCACAAGCGTTCACGGGTTGCCATACGAAGCCATCTGTTTTCCGCTTCACTTTGCGAATGATCCCGAAAGAACCGCAACCTAAACAGCGATCATTAGAACGACGGTTCCAACAACATCCTTCACAGATAATGACGGAAGCAATTACCAATTTTCTCCAGCACCTCATACTTGTCTGCCTCGGCGAGTGCGATTGCCATTGCGGCTGCTTAGGAGGAATCGAGTGTCGCTAGGTGGGATGTAGGTAATTAAAAAGAAAAATAAGAGAGGAATGGACAAGAGGGGGTCCTGGCTCATTTACGACTCGTTCCGGATGTGGTGATGCCTGTTATGTTAGTAGTTTCAGAGCTCGAATTGTGTCATGGAGAAGGTTGAAGCTTTCGAGAAGTCACGGTATGGAACGGCGTGGAGGGAAGCGAATGTTTAGAGCGGATCCTGTTGCTGAGCAACCGCGCGCTGCCACGGCCCTATCTACATCTAGCAGGCGGTGAGTCCCCGGGCGGTGTTAGCGGAGATCACCCGTTCATCCCTCCGGACCTTCAATAGCACATTTCTGCATCCCTTCTTGCACTTCCACTGCGGTCTTCAGGGACCCAATTATTGGTCTGGTACATCTGTACTTTACAATATAATGGATGCGATAGATTTGCCATCTTGTCCTTACCAAGGGATCCTCCAAGGATGATCCAAACAGGCCCACGTCAAATTGTCATGTGACCATGCTTATCGATAAGCAAGCCCGCGATCGTCTGGTCCCGCATTTGTTCTTATCCAAGAGTCCTCCGCCACCATCGAGCAAGACGCAACTTCTTCACAATGGAAGAGAACACAGTTCTGCGCAAAGATCAATTGGAAATCAGCCTTCACAATGAGAAGAAGCTGATCAAGGAGGGCACTATTATCGACGACAACCCTCTCGACCTCAGCGAGCCGTTTCGGGAGCTCTGCGAGGCTTGTCGTAAGGGGGACCTTAAGGTTTGTCAAGAGAAAATCACTGAGGGGGTCAATATCAATGCACGGGATCATTATGATTACACCCCCTTGATTTTGGTTAGTGACTCCCGTGTTGTCGGTGCCGTCGACATTGGGTCAAGTGGTAACTGGTGAGCGTTTAGGCGAGTCTTTGTGGCCACTACGAGGTCGCCCAGCTACTCCTAGAGTCCGGTGCTCTATGTGAACGAGATACCTTCCAAGGTGAAAGGTGCTTTTAACCAATATTACTTTTGGTCCGGTTATGCCCAGTGTCCCCGCTAACTTAAGCCGTCTCTCAACAGATGCTTGTATAACGCATTGAACGACCGCATAAGGAACCTGCTGCTCGAATACGATTATTCAAAATCCACCGATCCTCTCCAGCCTCTTGCTGCCCATGCAGCTTCGCTTCTGGTGCGGGAACAGCCAAAAACGTCAGATATAGAAGTGGCTACTGGGGAAGAAACTCTATACTTGCACAAATTCATTCTGGCCGCTCGATCGCCATATTTCCATAAAAAATTACAAGATTCTCCCGAAACAACAACATGGAAGCTCCCCAGTACTATCCCACCACAAGCCTTTGGCACGGCGATCAAATACCTATACCTGGGAGAGCCTCCTCGGGATTTAAGAAGCGGCCCCGGGACAGGATTCACTGAATCTGAGGTCTTTGCTGGGATCGACAAGATTGCCAAATACTTGGAAATTAGCAGTCTGGTGGACAGCATAATCGACGCGGGTGATAGAAGGCTGGCACGCCAAAGGAGAACGACAGAGATTGCGCGGGGGCGAGACCAGCTCGAAGGATGGTTCCGAGGAAATGTTCTCAAGCATAAACTAGAGGTCGAGACGTCCAAGGTCGGTGATGTGAAATGGGATCATAACAACCCGATCTTTGCAGATGTGTTGCTGCAGGCCGACGAGCTCCCCGAGGACGACCTTGACTGTGAAACTACCGGTACTACTGGAGCTTCTGAAGCTGTTAGTCCTTCACAAAAGTCGGTTCTGTTTCCCTGTCATCGGGCAATGCTATTGCGATCCGAGTTCTTTCAGACCATGTTCAATTCACCCTTCCGCGAAGCCCACATGAAGGAACATTTGCACATCATTCCGGTCGATTGCTCACCAGACGTGCTGGAAATTATATTGACTTTTCTTTACACGGAAAGAGCAGATTTCCCACTTGATATTGCTGTTGAAGTGCTATTCGCGGCGGATATGCTCTTCATCGAGAAGCTCAAAACCAAGGCCGCCGTTCTGATTAGTACGCTCGGCAGTGGTAGCATGTCTCAAGCAGAAGCCGCGAGGACTAAGGGAGACGTGGACGACGATATTGATATTTACGGCATTATCCGTGCCGGGTGGATGACCCGAGTTCAGCGGCTAGAAGAATTCACTGCTCGCTATTTGGCCTACCGTCTCGAGGCATATATAGATTCACCAGAATTTGCAGAGCTGATCCAGGAATCAGCATCCCGTATACAGGGACGACAAGAGACCGATTCTATTGAGTTGTTAGATGATATCCGGTTTTATCTCAACGAGCGGTTTAGGCTGCGGTTTGACGATGCTGGAATTGAAGAGATGATGGAGGAAACGGCACAGCCGCAAGCTGTGGACCAAAAGGTTGGTGCCGAAGACATTGACAAGCTCGCCAGTGGAGTCGAAGAAATTCATATCACGTCAAATGGTCATCCACAGGCTGATGGCGAACGATATCCTGAACCTCCAGCTCTCGTGGCTGCCCCGAACGGACATAGTCATGGCCCCGTCATCAGGACCTTGGACGGTGCGATTGCGGAAGATGAATTCAGCAAAGACGCAATAAACTATCAGATTTTGATGGAGAAGCTTGACCAGATTCTGGAGAGCTTGAACTTGGACGCATAGACGGCTACGAAACCCGAATGGTATCTACAAAACACCACGAGTTGACGATTGACGACCTAACGCAGGGTATATATATATATATATACATACATATGGCTCCAATGAAGATAAAAACACATAGAAACCGGTAGAACACGGTACATTGGATATTTCAGTACACAATACAATTCTGAGCTTTCTGGCAAACAACACATCATCACCACTTAATATATATATACATATGGTTTAATCCAGATTTCACTATTCAAGTTGACTGCACCTCATTACAAGCAACATCAGTTCGAAAAATTGCCTAGTTCAAGTCAATTCTAAAGGCACACTACACTCGCAGGGAGTCCAGTCCCTTCGCACGCCGTTCGGTCTTCGCCATCAGAACGGTGTTGAGGATCCCGCGGTATTCACTGGTCGTATTCACTGGTCACAGGGCAAAAGCCTCAGCGAACAGCACATCGATCGGGTCAACGGATGTTTGATACGTTACGGACAGACTAATATGGGTTAGGGTGTTGACAAATTCAGGTTTTGGTTGCGCTGCTATTGACTGGGATCACGATACACTACACCCCCAAACGTGCTGCCCAGCAGCAACAACTCCAGCATGCGCCCCGGCCCGCAGTGCCACTGCGACACTCCTGAGGCCGCTAGTGCATACTGTCTTATTGTTAATTGACCAGCCTCTATACAAGGCGAAGTCAAACAATGTCAAGGTTTGGCCAGACGGGGGTCAAAGCCGTGAAATTTTCGTTGCTGAGGCGTTGACCGTAAGCGCAGGCCACCCCCGCGACTAGAAGTGTTGCAGCAAGGTGTGACTCAGGCATCACGATGCAAGCGGTTGTGACAGGAGAGAAGACCATGCATAATTGTGCTGGCAGTATCTAAGAACTCGTTGCTGGTTATGCAGTTCCAAGGCAATTATCCAGTTCTCTCGACGAGTCATCAGGGCAAGTCTACGTGAGCCAGTCTGCCATGCGAGGCGCACCGGCAGCAAGAGCAGAGTCGGGAAACCACTTGCCTCAGACGGAAGAACACGCAACAAATGTCTCACGCCTCCAGGATTTGACTTTTACTGTTCCGACGTGTATGGGTTTGAGCGTGGAGGCAGTGTTACGGTGTGCTCACGGTGTGGGATGGCAGACTCGAGCCCTGGGAGGTCTGCACAGCCAACCAACATCCAACACTTACGATCATGCAGCAGGGAGGAGCCACCTCAGGAGGATCTGTACAAAGTCAGAATGCGACTCAACTTGCGGCAATGAGGCATCCCAGCCTACCAGGCGACCAACCGCTCTCGGAAAAGTGGACGAGGGGAAGCTAATTCTGCAGGTTTGAAAATCAAAGCGCGAAGACGCCGGTGATCATCGATGTTGATTGGCGATCTGATTATTCTGGCCCCTTCTTTTTATCTCCTGGTGCATTCTGGCTGGGACAGCAATCGGGCATTTCCGTGGCGGATCGCCCACGAAACGCATGGTCAATCTGGGTCGGGATTTTAAACTGCCAATCAACAGAGCTGGTTAGCCGGAGAATGGTTGATGTTGGGCGTCGATACGGAGGCCACCGCTACTCGCTCGCCGTGGATGACCATTGCGCCCCTCCTCTCAACTTTATTGTCCCGAGCGTGGGATTGCCACGACACACAGAGAGCTTCCTGATCTTGCGCCTCCAAATACCAGTCTGGGTCGACGATGCTCACCTGCTGCGTACCCACTGATTTGCTCCAAGAGGCAGATCGACAAAGCCATCGCCACTCGGGGTGTGCGGGGGACTTGGACTGATTGGTGCGATATTTTGCGAGTTCGAAACCGTTAAGCCATATGGCGATGAACTAGGATATGATTTCATGGCTTCTGACGTTCGCGAAGCTTACGTCTGCGTGGGACAGAGAACCAATTTCAGGTTTTCGCGAGGTAGCTCCCACGGCGTCGTTTCGATTCCCCTTCCAAGTGCTAGACCGGTACATATCAGGGCTGACGCCATCGTGGGAATTCATGGCGGGGCCCAAGGTTCAAAACGCAGAGGGGCAGCGGGTTGACTTTTCGGTCTATCCATCGAAGTTTTGATTGATTTTCTCGCATCCCACTGTTGTGGCGGGCAATCTAACTTGATGTGGCAGTAGTCTTCTGTATGGTAAATCATGAGGCCTGGTGCTTGCCTGTCAGCTTGGACTGCAGGATTCCAGGCAGCTTATCACACAGAAAACAAGCGAAACTTGCAAGCAGCGGATGATCCGTCAAGCGTGCTTGGGCGGTCCTCGCGTCGGATATGCATGGGCTGACCTCTCTACTACAAACTCCCCTGCAACAAAATAAAGGCATCACTCTTAACTCCGTACTCCGAGTACCTTCGGCCTTCGATATGCTTTTCGAGTGAGGCCCTACGATTGTACGATGTAGTCATCAAATGGCTGGTTATTAATGGCCCACTCTCGGCATAGGCGAGTGACTGGGATTCCTGGGCCAGGTGATGCAAAGGAAATGCGGGCATATGGAACCGTTCGACGCCTCCCAGGTGTCTGGTAATCTATTCCAGAATGGTCCGCCGACTCCGGTACCTTTTGCTCTCCATAGCAGACATCTATTCGAGACACATGCGTGATTGTTGGTGTTACAACGGCGCAGTGTTTGGCACCACAGAATAATCCTTCCGGAGAAGGTCATACTCCTCGTGGCAGCCACTCCGTTCCCCAAGAAGATAGTCTGGCGGAGATCAAGGCCCCAACCGCCGAGTGAGAAACCTGACGGTCGATAAGCGAAGGTAAACAGGAGGGTTGGAACGGGCAGGCATTGGTACCCTCAGGACTCAAAGCAGAGTTCCCCAGCTGCAAGTTACCATTCGTGAAAAGGAAGGATTGTCAGCGGCCAACCCCTTCACCGGAGGACAGACTGTATCGTCGGATCAATGGATGCACTCCATCGAGTCCTGGATATGCAGCAGATATGGAGAAGCCAAGAACAGTGGTATACTGTGAGTCATATACCTCAAAAAGGTACTCCAACTATCGAATCTGGGAATAGATCGAAAGCCAGGGTGCATGCTCAGGTTGGCCGGAGCACCTTGGACCCTCCGAAGAGATGCAGGACAGGACCACCGGCTCTACGATAATGCAGGAGACGAGTTGCTTGGTCATTATTGTCTGGCAGCCTACACCATACAGTGCCCTTGGACTGTGCCGTGGAACTAACGCTCGCCGAAAATCGCCGCAGTTGTCCAAGCCAACGACGACTTCCTCGTACATCGGGCCAGGACATGTAATGCCTGACGCAGTCCGAGATGTGGCAGGCTTCCAGCAGGTGATGGGTCTCTCAGGTTACAGACAATATTGGAAAATAACTCAACACTTGGGCCATCCATCTGCAAGATTATCGCCGGCATCACACGCGTACTATTGGCAGATGGCAGCTGCTATTCTTGTACCAAATCCCAGACCTCGAGCGATGCAGTTCAATTTCGTATTGGGCGCCTTGACCACCTTTTCTTAGAACACGAGAAAACCCAACAATAGAGTTAGATGAGAGTCGCGGAAGCCACAGCGCATAGAGGAGTCAGTCAGGACAGAGGCGGTCACAAGGCGCAAGAATACACCGTAAGCAGTCAAGCCTCTCGCAGCAGACTGCAGGCATGCAATAATGATTATTGTGATGCAGCTGCTGCGCGAAGCTGCAAAGCACGGAGCCAGCGCACGGAGCCCCTTCGTCTGTATCAACTACTTCGTACTTACAGTTCCTGGCCTGCAGCCGATGAACCAAAGAAGCAGCGGTAAAAAGAAGGCTGAAACACCAGTCGCTTCCTCTTCATGCAGCCCTTATCACATCTCATCATACCCGCCGCATGATCACCGACCCCCGTCTTGAAGAGCGGAAGGTCACCGGCCAACACAAAACTCGATCAGAGAAACAATAGGCTCTAGGCTAAGGTTCCTCGCTGCGTGGCTGAGCCGGCTTCCTTCGACATGAGGATCTCACATCTACACCAACCTGCGTCCCTCGGAGGAATGCGGGTCCAGATAGCCCTGTAAGCTGTAAGCGGCTACTATTATGAAGCTCTTTCTCTACATACAGTCTCAGACCCTCAATAATAGTGGGCACAGGCATCTCTTTTTCAAAATAGAAGCCGACACACCCGAATCCGAGTCAGGGCCCTTACAACGTTGTTGAAGACAGATCTACATTAAACACCACCGTTTCCATTTAGCCGTTTATCCCGCAAATATCCAGAGTTTCATACCGGTGGACAGTGGGACACTATGAATTATGGACAGCAGTGGAACTCCCCCCCGCCTGGAACCTGGCAGGATGATGTGCGGGCCTAATTTGGTGCGCAAGTCCCCCGTTGTCGATCCCTCCCTCTGGAACAACTTCGGTGGAAATGACCCCCGAATCCAGAATTTACGAGCAGTGCATAACCCACTTAGTACTATATTTTATTGGTCCAGATGCCACGCTTGAACCTCGGCCTCATCCATGGAATCTGTGGAAAACTTACCCACGGCACGGCAAATCAATTAAGCCCCTTTGGGTAAAGCTCCGCCTGCCACGCCGGTGATCTTCATTTTTTTCCACTTTCTCTTTTTTTTTTTCGAATCTCTTTGTCTTTTTCCGGCTTGGGAAACTATAACCGATTAGGTTAGTGGGTTCGAAATGTCTTACGGTGCGATTCAGCTGAGACTGAGACGCAGTTTGGCTGTCAGAGTCTGAGACTTGGTGCCTGAGCGCATGAGGCATCAACTTCTTTCTTTGCTTCTGTCGTACAGGTTTCCGTTCTGGTTGTGATATACAGATGCTCACTCCTACTACTATACACGGTTAACGGCCACAGATCACTTGCACTACACAAAGTATATCCTCCTAACCCCGAGCACCCGCATGCGGAAGTAACCACGACAGACTGACTGACTGATTGACCATCAATTCCCCAGTCATCCCAGCCACACAGCTCTGAGCTCACCAGCACCGCCAACAAGGAGGCTGGCTACCAGAGTGTCGGGCACGCGGCGGCGCAGGAGCTATGGCCGGATGATGTCCAGTTAGTGAATCCTTATTCCTTAGGTAGTCTTAGACCGCCGGTGTCTAAAGGGCAAAGGCCGGCCGATCCTGATCCAGTGATTCTGATCATCATGGTTACCTTCCTTAATCCTCAGGGCAATTTTCTTTAGCCAGACGATTAGAGTGCTCAAACTTAAAAGGCCGGTGGCACTGACGCCCATCGTAAAAGCCCGGTGGTTTTGAGTCGAAGTCTGGACTCTGGATGGAGATTGATTGTCGCTAGCAAGCCGGAGTAAGCCAGATGTGGCAAAGTAGGTACGGAAACGTCCAGTACCCCGTTACTTACTAAGGTATGGAGTAAGAAACCGTTACGAATAAAACGGAAAGAAAGAGAAGAAACGAAGAGAGTGGGCCCATGCATGTGGAACCCACATCTGTCTGGCTGTCTGGCTGTCTTTCGCTTGATATTTCCGAATCCACGCGAGAGTTCCAGGGATCATGGCGAGAGTGTGCAGCATTCTTGAGTTTTCATGTCGCTGTGGGATGGTTTCAAACCTTGTGTAAACTTTGAAGCATGATACGTATGGATCGTAGTATACTGAAACCCTGTCAGAGAGTCTGACAGGGTTTCAGTGTGCTGTCGATCAGAGGAGACGAATCCCAGTGGTTCGGGCTGGCCGATGAAAGGGAACATGACTCCGAGACTCCTGGGTCTTAGTTATGTATTAATTCTTTGTCAGACCTGTTGTTGACCTGCTTGTATGATTGTATCGTCCGTTGTGGTGTAGAGGCGTAGCCCCATGAAGCCCCACATGCCACATGCCTGCCACATCCCACATCCCGACATTCTCAACAGAGCTGACACTGACACTGACACTGACAGTCAACCAGTTGAGCTTCATTTTACCAGGATGGAGCACTCGCAAAGTTTATCCAGTATGATACTCGGTGGGTACTGAACCTGTTTATGCTTTTGCCACGGCTCCTGGTTATGTCACTCCTTGTAAATGCCTCGTGGGTTTCGATGCATGCGGCTATATCATTGTGCAGATATATATCTCGAGTATGGATATCTCAACGAACCACCCAAAACGTCAACCATACGGTGTGGACCGAAGTACTATACGAGTAGAGCTACCGATGTTGACGACGAACAGCGGTTAATTTCATTGGAAGGATCTCCGTAATGCTCCTCTTGTCAAGGATAAAGACCTGATAGAGGCGACAGGTCGAAACGGCAACCGTCCACGGCAACTGCCCACGGCATACCTGACTCGATCCCTGGAACATGCGTTAATCTACTCCGTAATTTCCAGATCATCAATAAAGTCTGGTGGTGGGTGATATTTCGGTTGAGCGATCCAGAGACTCCTACTTGGATAGGCATTTTGCCCGACGAATGCGATGCCCAAGAGATGGAGCAGTGGGGGATCATTGGGATTCCCACCAAAAATAAGGTTTGACTGTAAAGATAGTGTAGCCCATGGAGGAAGCAGGTATATTAAACGAGTCGGTAGATTTGTCCTCGAGATGACGCCGGTATGAGGCCGATAGTCGCCGAGAGCTTCTCCAAAGCCCTGATCTCAATATGCGTGTCGTGCGACTCGCGAGGGATCCATTTTCTACCGCCTTACTATACTGTGTCTGTATGCAGCTCCGAACTCCGGGACTGGCACCAGGGAGACGAGGCGGCATCCTTGTTGTCGACTATCATATCCCTTGAGACGGCCTCGGGTGAAGGGATGGGGAGTTTCTTTTCTTTTCTTTTCTTTTTTTTTTTTTTTTTTTTTTGCGTGATGGATCGATATCAAAAGACAAGACATGCGGTATCTTGCCATGCTGCTGCACAGACATCATATCATGGACGTCAAATTTCTTTTAACTTTCGACATTTCTATGTATAAATGATCGACGGAAGTCACGAATGATAGCGTCCGTATCGAAATTACGTACCCGTACCCTCAACTCAGTCTTTGCTTGGCACTCCGTCGGTGAGAGAAAACGGTTGGGTCAGGTCCGTGGAAGGCTGGAAGTGCAGACAGGGATTCCAACAAGCGATCTCTGCAATGTCTGTCGTCTGTTCACCCGTCTTGATCCCTAAGAAACCGAGTCGCGGATCGTTGCATAGGAATGAGAGCAGCATGCCGAAGATTACTAGTGAAACTGGAGGGACTAGAGTGCATTAGTGCGTCGGCTTTGCTGCCAAACTCGGGAAGGGCCGAATGCTGATGGTGACGGAGGCGACAATCTGCCACGTGAAATCACCAAGGGTCCAGACCCCAGCATAGGCGCTAGGAGGCTGCCACTATTCCCCAACAGAATGATTCTGGCGCGCGCTCCAGCAGTTCGATTCTCTGGACGTGTGGTTGGTGGGTTTGCTTCTGTGTTTCAGGGGGGTGAGCGTTGGAACTTGGAAACTCTATAGCCGAGAACTAAGCCAAATTCGGCACTTTAATCTGGGCACTGGGCAGTTTTGCGCACGGATTTCCTTGCTGTGAATCGTGACTGCGTGTCAAGTTCCGATCCCGAACCCCTGGCTGCCTGGAACCCCTCGAACCCACCGGAGCCTGCTCCAGCTCCGTCGCCAGCCGCGCGACCTCCGTTACCTCCCCGAAACTTAACCTCGCTCACAGTCACAGCCCAAATAGGTCCCTTGATAGCGATCGACTATCGTGGCTGCCGGGGAGGTTGTATCCAACTCGGCTGCTTCGTCTTGAGACCTCGGATATTGCACTTGTCGTGAAGCTCTTCTGATCACCGATCGCTATCTTACCGTTCAGTGATACCGCTCGGAGTATACTTGCCCAAACGGTCGAAGTCAAGGAAGGTTGCACGATCACCGCACAACAAAAAATGCAATACGTAGGAAGTTATGTACCGCGCCCAGACTCGAGCTGCTGTGCCACAAGCCAACCTGCGCTGCAGGATAGCATGGCGATCCGCCGCATAGCAGCCTCCGGCCATGGCTCCATGTGTTTGTCGCTCAAGTCTTTGCTGTGTAAGTGTGTAACATCGGTTACAGTTGAGAGCCGAGATTGATTCTGAAATTGAAAAATGTGATTGGACATGCAGGGGGGAGAAGGGAGGCGGGAGACGTCGATCCCGTAATACGCTCGCGCGTGGCAGGAGATGCGTTGATCTCCTCATCACGCGTGGCTTCACAGGCTTGGCTTTGTCTTCTGATCACATCTGAAACCTGAAACACAGACCGGGTTCACTTTCCTTCATCGGCGCCTATCATAATGGATCTTTCCGCAGGCCTACGAGTATTCTGTATCTCAATGCAGACTGGACAGTGGACGTGAGCAACCGACATGGATTCTCTCACAATGTGCGAAGGCTTGGGTCGTGCGAGGCTTATCCTTTTGGGGCCTTCCCAAGCGAGACCTTCCCAGATTCGATCTCATGATCGATCTGGCACTCCTATTGCTAATGTTTTCTTTTTTACCCCTTGAACTCTCCCGCCCCCTTAGAACATAACAATGATTCGTCCTTGCGCTCTGACGATCCTGCAGATAAGGCAGGCTCCCGTTCAGGAAGCAGCGCCGTAGAAGAGGCCGGACCGTTGCGCTATCCGACTGACGGCAACTATAAGGCGTTTCATCGTCGATAGTTTCGGAGCCAGCTCTTTTAGTGATGCCTGATTATCTGGTCCGGAGCTTAACTAGTTCGGCTTTAGTTGAGCCCGCCAGGAGGGTTGGAGTCTTGGAGAAGGGGAGGAGAGGACGAGATGATGAACGCGCACTAGGCTAGTTGCAGTAGTTCATCCGAACGCAAAACCGAGCACTAAAAGCGGCGGTCAAAGCTGGACGTTTGAAGGCGTTGGAATGATCGTCGTGCATCACAATCGAGTTCGACCGCTGGATCTCGGGAATCCCTTTTTGGTTTAGCTGGAGATATTGTAACACTACCGGGGGGCCATCGGCTGATTACCGGCTGATGCCTTTCTGAAGGATGAAGTTCACCTCTGGTTCACAAAAGGATACTCTTCCTTTCGGTCCGAATCCCTTCATTCTCCTCTCATTGCTTTTTGTTCAAGATATGCCGAATTTCTGAGGCATGTTTTGGATCCATGAGGATCCAATATTCAATATTTTGACGTCAACAGCTCCAGGCTTCGACTCCCGCTTCCCTTTTCGGTCGGAAAAGCGCCAAAGCGGAAGTATTAATAGTAGCAGTAATCTTAATTAAGTTGTCAGAGCGAATAAGCGAAGTCTGGCGCGAAGATCTTTGAGCCTGAGCATCACCCAGAGTCAAAAGTGTTCGTTCCGTGGTTACTTGACCGATGGCGACGACCCATGAGGAAGATCTGGTACAGGCCTCGTGTCTCGGTACCTAAGTTGGAGCTCCAAAGGGCCACTCTGTTTGCCCGCCGGGAGAGGAAACTGGAAACGCGTACGCAATTGGCCTGAACTTGGTACGCTTTGAACGGTTCGGTTCGTTGCATTTTATGAAACGAAGTGCCTGGCTACGAGCGATCACCGCGATCCGTGATGATGATCATCATCCTCGAGAGTCGAGATTCACCGTCGTATCAGTGCCAATCGTAGGTCGAAAAAGGAACTGTAACTTGGACTCATGCTAGTGGATCGCCCGACTCACGAACGACATATGATATTGGACTAATATTATTGGTGGGCGCGAGAATAAACCTGTCCAACGGACAACGCCGGTGATGACTGCTGTTGGTATATTTTCTTTTTCTTTGCATGGGACGATGCATCCGGGAGGAAAAACTCAGCACTCCGATCGTATTATTGACTTATTGTTGTATCTCACTCGATCGAGCATCCATTGCGAATGAAAGGAATGGTCTGTGTAAGCTTGCCAGTCATCTTGACCGTTGTGTGACCTCGCTTCTGCCTCAAGTTCCTTCAGGCAGGTTGTGTGACTGGCGCAGAACTCCTGTGTGACTCTGGACCAAGGAATTGGGTTCTCGAATCCATGACCGCTGACTGCGCTGCGCCTTGCGCAATTTCCCACGTTTTCTGGGCCCCTCTCAGTCCACCTTGGCTCCGTCCGATGGCTCCATTGACGCGAAAGCATCTTTGTGGTCGGATTCTAGAGACGGCTGATTTGCGGGCCTTATGAACGGAGGAAGCTAAATCTTTGGTGTTCTCCCCGAAACCCCATCACTTACTCCGTGAGTCCGTACTAACAAGTCGATGGGGTCGAACGGACGGCAGAAGAACTCCAGATTTATTGATTTGAAGTCGATCAACTAATTAGATAAAAATAGTACGAGGGCCTAAAGAGGAAGACACTGCAGCCAACGTTTTCTTGCCGAGAAGTGCGACCAGGAGAAGGTTGATAATAATTATAGCGACACTCATGCAGCTGATGCAAACAAGGCGAAGCTGATGCTTGCTGATGATTGGGCCGTAAGCTTCGCTTCCACGAGATCGTTGATGAAGGTTTGGGATGGGGGACATCCATCAATCGCATATGGTCGAGTGCGACGGTTGGGGCCCCTTTCCTTTGTTTTTGCCTTCGTAAAGTACGGAGTGCGGTCTCCTCGGATCAGCTTGTATCCAGCAAGACCAAGGATCACGTAACGAAGATTATTATCTCGAGTCGAAGGAACCTCCGGAGTATACTCCGGAAACTGAGGATCACTGGGATTCCCATGATTCACAGCTAGCGTTCTAGGGAGGAAGCCGGCCCAGCAGCCAGCGCAACGGGTGTCTCCCGTGACTACTTGCGGTGTTGGATGATGGGCGACTGAAGATTCAGGAATCAGGAAGGAACGCCGTCACAGTCGCTAGGCCGGTTCAAGGCGGAAGCTGACGATCATGGTTGGGATAATCCACGGAAATGAATTACGCAAAACAGAAGAGACCGAAGGACAGGCACTGGGCAAGCCGCTGTTGACTATCCAGGGTGAAACAGTGACCGCTCTCATGTCTGGATGGAATGCTACTGGGATATGCTTTTATGATTGATGATTCGGTTTTCGGGCTGATGATCTCCCATTAGTTTGGACAGTGATCAGAGGTCTGGTGTAGTCTTGCTCGTCTCCATAGCCACATTCGTCGACGCTTGGTTCTCCGCCGAGGCTCAGGACATGTGGATAAGATACTCGGGTAGAGCCAAGCCTTGAACCAGGGATGATGCCAGTTGGCCCCTCTCCCACAAGTGGGCAAGGAGGAACTCGTGGAAATCAGCCCAAGGTCTGGACTGCGCGAAATGTCGTATGAACGCTTGTGACGAAAGTCGATCCCAATGGCCGTAGTTGTATTGAAGGGCTGTCGAGCTTGGTGATCAATTAGCCGAGGCGAAGGTAATATACAGAGTACGGAGTAGGGAATCTCTTTGATATTGTCCGTCAGCTTGCAAGGCCTCCTCCAGAGCCCAGGTCTCCCCATTTCCAGGTAGGTAACGTCATCGTGAGGGAGCCCTGAAGGCTCAAAGCGATCAAAGTCATACGGATGCGAGGCCTTGGCCGTCGGAGCAGCGACGCTAACCTTAATCTGGTCCTTGGTCCGGCGAGGAACCTCCTTGATTTTCTGATTATCGTTTCCACTCGACAATAATCTCCGGTTCGCTCACGACGGCTGCAGACTGCTCGCTAAGTGACTTGGCCCCCAAGCGAAGGATGCAGCGGATGGAAATCGTTCCCAGATTCCCTTCCTGGAGGCCTCGCCAAGCCTGGCCCAAGCCCAAGCTGGAGCTGCCACCGGGCTCCAGAGGCTTGGTTGATGATGACGGGAACGGAGGCACTTCCATTCCAAGAACAGTCCTCCCCCTTGTTTGTCCAGCAGCAGCTTCACAGGGCTTGATCGCCCAAGGACGATGATACGACGCGTCGATCATGGATGAGCAGCGAGAGCAATAGGGTAGGAACTAGGGAACGATGACCAAAGTTGATAAGTTGAAGCCGAAGTGAGGTTGCATACGGACACCAGCATACACGGTCACTGGCCACCCAGCCACGAAACACAAGGGCGATCGGTGGGCGGCCTTTTGCCAGACGAGATCAGGTTCTTAGTAAAGACGTGATCGCGCGGCAACGATCAGCCGTTAACGGGGCATGGGATCGTTGTGACAGGTAAGACCAGAAACGGAGCGAGTCCAGTTCCACCCACCGATCATCGCTCACGACGCCGCCTGTCGAGACCCATTAATAATAATGTACGTAGTCGTCCGTCGCGGCCTTGCAAATTGCCACGGCTCGACCCTGGACTCCTGGCGGACGATCTGCACCTGGAGATTGCATTGGATTCTTTGGCCCTTTGATGGAATTCATGATGAAGGAATTCTAATTCCTGAAGGATGCCGATTGTTGAATTGCTGATTGCTGAGAGTGAGATGAGACCGAGTGACTGCCTGAGGAATCGATCTCATTCTCGCGTGTCAAGGGGTGTAATCTATTACTAGCGGGGACGCAATACTACCGGCTCCACCGCGCCTCAATTAAGCTTTGGACCGAGTCTCAGTTGGCGGCGTACTGTGATTACGGTACTGTAATCGTCTAAAAGCTCCGAATCGGCTCTCTCCACAGTCCACCTCCCCGAGTCATTTCCACGACGGCGGCCCATCAGCCTGCGCAAATCAGCCTTGGGGCGATCCTCCTGCTGCGTTTTATTTTATTTCTATTTTCAGGCGTTTTATTTTATTTTTCTGAATTCTTTCATTTGCTCCCCACTCATCTTGCTGCCCGGGTCTATAAACCTCGTTGTTCTCCCCCCCTGTTCCCTCTCCCCACTCCATACATCTGGGTGCGTCTGGATAGCGTCGGCTCCATCTTATATTATATCCTGACCTTCCCTCGTCGCCACGTTTTCTGCTACTGTACTTTAAACCCGTCCAGCCCGTCCACTTCCCGGCCTCCTCCATCGCTACTCCCATTACCTCCCGACACCATGGATCTCGCCAGCCTCATCTCTCAGCCGGATGCCGAGCCCGGCATGACTGTCAAGTCTCGATATAGTCCTCCTGCCTTTGAGCCCGGCTCCTTCTACCCTTCAGCTTCGGCTTTCCGGTCACAGGCGCCGCTATCTCCTCCAGTCGAGGACAAGGCCCCTCGCTGTTCGCTGCCATCTATCTCTTCGCTTCTTGATAGTGCTGATGGCGCATCAACACATGCTGCAAGTAAGGCTTCCAAAGCTTCCCTGAGTCGGCCTCCGAACTCATCACTAATACATCAAGCAGAGCGCCAACGGTTGAGCTCCCCTTCACAGCGTGACTTGGATGCGCGCCCAGCTTTCGAAAAGAACCAGTCTGGCGCCGCTCCAGTCCGCTTGCCTCCCACTCCGCCATTGCGTCCTGGCTCTGGCTTCCACAGCACTACGCACTCGCCCTCCAGCTCAATCTCATCCGCAACAAACCAGATGGTCAAGACCGAGTACCCTCAACCACCAGTGACTCTGGCGAGCCCAACCGACAGGTCATCCATCTCAAGCCAAGGCTCCGCACCTCACCACCACGCTCCGGGCCCCTACGCCTCTCCAGCTCCAAGCGTTCCCTCCTACTCATCCCCCGTCGAGCCATCACCATCAAACATGTACTACCAGCGCCCGGCCTCGTCCGGGGCATACCAAAGCGCTCCTCCCCCGCCACCACCTTCATCACACCACCAACCGATGATCTCCCCAGTAACACCGGCCTGGCAACACCACCACTACTTCCCACCATCAACCAACACACCCTACCAGCAGAACCATGACCGATATATCTGCCGCACATGCCACAAGGCCTTCTCGCGACCCTCTAGCCTGCGAATTCACTCTCACAGCCATACCGGCGAGAAGCCCTTCCGCTGTACACATGCCGGGTGCGGGAAAGCCTTCAGCGTGCGAAGCAATATGAAGCGCCACGAACGTGGCTGCCACACTGGCCGTGCCGTCGCCACTGCAATGGTGTAGGAAAAAAAAAAAAAAAAAAAAAAAAGCACATCTCATCGCAAGCTCTCTGGCGGGCGAGATGTCATACTCGCATAACCGAAAGGAAAAAGGACCGCCTCATCACTTATCTCAACCTACAGTAATTTCCTCTTGACTTTTTTATCTCATTTCATGATACCCTCTCATGTTCTGTTCATTTTATCGATGTTCATGTTCTGCACCGGTGTCAGGTGTCACGGGGATACGGATATGGGTTTGGATTCAGATTCGGATTCGTTTGGGAAACATACACACATCCAGTTCCAAATCTATTTACATTGCATTTCTTCTACTACTTCTCTTCTGCTCTTGTATACTTTCACACATTCAATTTCACCCTCGGAAGAAAACCCGGGTCATCCTCCATGTCGGGTCAGGACAGGAGGTTTAAATGTTTATTGCATAGTATGCATGGCATGCATACCGGGGGAGCAAAGGCGCACCAACAGGCTAGGCTAAGCTAGGGCCCTGGGTCCCAGTCTGAACATGTCTAGCCAGTACGTGATGTCTTTATTTTTCATTTTGTCATATTTCCTTTGTTTCAATGATGATGTGAAATGAATGACCGACCCCTTTTTCCTTTCTACCTCAACCTCGGAAGAAGAAATGAATTTAAAAAAAGATTATCAACTTTACATATTGATTGCATCTTGTAAACGAGCTATAAATGATGAACCTGTGCCCCTGAATTGTAGTTGACGGTGTGTTTTGGACTGATTATTTATTATATTAAGACGGTTCAGTAGGAATGGAAGACCAGAAGCCCCAAGTCAGCTGGAGGCGGGTCCCCTTCACTCCCTACGTAGGAAATATTTGTTCTGCGACTTTAGGAAGGCGCGATTGTCCGGATATTTACCGTAAGCATAATAGGAAGGAGCGTTGCAACTAAGGATGGAAGGAACGGCCTCCCTGTCAGGTACGACTTCGAATTAGACCTTGATCTTACGGGAAATTGAATGTGTTCGATAAAAATATCCTCCCCTGTTAACTCCAAAAAAGCCTTTCAGGTATCACAGTAAACTACGGACAAGAACTAAACCTAAATACAATAAGCGACCCCTATATCTATCGCGTACCCGTGAAACACCAGGCCCAAAACGCGAGTAAATCGTGAACGAAGATAGGACGAGACAGAGAAAGGACGTTGATTTTAAGCAACAACAGTTGACTGCGAAGCAGTGCCGCCAATGGCTCTTCCCCTCGACCGCGCCGTAATGGCTCGCATGTTTTTCACGGCCGCACCAAAGTCGATGAGGTTGTGATCCCCGGGCATATGTTCACCGCTGACGATGCATAGAACTCTCATACCGGGTTTATAGACGAGGCCGCTGAGTAGCTTGGGCGTGATGAGGAAGTACTGACCGCCGCCGCCGCCGTCTTCGCTCGGCGCACACGCAATATCGACGAGGCGCTCGTGGACCATGCGTTCGTTTCGCGGGTCCATTCCTTGGTTAATTTCGTCGACGACGCGGAATGGCGATGCGGAGAGAGACTGCAGGGCCATGAGGTAGAATATTGTGCTGACGGCTCGCTCTCCACCGGATTGGCGATGCGAATCTAGAAGAGACAGGCTCTCGTGCTCTCGGAACTTGACGTGCACCTGGATGGACCATTGGTCGAAGTCGTTCCCGCTTGGCTGGCCGTCCGGTCCTAGCTCTTCGCCTGCCTTGTCTAAGGAGACTTGACCAGCGCAGCCGATGCGCGCGAACGAGTCGGAGAATGCGTCGCTAACGCTCTTGATAATAGAATCTAGTCTTGGTTCCCATTTGCCTCTGATCTCGTTGATCGCATGGTTGAAGTCCGCAAGCTTGTTGTGGAAATCGGTAAGTTTCCCGCGTAAACGTTCGATTTGCCGTTCGCGCTCTTCAAACTCCTGAACCACATTCGAAGGGCCTCCATGTGTGAGTTCAAGGCGCGCCTTTTCAGAGTCGATTTCGGCTTCCAGTTCGGTGACGGTGTGGCTGTCGTATATCTGCTTGCCCATTTCCTCCAGCTCGGGCTTCTCCTTGAGATGCGCCGCAACCTTTCTTGCCTCTTTTCCGACTCTCTTGGTTTCCTGCGCCATTTCCGCAACTTCTTGGGTCTTTTGCTTGACCTCTTCGCCCTTAGCCTGGAGCCTCTCGTTATGGTCGCTAGTGCGGCCTTTCAGGATTTCCAGGTCAGAAATTCCTTCGACCTTCCACATTGTCAACTTGATCACTTCCTCTTCGAGTTCACGGAGTGTCTCAACCGCATCCTGTTTGCCATTAGTATCAATTCATTTTCGAACTCGCCAAGTCTCATACCGCGTATTCTATGATTGCTTCAGCCTTTTCAATAGATAGCCGATCCTGCTTATTGCGAATATCAAGGACCTTGGCCCTGATTCTTGCAAAATAGTCATCGTTTGCTTTTTTCTTGGCTTCTTGCTGGCCTGTTGCGTCTTGTTAGCGGCTTGGATTTGAATAGAAAACGGCATGACCTACGTATTCGTTCTGGGATGGCCCTGAAGTCGGTATACGCTGTTTGCTTCCTTGCCTTTTCGCTTTCAAGTTCATCCTAAATGGGAAGTTAGCAAAGTCGGGTAAATAGTACGAATATCGCAAACTAACTCTTTCTCTTTGGACCTTTTCGTACTCCCGACCAAGTTCTGCCAAGCTTGCTCTGTCGGATTCAATTTCGTCCTCAACGTTTTTGATGTCGTCCCTCAACTCTTGAATCCTTGCCTGCAGTTCTCCCTTTGCTAATGTGTCAACAGGTTGGGAGGTCCAGACCTTTGCTGGCCGTACTTGTCGTACGCGGGTAGAGGAAGCTCCGGGACCGTACTCTCGTCGTCGTACAATTTGGTAGGCCTGTTTACCCGCCACCCATGATGTAATTGAGCTGTTTTCCAGGGCTGTGTATGTTTGATCAGAGATGTCTCTCAGACTTATTGGTGTCTGGTGCAGCCTATTCTCGCTGCACAGCATCGCAAGAACAGGCTCCGGACCGTTGAGAAAGTCTTTTGCCCAGCCTTGAAAGCCCATATTCCTCAGCTGATCGTCATGCAATGGAGCTTGAAGATTTCCGAGAGGAATAGAAGATGTCCTGATACTGATATCTTGAAGTTTCAGGTCGCGAATTAAATATCTTTGTAAATTCCTAAAATCATTTCGACTCTGGACCGTGAAAGCCGTGTAGTCTGTTCTCTGCAACAATGACTCAACATGGTTCGTGTACCGCGGATCTTTGATGGAGCAAGTGACAATCGGAGGACCGAAAACCTCTTTCTCGAATTTGTCTTGATTGTTTAAGAGCCACTCGTAAGCTTTCTGGGAATCGTAGGATGCTTGGCGAAGCTTTCTCTCTTGCTGCCCAGAACGCGAGTCGAGGCCCTGCAGTTGCTGCTCGGCTTGCTTTAAGAGACGCGTTGGTTCGGCGAGTTTTTCTTGTAATGGCCGTCGACGGCCCTTGATCTCGTCTCCCTTGTCTTCAAATTCTCTCTGCTCTCTTCGTTTTTCTCTCTGTTTGAGTAGCAATTAGCATCATGTGTTGATCATATATAGCTCCTGTTGCTGCACTTACAATCTGATCGTTATACCAATTAGCGTCAAATTCGATGGGCTCCTCGTTCAACTGTCGGTTAAGCCGATTGATTGCCTGCGTAATCTTGATCCCTTCCTGCCGATAATTCACAGAGCTCTTTCTCTCTGCCTCGATTTCGGCTTCCATATCTTTCATGGATTGCTCATACTGTTCGACTCTCTTCCCGATATCTGTAGCCGCTCTTTCTGCATCATCGAACTTTCGTTGTTTATGCTTTATCACGTCATCTACTTGCTTGCAGTAGCCCTCCTTCTCTTTGACGGATCTCATTACCGGCTCCAATTCCGCTTCGAGTTCTTCGAGTTCGTGCTGACAGGCCCTTCTGTCCTCCCTCACAGCGTCGAATTTCCTATGGAGCGCCTTGTATTGGACGACGGGTCGGACCATTTCCAACACTTCGATCTGTTTCTTGATCTGCGCTCGCTGACGGACCCTTTCGACATCTGCCCGCTGCATTTCTTGTCGATTTTCGAGATTCGAAAGTAGATCTCGGTCAGCCTCGTTGTTCGACTGAAGGCTCTTCTGCTCAGCTCGTAAGCTTTTCAAGTTTTCGTGTAGCTCCACCATTTCCGCACCGGCAGCAGCCCGCTGCGTCGAGTTAAGCAGTTCAATCGGCGTGAGTGCAGCAAACTCGCTAACTTTATCTTGCGGCAGAAACTGACACAAATTGTCGACTTGAATAGCGAATGAATGGGCAAGTCTTAATACTTCTCGCATACCAGATGGCCTCCCGTTCAACGTAAACGTGCTTTTGTTGCCCTCTCGCTTGATGGTCCGGCTGATGACAGGATTCCGTCGGTGATTCGGGCCACCTGCGAGCTCAATTTCAATCGTTGCCTCTCTGCATCCATGCTTAACAAACTCGCCGATATCCTTCGCGCGTCCGAGATGCTGTAGTTGCGACCAATCCCATTAGTACATAAGTTTTACAATAAAGGGGAAAAGAATACAACATACCTGCGGCCCCCATCCCAAACCAAGACAGATAGCACAAACAAGCGTACTCTTCCCCGTTCCATTTGGTCCAATGACCATGTTCAGTTTCGGCCCAGGGAAGAACTCCGCGGACGTGTAGGTCACGAAATCAGTGACCTTGATACGAACAATAGCACCAGACTTGTACCCTTCCTGCGAGACCTGATTTTGCACACCGTTCACCGCGGCCCTTGGATGTCTTGCTGGGCCCTGACTCTGGCGCTGGCTATTCGTCTGAGTGGCAGTTGCGGAGTCATCTTCTGCACTGTCATTCTCGTCATCCGTTTCAGCCGCAGCGTCAACATCGGAAACCTCAGATCCAGCAGATTCACTTTCATCTTGTTGTATCCTCGGGCGTTTGCTGTTGCTTGAGGGAGTGGGGGCCGGGGAGGAGGACGCCGTGCCAGATGCATCAGTTTCATCATCTTCATCGGACCTTTGGCGGCGTTGAGGAACCGTGCTCAGGGAAGGCATATTTAGGTTTGACAGATGAGCCTGCCTTGGCGATAGTCACCGAGCATTGGAGGGTAGTCGGAAAAACGAGGCCGTTTCGATCCGTTTCACCTCGCCATGGAGGCCGTTGGTTCCTTTGATCTGGATTCTTTGTTGCGGGATGTTAAACTTACTCGTGATTAGGCGTGGACGCGACGCGCCAATCGCCTGGCAGAACCAATCTACGTCTTGATGCGGTAGGCGGTGGCGCGCGGCAGTGTCGGGGTTATCGCGATGATTTTGGATTACTCTGTACTCTATTTTCTGAATACCGAACAGGAAAACCGATTTTCAATTTTCTCGGTGAAGCAAACATGTCTATCTTTAATTCACCGCATAAGGTAAAACGCCTCGTCCTCGCCGGCGCGGTGACCGCCACCACGATTGCCGGGACACTCTACGGCGCTGGTATCAAGACTGAACGGGAGGTTACTCAAGTACGTATAGGCTACGGTCCGATGTACATTGTCGTTTATTTGACCTAGGCTAACAATGTACATATAGCACGTACAAAAGACCCGGGAAATTACGTTCGATGAGCGAATCGAATCTCTCCGAAACACACGCCAAAATCTCGCTGGGAAGAAAGAGCTTGTCGAAAAGCAGATGCGTGATCTAGACGCCAGGATCGAAGAAAGGAAGCAAAAGGGCGTCGATAGTAAGAGAGGATAAGGAAGGGGAGCCAAATTTCAGAATGTTTCTGCAATCAAAACGACGAACAGATGGTTTCCGCCATTACCGATGCCTACCGCTTTAAAGCCTCCTTTGCCATCGATAATCGAGGCCAGGCCAATAAGCGTGTTCGCTCCGTCGCTTTAAGAGGTCAAGCGCTTGTGGACGTTGTTGGTAGTTACGATTGAGCGAAGTTCGACGGTCGCCATGGCATTTGAAGTATTTGCCGGACAACATACGAACTACATGTGCAACGTCCATAGCACATAAGAGAGCACAGTATAAGGGCACGGATATCGGTGCTCCGAGCAGAAGGAGCGTATCCTTGCAACAGACGGGCTAAGCGTGGATCGAAGACAACTAGCTAATCACTAGTTCATGACCACTCCGCCAGTGTTACATGGGATCGACTTCGAGCGGGATATATTGTATTTTGGTCTACTCTTATCCGGTGATATATAACTAGAAGATGCGAAAAAAATGGGTATATACAGATTCTCTCGGTCTTTGCGCCGTGTATCTTCTTGAACAAAGGAAATTAATGTCTCATAAATCCGAAAATTTGGCATCTTCCAAGAGTGTATATGCAATCTAGAATTCAGGGTCATAGCACGTCAATCGTCTAAAATACCACGCGTAAGAGCCACGAGGCTAGCTTCGTATCGTGCCGGGTTATGGTCACTAAACATTCCCGAGCCGAATCGTAATTCTCCAAACCGGGCCTCAACATCACGAATGAATTTGAGTTGCACCCTCGTTGCTGGCCGGCCCAGACGCGGAGACCCATCTTCGCTGGTATCAGATGTGAAAGCGCTCCGCTGTAGGACTCGCATTGTTTCGACCACGAAGACTTCTCCAGGCGGTACCAACTTGGGCGCACACATTGATTCCCTGAGGGATTTCAGGGTTTTCCATGCCCAGGCATCTTCACCCAAGCCGTCACCGGCGTTTAAAATCATGGGTGTTTCGTTGACATAGAACTTATTCACGATACTCTGTCGAATATTTTCCCAAACGCGGGAGCGGACGTGCGATTTGGTCTCGGAGACGTCTCCTTTGAATGCCAATGATGTCGTATGCATGTCATGCAGTATCCCCAGAGAAAGGCACGGTACCACGTCCTCACCATTGACGATAGTGGTTATCAGTCCTCGGGTTGCGCGGCGCAGAAATGGTGACATTGTCGCAGGTGGTCCGTACGCATAGACGTGAATCGGCCGTCCAGCGGGAAGATAACATGCAGTTTGAGGGTCCTCAGTGCTTCCTGCATTCGGAAGGAGAAGTTGCTTGTTAGAGCGAGAAGCAGTTGTAAATGATACTAGAGATGGGTCGTTGGTAGGCTCAGATATCATCGTTGCAAGAAGGGCCGCCACTCCTCCACCTAGTGAATGACCACATAATACGACACCGTAGTCCGGAAACTCTTCTAGCGCAGCTCTAATCGTCAACATAACTCTTCGCCCTCCACCCATCAAGAGATGCTTCGCGGATGCATGCATTCCCTTGTGGACTTTCCAGCTTTTCCCTTGCCATTCCAGGTCGTCGTATTCACATGTCATGTCCGTGAGAACATCCTCAAACCCCCAGGTCCCCCTAAGCGCTAAGACAACAGCCTTTGATTCGTGGTCCAAAAATAGGTAATGGACGAGAGGGAAGCCGCTTTCAGTCTCACCAGCAGCATTGGATCCACCTGCAGGGTCGACATAGGATGATAGAAGAATAGTAGACGCTGGGAGCCCGGTGTGGTGTGAAAAGTCATGATGCTCTTTACTGTGGATACTTTCACGTCTGGTGCCCTGCGGCGCTTGTGGTACACCCATAACCTGGAGGGCGTTGGTTCCATAACTTGCGGAGGAATATCGACAGAAACGCCTAACATTTCGAACAAAATGGCGCTGGGGGAAAATGCCTGGAACAAGGCCGTCCCTGTTGAGTGCTTGTATAGTTGAGGCATCGTCATATGCGCTCTTCCGTGCACGGTGGGAAAGGACAAGTGAGGTATCAGACCCTGCTGTTGCCAGAGAGTATATACTGGATGTGTAGGATTTAGACCTTCGGTGAGCGGGAGCGGTTGGTCGTTTATCAGGTAGTATATTGACGGTGGTTTCTGACTCGGATCGTGTAAGTGACAAAGAGCTACTGCTACGGACATGAGCTCTTGTCGCTGCTGGTGAGGAGGGCCGTAATTCTCGTGATGGAGAATAAGTGTCGGTCTGCATCATGTATGACTCTTGGCTCTTCTCATGCACTTTATAATAATCGGCTCTTGAGCCCATTGAACGAGAAGCACCATGTCTATTCGTGGCCGCTCCAGGTGGTGCTCGCTGGTCCTGGGCAAGGGTTCTTGGAGCCCCTCTATTAGCAGCGAGAGACGTTTCGACGTTAAGGGGCACAGGTTGCTTCCCTGTGTTTGGTTGTCGCGCAGGTCTGTTTGCAAGTGGCTGTGCTGAGGACTTCCTTTCCGGCACTTTGACCCTATTGCGTGGTGCCGAGGCCCCTGATGGCAATTGGGTGCTTGACTGCTGAAAAGGTAATCGTAGGGATTGTCGCTTTGGTTGATCATTCTTTTCGCTTGAAACCGGCTTGACCCTTTGCGCAAACTTACTCAGTGAGCCTTTGCCAAATGTGCCTTTTGAATCCGACCCAGAAGCTCGTCTAGTTGACTGAGACGTCTCCCTGGGTGAGTTATTGGGGGCCCCCGTATGATGCAGATCGGAAGATGATTTCCTTGGCTGTGCATTATCAAGTCTCTGATGCTTCGGTTCTAACGTAGGTTCGACATTGGGAATCGCAGACTCTTCTAGCCCTATAACACGTCCAGACTCGTAACTGCCATCGTCGTTACCTGCTTCGCGTGTACCGATAAGATGCCTTGATGGTGGCCTCACGTCAGCACTTTGAGATTTGTTGAATGCCGTGCGGAACACGATGGTGTGCTTTGGGGCTCGTTTATTGACTGGTCCCCTGCCACCCTCGTGAGGGACATTGTGAAACCTTTCTTCAACCATCATGGTGCCTGGAGGGGCAGAGATATCCCCAGCATCGTCGTCGTAAACGTTTACCGTTATTGTCTGTGCGGTCACAGTGTCGGTTTTGATTGAAGCGCGGCACCCTCGAGGAAGTTGCTTCATTATATACAGTCGAATGTCTTCGTCAGTTATACCGTGTTGACCATCTGGAATGACAATGGAAGGAGGCTGTTCCCCATCGTCGATTGCACTTTCCGGGCGCTGTATAACATCGAATCCGTCGTTAGTGTCTCCCGGAGATATGAAGGAGGACCGTCTCGATCGGTCTTGTATGGCTTCATGCGGGCTGTTCATAGGCTGGATTTGGTGCATCTCAAGAACATCTGCTCGGATGCCGTTGTCAAGAATGACAACATCCCATATAGTCTCCAGCCCACCACTGACACGGATATACCTTTCTGTATTCTTTTCCCCCCATTGTTGAAGCATCGCAAACCCGACAGTTCCAACCAATAGATCCCCGACTCCAACCTTCTCGCCGTCTACATTCCCATTCTGGTCATTAAACTCTTTTCGAATGAGAGTTATTATGGCTGCGATTGCCCGCGACGACTCTGTAGAACCAAGAATAGCATCGAGGGTCGATAGAAGCGCCTGTGACATATTCGAGGCGGACGAAAGGGTCGTAGAGGATAAGTGAAAGGACGCGGCTGCGAAGAACGACGCGGACGTTATTGTCGTGTGCAAGGCAGCGAGCTAGATTCCGGGTTAGTCCTCGAATACGCGATAAGTATGGAGATCCTAGGAACTTGACTTACACTCCTCTCAAGTATGGATTCGGCCTCCGCCTTTCCATGTTCTCCGCCACTTCTAACAGCAACATCGCGCCCGGCCCTTGTCAGAATTCCTTCGATGACGGTTCGACTAAGTTCTAACCCAGTTAATGTCGTGACTCTTGCCCCATCGATGGCAACCCCGCCGAAGTAAGACCCTATTCGAAGGGATAAAGAGGTGGACTGCGTGACGAGCGAGACCAGGGAAGCGACAGGCCGTGGAAGTAGAGATGTGCCTGAAGTCGCAGGCACATGGCTCGCGCCCCCGGTATCATTCGATTCGGTGGTCGCGACTTGATTCTGTCTCCAGCTTGGTCCGAACCCCAATAATCTAGGCATCGCGAGCCATTGACGTAATCGCTGGATTCGATTCCACTTGACGTTCTCTGAGTGTTTGTTCCTGAGCCATAGGGCAGGGAGGGACTAGCGCTATCATTTGAATGATGGAGGAAGAGGGACTGCCCTGGAATTCGGGAATCCAACAGATGCGTTGCGTCAGAAGACCCAGCTGGCCGCGATAATGCGAGTGACCAGTCAGAGTGGAGGGGTTGGTTGAACCGCATGTGATTCCCCGTGCTCCCCCCAACAAACACCCCACTCCCAATTCCAATCAGGCGTCAGTTGTTGAATCGGAGGGCGGCCAGACCATTACAAATTCAGATGTGGTGTTTGTGGAATATCTACTGTTATCCAAGGTTCCCTTGTAGCAATAAACACGTGTTACTCCATGTTCGCGTTGTTTTGGTTGCAACTATATATGTACACTGATAGGTAAGGTTTACTGTGTAGATCACAACATGGCTTTGCCGTCACCAGGATACTGAACCTTCCTGATTTTATCCCGGGTGCATTCCGCCACAGTACAGATCCCTGCTAATGACATACTCTGCCACAGATCGGCTTGAAGGCTCTTGAGTACGGCTTTGGCGCCACCCTTCCCATCAATAGACAAGCCGTAAATCGCCGGTCTACCAACTAGAACGCCCCTCGCCCCTAGAGACAGAGCTTTGATGATATCGGCACCTGTTCGGATTCCAGAATCAAACAGCACAGTCAATTTATCGCCAACCGCATCGACGATTTCCGGAAGGACCTCCAAGGAGCCAATAGCCCCATCGACTTGTCGGCCTGCACCTGGTTAGCCCATAACCGAGATGGTGGCAAATAATATTAAAATAGAAGTATTGAGAGCCGAATGACATACCTCCATGGTTGGAAACGACGATTCCGTCGCAGCCAGCGTCGAGCGCAAGTTTCGCGTCATCCACATGCTGGATGCCCTTGAGGACAATAGGTCCATCCCAGTTTTTGCGCAAAAAGGAGATCTGGTCCCAGGTGTGAGGCCCACTGGACAGAACATTACCGATCCACGCTCTGGATGCTCCGACGATATCATCCTCAACTTTTGACCCAGTCTCTTTCTCAAATTTAGCCCGGAATACTGGGTCTGAGAAGCCGACTTGGTTTCCAACGCCACGGATGAAAGGGATGTAGGCGTTATCCAAGTCTGCCGGTCTCCAAGCCAGAGACCAAGTATCTAACGTAACAACGAGGACGGAGAATCCATTTTCTTTTGCACGCTTCAGCAAAGAAAGAGTGATTTCATCATCATTAGGCCAGTACAATTGAAACCACCTTTTACCGTCCCCATTCGCCGTCGCGACTTCTTCAATGGAGCTGGTACTTGCAGTACTGAGAGTATAAGGTACTCCTACCTCTGCACATGCTTCGGCTAGGCCTGTCTCCCTGTCTGAATGGAATAGGCCTTGGACACCTATCGGTGCCATGATAAGAGGGGTCGGGTAATTTTGCCCAAAGATGTTCACTGCAAGATCTTGCTTATCCATCTAGACGGGATATTAATTCTAGAATTATTCAAGAGCATGGAAGGGGACATGTACTAACCTTCCTCAGCATCTTGGGTACTCTACATACCGCCGGGATGACATCAGTACAGGACTATAATAGTATATATGCCAAAAGGCCGGGCAACCCTACAGCTTCCACTGGCGTAACGCCAGACGATTACTGTCCATAGTGGCCTTCTCACCAGCACCACCTGCAACATAATTATAAGAGCGCTCGCTCAGTACCTTTCGCGCCTGCTCCTCGAGTAAGCGAGGGTCGGTGGTGACATTCGGCTTCAGACCCAGCAAGGCGCCTTGGCCATAGATCTCGGTCTGGTAGTCACCGTAGTTTTCCGGCATTGTGAGGATGTTACAGGGAATAAACAAGCTTAAAATGGCAAAGTAAACAATAAGAGGAGAGAGTACTTGATGATACTGGCACTGGTTGCTGTGAGGGTTTCTCCACCTTGTGGTGACACGTGAGAGCGATTAACCTTGGTAATTACTGAGCTTATCGGGGATGCCCCTGCCGAGGAACCTTCAACGAACCTTCCACTGGCGCTCACGCGGGGAATTCATGGATGATTTTCCTTAGGACTTTCCATTTTGTATACAGGATAAGTAACATTTTGGACATCCAGACTCTGCTAGAATTTGAATTCCGATGAGGCTCCAAGGACCCAGTTTCAGTTGTTCTTTTAAACAAGGCAAAGAAGGTGACCCCCCATGTGACAAACCTCCTATAAACGGATGTTTCCCATTCTATGTCTGGAACTCCGACCGGATTTTATATCGTGGGTGAAGATGAAGGGGACCAGAACTGCAATAAATGTTTCGGCAGTTGACATGCGGTGGCGATTATCCGGTGAACTCATGCACAATGCACAATGCACATCATCTAGGTAAGGGATGCGCTGTACCCAATTAAGCAGGATATCTGAACCTCAACGAAGAATTTGACGTCAGAAAGAAGCACTGAAATGCAGCCCTTGTTGATAATCAAACACGTAAGGTGTAAGGGCGTAAGACATAAGGACATAGTGTAACTCTGCAAGACTCAAGAGTGGAAGCCAGCAGCGGAAGGGAAGGGATTCCGGGGCACAACCGTGGAAACAAAGGGGTCCGGTGCTCCCACTTTTCGTGCTCCCACTCTTCTGAGATTTCCGCTGATAAAACCGTTGATAACTCTGATAAGCTCCCGGTCTGCAGTCTTGGCTTTTCCTATAACTTTCTCACTCTTTTTCCTTTTTCTTCCTATTTGACGCTTTCAACCCATTGATATGAATTTTCGATAGCCTGCTCTTGGTATCGCGTGACAGATTTCTGTGCTTCCTACGGTTTCAACTATTAGTGAGCTGGCGCACCATGGATACTCTCTTCTGAGACCGACAGATTTTGAATCTTATCTGACTCCCCGCGCTCCGAGACCGGCCGCGTCTCCGGTTAATTATTTGCTCGAAATACTGCGACAAACGACGATATACACCTATTACAGAGGGGGAACAGCATAGCGCTGGACAGGACCAGAAGCTCTGAAGACTGCAAAATGGATTCCGAGCAACAAAAGCTTGGGGAGAAGGAAGCACGGGTGCCGGAGATGGATTTGAGCCCTGATTTCCCGTCGATCGACGAGGAAGCCGAAAAGAAACTCATCAGAAAAATGGATATGTACATTCTTCCCTTTGTGGTCCTTCTCTATCTCTTCAGCTTTCTAGACAGAGGTATGCTACCCGGCTACTTGGTACAACAACTGCTGACATGCGACGCCAAGTCAACATCGGAAATGCTCGGTTATATGGGCTGGAGGAGGATCTGGGTTTGGTTGGTGATCAGTATCAAATTGCAGTGTCGATATTTTTCGTCACCTACTGCGTATGTATTAAATCTAACCGTCATACACTGGCATGATATCTAACTATTAATTGCCTGCAGTTATTTGAGGTACCGTCGAATCTCGTCATAAAGAAGCTTACCCCGTCACGCTATATTGCATCTATATCGGTTATCTGGGGCATCATAGCAACACTTACTGGTATCACTCAAAACTACGGCGGCCTTATTGCTTGCCGTCTGCTTCTCGGTAAATGGCCAAATCTATAATGCGCAGACTAAGCTGGTTATTAACCATCTGCAGGAGTCGTTGAAGCCGGTCTTTTCCCCGGCCTCGTCACGTACTTAACTACCTTCTACAGCCAGCGTGAAATTGCACTGCGAACGGGTTACCTTTTTAGCAGTGCAGCCCTGGCCGGCGCGTGTGGAGGTCTTCTCGCATATGGCATTGGCTTTATGGACGGGATTAGTGGGCTCAAGGGCTGGAGGTGGATCATGATCATCGAAGGAATCCCTACTGTTCTTATCGGCGTCGCAACTTGGTTCTTCCTCGCGGACGATCCCGAGACGGCTTACTACCTCAACGCAGAGGAAAGGGCTTTGGTTGTCAAATGCCGCAGTCGCCATTTTGGCCACACGGACTCTGCCCAGAAATTCCATTGGGCGGATGCTAAAGAAGGGGCATTGGATTGGAAAATCTACGCCTTCTCTCTGGCTGAGTTTGGGATTGATACCATGCTTTACGGATACAGCACCTTCCTGCCTACAATAATCAAAGGACTAGGAGATTGGTCTGTCCCGGAAGTTCAAGCCCTCACGATTCCTTGCTATGCACTGGGTGCCATAGCGTACTTGATCATTGCTTGGGTTAGTGATCGCACCCAGCGTCGCGGAGTGTATGCTTGCATCTTCGCGGCTGTTTCAATTGTTGGGTACGGCATCCTCATTTCGGATTCTTCTTCGGGCGTGCATTACTTTGGCGCACTGCTTGTTGCCATGGGGCTGTATGTGGCCGTTGGGTTGCCACTGGCCTGGCTACCAACCAATCTCCCCCGCTATGCAAAGCGAACATTCGCCACCGGCCTGCAATTGACATTCGGAAATATCAGCGGCATTATGTCCCCCTTCCTCTACAAGACCGAGGAAGGACCTCGCTATGTGCGAGGGAACGCTGTGACCCTGGGCATGGTGGGCTTTGCGGGATCGGTGTATGGCATTATGTGGGCCTATTATCACTGGGAAAACAAACGTAGAGACCAGGGCCTCGAAGACCACAAGATTGAGGGCATGACAGATGAAGAGATTGAAGAAATGGGAGATAGGAGCCCACGCTTTCGATACGCGACATGAGAGAATATGAGCTTGTCATTAGAGCGATATAGATTTTACGATCAACATTCTAGAACCATCCCAAATAGAAATATATTCAATGTGCTTTATCGCTGTATATGGCTCTGAAATGCCCCGAAACATGCCCACCGGTTTTTCTTGGCGGTTAGAACCGTACCGTAGATCATTCCAATGGCTTTCCTTGCAAGTTCCATGTTTCTTCTTGTCATTTTCAACTCAATTCCAAGCATATTGAGTTCAGCGGTAGAATGTCCGGCCTTTTATCTTTGCAATCATCGATTGCCTGTTTCTTTTTCATAGTCGCCGCCTTCCTAGGCTTTTCCAACGAGAGCCCTTTCTTAAGAGTTCGAGATTGTCTCACCGCACAGCACCAACGTCACAATAATACTGGGACATCGCCTTATTATCCCAGCTGGAACACATGGTTCGATCCCTCTCGCTGGGTCTCTGATAAAGATTCACCGATTCCTGAAAGCGATGGTTGGAGCCTCTACTACCGCTTAGGCGGTTATGGCCCATGGATTGAGAAACTTGATGGTCCTGCACAGGGTCTTGAACAGCCTGCCGGGTGCCATGTCGACCAGGTCCATATGGTATTGCCCACCTTTCTCTTTGAAACTTGAGATGGTAACGTCTAACGATGTCCCAGATGGCACGCCATGGAGAGAGATACCCAACAAAGTCTGCCGGAAGGCGTATGTTGAATTCCCGATCTCAATACCTACAGCATGTCTATACATCTAACCAATCACCCAAGGCCATCTTGCTCTACTCAACCGGATCAAAGACGCGAACTTGATCATCAACGGCTCGTTATCTTTTCTTAATGACTGGGAGTACTTCACCAGTAACCCCGAGACAGACTTCGACCAATTAACCAGGACGGGTCCATACTCAGGAACCCTCGGTGCCTTCACAACTGGAGCTCGTCTGTCAACGCGGTATCAACATCTCCTTCCGCGGGACTCCAAGATCCGGTTCTGGGCCAGCGATTGCCAGCGCGTTATCGAGACAGCCAAGTATTTCGCATACGGCCTGCTCGGCCTGGACTGGGAGAGGGATGGGAAGGCTGAGCTAGAGGTTATCCCAGAAACATTTGATCGACGAGCCGATACACTGACGCCGGGTGATACCTGCCTGAGATATCTCGAGGACACCGAAGACGGACACGACAAGGGCGCCAACATGCTCGCGCGTTTTCAAAAGGCGTATGCCCCGGCCATAGCGGAGCGCTTAATATCTGAACAGGGGAACCAGGGTCTTGGTTCGTTGACGCCTGTTGACGTCTTCAGCATGCAGGAGATGTGCGGCTTTGAAACACTCGTACGAGGCTCAAGTCCCTGGTGTGATGTTTTCACACGCGATGACTGGGACAACTTTGAATATGCCCGAGATCTAGTGCACTACTACAGGGGTGGTCCCGGAAATCCTTATTCTGGCGCCATGGGGTGGCTTTGGTTAAATGCTACGACTGATCTTCTACAGTTGGGACCGGCGGCTGGTCCTTTATTTTTCAGCTTGTGAGTTCACACCTATCCTGCATCCCCTTCCTTCCGTCTCTGGGCAGTATGAAGATCTAATGCGTGCCCTGGTAGTGTCCACGACGGAGATATTTCTCCTTTCCTAGATGCATTGGATATCATGAAAGATCCGAAATATGACCAGGATCTCCCTACCACACACAGGGCAACGGATCGCATCTGGCGCACCTCACCGGTGCTGCCGATGGGCGGTCGCATTATCCTAGAACGTATGACTTGCTCGACGACAGAGGGTGATGGCACGGGTGGCAAGAGTGGTGTTTTTATCCGGGTCAACATAAATGATGATATAGTGCCTCTGCCGCATTGTAAGTCTGGGCCAGGGTTTTCTTGCCCTCTGGACGAGTTCAATGCACATGTGCAACGTCGCAAGCTTGAAGTTGGGGATTTTGGGAAAGTGTGTGGTCTTGATGGGGATGCTGGGCGAATAACATTTTTGCATCAGGATTAGACCCTGCAAATGGAAAATATCCTATGCATAGTTGCCATATATATACACCTGTTCAAAAAATTTTTTTTTAAAAAAAAAAGTCAAAATGAAGCTCAACACAAGACATACACTGACAGGTATGGAATAGTGAAGGAAGAGATCTGCATACCGCCCACACCACGTGACTGGTATCCGGGCTAACACTGTTTATTGCGACAAAAGTTTTGGCAGCTCGCTTTCACCAGTGGCAACTGCATCGAAGCACAAATTGGCATCAGTCTTGATTTTCCTCATTTCACGGCGACTGAGCCCCGGAATATAACATTTAACATCTGTTTCCTACAACAAAATTATATTTTGAAAGCTTCTACCGCTGCTGAGGATGGAGTACCATTCTGTCCCTCTGGAGGAGCGCGCGAAAGACGACAAGGGGAATATTCTCCCCTGGGGTTATGTTTATAAAGAGTGAGTTTCCCAACACGCCTTCTTTATGTCCGATTTATAATTTATGGATTTTGAGTATATCTAACATACCTTACATTGAACAGTGAATCTCGCAACCCACGACGACCGCCCGAGGAATCAGGACCCTTCGGCAAGCGAAGAAATGCCCGCTACGAGCAGTCCCGATCACGCACTCGCACTGGAACCCCGGCAAAGAAGGAGAACCAGAATGTGGCAGAGTTTGGCCGGCTGTTCGCGCAGCAGCAGGAGCAAGAAACATCACGGAACACGCTTCCCAAGTCATCGTCGTCATCGAACCTCGACAATGTCAGGAAGCAGACGGAAAAAGTTGCGACGGAGTGCATTTTATACGGATATAGGGATAAGGATTCGGAATGGAAGGTGATCGATAAGTTCGAGCGGATTTCTCGAGGCGTGATCTGTGAAGACTACCCAAGGAACGACCCGAAGACCAATGCTGGGTACTCTCAGATTCTTAGTGGTGGTGATGTGGTGATTCGGGCCAATCTGTCTGCGGATGCGAACCGCAAGTCGAAGCGATATGCGGGTGGATTTCATTGGATTAAAGTTACGTTCGATTCTTCGAATGCGGCGGACCGCGCCTGCTTCTACTCGCCGCAGGAGATTGACGGACATATTGTTTTCTGTGAGATGTATCATGGGCAAGGACCTGCGGAGGATATCCCAATCCCTCGGGGCTCGACGGAGGCGAACCGATTCATGTCAAACAACAAGCGCACATTGAGCACATCTCACTCAACAGCGTTCCTCCAGAACAAGGACAAGGAGCGCACATCATCATTAAAGGGCGGGGAACGCGCAACATTACCCCGATCATTTGGCATAAATAACCTCGCCAGCATCGCCGATGAGGAGATAACATCCCAAGAGTCAACAAGCACAGTCAGCTCCGCAACCGCCACAGGCATCGAACAACCCATCGCCCACCAGCGAAATGTCCCCAAGGAACCGCCCACCCCGTCCGAATTCATGTCGCATGTCCCGACCGTACGTCGAACAAAACTGCGGCCAATTACCGAAGCCCTCCCGCCCGCTCCAACGGTCACTGAGCGCGTGCTCCGCTCAATCCCAATTCTTAGCTGGTTCACAGGCGACATTGTCGGCGATGGCCCGCAACTGCGGGAAGATGGAACCTTTGACTACGACAAGTCCAATGTGTACTGGCGGTTCTGGTACATGGTCGACATGATTTTGGGAACGGACATTTGCGGGTTGAGGGAAGAGTCGTGATTCTGGCATGACACCTTTCCCATCCCCCCCAACCCGCCTTCCTCCCTATCCTACTCAATTCTATACCCTGATGCTTGTATGATAGATACTATTTATGCGGAGTGTTTACCATACTGATCTGTCTGTTTTATTCCCGTACTGTTATTTTTGGATTGGGGCTTGATAGCATTCGTGGGCGTTTGTTTAGTACAGCATCGTGGAAAGATTCCAAGGAATAATCAAATCGTATTTGCCAGTGGACCTATTTATTGGCCGCGCCCCAACTTATACAATTATTTGTTACTTAATGGAAAATTGACGATTCCAAGTCAATTTCACCATTCTCAAGGTCATGCCCACTCAGAGAGGTATGAAAAAGCCATAACAAGTAGAAAAATCGAGATATTAACTCGAATCTTCCTTCCAATGCAACCAAACCAAGTACCACTCACAAGTAAGTGCTTCTTTCGTAAACGTTGATATTTTATTGATTGATTTTGCCAGACCTATTACCTTATCTCATTGCATTGCAACAAAAAATATCATCATTCGCTCACGCCGCGTGGGGAATCGACGGGTGGGATAATTTATTCAACAGTGTTCTCGAAGTTCTCGCCCTCCACTAGATCGGGGATATCGTCCTCATCCTCGTCCTTCTTGTCACCGCCCTGGGTCTTCTGCATGTTCTGGTAGCTCTCGGCGAGCTTGCGGAGGGAAGCGAGGGAGTCGGGGCCAAGCTGGTTGAGGATACCGGGGACGAGCTCGGTGAGTTCCTTCTCCTCGCCGTTGCCGTAAAGGGCGAAGGTGTTGGAGGGGACGGAGGCGTGGACTTTATCATTTCATCTTGTTAGTTCGTTGTTTCTTTCTATTTCTTGCGTTTTCTCTATTCACGTCTCTGATGACTTTGACCGGGGAAGAGGTAGATGGGGGGAAGTACCCTTAGGAGCAGCGAAGTGGATGACGTTTCCGTCCTCCTTGAACATGTTGACTTCCTCGATGGCCTGGATGGGCTGGACGTTCATCTTCTTGAGGGTGGCCTGGAGCTTCTTGTCGTCGGCGCCAGAGGACTTGTGGACCTTCTTGACCTTGCGGCGGGGAGTACCCTTTCCTCTGTTCAATTCATCAGCATGCTTCTTCCTTTCCTCTATCCCGGTTTATTTCTCGATTGCCAGTCGTCCGAAGGCGCGTAGGAGGGGGTATAACGAGAAAATTGGAACTAAATAGGTACATACCCTATAGAGAAAACGAATGTCAGCGGATCATCATCTAGTCAATGTAGTAACAGCCAACCCATTGGAAGGCGCAGTATTTCAAAGCAGTTCAATGCACCCAATTCACCCAATTCCACCAAATATCGCGAATTTTCGACCAAAAACAGCCATTCAAAATCCCGATTTTCGATCTGGAGTCGAATTTTTACATTCCCCGCAGCATTGGAATATATCGCACCGCACCGCACAATTGCAACTGAGAGAGAAAAATTCACATACCAATCCGCACGCTCGCCTGCATCTTAGCCAACTTTGCGTGATCCATTTTGACGGTGGTTTATTTGTGGAAGGAACCTAGCGAGAACCGCAAGTCAATTATCTGAGTCCAAATGCGAGGATGTCGGACAGAGAGGGTCAAGATTGTGTGCTGTGGGAAAGGACGCCAAGACTCGGATTTCTCACGACGTCAGACGGTCGGGCGGATGGGGTCGATTGCCCGGATTCGGGGGGGAGGGGAGGATGATGGGGTGTCGAGCTGGTATTAATTATAGTACGAATGAGGGAGTATTTACCTGGAGGTTGAGGGGAGCGGAAGGTGGTGAGATGTGAGGTGAGGATGGATGCGCAAAGGTGGTGAAGTTCAGATGGTCCGAAGTTTGTGTGGGGAGAAGCAGAAGAATGGCGAAAGCGGGCCGCATCGCTCGCTAACTCCGGCGTGAGGGTGGTGGGCTTAACTTGACTACGGCCATGGCTACGACTTATATTCTACATTGATACAAGTACCTTCTACAGTGGATTTTCGGGTTGAAATCAGTATCTACCTCGAGTATCGTGGTGATTGTGTGGGCTGTGCTTGAAAAAGAGGCTCCTCGGCTAAACCCTAACGATTCAGGCATCGACTCGCAACCGCCAGCTGCTTATGCAGAACAAGGCTGAACAACGTAGTATGACGGATCTAGGGTATTAAGGGTCTACTAGGTATATACCACATAATCAAAATGCAACTCGCCTTGGAAAACAGCCAAACTCCCTGGATCGCAGTGCCTTCTTCAATGTGGAAGCCTCAGGCAGCCAAGGCAGCCAGGTCTGGATCGGGCATTGCCGAATCAGGAAATAATCTTAGCTCGCATGGAGTATAGAGGAGCTGGGGATGAACTTTCGCCACAGATAGTTATAGTTAATGATATCGATAAGCACCCATATTCTCCAGTCCAGGGAGAGCCGTAAACGAGCGCCCGTATTACTCAGAGCGACCTCAAGCGAGATCCCGTGCTCCGTGCAGCTCGTACGCCAGGTCGTTGCTTCTCCGGCTTCCTCCAAACCCCACTCCATATCAATCAACGTATGCCGTCATCGGACCAACAACCCTCAACACAGATTACTGAACCATATCCTTTTATATTGTCAGCTTGTACTCGTGAGAAACGCTTATAGAGCTGATAGTCCTCAACCGCTCGCCGAAATGCGGTTCCTGTGTTTGCATGGCGCCAGCACAAGCGGGGAGGTACGCGCATCCCGCACTCAACTTCAAGCATCAATATCTAACCAAGACCATAGATCTTCGAGATCCAATCCGGTACGGATCGAGCAAAGCAAACCATGCTAAACCACAGGCCTAATCTACCTGCTAACCAACCCAGGTGGCCTCGTCCAACCCCTCGAAGAGCAAGGTCACAAATTCCACTTCATCAACGGCCGAATAAACTCCGAGTGCGAACCTGGTCACTTCACCTACCCACCTTCACAACCATGTATGTATTATTATTTTACTAACTCCTCCTAGAACTAAGAGGTATTGCCTCACCCCCCTTCTTCAACCACTACCCGCGGGACATGCCCCCAGGCCCAGACCTGCTCAACGCAATTGAATACACCCTACGCATAATCGACCGCGAGGGGCCGTTCGACGCCGTAATGGGGTTTTCACAGGGTGCCGCCCTCACATACTCACTACTTGATCACCACGTGCAGAAGAACGGCGCGTTCGCGGCGCCGCTGTTTAAGGCGGCTGTGTTTATATGTGGCGGTGCGCCGTATGTGCTTGACGGGAAGGAGTTTGTTAGCTCGCCTGGCGACGACGGGAAGAAAGAGTACCGGGTGACGATTCCGACGGCACATATTGTAGGACGGCAGGATCCGTTGTACCCGCAGTCGATGAAGCTGTTTGGGCTTTGCGAGCCTGGGAAGTCGGAAGTTTACGACCATGGGTCAAAGCATATGATCCCGTTCGACCTGAGCAATAATGATGCGATGGTGGGGATTATTGAGAGGGTTATCGAGAGAGCGTCCAAAGAGAAGTAGGCTTTAAACTTCTTGTTTATTTTTATATTTTTATAATGGTTCGGCGTTGTCTAGTTAGAATCACGCTCGGATGAAGCTCTATCTCTCCTGTGTATCAGAAACGCTATTAACAGAAGCACTACGCCGAGAATAACACTATATGAGAGCGGCTTCCATTGTCCTGGGGATGCCCCAAGTCATAAGTTGCCCTCGCTCTCGGCAGGAATCGTCTTGTTAAGGAACGCTTCCAAGTCTTCAATCTCTGCTGGATCCGCAGAGTGCGTGAGGTACCTAGATTATCGTCAGCAAAGCGGAACGCACTATAACCCCGACGATGGCAAAGAGAAAAAAGGCATCGTACTTATAAGACTTGAACGTAACATCCTCAAGTCCCAACTCCTTGCCCATCGCAGCCGAGAGCTTCCCAAACTCATGCGGCACAATGTCATCATCAGTACCGTGTGCAAAGAAGAACGGCGTCTTCTTATTCGGGAATTCGGCTGGGATGTAATTCTTAATCCGGTCGCTCAGTAGCATGTAGCTCGACAGACCAAAAACACCACCTAGCTTCTCCTGTCCCGTGATTCCGGAGAACACAGACATCGCGCCACCTTGTGAGAAACCGCCGAGCACGATCCGCGATGGCTTGATGCCTTGCTCGATCTGCTCTTTGATGAGCGTGTTGAAGTAGTCTCGGGACTTGAGGACACCGGGCTCGTCTTGGTGTTTAATGGCTTCTTCGAAGTCGAGCTATATTCACCCATAACATATTATCAGCTATTGTTCATTTTGTATAATGTAACTCAAGAAGAACGGAGACACTCACATCACGGCCAAGCTTGGTGATATCGTACCAGCCGGGCATTGACATTCCAAAGTTCTAATCCGCCACAAATCAGTACGCGACGCTAACCCCAGTTATCCGTATTTCATATCCAGCCATCAGAGACGTACCACTGTAATCGGAATCGCAGGCGCATTGGGAAAGATAAAAGTGACTTCGTCGAACATGCCCCGTCGGCGCCAGTTGTGAGCGAGGGAGACCCTATTCCACCCATCGCATTAATAAACCGATTGCGGGCTCGGGATTTCTTCATTCGAGAGTTTGACATACCATCCTGCACCACTACCAGTTGAAGAAAAGATTAGCTATCTGGGCCACCACTGTGGTATGCGGGAACGAGAGTCCCAGACTAACCTGTCACCCAAACCGTGGGCCATGATCACCGTGGCGGTGTGCTTTTTCAGCGCGGGGACGATGAAAGGTGCGCGAGACATTTTGATTCGGTACCTTGGACTGCCGTTTGAAGTGTACAAAAAGAGGAAAGCGATTAGGTGGAATGAGGACTGGTGATTGTCGGAGGAGGATTAACGAACAACCACCCCCCCATTCTGCCGCACAGGCCGAGGTTCGGCGTCCTCACCGCCTAAATAATTGTATATAAACCATGTAAAATGATTGTAAATACATAAACCGTGGATTAATTCTATGTACCTATACAGAGTAAGTCTATTAAACATTATTCTAATTCTATGTATGTCAATTGCAATCAGGCAGAAATCTGGTGCAGCTCCTTCTTGAGCGTATCGATCACAGCTTGCACTATATCACCGTCCACAACATTCTGTTGCCACGAGATTCCCAACGTCAAACACCCATCCAGGCCAGTTATGACAGAGAACGCAAGAGCAGCACCTGTTACACTCGCACATTGAGTGAAGATAACCCTACCCATCTGCGGAATTGACGAGTCACCCGTATTCTCCGCCTTCGTAGCACCAAGACTAGACAATTCAAACGTCGATCTTCTCTCTTTGCCAATTTTGGACTCGCACAAATCCTTACGGTAGTCTTTGACGTATTTGAAAAGACCGACAGAAGTGTTCTTACTCTTCAGAGCAACCTCCTTCTTGACCGATTCCCGGACCCGCTGGGCTTCGCTCCATGGGAAAGTCTTCTCAGTCACTGCCTTGCGCGAAAAGGTCTCCCCGAGCTCCTGCACATAAACACCCATTGAATCTTCCGTGATTGTATCTGGAAGCCAAGGACGTTGAGTGATGGGTATGCTACCCGCCACACGAGTGAATTTCTCGGGAACATGAGCGAAGATCGAGCGAGCGATGGCCGTGTGGAGTGCACAGGTGAGTGTTGTGCTGTGTTCGCGGCACACCTTGACGAGAGCTGATGTCTGAGCGGCTGTTAAGACAAGGAAATGGATATTTGTCTTCAGCGGAACCTGGAATGGGCCGCCTGCCCATAGTTTGGGATCTGGCTTGGAATAGACCCATTCCTTGAATGCGATCCTGAGAATGTAGGGGAGAGAGATGGGAAGTGGATGGACGGCTTCTAGGTTGGGTAAGAGGGGCATCTTTGGTGAGGTGACCACTTGTTTAGCTTCGTCCGGCTGTAAAGATGCAGCTCCACGTAAAGCCTGTAGAAACGCCCGATGGAATGTCTTGCCGGAGGTGCCGTCGCCGAGCGCATGGTGGTACACAAATACTGCAGTAAAACGTCTAGATTCATCATCCTCCGTCAAGATGAGAAGCCGCCAGAACGGCGATGGCGCCGTGAAACCGATGCCATGTTGGGTTTCAAGAACAGACTTCAGTTCGCTGTCATTTTCGTCTAGCGACAAGGTCTGCGCAGCCTTTTGAAAGGAAATTGGTTGGCTAAGATCGATCTCTGTGAGTCGCACCCAGTAAGGATCCTTGGTGTCTTCGCCTAGAGGAATTGCAGAGAGTATGGGATGCAGATTGATCAATGTCTCAGCCGCCTTGTAGACGTAGTCCTTGAGAGGGAGGGTGAATGTGTCCGGGATGGTATAATTTGCCGAAAAAGCAACGTTTAGATAGAAACCCAGGGGATGCCGCGAGGTGGAGTATTTCTCCGAGAGGCCTGAACTCATTAGTGGAGGTACATCATATACTGGTTCTCAATTGCTCACTCACCGACTGCACGCAGTCTTTCAAAGTTATCTGTGGCTGTAGTCATGATTGTGACTCCTGAAACTCACAGCCCGGCAGCGAATTTTAGAAGAGAAGAAAAGGATCGGAGAACAATACTAAGATCTTACGATTGTGGATATACTCGGCCTGTGCCACGTGACAAGGATCCATGGGAGAGCTCGATCCAGAGTTTCAAACCCAACCATAATATGGAATTTATACTTAATGTCATGATAAACAAGAGGTTACTTAAATGTCTTCAAATGGGGGAGTAATTTTGTGGCTCCGGTGACTTGTGTCGTCTCACTACGCTGTCAATCGGCACCATGTTCAGTGTGACAACTATATATATATAATATAGAGTCCGAAGTAAATCCACGTTCCTTTCCTAAATATTGCCTTTTTTTTTTCTTTTTTTTGCTCACTACTTTCAAGAAACCGACGAAGATAGAGATAAAATGAGAATTACCAGCCTTACTATAATATTCCAGGTGGCTGGATACCACCAGGAAAACAATTTTCATTTAAAAAATGACATGTAACAAGTAAGCTTGAAAAGCGAAGAGTCCATTTCACCTTCCAAGGGTTGTAACCTTTGGACTCCTGTCCTGGAGTTATAAAGTACAAAAGAACTACCTCCCAGTCATCACTTAAGGAGAGCTCGCACACGCTCCGACCAACGTCACAATGGAGCCGTCTCCATCACAATCACTCCTGGCAGCATGCCACGACCCGGATTCTCTGTTCGCAAGACTTAGGGTTTATGGACTAATAACTAAGTCACCTTCTACCAAAAGCTGCTTTCAAAACATCAAGATTATAATCCACGTTCGGCTATAGTATTGTTGGGACAACTGTCTGCCTGCACTACTAGCCCTTCCAAAGAAATTCAGTATTTCCCATAATATTTCTCATCTATCAAATCGCCAGTGACCCAAGAACCGAAACGCCCAAAACGCCCCAAGAAGCCGCCTGCAACACCGCTCCACCAGTCAAAAAGGGAGCATGCGACTCACCCTTATTTTTGGTATCCTCACCACCCTGCGAGTTTCCCTCTGGAGTCGAGACGTTGGCATTTCGGTCTGCCGCGGCGCCAGTGAAAGGGACAGCAGTAATGCCAGTGTTATTCTTGCATGTGGACTTGGATGGACCAGGGATATTTTCCGTAGTGAGTTGGAGATCGGCACACTAGTATGACAGTATTGCCATTTGTTTGTCAGTTTGTACTTCACGGAAAAGGTGGAGGGTATATGAGGTTTAATAGAAACGTACAGCATACAAGCCCCCGTCAGGATGTCCATTTGCCTGTACTTGCAACGTCATATCCAACCCGTCCTCGAGCTTTCTTCCCAGTGCATCTTCGGAGAGAGTCACATCAGGTACGCAGAATTCACCCAGTCCTTCCACCCGGAAGGTCTTGCTGAGGGTGATGTTGTAGTTCGTGCCTGGGGCTGAGCCTACGGCAAGGAGGAACCGAACGGCTGTTTGGTCATGGCCCAGATCCACCGAAATGGGGAATCTGGGTGAGGAGAGAGAGATCATGGTGCGGCTGGAGGGTTGAGAGAATCCCCCACAGGGAAATTCGGACTGAGTCTTTTCATCGGTGCCCCGGGAGGGAGGGTAGTTGATGGTGAAATGGGCGGCAGTGAGAGACGCCAGAAGTGCCGGGGGGAAGATAAGAAATTTCATGATGTTTGATGGCTTGGAGAGTATGAGGGGGAAAGGAGAGGTAGTTAAAGAAGTTGCGGAGGAAAAATAGTGTTTGGTGGCTCAATACCGAGTGAGGAGTAGTAACACATCCAAGCTGCGGCGGGAAGGGACTACTAGCAGAAGATGGCTTAAATGTCCAATTCTACAGCATAGCCAGTGAATATTGGATAGGTTATGTTTTTAAAACCAGATTAGCACACATCTGCTGGGAAAGAACTGTAAGAAAGTATGGATGTATACGGAACGCTGTGGATTCTTCGTAGTCCTGGGTCTCGTATAGCACAGTGTCTAATATTGAAGGCAAATTTAGACTTCTATCTGGACAGAACCACTGTGGTCTAGAATGTCCGGTCTCTAAGAACATGCTATTCCAAATTGCCAGTTGCTGATCTTCAATGCCCTTGTTCGTTCCATTGAACGAACCGTCCCACGACAAGTTCCCCAAGAAAAGACCCACCAAGAATAGAGCAAAAGTATCCAATGTTCGTCGTCATAACAGCCAACATCCTGAGAAATGTGAATTAATAAGTTGTCAACAAAGCAGCAGTTGTAGACATACAGTAGATAAGTAACCCCTGTGATACAGAGATAAATAAGAGCCCGAGGGAGATCCACACTGAGCCGCCAGGGCGGAGCCTCGTAAGTATTGCGATAAACCACTTTGACTGACTCCTCGACGCCTTCAGCGGTAATGAGCTTTCCTATCTTTGTGTCTGGATCTGCTTCAATGCGGCCGGCTTCGGAGGGCCTGCCTGCGACGACCACGTAACGACGCCTGAGATAGGCGTACATCCAACGCTGCTCCATGTACGCTTTGAATGCAACAAGACAGCGGGCGATGATGGCGAGGATGACCAGAAAGATGCAAGTGCCCGCATAGGAGCCGTTGGATGAAGGGGACCATCCCTTGGAAAATAGAGGAGAGTTGTGGGAGGTGGTGAAGATAACTGAGTGGCTCACCACAGTTTCCTCATGATCCATCGTATTCATGTCCATTTTGAAGGTTGCACAGGAAGTCGAGGAATTTGTAAATGTCAGTCATGAGAAGGGGGAGAGAAAAGATGAAGATGATGGGTTGGACCTTGACAGCTGGAGCCCTGCAGGAATGTACATTCCAGGAGATAAGAATAAAATGCCACCACCCCACAATTAACATTGTCACTCATGAAGCCTCTTGTAATTATAAAAACAGGTGTATTATATATAGAAATGAGTACATTTTCCCGTCTAAGTTGGTGCAGGAAAGTGCGCAGATTATTCACAATGGAAGCACGCTCGTAGGGAGGAGGACATCCTTCCAACACAACTTCTGAAGTGAAACTTCAACAGTCAGCTCTGGATGAGATGAACAACCAGTGACACCATCAATATGAATATGAGCAACAATTCGGAGGTTGCTAAGGTCATGATTAACCCATTTTTCCTCCAGAGGATCTACTGGGGCTGCACCGCCTGCTTAATCGCAATCGCAGCTTTCGCCAACTTGATTAACCGCTTCCTGGAATTCCAGAGGTGAGTGCTCGTGCTCATGGCAAAAAGACCCAAACTAAATATACTAGACTTCGAGACGAATCCCCTACTCCATCGAAACCGAAATCAGTATTCTTTCGTGCGTATGCCACTTTGACGGCAATAGCCCGCGACTCAAGACACTTAACTCCACGGCCAGTACCGCTGTTTGGTCGTAGATTTTACATTGCGCCAGTTTTACAATGGTCGTTCGTTATGGTTCATCTCGCCTCGATGGCTGTGACGTGCTTCTACGGCCTGAATACCCAGGACCAGTGGGAATGGGAGGAGGTGGGCTATCGCACGGGGTTTATCACAATCGCCCAAATGCCCTTGGTGTTCATTCTAGCCGGAAGAGAGAACATTATAGGGTTTCTAGTTGGCGTGGACTACCAGAGTCTGAACTGGTTTCATCGATGGCTGGCACGAACTCTTTGGATATGTGCGACGATCCATATGGGCTTCTGGTTTCGGAGCTGGGGAAGGTATGATTATCTCGTTCACCAACTGAGAAACGAATACTACTCCCAATGTGGGTTTGCTGCCTGGTTCATCCTAACATTCATTATGATCTCTTCTGTGAGGCCTATCCGTCGGCTGGGATATGAGTTCTTCGTTCTACAGCACCTTGTGATGTTCATCGGCTTCACGGTTGCGGTTTGGCTCCATATAGATGAAGATGTTAGGACATCGCTTTGGATGTCCATTGGGTTTCTTGTTTTTGATCGCGTGGTGCGGTATGTTTGGGCGACTTATATCAATCTGTCGGTGTTCCATAAAACCACTGGAATGTCGCACGGTCTCTGGACGCATCATGCATCTTTCACTCCGCTGTCTGGAAACGTCACCCGAGTCACTATCCAAAGCCCAGGAGCCCGATGGAAACCTGGTCAACATATGTTCCTTACTTGCCATTCAATCGCACCGTTACAAAGTCACCCATTCACTATCGCCTCGATTCCCGAAGACCAGAGGATCGAATTCCTCATTCGGGCTGAGAAGGGCGCCACGAAACGCTTCTGGGAATATGCGGTGCAAAAAAACGACCTCGGAGCGGCAGACACCGGCGGCTCAAATGAGAATCATTGCACCGTATTCCTTGAAGGACCATATGGAGCACACCGCTCCCTTCGACAATTCGATAGCGTGATCCTTTTTGCAGGCGGCATGGGGGCTACCTTCACGATGCCGCTTCTCCGGGATATGGTTGCACGATGGAAAAAAGCGTCTGAGCAAGGTGACAAGCCACACCTGGATGTGACAAGGCATATTCACTTTGTGTGGATTATCAGGTCACTTGAGTTTTATAGTTGGTTTGAATCTGAGCTAACATCCGTGTTTGAGGACATGGAAATTTGTCGACGCGATGCACAAGATGTGGTACAAGATCTCGAGCTGAGCATATACATCACTGGTCCCCGTGCGGCGGAGATGGAACAGGCCCTAGCAAACGGGGGTCTACTAAGGTCCGCTCGAACCCCGCCAAAAGCAAGGCTGGTATCAAATGTCGGCGAAAAGAGAGAAACAGCTGACGAACATGCCATCCCTCCTCATTCTGCTTCCCCAACGAATGAGAGATTCGCAACCACCAAGAACGAACAGCGACCTTTCATCCCCCAACAGATGACGCTGGGCGGTGGACGTCCATCAGTGGCTAGAACAATCCGTACGAGCCTCGAAAAGGCCGAAGGAGAGAGCGCCGTAGTCGTCTGCGGTCCCCCCAGTCTGTCAGACGAAGTTCGCCGCAGCGTCCTTTATCTTAGCAATGAACGGGCCGTGCATAAGGGCACGGGTGCGCAGGGGATATACCTCCACGTGGAGACATTTGGATTGTAGAATTGGATGGGTGAAACCAAAATAAATGTCAACTGGGTTTGTCGTGCGCAGTCGAGAGGGTCCACTGATGGTACAGAGGCCAAACGGAACTGCATAACGCTCCTAGTAGAATTAGGAAAAATACCCCGCTTTTTTGTCAACCTGGATAATTCAAAGAGATAATCTTGGAGAGGAACAAGTCCGAAGGGATAGCTTGGATAAACCTTTATCGCCCTAGATACTTTTCCTGCCTAAATTAGGTAGTAAACTACAAGTTCCAAGGTTCAACGTTGAACAAGCTTCTCCGTACGACCTTAACCACCCATATTCAGAGCTGATAAAGAAAGCCGATGGGGCAAATAACAGAACCCTGAGACCGTCCACAACAATATTATAAGGAGGCTGTGTATTTCCTTGATCTCATGGTGTTGTTGATAGCTAAAAACCTGAAACCGCTCGGAAAAATACCGAGCCACGTGATAAGGTACTTACCAGTATGACGTAATCACCTGACTCACCAAGACCCTCACCACCAAGCTGCGCTATCCGGACTTCACCTCGTCCGTGCCAAATACCCCAAACATACCAAGTTACAACCCAAGAGGACACTGCAGATCAAGATGGTTTTCCGATTCGTACGTTCTCCCACTTCTCCTCCCCGGCTCCTATCGAGTCAGCATCCAACCAACTACCAAACAACAAGAGCTTAAAGCTCCAACCGAACTCCTTCCCACCCCTCAATCCAATCTCACTCACATAAGCCGATCGAAAGCAAAGCAAAGCTAACATTCTATTTAATAGGCCAAAACCCTCGACCCCATAACCCTCTTCCATACCCCCTCCATCCAATCCTCCAGCAAAGCCTACAACATCCTCAAAGCTGCGTCCGCCGCGGCAAGCGAAGCCTCAACCCCAATCGGCCGAGGCGAGTTCCAGCTCGAAGTCACCACCGCCCCGCCAACAACAGACCAGCTGCGCAACATCCTGGAGTACGCTACAGGGGATCCGAGTTCGGGCGGCAAAGCGGGCGGTCCGACGTATGCGGTTTCGGAGATTGTGCAGGGCGCGAGAGATGCCGAGGATGCGCTGAAGAAGTTTAAGGAGGACAGTGGGCGGTTTGTGAGGCCTGTAACGGTGGATTGGACGAATGGGCAGGCAGTTGTTGGGGACGAGGAGAGTGCGATTTTGAAGATGGTTAGACAGGCGAATGAGTAGATGTTCTCTGGGCCAAGGGGATATCGAAGTCTTTACTAGGGTATTGGGATGAAAAAGGTATAGAATTTGTGATTGTATTATCATCTACGATACCATCTATGTATCATACAACTCAACTCCATTCAGACGGTACCGACCGTGCATTAAACTGATACTCGCTTACTCAAACAATGGCCGCCCGAGATCCAGCTCGTGAGGAACAAACATAAAAAAGAACAGATGTGCATAGAACCGCAATTAGAACATCGTGCCAAAGGTTCCATCCGTCGCAATGGGTTTGCGAGGAGAAAGACGGCCAGTCCCTTCAATGTTAGGCTTGCGATGTCTGTTGCTAGTTAGTCTCGTGCGTTGATAAAGAAGAGGGGTTGACGAACCTGAATGTGAATCCTACAAACAATCCCTTGCTCATCTTGTCGTCACGTTCTGCCATTTCCTCCAAGGCACGCTGCTTGTCGTGCACTTCCTTGTATTTAGCCATGTCGGCCTCGTTGCCAAAGTCGTCGAAGTAGCCAGCGTCCGTTTCCGAATCCAGCTCGGGCACAAATGGCGGGCGCTGCTCGCGCAGGTGAGTGAAATCAACTTCGTGGAAGTATTCGTGTTCATGAATTTCGTGAATGTTCTTAAATCGGTAATCTTTTGATGCCACCAATCTCGTGATCAAGTCCCATGTTCGTTTGGATAAAAAGTAGTTCGGATCTTCGTACACAGGCTTCCGGAGCACCTTTTTCCAGTTCTTGAGGTTCTGCCAGGTTTCATCCACTGTTGCACCAGCAAATGGTGGGTAGCCCGCTAAGGCTTCAAAAAGCATACATCCCAAACTCCAGTAGTCGACGGTGAAATCGTATTGATCACCCTTGAGCACTTCGGGTGCCATGTAGTCGGGCGATCCGACGATAGACTTTGCGTAGTTTACCTGGCGTTCCCGCAAACTGCGATACCCTTGGCGACGCTCGGCCATCGTACGCTGTTCCATCGGGCGGCCAAATGGCACTGGAGTTTTGCCAACTTCTTCCAATTTCACTCGCATGGATTCAATCTTGCCGGGATTTAACATACCCGCTGCAAGACCGAAGTCGGTCAATTTGACATGTCCAGTCGAGTCAATGAGGAAGTTTTCGGGCTTCAGATCACGATGAATATACCCGAGGGCGTGCAGCGCATCGATGCAGCAGAACATTTCCGCAACGTAGAATCGAGCGTGTCGGTTGTGCAGCACACCAGTGTTGTTTAGCAGCGTTCGGAAATCACCCCCCGGCACAAATTCCATCGCAAGGTAGATCTGAGTGTCATCTTGGAAAGCATACAGTAGTTTCACGAGCCAATCGCTCTTGGCCGCTGTCAATATGTCGCGCTCAGTGAGAATATGCCGAATCTCGTCCAACTTGAACAGCAACTTCTTGCTCATGACTTTCAGGGCGCACACCTCTTTTGTGTCTTTCTTCGATGCTAAATATACCTGTCCGTACCCACCCTGACCAACTTGAGTCAAAATCTGGAAATCACCCTGTCTAAGTCTGGTACGACGCTTGCGGAGGTGGGCCCGCTCCCGACCCAAATATTTCGACAGGGCGGGCTCGTACTCTTCCACCGGACTTGCGGGGGGTTCAGGGTTCGCGGCACGAAACTGGGAATGGCGGGTTTGGCGGTTGTGAACGTAGCTGAGTAGATCAAAGTAGTGATCGAGGAAATCTAGCACTGTTAGAAGCAACACTACCGTAGCAATTGCGCTTGGACTTACAAAGTTGGGTCACATTGACCAGTCGTTTAACTCGAGGATCCTGAAGCTTTTCGAGTTCCTCTGGGGTCAAGCCCCGCATCGGCACCTGGCGCCTTTGAACGCTTTCCAGGTCCTTAGACTGGTATTGCTCTTGACGAGAAAGCGCCGCGGCAGCAGGATTGGGTCCGAGGTCCTTCCCTAGGCGACCTGAATTTGGAGGGGTGTTTTCCTTGTTTGATTTGCGGGTTGGGCTCGCTGGGCGAATGACACTCTCATTGAGTGACTCGCCACTTTGGTTGGACTTGGAGAACATAGGATGGTTGAAGTGGTTGTGGGTATTTTTAGTCGGAGAAGAGGGTTGCAGTTTCAGCGCCTTGTCGAAAACATTCGGGAGATCGAAAGCTCCAGGAGGCATGCGATTCTTGCTTGGGCTTCCTTGCGGTGTCTGGATAGGACTGGTGAATCCATCTTCGCGGGGCGTTGAGGGGCGATCGTAAGCCTCATTTCCGGAGCGGGTATGCAAAAGCGGAGGAGGATGAGGGAGACGAAAGCCGGAGCGATCTTTGGAGTCGAAGTCGAGCGCCATTATGGCATGAAGTTCGTGAATCCAGCAATTTGCGATATGTCAAGATAACACCGTGGCGAGGGAGCGATTCTTCGCCGACACAATCCACACGTCAAACGCAAGCGGCGAGACTCCAGAGGGGCCCAAGTCGCTATTTAAAGAAACCCGATGCGATTGACACGAGGGAAGGAAAATAAATCGAGATCTCGACGAGACGGAGTGAGAAAAAGAAAATCGTCGAGCAGAAAAAGCAATGCGAGCGAGCGTAACACAGGCTGGTTTCGCTGTTTCGCAGTGCGACGGAGATGAAAGAGCAAGAATGGCTTTTTCTGGGAGAAACAGGCCGCAATGTTGAGCACAAACAAGGGCGGTTGTTATGGTTGTTTTCTCGACGCGAGGGGTGAGCGCAGGGTGAGCCGTGAACTTGAAGCCGATGAGGGGAAAGCACGACTGGGAAGATGAATCTTAAGAACAAGAATAGAGACGGAGCTGAGCTGAAGCTGAACCCACAATTCCCTTCAGTTCATTTAGGCCCAGATGCTCTGGATACCTGACCACCAGCCAGCCACAGCTCTCTATTGCCTCCTGCTGCTCGCTTCCAGCCCGATGATCGCTGGCTGCTGCCAACTTGCTGCCCCTCCACGGCGTGTGCCTGGATTGTTTCCCCAGCAACTCCCTTGCTCCGATCCCTCTACTCCGTCCAAGATCGGTCCTGGCCTCAGTCCAGCTGCGAGTCATCCCGCTAGTCGCCCGCAGGATTCTATCACAAAAAACAAACAAGACGATCCCTAGTCATTTGTGGGCGGGCGATCCATCTGAAATCTTGATCGGGGTGCTCAGCCACTGGTGGAGCAGATGGTGGACAGCACTACGGAGGATTATCTACGAGGACCACGATGTGCCGGGCGAAATGCGAGAATATACCTCGAATTGACGAGGACAATTGACTTAACCAATTCATTTCATTGCATTGTTGGGCTTGCTCTTCTTTGTTTACTTGGACTTGTCCTCCCCTTCCCCTCGTTCCCTCATCCAGGAGACGAGCGGACCCGAGCACCAGCACCAAACCTTGAACCATGGATCCGAGCCCAGATCGCACTCACCCAGCCCACAACAGACAAACTCTGATGTCATACTCCAGCCGCTCTGAGCTTAGAGAACCCCCTTGGCTCGCTGTCCAGTCTGTTGGTACAAAAAAACACATGTCAGCAATCCACTCTCGAGTCCCAAAACCGAGGCTTCATGGCCCTCCATTCGGCGTTCACTTACGAAAAATGCCAGCCCATACGATGGCGTTGTAAAGGTGATCTTCGATCCCTTGGGGAAATGGAACACATCACCCGGCAATGCCGTCACCTTCTGTCCTGTCTCGTCCGAGATCTCGTACTCCCCCTCGAGGATAATCTTCATCTCGTCGTAGCTGTACTCGTAGGTAAGCGGCGTTCCCTTTTCGAGACGGTAGAAGCCAGCGGAGATAGGCTTGTCCGGGTTGTATGAGTCGCTGATGCGGTTAGCAGTTGTCCTATCTATGTAAGATATGACAGGCAGAAGATACCTTGAGTCAACATCACCCAGGAAGGCATTCTCGTTCGCAATGAGAGGAGGCTTGTAAGTGGATTGCGCTTTGGCATGGTAAACCATAGGAGTCGGCATTTTGCTTGATGTAGTACTAGTTAACGGCAGTAGTGGTGGTACAGAGAATAGATAACCAGCTCAGCTACATTTGCGATAGAGGTACGAAGCAAGAGCTTTATATTCCACTTGTCCCCTTGCAAGCCCTAGGATCAATAACCGCTTGATATGGCGTCGCAAACTTTTCGGATTCACCTTCTGGAGTAGGACACCACGGCAGTCAAGATACTCTATCTCACGACCAGCACGAAGAGCATCATTGGACCGGATCGGACGCCATATAGCTCAGAGGACTCGATCTCCAACTCCCAGGAAGAAGTGAGGGGATGGTCAAACCGTGAGGGGGCCACTAGCCAGACAGTCCAAGCTTCAAGCTCCTGATAGAGAAGAGACCATCTTGGCGGGGAAGCAAAAAGACTCCCCGCTTGCGTTTAGACCCTCTGATACGATGTAAAGAGTAGTAATCCGATAACAATTAACAGGTTACCCTGTCTTTTTGTCCCGACAGGACTCCCCCTCTATCGCGATTGATGAGGGGTTGTGCTCGATAGCAGCGGCACTGGATCTTTTTACCCGTCTGGGTTAGGGTTTCCCATCCCACCTCACTGGACTGTATGAGGGGTTGCCGGCCACATCCTTTCCTCTTCAGTTCCAGCAGGAAAGTTAATTGTGCTGATTCATTGTCCAGCAGCCGTTGGAGTCCTGGTTGTATTATTCAAGGCCGTTGACTGGCTCTGGATATGATGACGGGTGTGGCAAGAATATAGTAGCTTCGCTCTATTGAGCAGCGAAGTCCAGCAATTGGAATCTGGATGGGACAACCATACCCAAGAAGTAAGCTAACCATAGGCACTATTATGTCTTTGACTGGTAGAAGGCGAGATGCTCCGCCCATCCCCGTGGTACCCGTGATCGGACGATATGTCTGGACGCAGTCTTAAATACAAGGCCTTTACTTCCCTCCGGCGTTCTCCCGCTTCTCGTTCCTACAAATATCCCTGCTGAACCAGCACTCTCGATCGAAAGAAACAACGCCCACTGAAAGTTACCTCGCCCAATGCAGATCTCCAAAATTATCAACCCTGTGCAACGCCCTCTCAACTTCCAAGGAGGAACTGACGGTTCTTGAAAGACCTCATCATCCCGTCGCAGCTAGAACAACGCCGCAATAGTAGTTTCTCTGCGACTCCATTGAATTCCATTCGAACCCCAGAGACCCCGGACCGACCGCCGTCATCCCATGCGCCAGTAAGAAAGTCGCTAGCCCAAGTACTACCAGGAAAACGCTATCCAGCCCTGTCGATAGCCGTGCCGTACGTAGCCCGTGAGCCAGTTCGAACAGCAAGTGACATCAATCAGAGCACGCTAAGAGCAATATGCTAATTCATTAGGGACTAAACCGTAGACTCCGCTATTAAACCCAAAGAAGCGCACAACCAACTCCAAAAACCCCCATAGCGCGTTCATATCCACTAAGCCCAGGCCATATAACAACAAAAGAGAATGTCGAAAGTGTCGATAACGCATGACCTAGAGCCATACCTGGACTCTCTTCGAATGTACTTGGAAAAAGACGGGAAGACCACCATTCGACGAGAAGCGAAGACAGGAAGTCCCCCAGCCGGTGCGTCCCAGAATGGCGAACGCCCCAGCTCTCGAACGAGCCAGAGGAGCCATGATGATAAAAGCCACCATGGCTTCGATACACAGAATCGGAATAAATGAGTGTACGGGGTGAACGAGCATGCTTCAATATTTAACCTAGGAATACTACACTCGTGTTAGCGTACAAAATTAGTATTTCGAAAGGCATAAAAGGACTTACCTTCCCAATCCCATTCTTGCATCACATGCACCCAGTGTGACTTTCCCCGTACCGTCTTCTCGAACTCGATGTTCTCCAAAGGGGATACCGCAGAGCTTCGGCGCGCGGAAGCTTGGCCGGTGTAGAATACCCTATTATTCCCTGGAGTTTGCCCTGCGGTACTACGAGAGCGGCTAGCCCCCGGGGTTTGTTGCTGTTCTTGCGCCTTCTTTTTAGCTGCACTCGCATCTCGGCGAGCCCAAACTTCACGGACGACCTCAATGCATCGGTCAATAGAGCCCAACATCAGCCGGGACTGAATTGCGCTCCATCGATTAAGCACCCAACCCCGGTCCTCTTCCTGCTCGGCCTCACACCCAGCGACCAAAAGCGGAAACATTTGGATTATTGTGGTACGTGAGCTAGGCGGTACTGTGGCCAAAAGAATCAAAACCCGCTTAGCCAGTTCCGAGGTTGGTTCTGAAGGCATCTCAGGGACAGCTTGATGAAGATACAACAGAGTGGCCCAGCGATAGGCATGGGCGGTCTGAATACTATGTTGGACTTCGGAGGTAGGATCCTCTGGGGGCTCAAACCAATCTGGTGGTTCCCATCGCTCCACCAATTGCTTAAGTTCAATGGCCTGGGAAATAAGGGATATAGAGTTCGACTCAGTTTTGCGGACGCGTTGGATCAATCGGGCAACTTGATTAATGAGTGGGAAGAGCGTTGCAGCACATCCCATCAAAGGATCAATTTCATGCACTGTATTCTCTGAGAAAGGGAAAGAAGGAACTTCCATCTCTTCCTCTCCGTGTTCTTCACGAGAAGTCAGGCGGGCAATGACATCCATGTATAGCCAGGTGTTATACAAGAAACGTACTCTTCTGAGATCGTTCCCTTGAAGTCCGCCCTGCATCCCGAGTGTCACAACTTGGGAAACCAATGCCTTTGCTCCACGGAGATGCTGTATGCAGGAACGAGTGTGTTGGTCCCAGGTATCAGCAAAAGCAAGAGCGAGGCTTGTAGCTAAAGCAGCGTCTGTCCTCATACTTTGTATATCTCGCACCATACACGTAATGCTCTTTCTCATGTGATCCACTCCGTGAACCCTCAACGATGGGTTGTCTTTGCTAGCATGGAAGGCAGCCAGCGCAAATACTGCATGATAAAGAGCTGGGGTATCCTTAGCCAATGGCCAAACTAAAGTGCGCCATGGGTTTTCATGGACGCCATCTTTGACGGACAGAATTCCACAAGTAGACCTATCAAAATGCCGGACAAGCATTTCTGGGTTTGCCAGAGTAAAGGCTGGTTCTCCAAGCAGTCCTGAAGGCATGATACTCGGTTCAGTATGTTGGGAGTCATACGGCGCTGGGAAACTGAGGTTTCTGATTCGCGCGCCTCGGTCAGGCTGCCTTATAATCTCCTCAATTCCGTCGCCATCTCCTTCTAGGAGGGCTTCGAAGCTGAATTCATCGTTTCCATGGGAGCCCTCCAGCAGGCTCTGGGTGATACTACCGTCATGGCTAGGGCCTGGAGAAAGAAGATTTGACAACCATGGTGACTGTTCTGAAGGTGTCATTTCGGCAAATGACGATGCGAAGAGGTCATCACTAAAGCTTCCCGAGCCCGAATAACCTAGAATCTGATCTAGTGAAAGCCCTAGATCTAGCTTTGCCGGTGAGTGACTTGATCGTCTAGAAGTAATATCTCTTGGTGCGCTCCGCTGAGAACGAAAGGGGCCAACACCATCCATTCCAAGAAGTTGGCTCTCACTCATCCTCCGGCTATGTAACGCCACATTGCGAGCTGGCGGTGATGGGCTTCCTGTACAATAAGAAAAAAGAAATGCTTGTTAGCCAATTTCCAAATAGTTGCCAGGTGTTGCATATGAACCTTTCTTTACTTTTGGGCCGGTGCTTCTTCCAGGGACATTACTCTCCCCAAACGAGCGCCATTTGAAGTCCTTTTTGTATCCTCCGCATTCCACATTGCGCTTCTTGCACTGGAGACATGTTGGTTTGGACTCGTCGCATTTCAGTCGCTTCGCCTTGCAGGTGATACAACCTGGATGTTAATGACAGGAAGAAGGTCAGCGCACTGCGCACTCATGAAACATTGTGCCTTTCTCTTCTCTCTCCATCTCCTCCATGCTATTTTTAGTTTTGGGTGACTGTAAAGAATTGGCAATACCGTACCATTACGGCTCTTTGACTGTTTAGGCTTGTTAGTTGTCACCGTTGTTGCGGTCTGCACAGGCGCTGCATTCCGAGTGGAGACGGAAGCTGTGGAACGTCCAGCTGGAGAAGCGGCGGGGGGAGGGTCTAGAATGGCAGACGGCGAAGGAATCCTGATCTTTTCCATGCCAACAAGAGAGCTTGTATCTCGAGACACCACAAGCAATGAAGGGGTAACCGGCTGGAGATTATAAATTATGGAAAGGGGAATAAAAGAGCACGGCGGCGCTTGTGGAAACGATGACTTGTATAGTAAGTAAGTAGACGCGAGGTGAAATAGCAATTATGATAATGATCTGCGAGGGTGTTTGGGAGGGGCTGGATGGGGCCTCTTCGATGTAATGTAGGAGGCCGCAGATAAGGCCGTCAATTAAAAGTCGGTGCCAAAGGATAGATAGGGACGAGACATGGAGGAGAAAAAGATAAAGTCGAATACCTAATACGCCAAATTCCCCGAGGCGTGAGGAGAAACCGTCATCGCCTTGATAAGGGTTGGCACTAGAGCAGCAGAATGCGGAGACTTGGAGCAAGTCGCGAATCGCGGATGTGCCGATCCAACAGCACCCAAAGGCCTGTGGTGTAGCTTGGATTAATGCCTGAATTTTATTGGGGCCTAAACGAGCCAGGGTCGATGAGCCAGATGGCCATCGAACTATGTGTTCTTCATGCAAGGTTTAGTAACGTAGACGATGGATCCAAAAGAACAATGAGGGGGCGAGGCAAGTGCACGTCCTACCTGCTCTACTGGTTGCCGTTTTCCGTCTCAACCCCGGGTCCGGAGCAGGGGCTGTCCCCAGAAGGCAGCATGATCAGAAAAATCAGATTACCTCCAAAGCGGATGCAAAGAATCTTCGAGCTGCGTCGGTGCTGATAGGATGGGGAACGCCACTGGGCCCGGGGGAGATGCAGAAGATGAGGAAACGGGAGCTGGGAGGATTCCTCTGCTGGCTGGCAGCAACCCCGTGACACTTTCCCACTTGGTCCGCTGCAAAAGCAAACCTTGGCTACGAGCCTGCCATTTACCCAGTTTGAACCAGAAATCAAGGACGAGCACTATCTCGAGTCTTACAAACGCCCCCACGGTGTAACGGCAGCGAGGAGCTGAGAGTCTGAAACACGGCGGAAGTGCATGGGTTAGGAGTTGGGCCATCTTAGAATTGTGATGGATATCAGCCAGCAGATTCGTTGTAACACTCCATGACTCCTTTGCTAGTCATTGGGAGAGGTGGCGCTGTCTAGGCTAGTTTCTATCGTGTTCATCTATGACTGGGTCAGATGGGGCTGGTGATTGAGGACATCGTTGCGGTTCCCGAGGGAAAGTCCGTTGGAAGACGTGGAGTCTCCGGCGAGAGTGCTAGTCAGGCACTAGTACCGTCGTTGCTGTGGGGAAATAGGCTATGGATCCATAGATGCTTCTTCCGTGCACTTTGATGTCTATTTAGTAGAAAAAGAAGACAAACAAATTATGTGACTGGTTGTGTTGTTAAACTAACTACCCCGTGAGAGTATGGTGATGGTCTTTGCAGCTGTCATTGACCTATCAGTACATTCACATGCCAGAGGAAAAGAGAGGTAAAAGCTTGGCTTTCTACATTCCATCAAGACGTACTGCCTATGCAGAAGATGCTCCCAGAGAGACACATTTCGTTCCTAGATGAGGCGGAAAGGAGCTGGAGGGTTAGACCTTGTTATTTCCAATCGGAAACGCGCCTTAAGGCTGCATCCCCCACGAGATCTGGGGCTATCATTCAAAGTTTCATCATGGTGATCAGTTTGATGGGGATTTGAGTTTGCCCCTTGGAAGATGTTAACTTGATAGGGATCCTGTTCCGGGGTGATACTTGGTGTAGTAGCTGCTCACCAGAGTCAAGATCATCTTAGGCTACATAGTCTCTTTTGGTAGCGATATACTTTTGCTCTTCTGGCTTTGGCCTTCCTTAGCGAATGAGGCACGCGACAGGACAATTCATGGGAGCCCACTAATCAGCATGCCTCTCGTGTGTATAACCACGTGATACTAGCTAGGCGTATCCTTGTCACCAGATACTTTAGTTCCACCGCACACTTTCGAGGGAGCATTGAGTATAAAATGAGAACTAGCTTTCTGGGCTCCAAGTCCCGGCCAGTGGCACCAGGCGAGTATATACTTTCTGCAGCTGAAGCTTAATTGTAAAGTGACTGCGGCTGTCAATAAAGTGGTTGTGTGATGCTATGCCATTCTGGCTACGTCAAAATTCCTATTATCAGATCAGGTCCTTGCCCCGACAGGTTTTAAGGTTCTATTTCTATGCTTCCTATTCGGGTCACCAGGGCCAAGGCACGTACAGTTGGAAGTGGGACAAACTCTCACGATATGCCGATTTGCGGCGCTCTGGTCACCTGCGCACCACGCCGAGCTGAAATTTGTTCCAAGGGCCATAGTCAACAATGCGAAGGTGATCACATTCAACTCTTGCTCCGGTTCCTGACCTCGGTTCAATATTCCGGCCATTCTCTGGCATCTAACCCTATGCAATGTCTGTTGCTGTTTTAACGCCAAATCTTTGTGACAGGACCACGAGCTGGGCGACAAAGAGAGAGCTTCGGAAACACTTTTGATCGCCATCACGGAAGCCCTTAGTTACGTGGTCCTGTACTTGGTCCCAGTCCACGAATCCTAGCCTCTTGACGTTCTCTTCTGTGACTAACCTTTGTACAGCCTGACACAGAGGACCATCCTCTTTGTAGGACGAAGGTCCCAAGTATGCTCGTTTTGTACGGTTCATAATCTCATCGGTAACGAATGGCTTCATGGCCTCGCGAAGAATGTATTTTTCACGCAGGACCTTGTTGACAGGGTCGTAACGAATTTTCAAACTCGGGGGAATTTGGTTCGCGAACTCTGTGACATGATGGTCCAAGAATGGAGGTCTCGTTTCAATTTGATGGGCCATATCAGCGCCATCGCCGATGTAACGGAGAATGTAATTTACCATAATGGACTTGGTCCACTGGTAGCTTGCCGAATGCAAAGGGTGCCATTTCTCTGAGATATTGGCAAGAGTCTGCGCCCCAAAATGCTCTGCGAATGCTGTTTCAAGATCGTCGTCTATTGCGTACTTCGCCGTCCACGGTGCGAATGGCAGGTTATAAAACGAGTTGACACGAGAAAATATAGATGAGTTATTAAGCATTCGCTTCGTTGAAGCAGGTGATGGATATGGTGGTGGTATGGCCTCCCTGCCTACTTCGAACAATTTCGCGCTATCAGGCATCTCGAAAGGAGGTGGCGGATATGAAAGATCAGGCTCAAGGAATATCTTGGACAACATATCAGGATAACCCCCAAAGTGTTCATCCGAGCCCTCGCCTACCCCCATTAGCAATGCGTTTCAGGCCAATGACGAGCTTGAGTTGTTTACTGACCTGTGAGGATCACCTTTTTCCCGTGCGAGTGCGCTAACTCTCCTACTGCAACACGGCCCATTCCATTGACATCAGGGATTGGTGTCTCGGTGAACCAAATAGTGTCCTCAAACCTGCTGGCAATTTCTTGTTCATCCATTGTCACTGGATGCAGGTCGACACCGATCCAATCTGCCGTTCGTTGTGCGATGTCTTCGTCAAGTTAGACAATTTCCCCAAGAGAAAGAGATATCCGTTCGTACCTGACTCGTCCACTCCGGTGTCCTTCCCAAACCGAATTGTATAACAGCTCATTTTTGAGATATCGCCACTGGAGTCGTTTCCCAAAAGCTCACCTTGCTTGATAAGGTGTGCAGTCATTCCCGCAATAGCGGATGAGTCTAAACCACCACTAAGGTAGATTCCAACCTCCACATCAGCACGGAGTCGCAGCTTCACCGATTCCAGCAAGAGTTTCCTGAGCTTGAGAATGATCTCTTCTTCTGTGAGAGGGCAGGGTGTTGTCTATTTCCATGTAAGTCGGCGCGTATAATTGGCTTGTGCTCACAGCAACTCACTTTGTCAGGGTAGCTCAAATCCCAGTATGTTCCTATTTCCGGGGCGCCATAGTTCCTACTGATCAAATACTGACCAGGGTCGAGCTATAATAGTAAGTTAGGGTGGTATCGATGAAACATCCCGGCCTTAAAACTTACCCGGTGTACTCCTTTGAAGTACAGCTGAGTATCCCACAGCCATCCCTTCCGAAGGAGATTCTCAACGGACCATTCCGGCTGCCAACCAAAGGGCAGGAAGGACTTCATCTCGGTTGCCACCAGCAATTTGTTGTTGACCACCGTATAATAGAGAGACTTGATGCCGTAACGATCACGGGCGGCGAAGAACAACTTCCGTTTCGCGTCCCAAAGGACGAGAGCAAATTCTCCACGCAATTTAGAAAGGAAAGAGATACCATAGTGACGATATAGAGCAATCACAATTTCACAGTCACTGTTGCTCTTGAAGTCATACTCGCTGGCAAGCTCCTCTCGATACTTTTCGTGGTCGTATAGTTCACCGTTGACAACTGCGTGTACAGTTTCTTCCTGGTCATGGAAAGGCTGGTTACCAGCAGGGCTGAGATCGATGATCGAGAAACGGGCGTGTCCAAGGCCTATGTAGACGAGTACAGTTAGATATTTTTATGGTTCCCGTGAGAGAACCACTAACCTACGCAGTGGTCAGGGCTGAACCATTGGCCTCTTGCATCAGGGCCACGGTGTTTGACCAGTTCCAGGCTCTCATCCATCTGACGGTCCAAAACCTGGGGATCGACATTATTCTCGCAAGCGCCTCCCCTGAGACAAAGGATTGCTGTAAGCCCACACATAATGGCTTCTTAGGGAGGATGAGGGGACTTGGGGGGGACCTATAGTACAGAAACGGTGGTTTGGTCTGACAATTTCAATTCTCTGAAGATCCGGGAGAAACTGGGCCTAGCCATGCATATTAATAACACATTTCCCAAGGCAGGGGCGGGTATATCGCCCGCCCACGATGCCCGGATCACACGTTGGCAGTGCCGATCCATTGTTTCTTCCAAATTTCGAGGACGAAAAGTGTGGGACGGGGTGGAAACCTGGAATGCGTGCGGCAGTAGTCCCGCCGAACGCCGTTGAAGGTTGAGCCGAGTCAAGATCGCGGTGTCTGGAAATGTGGATGGTTGGAGGTGAGAACATCTCGAGAACGCCGGGCCCACTCGTGATCCGCCAACTGTGTGGTCCATCTCACTGCCCCTCTTCGGGACAAAGAACCCCCTCATTCCTCATCATCTCCGATGCAAACGTCTTCTAGCAAATGCCCGGAAGGAATGGCACGGTTCGGCTTTCGTGATCAAGAGTATCCTCGAAACAGATCAGGGTTAAGCTTACTCGACGAACAGCCGTTCATCGTTGAGCCCTGTTACGCTACAGATGAGCCAATCGAGATTTGCCGCGGACCTAATGCATCGAAGAGCATACCCCGAGCGCTGGAGCAGGGATTGCGGACTAGTTGGGACCTCTACTTTCAACCGTAAACTGCGGAAACCAAATGCGTGGGGTCCGATGCCGAGGTTGCTGACGTGGTGTTGTAAGATCCCTAGAAACGCAAGCTAGTCCTGCGCAATGATTCGATATCCTCGGTTCTTGATGTGCTCGTCCTTTCTATGTCTGGGTGAAAGGATTGGTGGTAAGCAAATATAAGGCTTTGGGCCAAACATTGCTTCCATGCAATGTTGATGCACGCTTAAGCATCCGGGCCAAACAGGAAATCAGTGTGAAAGCATCCACCTCTTCTTTCAAACCCCGGATGGGGCTTACCTCCTGACCAATGCTTCACAGCCCTCGACCTTCCGCTGTTGGTCTTGATAACTTGTGGGCACACTCGAACTCCAGGAGTTTGTGATGGCATCGATACTTGCCACGAAATCGAGTGAAATCAACGAAATCGACAAAATGTCGTCTCCCGTCTCGGTCGACTGAATATATTAAGTGCCGGTTCGGGAAACGTACATATTTTGGACGCAGCATTCTGGGAACGCTGGCCGTGGTTTATGATTCATCGGAGTGAGCGCCGCATAATAATGGGTCAGTATTGACTATGTTGGGCCGGTAATAGCTTTCCCGTCGTGATACTTCGACTTCGAGAGCAGACCCAACCACTTTAGGCCTTTCTTCCATTCCTCTGTCAGCAAGCCGACCTTGATAATGCAAGGTGAAGGTCCACATTCAGGACATCAAAGCTGGCCCTAGCGCTGAGCACGGGACATATGACGACCCAACTGCTTCGCCAATTGACGCCTACTATCCGTACGTATCGTGTTATTGACTCCACGGTCACACGGTGGCCCTGTCATGGCTTTCTTTCCCCATAACTGCAACGCGCCACCGGCTTCTGCGTAAATTTCAAACGTCTCTTCTCAATTTCGTTGTTTTCTGAGCTCTTTTGGTCCCCGACACGAATTGCTGGCATACATGTCACGCCGCGCACACCGTGCAAAAGCCCGAAGCCAAATGTCCTGGTCGAGAGTTCGAGAGTTGGGGTACTGTCTTACCCTTGACCTGAAGCGAGTTATTAAAAAGGAACAATGAAGTCCGCTGCCACTCGAACTATTCAAACCCTAGCTCGGTACGTATTGGGTCACAATAACGAAGATCAGCGGCCTATCATATAGCGGTCCCCAAAATATCGATTTTAAGTGATCAAGCTCTTTTTTGAGTAGTTCGCAAGTATTACTGGACAGTTTTCATAGCTCGAAAGAAAGGTTGTCTATAAAAGGGACGAAAAATGATAAGTTGCAACCGCGCAATGGAACCAGACTTCTCACAACAACTTAATCTCTCAACGCAAACTTTGACAACTGTCGAAGAAATATTACTGGACAAATCTTCCTCCAATCTTGAAATCCAATACCGCCGAAGCTGAACAGAAGAAATCAACGCCCCTGGCGACTTGGAGAAAGACCAACGCCCAGGAATGGCAGTACTCAGTAAGCCCGGTAGATCGAGATTTGGGGGCCAAAGGAGCCACAGCCTCGATTTCGCGTCAAATGATTCCCAACTTGGGCTGTTCTCCTGGACGCAAACTTCTTGTTGAAAGCTTTATATAAAGAGCTTCCCCGCTAGCATAGTGATTGGTTGGTGGTGGGTGTAAGCTTACTGGAGCTAGCCGATCTGAGCTCAATTTCGCGCCGCTAAATCAACAGCTGGGGTTGACCGAAGTCTTCAAGACCTCCACCGCTGTATTAGGGAGATTGCAATCGCACAGCTTCGGGGATCGTTACGTTTTGATCATGAAGGATGCCAAACCGCAAGTTCAAGGTTGAGGTCGAAACAGGCCTCGGTGTTCGGTCAAGATATAAAAACACCTGGGTAGTCACCATGACCCAAAAACACAGCCAGCATAATATCTTCCAAGAGAAAGCCGACCCCTTTTCCCTCGAATCCATTATCCTTCAGAATGCTCGCATCAAAACTTCTATTGGGCCTATCAATGGCCGTTCAATGGTCTACAGCCTGCGATCCAGACCCCAGTGCTGGTGATGGCATTTTCACCATTGGCACGGATGGCCCGGCCCCTCCAGAAACACTAGGCTACTTCATCAACCACGTCGGTCTCCTTACCAACAACCTCGCCGACATGGAACACTTCTACGTCGATATTCTCGGCATGCGCCACTTGTTCCACGTCCAACTTACCGCCGAGTTTACCGTCACCTACCTGGGCCATTCCCAGGGCGGTCGAAACGGAACGGGGTATCAAACCGGTGCCGAATTGAACCTCGCAAAGAACAACCTCGCCGGTCTTCTCGAACTCGTCCAGTTCAATGTGACTGATGACACCCTCCTGGCATCCACAAAGCGCACCAACACTTTCGGACACGTCGGCCTCATCGTCCCGGATATCGCCAAAGCACAGGACTACTTGGAGAGCAACGGTGTTGAGATCCTGAAACGCGTCGGAGACCCCATCAATACCTTCATCGGCCCGGTCAACAATGCATTTGGCATCGGCGAGTATGCGGGTGTGCATCATGCTGCCAAGCAGAGACTCATGGATGCTCAGGGTATTATTGGACTACCTCTCCTTCTGATGGTTGCCGATCCGGACGGCAATTTGGTCGAGATCCAGCAGCAGGAACAACCTACCGGTGTCCTGTGAGTGGAGAAAATGCAACATTGGAAAGGGATGCTATTTACTGGGATACGTGAGTCATGGAGGACCTGTCTAATCAGTTGGGTGTGTAATTAGCACGGTGTATAGTGGTAGAGGGTGGTTGAGGTTGTGTTTCTAATCTGTCAGGCCTCCAGATGCCAATGATAATCAATGGATCTTTTGGTCTCAGTCAAAATTTTGTTTCAAAGCGAATTAATAAAACCTCAATCGCTGCTTGTTTTCGCGTTTAGTAGAAAGGAACATAGGCCTGTCTGGTGTGATTTGTGAACAACAGCCGGTTTTCGGACCTTTAATGTGACCGGCGTTTTCGCTGGTTTTTGATCGGGCCGAACAAGCTATATTAATGCCAGTGAATAGTTACTCAGCATTCCGATTGCTTGGTTATCCTTGTATAAGCGAGCCGCGGGGAAACGGCAACCCCAGAGTGACCGAGGTCGGTCTACCGCCGAGCCATAATAACTGCTCCTCCCTTCACTCCGTCACGGACCTTTCTTTCTGCCCATCAGGGGTTTCTGCGTTATCCAAATTACTCTCTGAACGATGCTGCGATCAGTGCCTCGTCGACTTCCACGTCGGATTCCTCCCGTCTCAGCGACCGCAGGCGGTCCCTCTCGTCTCGCTCTGCGTCCTTTCACATGCGGTTACCTTCGGATGTCGCCGTCATCGCTGCCGCCCGTCCAGCCTGCGGTCTCCTCAACGCTGCCCGGCGATTCCTACCAACTGTTGTCGACCGCCGATAAAGCTGGAGCTGCGGAGGATGCGCTCTACGAACAGCAGATCAAAGATGTCGAGGCATGGTGGAATTCTCCCCGCTACGAGGGCATCAAGCGGCCTTACTCGGCCGCCGATGTGGTCAGCAAACGGGGATCTTTGCAACAATCGTATCCCAGCTCGTTGATGGCTCGGAAGCTTTTCAATTTGTTGAACGAGAGAGCTGCGGAAAATAAGCCTGTTCACACGAGTATGTTTTGCTTTCCGCCTCCGCACCTAGGCCGTGTTTATGTATACTAATCTCAATAGTGGGTGCAATTGACCCGATTCAGATGACACAGCAAGCTCCTAACCAGGAGGTTCTGTATATTTCTGGATGGGCGTGCTCCTCCACCTTGACCACCACCAACGAGGTTTCTCCGGACTTTGGAGACTACCCATACAACACCGTACCAAACCAGGTTGAGAGACTGTTCAAAGCTCAGCAATTGCACGATCGGAAGAATTGGGATGCGCGACGCAAGCTCACACCGGAACAGCGAAAGTCTACTCCTTATGTCGACTACATGCGGCCGATTATTGCAGATGGCGACACAGGGTAAGCTCGATTGCCCTATCTTTTCACAACTCCTGTTAACGTTTTGCTAGACACGGTGGTCTGACTGCGGTGCTGAAACTGGCGAAGCTCTTTGCCGAAAATGGTGCTGCCGCCGTTCACTTCGAGGATCAGCTTCACGGCGGAAAGAAGTGCGGCCATCTGGCGGGTAAAGTTCTAGTTCCGATGGGAGAGCACATCAATCGACTCGTTGCGGCACGCTTCCAGTGGGATATGATGGGTGTTGAGAACCTCGTTATCGCTCGGACCGACTCTGAGAGTGGTAAACTTCTCAGCAGCGCTATCGATGTCAGAGATCACGAATTCATCCTCGGAGTCACGGAGCAGTCGGAGCCTCTTGCAGAGACTCTGCAGGCTATGGAGAGGGAAGGCGCCGCTCCATCGGAGATTGACGCCTATGAATTGGACTGGGTCAAGAAGCATAAGCTTGTGACCTTTGATGAAGGTATGTAATTCTGATCTTTTTTAATGATATAATCACTAACTTCTCATAGCTGTCGATGCTCATCTCGAAGCCGAGGGCGCCCCTCAAACCGCACGCGATACATACAAGAAACACGTTAAAGAAAACCCAGACCTATCCATTTCTCGCCGTCGGGTCCTGTCCAATGACTACACTAAGACTCCTGTCGTCTGGTCATGCGACATTCCCCGCACCAGAGAGGGCTTCTACCACTACCGCGCAGGTTTCCCAGCTGCGACCAAGCGCGCGAAGGAATTCGGTCCTTATGCTGATCTTCTCTGGGTTGAGACTGGCGATCCAAATGTCGCCAAAGCCGCTACACTCGCAGGAGAAGTACGAGCCGCGCACCCCGGCAAGAAACTCGTGTACAACCTGAGCCCGTCATTTAACTGGATGGGACAAGGCTTCGACGAGGCATCACTCAAGTCATTCATTTGGGATCTCGCACAGCATGGGTAAGCCCCGCTTCCCCTCTTCCGAACGACCGCAGATATGCTAACAAACCTAGTTTCGTCCTTCAATTGATTTCCCTCGCCGGTATCCACAGCGGCGCCACTATCACGGCTGAGCTCTCCAGCGCCTTCAAGGACGACGGAATGCTCGCCTACGTCCGTCTTATCCAGTCCCGCGAGAAGGAACTCGGCGTTGATGTCCTCACACACCAGAAATGGAGCGGTGCGCCGTACATGGATGGTATTGTAGGCGCCATCCAGAGTGGAAGCAGCACCGGAAAGAGTATGGGTGATGGAAACACGGAGAAAGGTCAGTTTCTTTTCCCTGGTCATGAAGGGTATTTTACTAACGTATATATGCAGGCTTTTAAGCCTTGAACAGAATGAAGATGGGACTGGGATTAAAATGAATGACACTTGTTTGTAAATCAATCCTTCAAGACGAGCATCGCGATGTTGTTTGATAGAATACCATAGCTCTAACTGTTTATACTTCATGCAATGACAAAATATTTATCATTTTCTTGTTTGATCTAAATGTCCATACATTCCAATACCTAATGGTATATCTACCATATTCTACGGTATAACTAAATAGTCCTCACACACCTCCCCAAATACCCCTTGACACTCTCAACATCATCCAGCGCTGCAACAGCCCCAATATACCCGTCGGGTCTCACAACAGCAAGAGCACCTTTACTCTCCTCGACACCATAGACGGCAAAGACATCATCGGAGAGTTCATAGCCGCTATAAAAGCGCATCTCCGAGTGCTCTTTGATCTCCCGCGGGAGATCACGCCACATAAAGCCTTTACTGCTGGTGTTGGGTAGGCGTGGATGGATGACGACCTGTTCGATTACGGACGGCGGGAAGTGCGGGAGGATGGAGGAGGAAATGGCGCTTAGGGTTTTGGCTGACGTGCCGGATGGGTTGAGGAGGTCTGAGGCAGTCAGGACTAGGATGCGGAAGCGGCCGGTGGAGAGGAAGTCTGTGAAATGTTAGCGAATCATCTCCAGCTAGAGCTAGACAGGCGGGAATCTTGGGAATATATTGGAAGTGTTCAGGGTCAGGTACCATCGTGTAGATCGCGTCTGTTTCCGTCGGCAAAGCGCTTCACTCTGACATTGAGTAATCTTCTTCCCGGGTACAGGATGCCATGGAGGTAATCTGTGCCTTTGATGGGATTCTTGGCTGGTGTTTTCTCGACCGTCACGTTCTCGGGGTACTCGATGCCGCAGCCGCTGGTGAAGCCGTTGCCTGTGCTGAAGACTTCGAGAAATTGCTCGTGTGTCAGCTGGCCGATGCCGTCTTCGGGCCCTATTTTCCCGGAGAACATGGATGAGAAGGCGCGGTCGAAGTCGATTAGCTGCTGGGCGATTGTGTGGCGTTCGAGATGGTATGTGTCGAGGATTGGGTCTACCTTGGAAGATTCAATTGCGCCGGGTGTGAGGCCGTGGATGGAGTAGATGAGTTTCCAGGCGAGGTTGTACGAGTCCATCATGGAGACGTTCATTCCTTGGCCAGCCTGTCAAGTTAGCTTCTCTGTGCAGTTTTCCCGGGGTAAGCAAATATGTACCTTAGGACTATGCGTGTGGCATGCATCACCGGCAATGAAGACGCGGTTTATACCCTTAGAATCCTTCACCGTGAACTGGTCAGACACCCGCTGTCCGATCTGATACGCCGCCCACCAATCCACCGCGCCGTCCTGCTTAGGCCGGATATAGTACGGTTTGAATGCATCGGCAGCATGCTGAAAGATGCTCTCTAGTGTAACCCCGGCTCTGCGCGCCTTCGCACCCTCCTTCGCGTCGCGATCATCCCCAGCCTCAATTTCAATCTCAGGAACCTGAACATATAACCGGGTCAGATAGTCGCCAGTCGCAATCCTCTCGCGTGGAATAACCATGACAGACCCCGCAGGCGAATGGATCGCAGTCCGCCGCCGAATATCGGGAAAGTCAGTGTCAATGACCAAATCCACAACGCCCCAGATATGATCTAGCGACTCGCCCTCAAGACTAAGACCCATGCACCGACGAACATTCGAATGCGCACCATCCGCGCCAACGATGTACTTCGAGCGCACCGTCCTCCTCACGTTCTTCCCCTGTGCCTCCTGAACCTCGATCTCCGCCACAACGGGAAACTCGCCATCCCCCTCCTCATCGATCCTCACATCAACCAGCTTCGTATTCCTTTGCACGCCGCGCTTCGAATAGCGTAACAAGTCGGTCTCCAGAATCCGCTCAATCCTCCCCTGATGAATCGTAACCTCATGTTGAAACCGCGCAGGCACACTAACATCCGGCACGATCGAAGTCCGCTCAATCACCTCCCCCTCCGTTTTCCCCGTGGGATTCCAAAACGCCACTTCCTCCATATGACACCCATCATTGAGGATCTCGTCCGCAAGACCTAGCGATTTCAAGACCTCGAGTGTGCGCGGCTGTAGACCGTCTGCCTGTCCGGATTTCAATGTACCGGGTTTTGCGTCCACGCAGAGGAGCGAGTCGTCGTTTAGGCCGTACCGCGCGAGCAGGAGGTTGAGCATCAGTCCGGCCGGACCGGCGCCGACGATGACGACTTCATATTTCTCTTGCGCTTGTGATTCCTCTTGTTGGGGAGCTTGAGAAGCAGCCGGAGATTTTGTGAAGGTGGGGGAAAGGCGGGGCAGAGGGGGTGCAAAGGAGGGGAGCACGCGGAGTTCGCGCGACGAGGCGGAGAATTCTGTGAAGACGGGCATTCGAGCGATGGGACACTTGAGACAGGTCCCTGATGATTAAGAAGAAGAAAAGATAGGAGGTAAGAAATCTGGTCCGTATACTGGGAGCAATTGAGTCTGGAAGACTGATATAGGATGGTTGCTGTGAATGGAGAAGTCCCCACTTTGATTTTGATAATAATTATTAAGAGATGACTGATTCCACGTCCAGAACATCAACGTCGCGTTATGTCCATTCTGGGGGAAATCGCATGTTCATTTAGGGAGAGATTCCCCGACGGGGCTCCCTAACTGCTGCAGGGGTACGGAATTGGCCCAACTTACTCGTGCATGGTGCATGCGCAGAACCAAAAGTCATTATTAACATCTCGACCATCATAATTCATCGGGTATTGAGTTGGTGCCCTACTAGGTACAGGTATCATTCGCAAAAAAAAAAATCACTGTTGGTAATGCATAAACTACAATCTATCCTCTTCAACCCGCCTTAGACATCTACGAACACCCGGTCCGTGCAAGGGTCTGTCCCGGGTCTTAAGACTATCATTATAGGTGAAGCCTGCTTCAATGGCTTGCGAAGTATCTCACTGGTCAATCGCCATGCCGCTTCCATGCACAACGCATAAGCACTGAATGCGGAATCTGGATCCGAATCTTACGCTATTTATATGGTTGGCTGAGCTATCTTCGCAAATGACGATCAATTCCTGGGGTGCTGTTCAGTCGAAGCACTGGAGATTCGCGGATATACGGAAATGCCCAGCTTCCCAATCACATCAAAGACTTAAATTCGGTGGAACAATACCTACGGAGTAATAACGTACCCTGGTATAGGTATCAGTGCTCACTCGTACGCCACTTACATGGTAAAAAGGTCCTCTATAAGATCTCAGGTGTTGAAGAAGACAAAAGAACGTTGATACACCAAAATCCAACACGGGAATGCCCATGAGTAATGATGCTGCGACCGGTAGAGCTCTTTGGAACTGTCATCAATCAATTGTAAGTTAATACTTTGCGCAGTCATGGTCTGTCTGTGGCGGGATCTCGCTGTCTCCTCGCAACAATAACCAATCAGGGAGAAGCTAATAAATACCCCCAAGGCCACGCTGGCCAGGGCCGGGCCCTTCGGAAATCGCTCTTGGGTCTCTGGCCATTGGCAAGCGTATGGTAACACTGGTTTAGGAGTGGGCTTTTCCAAATAAGCAATAAGCGCGTAATCATCCTCCCCGAGGGACTTCGCACCCCGCGTCAGCAGCCTTGGCCACCCAGAGGATTGGGGGATTCCCGATGGCTGTTTCATTGGATCCCAGATTGCTGACGAAACCGATAGAGGTTCCAGTTCCGGTTTGAATTTGGAACCCTTTGGGGAGATTCGATTGTCAATGTTCGTCACCATTGTTCCATCTTCATAATCGATGCCTTATGCTGGGGTTTATCCGGTGGCTCGGCAGGATTCCGCGCTTCGAAACCAGAGTTTACTCAGACTGGTTTTCGTTGACCATGGCCTGCCGAGGTAAACGGCGGCTTTGGCTGTACATGCTTACGTCTGACAGGTCTGGGTCTCTCACCGGTCTGTCGGAACGGTCATGCTAAGTAGGCAGGAATCTGCATGCCCTCGCCTTGACCACGAACAGAGACCTCAGTTATAACAAGTCGGGAAATATCGTGTAACAGCAACGTTAGCACATTCTCGTTCTTGCGACCCCTCATTTCTTGTCATGTTCGCAGCCTCTGACTGGCCAGTGAGGACTCAGAACATCTTGCTTTCTCCAGTGAAGAGCGTTCAGCTCGTGTTTCCCCGCAATAGAGGCGAGGGGGGATTGCTATCTCGTTTTGGTACCGAGGACGAGGGTCCACTCTCTAGGCCGGCGGCCCCAGCGCAGCTCCCAATTATCAACGCTCAAAACGTTTCATGTCAGTTGTGACAATGCGCCATTATTCCGCATGTATAGTACAGCTGTGGATCTTGAATCCCGCCCAATTCAAGCTCAACAGTCAAGGCGCGGGTTTTCTCGGGGGGATTCGTAAAATGTGGCGGGGAGGAAACAAGAGCCGATTCTATACGCCATTCCCGGGAAAGTCGGAGTCTCCGCATTTCTTACCTGGTCGAGAGTCGAGAGTCTCGAGACTGACGCTAGTTCGGTCAATTTTTTTGGGACCAGGGAATTTGCGTAGATCATCGGGGAGGAGCTTTTGTCGGGGTTAAACTTTCCACCGCACTGCCTCTCCTGGCGCTCTCTCCACTCTGGTTATTTAACGTAAGTAGTTCTGCTTTGAATACCCGTTTGGCGAGATTTGTGAAGTTTTGTTATTTCCACCAGGATACCCAACATGATGAGACGTTTATCGCGAGCTTTGGGCCGAAGCTCGCCTGAGCAAAAGGTTGAGAAGGTTGCTACCCAAGCCAATGGCGCCTCCGAACATCATGGTGTAACCAACGGTGTGGCAGCTAAGGCGGAAGAACCCGAGCCCTGGCTCGTTGAGGAACGCTCTATCGATGCATCCCGACCCATGCGGGTAGTGGTTATTGGTTCTGGAATCTCAGGCATAATTTCTTCAATTCGTCTTCGTCAAAGGATTGACAAGCTGGATCTCCAAGTATACGAGAAAAATGCGGATATTGGAGGTACCTGGCTTGAGAACAGATACCCGGGCTGTGCTTGTGGTGAGTATATATATCTTCTGTATAAGAGCTGTTCACCGTTTCGTGGTCACTAATAGTGTACTGTAGACATCCCTGCCCACACATATCAAGCCACATTTGAACCGAACAAGGAGTGGTCAACGTTCTATGCTGCGGCGCCAGAAATTCACAAGTACTGGAAAGGTGTGTCGGAGAAATATGGCTGCGAAAAACACATCAAGTTTAAGCACCAAGTTGTTTCGGCAACATGGGATGGTGTGCGAAGCAAGTGGACATTGAAGGTGACATAGTCTGCACGCTCGGTCATGTATATGATTCTAACACCTTGGTGTCCAGGTGAAAAACATCGACAACGACGAAATTGTTGAGGACCAATGCGATGTCGTAGTGTCCGCTAGCGGTGCACTGAACGAATGGAAATGGCCCACCATTCCCGGCCTTCATGACTTCAAAGGGAAGTTGATGCACAGTGCCAACTGGGATGAGAGCTACGACTACAGTGTGAGTGCAACAGGGACAGGAATATTACCCAAACACTAATCATCTGGATAGGGTAAAAGGGTTGCCGTCATTGGGAACGGATCCAGTGGAATCCAGATCGTCCCTGGGATGCTGCCAAAGGTGACACACCTGGACCACTATATCAGAGGCCGCACCTGGCTCTCCCCTACCTTTGCGCGTGAGCAAGTCGACAAGCGCAATTCGGAGCTCGAAAATTGTAAGACCACCGACTGCGACTAGATGACAACTGCTGACAATACCAGTCTCCTTTACTCCTGAGGAGATTGAGACTTTTAAGAAAGATCATTCAGCATACCAGAAGTTTCGAAAGGGTCAGCAAGCATTGAAGCTACCAATTCCAACGGCTGCTAACTGCTTGCAGAAATTGAGACTGAACTGCAGTCTGTTCATGGCTGTACCCTGGTTGGATCGCCAGAACAACTGGGTGCGACGGCTTTCTTTACGGAGAATATGAAGCGTCGGCTGCGAAACAAGCCAGAACTCGTCGAGGAGCTGCTTCCATCATTTGCACCGGCCTGTCGTCGATTGACTCCTGGGCCTGGATACCTTGAGGCTCTCACCGACGATAAGGTCGACATCATATCATCTCCCATTCTCAAGATTGTTGAAGATGGTGTGGTTACAGAGGACGGAAAACATCATCCAACGGATGTCCTCGTTTGCGCCACCGGCTTCAATACCACTTTTACGCCAAGATTCCCCATTATTGGCAAAGATGGGCTGTCTTTGGCAAAGCGATGGGAGGAGACGCCAGAGAACTATCTTTCCCTCGCGGTAGATGGGTTTCCCAATTACTTTATCTGCTTGGGCCCCAACGCAGCGCTGGGTGAAGGAAACCTGCTTCTCCTGATCGAAAACGGGATCGATTATATCACACGTTGTGTTGAAAAGATGCAACGAGACAACATCCGAACTATAGATGTGCAAAAGAAGGCTGTGGCGCAGTTCAGACGGCACTGCGACCAGTACTTCTCACGGACAGTGTTTGGTATGGAATGTCGCAGCTGGTACAAGGGGGGAGAATCAAACGGGAGAGTTGTGGCATTGTGGCCCGGTAAGTCGATCAATGTCCAATCGTAACTTGATGACGGTAACTGACAAGCGGAAAAGGCTCCTCTCTTCACGCGATGAAAGTCCTTAGCTCTCCTCGGTGGGAAGACTACACTTACGAGTACGTCAACGACAATCCCAACGGTTGGATTGGCGACGGCTGGGTAGAGGACGAGAGGAACAAGATCATCAAGGTTGATTATCTGGATGATGACAGGATTGACTTTCCCACAACAGTAATTGATAGGGAGAGCCTTGTCAAAGGGAATAAGGGATGAATCGGGTGGCGCACTGAGCACACTGTTTTCTGCTGTTTTCATTATAAGCGATTGTATGGATTAAACACTCCGACACCTACCTTCTAGAATTCCGATCTCGCAGAATGAAGACAAATCCCAGCCCGGAGACGGTAAAGGCATCCAAGAGAGTTGAAGAACTACCTAACCAGGAATTGATAGAGCCGGAATTGTGTTGGTCTTGCTCGAATCAGCCATCGGTGTACCTCAATTACATAATAGAGCACTCTCCAGTTATAAATCCGGTAATTTACCTGACCGGCGGGTACCGGGAGCTCGTTCTCCGCAGAAAAGCTCCAAGCAAGTACGAGCGACTCCACCTCCACCCCCCCAAATTTACCATGCGTTACCAGCTCCGATGAATAATATTAACACAGCGTCTTTGTCCCATGACTGGCTTCTTTTTCCATCTCCGTCAAATTGGAGTGTTGGACGAAGTACTGAGCTCTTTTGAATCGCCACTAATCCGGTAGCCTGGTACTAACAAAAGGGCAGGTCCCATGGGACTGCTGGATACCACCACCGTGACAGGCTGAGAGCTTCCTCTTCCCCTCCCCGCCCTCACTGACTCGATCGGACTGGGATCTCACTTTCATTTATCTCCCCTCGCGAGTCCCCCTTCTTTACCCCAGACTTTCCTCCCCCCTCGAGCTCCTCCCCGATGCATCCCAGATCCTCGAAATGAAGCCAACCAAGCATTTTTGCTGCACCATTTGCCAGCGGGGTTTCACACGTATTGATCATCTGAAGCGACACCACTTACGTCGTATGTGGCTGCCCTAGACCTCGTCTTGGGTTCTCTCGCTCCATATCCTCGCAGTCGCTAACCCAGGTTGTTCCCCGCAGACTCCGGCTTGAAGCCGTATTCTTGTGTCTTTTGCAGCGAATCCTTTGCCCGCTGGTGTGTATTTGTTAGGCCTGTACGTTCTTGAAATTTTCAATGGTTGCTGATGACGGATATAGTGATAACCTGCGTGATCACTACGCAGACTGTGCCAAACGTGGCGACCAGGAAATTCCCGAGACAGGCCAGCGAGGTAGGAGACGACATGCATGCCAATCAGTATGTTCGCCTCTCGTAACTCAATCCATTGGTTAACCTTTATTGCAGTGTACTTCGATGAAACTCCGCTGTGATGGACAAACTCCATGCGGATCTTGCGTCAAGAGACATCTTGAGTGCATTCAAGATCGCAAGGCGACGACTGCTAGTCCGGGGGCCGTATCAGGTATGAGTGCTTAGCAGTGTCACGCGAACCATGCCTAACAAAAGTAGACACGTCTTCCATGAAGCACGAAGACTATGATCGACCTTCAGATAGAGGTTCTATCAAGTTCCTCCTCAATGGTGGTACCGACAGTTTCACAGAGGACTTCCTCCTCCCGCCGCGGAGTGATAGGACCCGGGGCCTTGAGTACCACCACCAGAAAGAAGAAGCTGAGACTGCGGAGAGCTCAATGCTGGCGTTGGAATCAAAGGGAGACCTAGCAGAATTTGCACCAACTTCGTTCACCGATTTCGATACAAACGGCCTCTCTTTTTTCCAGGATACTTTTCTTGACTTCTTCAACGGGCCTTTCGGGGACGCTCACAAATCAACGGTCGATCCATATAGTGGAGGAATGATGGACTACTCGCCAGCTATTCCCATGAGCCATGACCCGAACTTGGCATTTTCTGGGCAACAACAGCTCCAGCCCGAAAAGCCATATGCGACTGCCTTAATCCAAGCTATTCTGTCACGATCCTGGTCCGTGCCGCTTGATGCAAAGGTACACGAGGAGATATCAACAAATCTCACTTTCCTACTGACAACCACGCGCATTCGGAAATTTGTGGCTCTTTATTTCAAGTACTGGCATGCAAACTGCACGATAATCCACGTCCCGTCTTTCGATCCTGATACCGTTGCATTGCCTCTCCTCACATCCGTTGTATTTATGGGCGCGATGTACACGACGGATGAGCGAGAACGATACGCAGCAAAAAGACTACTTGATTTTGCAGAGCTCTACGTTTTCTCTAGCGACATTTTCTCATGTGAATACGAAGTAGCTGCGACTATCTGCGGCAGTCGAAATATTGACAACGAAACCCATGACTGGCCTCAATTTCAAAATTTCCAGGCTGGGTTTCTAATGGTGGTCGCGCAATATTGGGCTGGGGGCTCAGTATCGAGCAGTCGCGCTATGGAGAATCGGTTTAGTGAAGTCGTCAAAGTATGATGGTCCGAACCCGCACATGGAATGGCTGAGAATAACAAAAATTATAGGTTGCACGTCGAATAGGCCTAGTGAGGTTTAAACATACCCCAGAAGATGGTGTGGATGAAACAATGTGGATTCAGAATGAATGTCGCATCCGGTAAGCTTGTCTGCATCCTTTCGGCGAAATGTTGCTAAGCGTCCCCAGTAATATGAATATTGTTTCCCTTCTTGATTGTGCCTTTTCGTTCTATCAGAATTATCCTTGTCGCCTTTCTCACACAGAATTGGGCTGGGATTTTGCTTGTTTTGACTCGGTTTTCGCCTCCGAGCATCCATTTGCAGAACCAAATTTCCAAGTCTCACGGGGAATCGCCATTCGCGACGCATTCCATGCACTATTTGAAGATGCCAGCGGACAAGGCTCTCCTGTTCCCTTGCCTTCTTCAAATCCCATTTCAAGTCTGACGGTATTCGACATGTTTGTTTTAATTCATGGTAGGCTCTCCCTCCCTCCACTTTCTATTAACCACGCTGATTTAATTTAGTACTTTACGCCTTTATCAACACGCACATGACTTGTCTAGCGCCTCTTATTCGAACAAAACCTTCTGTTTCTGCGACGAGTTCAGGGAAGAGGCGACAATCTGTTATTCAGAACGACCCGACTTTGACACCCATCCGTACGGCATTAACGCGGTGGCGGGATCATTGGTTAACACTCCGCAACACCATATCTAGTCATGAATGGGCTTCTATGGGTTTCTTCAAAAATGGATATAATTTCTGGCTTGTCTCTCACCTTTTGACCACCAAGAAAGAAAGCGTGGATGTCGTCATGAAGATGGAAGTACGGTGCGAGGATAAGCTGGAGAAACTCAAAGTTCTCCTGAAAGATGAGAATGATTAATGATGACTACGATTTCTTATCTTCTCAAGACCTTTTGGTATTCTTTGGCTATTTCTACTTTATTCGGGAGCGCTGGGTGTATTATAGAGGCAAGAGGACTATGTATGGATATCATAGACTACAATCAGGCGTTTAGCACAGGCAACATCGGTATCCTGGTCATTTCATTCATTCATTAACCCTTACTCTAAGCATATCCAAGCGACCAGAAATTCTCAATATTCTTCCTGGTATCCTCATCCACATATGCTGGAGGCTCGGCAAATGTCACATGTTCCCCGTGCAGTTCCGCAATCTTACCTGTCAGCGAAGGATCACTCACAAACTGCTCAGCAGCTCTCTGTGCAGTCGACATTGGAGTTAGGATCATAGTCTTGAACAAGTCTGAGCTCGGAGCAATATTCGTTTCTGCGTTCCCATTAACTTCTATGGTTCCATCCACTAATGGACAAGAAACTCACCAATAACTGCCGGAGCGAACCCATTGAATTGAATCTGCTCCCTCTCCAATGGCCTCGCCAACGACCTCACCAACCCGACAACAGCGTGCTTCGAGGCAGAATACAACGGGGCCATGGGGAAGGGGTATACACCTGCATTCGACGCAGTGCAGATAACACTGCCCTTTGAGCCATTGACAGCCTCATTCTTTGAGATATAGTGAAGGGCTAGTTTAACACCTTCACACGAAAGACGCAGTTAGCCACTTCATCCTCCTCTCATCTGAATTTGCTCTCCCGCAATCCAAGTAGGCCAGTAACAAGGGGAGACATTGAGCGGACATACTATACAAAACACCCACAAAATTAACATCGATCGTCGTCAGCTCCGGTTTCGTCAACTTCCCGTCCTTCTCCGGCAGGAGAGATCCCTTCTCCGTGATCCCCGCATTGGCAAAGACAACATCCACGCGGCCTTGCCGGGAAATAACGTTTTCGAACGCCGCAGCCTGGCTCTCCCAGCTGGAAACGTCGACTCTCTCGAAGCTGAAGCCGCATGAGGGGAACTCGGAGCGTAGCTGCTCAAGAGTGGTCGCACCCGTCGTCGCATTGATGTCGAAGATCGTGATGTGGGTGTTCGGCTGCGGGGCGAACTGGCGGGTGATTCCCAGTCCTATACCTGAGGCGCCACCTTAACGGGTTCGTTGGAATGTTAGTTGGATGATGGGTGAGGGAGAGTTATGATGTCCGTACCGGTTACGATGATACTTCGCTTGGGAGACATTGTGGTTGATCTGATCCTGATGGTGATAGTGGCACTTCTTTTGGTGACTGCACGCCGGTTGTTTGAACTTCAGTTCCGTTATGTACGGACACAGAGGATGAATTGTGCGGAAGTTTCCCGATCGCCCCTCTCTGCAATGCACGATGTGGGATGGGGGAATCCCGAATTTGGAGTTGGAGGACGGTTGAAGGATGACGGATTATGGGGTCGGGACGACGCGTGGTTGGTTCAGCAGATTTTCAACAAGGATTCTGGATGAGTCGTTCGCTTCTTTTGAGTTTTGACCGAGTTCAATTTCCCGTCACTCCCTCCATTTTATTGGGTCTGTGGGGGTTATATCTCGAGTAGTCCGGGGAGATGAGGGCTTGTTCTGGGTCCGGTGGATTCGAGTGCCCACGTCCTTGGGTCCGGTGAGTCCTGCGAGTCAGTTGTGGCAAACAGCAATTAACGAGGTCAGCAGGAGGACTCGTCGTCAAGGTAAGCGAGCGTATTGGAGCTTCTGGAAATGGATTATGAAGCAATTCAGACTTCATGGTCTTCTTGAATCTCTCCCACATCACCCGGAAATCCTCCAACCCCGTGGGGATCGGGAGTTCCGGCCGAATTCCCCGCAGCCCTCAACCCCCTTTATCTCATCTCCTCTTTCGTCTGGAAAGAAGTTCTTTGTGTCATGGGACAGAGCTTCTAGCTAGTGAAGAAGCTAAACTGCCAGAAAGTTTGGGGAGGACGCGACGTTCCCACATCAACCTGCCCCGTCGATCGTATTTTTATCCTCCAACCCCCAACTGTTAACCTCCATCTTCACATCAGGACTGGAGAATCCACCCTTCCTTTTTTTCTTGGTCGTACATTTCGTCGCGAAAATGCCTTTGGGAATTTTAGAAGACACCAAACTGGAGAACGTTCCGGGTACTGCACCCTTGAACGAGTTTGGCCAGGACAACGCCTACTCAGGCATCGACCCTGCTCTCCTGAAACATGACCAGACGGGCAAAATCGTGCTTGTCCCTCAACCATCGGATTCACCCAATGATCCCTACAATTGGCCGCGATTGAAGAAGGAGCTCTTCACTGTCGCGTTCGGCTGGGGTTGTGGTTGCACAGGAGGTATGGCGGTCCAAATACGATTTATGCGTTCAATTTTCAATCTAACTCTCCCCCAGCTGTCGGTCCCCTTCTAGGAGCAGCCTTCGTCCCTCTTGCTGAACAGTTTGGCGTCCCTCTTAACACTTTTGTCTCCGGTGTGCAAGGGAGTACAATCGCCGCCGTTGCTGTGGGAAGTTTGTTGTTCAACTGTCTCGCAGTCAAGTATGGCAAACGTCCAATCTATCTGATTACGACCATCGGAATGATGGTAGCATGTTTCTGGGCTGCTGCGGCCAAAAGCTTCGCTTCATTAGTAGCAGCGCGTGTCCTCAGTGGTTTATGTATGGGTCCGTTCGAGGCATTAGTTCCGGCGTCTATTGGAGATGTCTGGTTTGTCCATGAACGTGGTTTTCGTACAGCCATTTTTAATCTCGGGGTGCTAGGCGGTATTAATCTTGCGACTCCTATAGGTAAATATTTATCCCTATTCAGTTGCCGAGATTCTTCATACTAACCTTATACAGCCGGAGCCGTCATCCAGTATGGGGATTATAAAATCTGTCTGAACGGGATGGGCGGTGCCTTTGCGTTAGCCCTCATCATGGTATTCTTCTGGATGCCAGAGACCGCATACGTACGCACAGATGCATTGAGCATTGATGCCGGCTATGACCTCGTATGTCTACTATTCATTCCTGCCTCGGCTTCTTAGCACTACCTAACCATGCAACTATAGAGCTCACTAGAAAACAAACCAAACGCCAAACACCTTGAAGCCTCAGGAAACCCAGTGTCAGCATCAGAGAATGAACCGCGCATCTCATACTTGCGTGAACTTCTCCCGTACAGCGGCTATGTCAACCACATTTCCTTCTGGAACACACTCATCCGTCCTGCCTACCTCGTTGCTTCTCCCGCAGTTGTATGGGCTGTCATCCTCTTCACAACCTGTATCTCGTGGCTAGTCCTTATCTCGCTCACCATCTCTCAAATTTTCTCCGCCCCGCCATACAGCTTTTCCGTCGGTGCAGTCGGCGCCACTAACGTCTCGTCCTTCGTCGCGTCTCTTATCGGGACCCTCGTTGCAGGTCCCCTGGTCGACGGTGTTGCGAGCAGGCTCTCCAAAATCAACCAAGGAATTTTCGGTAAATACCCTTCATACTCCCTTTACATTGAACAATCCACTAATCAAGTGTACCAATGAACAGAACCCGAATTCCGCCTTCCCGTCATGGTTACTTACCTTTTCTTCACCGCAACCGGCTTCTTCGCTTGGGGCCAGTCCCTCTACGCCGTCGACCCCTGGCCGGTCCCTGTAATCGTATGTCTGGGCCTCATCAACCTTGGCGTGCAACTTGGCACCACGGGGGTCGTAACGTACGTCGTCGACTGTCACCGTGAGAAAGCAAGCGAGGCTTTTGCGACGATGAACTTTGTCAAAAACATTTTTTCCTTCGGTCTGACCTTCTACGTTAATGGGTGGATCGAGACTCAGGGTGTCAGGAATTGTTTCTTTACCATTGGCGGTATTACGATTGGGGTTACTCTACTAACTGTGCCGATGTATATCTGGGGGAAGAGGAGTCGGAGTTGGGTGCATCGGCATCGGATTGCGGAGAGATTGTAACCGGCTTCGTCGATGCCTTTTTATTCACCCTCCTCGAGTACCTACTTCAACGTTATCCGGTATGGTGGAATTAACCAAATAGGCAGGTCACTGAGAAGCGGGTTTTGGTAATGGGATTGATGTACCGGATTGATATCTTCTTGTAGCTCTTTTTATTCCCCTGTTTATAATTACAATTCAACGTATAGAAGCACTTGATTATCTTTTTTTACTGGCTATATATAGCCCTAATCTCGTTCCTGGTTTACTCCAAGCAACTACTGTGCCTATCCATTTGGCTCACGAACCCTATTACCCAGAGGTACAGTTCACCTGCAGAAGACTCTCGTCAACCTAGATGGTCTTGTTAGCTATGACCTACTCTATATCGAACAGGGTGGATATGGCTTACATTCGTGCAAACAAAGTCGTTCGTACCGCTTGGGCTAACGACATCAATGTCTTCGACATAGATATCCGAACACACCTGCACAATTCCTCTTGTTAGCAAAATAGATTCCTTTTCCCTCTTCGAAGAAGACCTTCAAGAAAAGAAAGCAAAACATACATCCGGACTCGAACAAACAATCGTCCCAACATTCGGATCCTGCGCCTCGGAAGTCGTGCCGTACATATTGGAAATATGAATGTCGGAGATGGTCAAGTTGCTCTGTTCGCCTGTTAGCAATCTCCCACATCGATACCGTTTATAGAAGTCAAGAGTCACAGGACAGGGGCGGAATCCCATACCGGATACTCATTACACAACGTCAAGTTCTTCTGCCCATAGCATTGCGTTATTTCAATTGCCCAGTCCACATTTTCAATGTACATCTCCTCGTATGTGATATTTGACACGGAGCCGAGACCACCACCGCCCTGGAGGTCCTCGGACATGGCAGATGCGACTCCAGGCCAAACCTTGATGCGGGCCATGTCCTGGTGTTTGTTAGCTTTCTGGCTGTTTGACTAAGGAAAAGGATGGTGAAAGACATACAGATGCGTTATACATAGAGATATTGTAGACGAGAATGTTCTTCACAATATCAACCTCGCCCACATACTGGCCGAGGGAGCCAACAGAGATACCGTGGGACCCGTTGCAGTGGAGGTTTTGGACGAGGATGTCAGTGCTGTTTGGCTTGAAGGAAACGCAGTCTATATCGTATACCCGTGTCAGCTCTATTCCACACAAACGTTGAAGTTATAGTTACATACCGTCACCATTATTAATAACCGAATTCTGGATAACAATATTCTTTGACCGGTACGTATCCCAGCCATCAGTATTCTTGGCCTCATTCTCACTACTACTATACCCGGAGATATCGATCCCGTCAAAGAGCACATCCGATGAGTTCGCAACAAGTTGGTACCACTGTGGTGAGTAGCGCAGCTTCAATGGTCCAATGGTGCCCCCGTGAAGCCCTATAACGCCGAACAGAATCGGGCGTAGAATCAGCGCATCTTCTGCGAATAGGTCGTACCAGATCTGTCCGTTGCCGTCGAGAGTGCCGCCGCCATAAACGTTTACGTCTTCGCCGCCGAGCTGGAAGAAGGTAGTGGCATTTTGGAAGCCGTGCTTGAAGGAGTTGGCTTGCCAATAGTCTGTGTCGTCGGTGAAAACGACACGTCCGAGAATTTCTGTACCCCAGATGATTAATTCAGGTACGCCTCTATGGGAACAGGCTGGGTATTATAGTGCAGGGAACATACCCAGATCAATGTGCTTCAGGAATGTCAAGTCCAACGCTGTACCGACGGTATACTCTTTGTCCTCCGCGAAGACAACCTTCCCGCCGTGGTTGCACTGGTGCAATGCAGAGAGGATAAACTTGGAATCGTCGGAGCCGTCATCATGACTGCGCACATGGCAGACCTTCTTGCGAGGGTAGCTATGTGGGAGAGGTCTGAATGGTGACTTAGGAGCAACGGCGTCGTTTCGAGAGTGAAAGAAACCCTCCACTGCAACCCCCAGGGAGAGGATGCTCACCGTGGAGGTGAGGACGCTTGAGAACTTCATTCTCACAACGAAAGCAAGAACAGGATTACGCTCACTAAGTCAATCTGAGCAATGATATCCATTGAGCAGGGGAGATCGGCGCATACTTTATACTAAATTACTTGCTTCTGCCTCCAGCTTCTCCTCCGGCAGCCCTGCGGAGAAAACCATTACCAGCCCCTCAAGCATCTCCGTTTTATCCGGGAGAACAGCCAGTAATTGGGAGATTTGTGGGGAGCCGAGCTCCAGGCTGGAGCTTGGATTGGGTCGTTGAGAGAAGGTTGTAGAGTGCAGCAGCTTAATTGCTGTCCGAGATTGATGTTTGTGCTCTGATAGGAGGGATAATTCCGCTTCAGTTACGCCTTCGAATCTCCCGAATGGCGGAGAATTCCCCAAGTTACGCTAGGTGCTTTGATCGGCGCTGCTGAATCTCCGGTTCGTATGGCCAGTGGTTTGTGTATTGCTCATAGATTAACGGGTTTCTAAATGCGATATAAGGCTAAGTCCGATGGACGACTGCCGGTCGAACTAGAACCAATACTCGGTGATTTTAAAAAATATATCAGCTCCAATAATCATCTCCAATATACTACAGCTTCGAGATATCATCTCTCAGATATACAAATGGTTGTGTGAATTGGTGGTGGACATGTCCGCTAGACGGTCCTGGTATCCTCTACCATAATCTATATTTAATCGTGCTTTTTCACGGCATTCTTGGCGCCAGAAGCCACAGCCTTCGCATCCCCAGCAAGCTCGTGCTCCATATCCTTCACGGCCTCTTTTGACGAGCCATCAAGGCTGCGGTGGTAGTTGAAGATACGGGAAACCTGGACGACACCAACGCATCCGAGGAAGAAGTTGACGGCGGCGAGGCTAACCTAGTCAGTCACGGCAATATTAAAGCTCCTGGGAAGGCGACTATACAGGTAGTTCTTAGGCGTGATGATCATGCACCAGCGGGTCCAGATGGCACCGGTGGCCATAAGGGCACCGTTCTGGGTCAAGGAGAGCTTCTCAGGCGGGCGCTGGAAGTCGGAGATACCGGCGACGACGAGTGCCCACTGTCACACAGCATATATTAGTACCATCACTGTATTCGTTGCAAAATTGTAATCCCGACTATCAGAGCAAGACTTGTCCACTCGTCATCGACGAGTAATCGGCCACGGTGATCATCGTACCTTCATAACAGGGGCCCTTTGAATCGAGTATCGTCAGCATACAGTTAAGCTTGAATAAAATAAAATTCATAAATAGAAAGTACGTACCAGAAGTGAACCGTCTTCACGCCAATAGGGCTGTTCCATAGACGCTGGAATGTGCTCTGTTGCTGAGCGGAAGCAGCATCGGAAGTCTGGAAGCGGCGTCCCTGGGCACCAGGCCGGCGGAAAGCCTCGCGGAATGCCGCACGGGAGTTCTGGAAAAAGCGAAAACCAACACGAGACGTCGACATCCTGAACTAAAGGGTGGAGGGGAGAATGGGCGACAACGACGAAGGGAGAGCTTCTTTATCAGTATCAGTCTGAGCCGACGTCGGCCCAGAGGTTGTTGCGGACTGCGGCCATCGTTCCGGCTGGGGTAGGCGGTGTGAGGTGAGCAATCCGCTTGACCAGATTGGTTCGTGCTTCACCTGCAAAACGACCTCACCAGCCCGCCCATCCCCAACTATTCTCAATTGACTGGTATTGACTGCCTGGGTTGTCGAACTGTGCTATTGCGATCATTCCTGCGCTGCCCATATACCGAACGGTCGCCGCCATGTCCTCCAAGTATGTTTTCACACGGGGTCTTAAGGAGCTGCGGTTCCTTTTTTGCCAGACCTCTGAGCAGAGCGCTGCGACAAGGTGAGTTTACCTCAGTCTGGAATAAAAATCAAAGGGTGAATTAGGACTAACTGGATGGCTTCTACAGACTGTTCTTGAACCGCGCCTATCCCACCATGAAGAAGCACAACCCGCACACTCCAATCCTCATCCGTGAGGCTGCCGGCACACTGCCCCGGGTCTACGCTCGATACGGTACGTTCCAATAAAATGTCAGTGAGGATACGAGGAAACTAATGCGTTGAAATTGTTTTTTTTAGGACTTGGAAAGGAGCAGGTGGAAGCACTGAGCGGTACGAATACCCCTCCAATTCAATGTGAAGATCTGATAAAGACAATTGCTAATTGGAATTTAGGCCTGTCGGATCAGCAGATTGAAGAGAAGATTACGCAATTGGTGAAGGCGTCTTCATAGAATTTTGACGCGTTCATTTTTGTCATGTATCGCGTTCGACTGTCAACACTGTATCTATATCCGAAATGAATTCGTCGGCCGTCAAATGACTTTGTTCAAATGAAATATTATTTATTTATACCTACCAGTTCATCGCTATAGAGTGCTACTAGAGTTGTCCACTCCGCCAAATCTATACTGCGCCCAGCTCATACTTCCCTCAGGCAGGGTCCACAGTCTCTTTCCCCGATCTTCTCCGGCCGCCCCAGCACCAATATGGATCGGGAGAAGGTGTTCAAAGGACGGGTGCGCTTGTCGAGCATCTCCTCGCTTCAGCAAATCAGCCATCGCTTGTGCTCTCTCCGCGGGGGCCTTGGTAACTGCGTCTTTCAGTGCCTCGTCAAAACTAGCGGCATAAGGCATAGGCCGAGGATCCCCGAAAGTGAACCGCAAATCCCGGAGATTGTGGACAGCCATGCCAGATACAATGATCAGAATGTTTTCATCGCGGAGTTTCGACACTGCTTCTCCCAAGCGATAGTGCTGCATGGGATCTTCGGAATTGAACAGAGAAACTTGCACAATGGGGACATTCAACGGATTGGTTTCAGGCTCGAATGCTGCACCCATGTTAATCTTAAAACATCGACAGTTGGTTGGATTGTCAGCACTTACCGCATTTAAAGCTCACCCATACTCCGTGGTCCAAACCTCTCTTGACACCTTCGGCCTTGATTCCTGCCTGCTTGAGTGCGTCCAGTACATTGGTGGCAACTTCCCTGCTACCCACGTTGGGGAACTTCTCCTTATAGTAGTGGCTTGGGAAGCCATAGAAACTGCAGGCACAAATGTCAGCCAACCCGCAGCAGTGAAAAGGGTATGTTACACGTACTCGTAAATCAAATCCGTAATCTCGGCTGTGTTCACTTGCACTGTATCACGGCCTGCTTGCCAGTGTGCCGAGAACACCACAACAGCGCGGGGCTTTACCTTGCCGGTAATCTCGCGGCCTATCCTGCCCAGTTCTTTGTATGCTGGGTGTTCAGAATCATACATGATGTTGGGCTACAGAGCGTCAGCAAACAAAGGCCTAGTATTTCTCAGGGGCGGGGAAATCGAAAGTTGGCGAGAACGTACACCACCATGACTCAAAAAATAAACAGGCGTCTTCATCTTGAATCTGTTTACTGCCGGGGTCTTGGAAATATCCTGAATTGGCTCAACGTTTGAGGCAGTGCTCAGTGGCCGACGAGATCCGATAGCAGCCCAAGATGTCTGGGCGAAGCGTCGAAATCCGAACACGTTGGCGGAAGTCGTAGATTCGTACGTAAAAGCTACTATAACGGCGACAACTAGCGTAACAAGAGATATCACGGTTATGGACGGTCTCTCTGAGTTTCGCTGTTCGTTGGGTGTGGAAGACATATATTAGTGTCTTGCGGGCCTTCGGGTATAGTAAACGGAACCAGCGAATGGCAGGAAGTTAAAATCGGTAGATCCGAGGCAGGATTAACAGATTATTTAGCCAGCTTTATAACTTTAAGAGGAAAATGGCGAGCCTGATTGTCAGCAATTGTCATCATACGTTGGAACCGTACCATTTGGTTCAGGAACTGCTTCACATTTGTCAAACAGCGGAACTCGCCGGACCACCGCGGAATTGGACCTCGATTAGTCATGCCATCAACGCCAACAATGTTAGTTAGTGTCACTACACATGAACGAATTGAAGCGTACAATTTGGGAAAAGATAAATGCTATGATAATATTGGGAGCTGGAAGCCACTGGAAGAGAAGTTGGACATCCCCAACGGTCGTGAACGAGCCATGCCAGGACTATACTCATGAACAGGAAGAGCTTTTGAACTAACTTTGCATGTCTTCATTATATGTAGCAATTAGTATGTAGGTAGTTTATGCAGAGTAAGCAATGGTAGAGCTCCAGCGTCGTCTAAAAAACGGAATATATTGTCACATATCAGGTCATCCAAGGCCTCATTAGATGCAGAAATCTTCATATGTACCGGAATGTAACCGCAATCGCTAGGTAGTATAACCAACAGGGGAATGGGGCGTGATGCTCGGGGCGAGAAGGAAGTAGTAATCAGGAAGAAAGATGAGAGAAGATAGGGAGGTAGATAGATGAGGTATCACAAGATGGGAAGATAATAATAGATAAAAAAAGGGGGAACCAAAAAAAATCAATACCCCGAAAGAAGCCCAAAAAAGAAGATGGGATAGAGAAAAACGGTTTTCTACATAAGCGTCAGGTCACACATCAAATCACATTACATTAAAACGCAGTCCCCGTCATTGGGTTTCTGCTGGTTCACGGCCGATCGGGAGAGCCTTGTCTTTTGCATCCGGGCACCACCCTGTTTAAGTTCTTCGAGACGCTCGCGGGCTTTGGAGAATCCTTGGGCTATAGTAGTATTGAGTCAGTATTCATTGCAAGAGAAGGGGCGGTGTAAGAAAGGATTACTAACCAGCAGCACGCCAATACCACCTCTTCGCATCTTCCATATTAGCGGTGGCCCCGATTCCAGTTTCTGTGAAGTAACCCATCGCATACTCAGCCTTGGCTAAACCGGAAGAGGCGGCTTTTCGCGCCCAAAGGTATGCTTCTGTATCGCTCTGCTGGAGGATACCCTCAGAACCGGTAAGGTACCAACCGCTAAGCGCAAGTTCAGCCTGGTGTTCGCCTTGGGCAGCGGCGGCACTGTAGAGCATGATACTTTGTCTTGGATCTACGGGACAGCCCATGAGGCCGTACTCGTAAGCCATTCCGAGACGGAACTGGGAGAACTTGTAGCCGAGTTCGGAGGCCTGGTGGAAGAGCTGGGATGCGTAAGCCTCATCGCGGATAATGGCGTCGTTGTCACCAGCGGATGTGTAGAGCAGAGCGAGCTCGTGGAGGGCGTGTGGGTTTTCCATGTCTGCGCGCTCAGCGGCACGCTTGAGCCAGGAAATACCTTCGCGCGGGTTGCGGGCTTGGCCGAGGAGACCTTTTAGAAGGATCATGCCCATTTTGTACATTGCTGGAGGATCTCCTAGGGAAGCGGCGCGCTTGTACCATTGTACAGCTTTGAAGGGATCGCGTTTTGTGCCGCCGCCGTCCTCCTGGCCAATTTCGCAACAGACAGCGACACGGTAGGCGGCCTGGGGGTGGCCTTGTTTTGCTGCCGAGTGGTATAACGAAAATGCTTCTTTGGGGTCGTTTTGGAGACCTAAAACACCTTGACCATAGCAATCGGCCAAGTAGAATTGAGCGTCTGAGTAGCCGCTTGAAATCAATTTTTTGATGATTTTATGGGCGTCAATGTTGTATTTCTCCCGGGCTTTGGCCTTCGACTTTGGGTCTAGTCTGCTGGCGTCGACGAGCACTATTGAAGCTTCGACTAGCCGTTGCGCGAGAAGAAGTTGAAGTTTCTGGTCAGAGGGGTTGCCCCGAGCTTGCATTTGCAATCGCTCAATTTCAGCTTGGGTAACCGGTTGCTGCGGTTCCGGACCATCTAAAGCGCCCTGTTGGGCTGGCGCTGGTGGTTGATTGTTGGTCGCGTTGTTGTACTGGCGTACGGGGGCTGGCTTATCACCCGAACCGTGGCCCGGGCGGTAGGGCATAGGGTGGTGCGGAAGGGCATCTGGGTTTTGCTGTGGATCCATTTGCTGTGGTGGGTACTGCGAATGTATAGAATCCTCATACTTTTCGTAACCATTGTTCATCGCGTTGTAAGAACGGCCGGCCGACTGGGACTCTGAGGGCAAATCAAATTGGAACCCAGCATTGGCAAATTGATTTGCCCCCGTAGGAGTGCCAGAGTCAGGTGGAGTATGCATATGAAGCTCCTGGGCCGCTGGATTGAATGCCTTGTATTGTCCAGATCCACCAGGAGAGTCGAGTTTCGGCTTGGGTTGTTCTAGACCTGGCAAAGATTCATCAATCGCACCTTTGCTGAAATCCGGCATCGCATCAAAATTGGGCATGTCGGGGTCATCAGGTGCTGTGCTATAGTAGCTGTCTAACAAACCACCGTATGTACTTTCTCTCGGATCTCGAGAACTAGGCTGACCGAGATATCCCGGACCGCCTGGAACAGGCATAGTGGCACTGCGATTGATATGCGGCATAGGTGGCGGGCCCCTGGGGTCAGCATATTGCCCATTACGATCAGAGGGTCGCGAGCGTCCTGCGCTGGCTGCCCTTGGAGGATACGCGGAGGAATTCGGCCCCGGTCTAGGAGGTCGCATATCTGGAGGTCGTCTGCTCCCATTAGATGTGTGAGGTCGAGGCGGCGCTGGACCGTTCAGACTCATTGCCGCCATATCACCTTCTAGGCCCCGAGGAGGTCCACGTCTACCCCCAGGAGGTACGGCGGGAAAGGGACTGTCAAAGCCCGACATTGGGGGTCCATTTCGTGGTGCTAGGGATAGGTCAGTGGGCGGTTTAATACTTTGCTTTGGTCATACTCACGTCTCATCCGGTCTTGCGCCGGCGGCGGACGTCTGTCTCGTCGACCGTCATAGCCTCGAGGGGGAGGTCGCGCATTCGGCGGATAACCGCCGCGCGGCGGTCGCGGTGCGCCACGAGGGGGAGCTTGCGATCTTGGAGTTGCTGGGTCGGGAGGATAACCATACCCGGGGTCATTATATCCATCGGGCGGGTATTGATCGTAACCATAGTCCTGATAGCCTGTGTCAAAGGACGGGTCTCTCGGAGGGCCGCCTCCACGAGGAGGGCCGTGGTTCCTGACCGGGGGAGCTCTCTGTTGCGGGTAGGCCATGGTCTAGGTGAGACGGCGTGTGAAGAAGCGAAGGCGCGAGTGGAATTTTGTTACTGAGCCGCAGACACGAACACCAGTCGCCTAACGAAAACAAAATTTGCCGGCAGTTACTCGATGGCGAGTCCGATCGCACGTTTCACTATTAATACACGAGCAGATGGTTATTAAAGAACGTGACGGACTAAGGGTGAGGTGTGGAGGACGGGCGGCTATTCCCCGCTGGAATATAGCCCAAAGTGAACAGCGGGCCAGATAGATAATGAGGAAATACAGTACTCACAGGCGAGATTCAGCATACGTATAGCAACATGCACGCGATAGCGCCCAAGCCTTGTGAAGAGCGGAAGACAGGGTCAGCGGACAAGCTTGGTGGATAGGTTAAGCACTGCAGCGGCCGAAGATGCGCTGGGAGTGTGGAACCGAAGTTGCCAAGCCAGATGACCCGGATAATTAAATCGAGGGGTAGGAATGCCGGGGGAGAAGAATGAAGGAGAGACAAAGAACAAGATACTGTTCAGGGATAGAGACAGGAGGGATGGAACCCAGGAAAGAGTGTTGTGTTTGAGATGGGGAGTAGTGGGAGTGGAAAGAGGAGTTTTCTGCAGGAGATGATTCTGTGAGACAAATCGGGCATGAATCAACAGGATTGGAACCACCTGTATTAATTAAGTGAGGACAAGATTAACAGAACAATAATTTATACTCTTGCTTCAGCCTTCACCTCGACTCTTTGTCATTGACGCAGTTTCTGGTTCTTCTTTTCTGCTTCTCCCCACTTTTCGCATTTTTTTCAACTTTTCGTCCTCCAGACCCTGGCCCACGCGAAACCGTCCTGATCCATTCTCACAATCATTATTATCACAAAGAGTTTCCAGTTCTCCATCCTGTCAGCCCAAGCCAGGGACAGCGTCTCTTGGCGGGCCCAAATTGGGATCCTCTCTGACCGTTTTTCCACTCACAGGTCAGCTTCCCTCCGAAACCCGACCCAGTCGCTCTGGAGCACTCGGACAAGACAAACGAGAAACGTCAAACGACCCATATGACGTCTCAAGTCGGCGCTGACCTGGCTGTACAGTGTCCCCTGCGCACTCCTTCGCCGTAAGATGCGTCACGAGGAGCACGAGGGCTGACGCTGTCGATAGGCTACCTCTGGACTCTGGTACCTACATTAGGCCCGCGGGAACCTCCGATTCGAGAACAATTTCCGCATGAAACGCAGGGGAAACGACAGTAGGGCGATCGCTTATTGGTCTTTGGAGGGATCCCCGTTGTGGACTGGGCCGACTGGCCCTATGGCACTAACACCACCTCCCGTCAATCAATGCCTTTCTTAAAAGCAAACATGCACTATTACTCAGAATCGAACTCGGCTGGAGAGCGAAGCGCTCTTCTGTAATAGCCATACCTCTACAAATAATACAAAATATGTAGGGCGCATTTCATTCTCAACTCAACTCAAAAGCACGCCCTGGAGTTCGATGTAAGCCTGAAGCCGAAGGAAGAATGCTCTCTGTGGCATTCTCCCTAAGACCCTGGCCGCCTAGGCCCGGCTCGTGCTTTGCGATCCAATTGTTACAAAGTCTGTCTATACTTGGGGAAGAATGAGTTAGACTTGAGTTCCAACTTCTGGCTGAAAATAGTGTCTCGGACTCTTATCCATCAAGTGTTTGACGGAGGTTCCAAGGTACTGGACTCGTAGAGGCTAAAGAACGAACTACGACATACCTACCAGGTAGACGGCAGGTCAACTCCGGCGTGCCGTGACTCGGCTGTGTCGGCACATACATACCAAAGACTGAGTATAGCAATTCTGATGGCCAAGCCGTCGTCATAATACTATTAAAAGTCAAGACAATGGGTTAGAGCGAACCCTGGTCCGAAGTCTTCTCGCAACTTTCAAAGCAAACGACTATTATTGGCTACGGCAACTCGCACAGCCACTCATTGCACCGCCGGGCTCCGTACAAAGCCACCGTCCTGGACATGATGCCACAATTGAGCCACACTATCGTGAGCCACAGCTGAGATCGACAAGCCGTTGGTTCATTCGTATCTTTGCTTCCAAGTACGAAGAGTCCACATTCAACTTCATCCTCGGTCGTTTGAATTGAAGCGAAGGCTGGAGATACTGCCTCCATTCTCTGACATCATTGTCTCACTTCACTTCGCCCACAAGAACCCGGAAACGCCCGCATAATGTCACGAGCGGGAACATGGCTCAAAATGCTGGGAGTGTAAGGATCGCATGGCCTCACCGGTTCAAGATCGTGCTAACACTGAAGTTTTATCGAATTAGTGGCGTCGTAATTTGCGTCGGTGGCCCCGTGCTCGTCGAGAAACTCCGCCCAACAGATGAAGAGCTCTTCAAGCGCTACAACCCGGACCTGCAGAAGCGCAGTCTGGAGGAGGGCGACCGACGCTCGCGCGAATTCGATGAATACGTCGGCCGGTTGAAGGAGTGGTCAAAATCTGATAAGTCGAGTGCGTCCTTGTTCTTCGACTAATTTCTCCTCTCTGCATGGCTAATGTCGGTTTTACAATAAAGTTTGGTTCGCGGCGCAAGAGATGGAGGAGAAGCAGCGTGCTCAGAGAGAAACACAACTGGATAAGGCCAAGGAGGACGCTAGGATACAGAAGGAAGAGATGAGAAAAGAACTGCTGGGTGAAAAATAGGGGCTCTTCCTTTGAGGATTCAGGCCTTGTTATCCAAGTTTGGAACCGGGATGCTACGAAAAGAAGGGGGGAAAGGCTTGTGGTTTGTATTGCATAAAATGAGTAGTTTGGATACTCGGAGTTTACATGGCGCTGGCTTGGGTTACGTGGTAAGTGGGCAATTGTATTGTATGTATTAATGGCCTCAGATACTGTAAATATTCCCAGCTCATTTCGGTCAATTATTCACTTATCTTGGAATGACTCACGTCCAACGAAATCCAAATTATATAGAGGCAGTTCTGCCATTATTATCACCTTCACTGTCCTCTTCGGAACAGATTTGCTACGCGTTCGGGCTAAACGCATCTGTGTACTACTTTATCGTGCAAACATTTCCGTTGTCATAATCGTCATCATAATGCTAATAAATAGTACAGTCTAGGGTACGTTTCCATCTCATCATTAATCAGAAGATTGATCCGCGAGAACCAGCGCCATCTTGTTAAAAAGTTCCGCGACCTCGTTGTGTCCTTCAATTCGAGCCAAATCCTGGGCAGTCCGTCCCTTGCCATCCCTACCATCTGTTGCAGCTCCATGGCCCATCAGGAAATGCACATCCTCCTTCAACCCGGCTTCCGCAGCTAGATGGAGCACTGTCTTGCCATACATATCTTTTGCGAGGACATCGGCATCTCGATTGACAAGCAGTCGCAGGATATGGTGCTTAGCGCCAACCGCCTTGTGCAACGCCGTTTGCCGGTAGTCGTCTCGCATTTCAAGTTCAGCTCCATTTTGGAGCAGGAACTCCACCATTTTTCGATGGCCGTGACTAGCGGCCTTATGCAGAGGCGTATCCCCGGTGTAGTTCGTGACGTTGATATCAACATCCTTGTCCAAAAGTAGTTCAACCATCTTACGCCGACCACTCGCAGCTGCAAAATGAAGAGGGGAATCGCCTAGATGATCCTGTGCCTCTGGATCCGCACCATGGTCTAGCAATACCTCCGCTATATCTTCGCGCTCATTGATTATTGCTCGGTGCAATGGGGTTGCACCTTCCTCCGTCATCGAGTCGATTTCGGCGCCACTCTCAATCAATGATTTCATCAATTCCAGGTCGTTTTGCTTCGTAGCTATGTCGAGGGGCGTTTGTCCCAACTTGTCGGCGAAATTGACGTCTGCTCCTTTCTGCAATATCAAGCCAATGATGTCCCTGCCGTGTCTGGCTCGTTCATTCATGAGTGATAATAACAGTGAAATTTCATCTTCGCCGTTCGCCGCGTTGACATCAGCGCCCTTTTTCAACAGGTATTTGACCACGTCCAAGTGGCCCTTTCGGCCAGCTTGGAATAATGGACTCCCGAACCTGCTTCCCCCTCCATCATCGACCTGCGGTTGTCGTTCGATATCTGCTCCGCTTCGTAACAGCAGCCGCACAACGGGTAAATGCCCATGACGAGCCGCCCACCATAGTGGAGTGCAACCAGCATCATCAGCAAAATCGACGTTAACTTTGCCGGTGGAAAGCAAAAGCCATACTACTTCCATAAATCCCTTGTCTGCTGCCCATAGAAGCGGCGTCCGTCCTTTTTTGTCTTTCGCCTCAGGCCTTGCCTTTGCCTTTAGTAGCAACTGAACGATCTCTTGGTCCCCCTTTTCTGCGGCAAGAGACAGTGGTACTCTTCCGTTGACATCTGCGAGGTCTGGGTTAGCCCTAGCTTTCAGCAGCATATGGACTATGTCGTGATCTCCTCTTTCAACTGCGAAATACAAGGGTAGCTTCCCGTCGTCGTCTCCCAGATCTGGATTAGCTTTAGCCTTTATCAAGAATCTGACTATCTCCAGGTGTCCGGATTCCACGGCGTAAGACAGTGGTATCCTTCCGGTCACATCAGCGGCATCTGGGTCCGCCTTGGCTCTCAATAAAAGCCTGGTCATCTCCGGGTTCTCCTTCTCTGCGGCTCGAGAAAGTGGCATTCTGCCATTCTTATCCACGACACTCGGGTCAGCACCCGCTCTCAGCAGCTGCCTTACTATCTCGGGCTCCTCTCGTTCGACAGCACAAGACAATGGCGTTTGTTCATTGGGATCTGGAATGTCAGGATCAACGTTACTATGCGCTAGAATAATCTGAACCATTACATGATGGGCCATTTCTACAGCGCAGAACAATGGTGTTTGTCCGCTAAAGTTTTTGGTGTTTGGGTCAAGATCAGGGCGTTGTATAAGCATCTTCACTATCTCCTCATGTTCTTTATCCACGGCCCGTGATAGGGGCGTCTCCTCATCGGGATCCAGAACGTTGGGGTCGACATCACCGCGCCTGAGAAGCATCTGCACCATTCCTAAAGATCTCTTTGCGATTGCTCGACACAGTGGCGGGTATCCATCACTATCTGGCGTGTTCGGTTCGACATCACTGCGGCCCAGAAGCAGGCCCACGATTCCTTGGTGCCCTTGATTCACAGCGCAGCATAGAGGAGTAAGTCCGTTTGAATCAGGGGTGTTGCATTGGACAATCCCATTTCCCAGCAAGACCCCGGCAATTTCCTGGTTTCCCTTTGCCACCGCGCAAGACAGAGGAGTTTGTCCACTAGGGTCTGGAGTGTTCGGATCACTGCCAGCGCCCAGAAGCATCTGGGCTATTGCAGTATGACCATTCTCAACAGCCCAGGACAAAGGCGTTTGCCCATTGGAATCTGGAAGATTAATGTCCACACCAGGACAGTCCAGCAGACGACGCACAACCCCTGTATGTCCCTTTTTGGCAGCCGAGCATAGGGGAGATAAACCGTTCTTAGATTCTTGCGAATTGAGCTCAACAGAGCCTGTTTCAAGCAGCAGTTGAAGTACATTCTCGTGCCCCTCGTCCGCAGCCCAGGCGACAGGCGTTCGGTTGTCTGGGTCTGTGCAGTTCAAATTCACGCCGGGCGTGGTCAATAACAATTTGACGATCGTGTCGTAACCCTGACTAGCAGCTAGGAAAAGCGCCACCTCCAATTTGTTTGGGGTGGGTGGTGCGCCTTCAGATGCCATTGCCTGTCGTATGAACTAGTGATCGTGTGTTCAAAAAAGGAGATGACGTTTAAAGGGATCGTAATCGACATCCATGGGCGGAGACCGACATTCAAGGTCCAGAACAGACAAAGCCAATTCAATCCTCAGCTTGCTAGAGATAGAATTGGCTAGCGTGTGTCTGTCTTGCAAACTTTGTTCTATGATTCTTCTTTTCTCGATTCCACGCAAACTTGCAGGATCAGCAGCCGCGCTTGTGCCGAATCTTGAGATGACGATGAAGACGAAGGACCGCACTAGAGCTCGCCACGTGTGTCGCTGTCACTGGCTCTTGCAAGTCTCAACAGGGAACTCAATCGTGCGAAAAAGGAGCACACTGGAGTTGATTGAAATTTATGGTCGGTTTTGACGATGAAATCATACTCTAGGGCAAGAGTTATGGCCCTGTGGAATGCTCCAGCTTTGCCAATTTGGGCATGGTTGTCAATGCCCGAACCTATTTATATGTGCCTAACCGACAATAATGTCAGGTCAGGTTCAAAGATGATTTGCATGCTTCTTTCGCAAATGAATTTCGCAGATCGGACTGAAACATTCGCTCCCTTACTTCGCTCCTCACAGCGTTGGCGCCATTTCACTGGGTGTCGGAGTGGGCTCTTCAGGCCGACGGTACACAGCTTGAACTAAACCGTTCTGGACTACATCTACCCGATTGCTTTTCGATATTAAATCTGTGCATAAAGTTCAAAATGTCCTTACAACAAAAGACATCATATGAGGTTGACTGGACGGAACTTTTGCTTCGAACCCCGCGTCATCCAAGCCCGAAGTTTCCCCGCCTCTCCAACAGCAACGCGAACGATGACTACCATGACTCAGAGATACAAAGAACTTCAAATAGGCCATCCATGAATCTGATTTCCCTCCCCCATTTACACTCGGCCTTCTATTTGTAACTATGTCGTCAACGGCGACCATAGAGCTCGCCAGTCGTGAAGAACTGCGCACTGTGCCAGGTGAACCTGAGCAATACGCGCCTGGTCCAGATGCGCCCGTCGCCCGAGTCAAGCAAAAATGGAACGAGCCTTCCATCAACAAATGGCGTGTAGCGGCTGCCTTTGCCAGCTTTGCAGTTGTGGGCGCCAGTGATGGCGTGTATGGTGTGAGTATCATCACACAAATGGACGGATTCTTTTGTCGACGTGGTCCACTGATGTTGGTGTAGGCTTTAATTCCCTACGTACGAATGCCCAGCGCCTCGCTCTAGGAGCAACGGCCCTTTTCGCGGATTGCTGGGTTCCAGGCTAATGGTTATCTCATTCTAGATACGTGAGGAATTCGGCTTGTCCACCACCGTCGTCTCGCTGATCTTCGTGACTCCATTCGTGGGCTACACAGTGGCGTCCATGATAGTGAACAAGATACATATGACTTTTGGCCAAAGGGGTATTGCAATCATTGCGCCAATATGCCACCTCATTCCATTCATCCTCATGGCCACCGTTCCCCGCTTCCCGGTTTTGTTGGTCGCTTATGCCTTCGTTGGACTTGGTAATGGGCTTATCGACGCCGGCTGGAACGCATGGGTCGGCGACATGGTGAACGCCAGTTTATTGATGGGGCTTTTGCATGCATGCTATGGACTAGGGTGTGTGTGATGCCAATATTCTTGGAGATATCAAGTTGCTAATAAATTGAACGCGATCAGAGCAACAGTGAGTCCAGCTATTGCAACTGCAATGATTGACCATGGTCTCAAGTGGTCGACGTTCTATTTCACCTTAGTTGGCGGGTCCGCCATGGAACTCACCACCAGTGGACTGCTTTTCTGGCCGGAAAATGGCGATCGATTCCGGACAAACAATCCCAGAACAGGCTCGTCAGGGCACTCCCGAACGACTGAGGCCATTAAGAACCGAGTCACCTGGGTCCTGGCTCTCTTTCTCTTTGCTTACATGGGTGTTGAGGGTAAGATATGGCCTTGATATCCAACCTACCGCTTACTAAAGTATCATAGTATCAATCGGCGGCTGGATTGTCGAATTCATGATGCAAGTTCGCGATGGAGGCGCGGTGGCATCTGGCCTTGTTCCTACTGGGTTTTGGGCAGGCATCACAGTTGGTCGAGTCGTGCTCGGATTTGTGAACGAATTCTTTGGTGAGCGACTTGCAGTGATCATTTACCTAGCGCTTTCTATAGCGCTTGAGCTGATATTCTGGCTTGTCCCGAATTTCATTGTTTCCGCCGTGGCCGTCGCCTTGATAGGCTTCTGTACTGGGCCCCTATTCCCAGCTGCGGTCACAATCGCTGCCAAACTACTTCCGAAGCATCTACACACCCCCAGCATTGGTCTCGTCTCTGCTTTCGGGGGCAGTGGCGCCGCTATGTAAGACTCCTCTTATGCAGCGGTTGGCAAACACACTAATTTCTTTCTTTCTTTTTGTTAGATTACCCTTCATTGCCGGTGCTATCGCGCAGCCGCATGGTGTAGGAAGTTTGCAACCCTTTGCCTTAGCTCTTCTTGTTACACTTGGTATTTTCTGGCTACTCTTGCCGAGAAGACCCCAGCATACCCACGATAGCTGATTCAGTCTAAACATCTTCCGGTCATCCGGGTTTGTAAGTATTTCTCGGACCATACGGAATCTTACTCTCCTCGCAGTTGCACATCCATTTTCGTCATTCTACCTTTGACTGACACCCTGTGTTGCTGGCAGGTTTTAGAAACTGCATTGTCTCTTGTAAATCATAAAGTCGACAGGTAAATTTGCCGTCGGTCTCGTCGACTGCCACTCATTCCAGTGTCTTCTTCCCGAAAGAGGACTCGGGTATTGCCTTTCCGCTGTCGGCGGGCTACTGTGTGTAAGTAGAAGTAACCATGATCTTCACAGAAATATATAGGCTGTCAATGATGGCCTGTGAAGTGCAAACCCACAGGTCTAATCGTCATCCTGCTGAATGTATATACAACAAAAGGTCGTCAATTCACTCATTCATTATATGGCAATACATTCACCTAATGTCTCCCCTATAATTGGTCAAATAAGTGGTATAATCGACCGGGGAGGGGAAATTAGCTGTTATTTTAGAATCACAAGATTCCGTCGAGTCCGGCATGCAGGGCAACCTGGAGCTGTAACACGGATAGTTCCATGAATAGGAATTGGGCGCCTGAGGTTTGCTGGCGTCCCGCCCCCTTTTACTTGGTAAAAAAAAACCGACATTTCCGGGCGAAGGTCAGGCGGAGAGAATTGCCTAGTGAATTCCCAGCCACGATCCAGTCTTTGTCCTCTTCATAAAGCCTGTGGCGATTGGTTCTAACCGGAAAAATTGATCGCTGCCTATCGCACCCAAGAATAACTTCACAGCTGTGGCAGTGGCCCAAGCGTCACGTGTTGCCACCCCGACGAACCGAAACGAAGCCGCCTGTCATCTCCAGCAACCACCAATCCGTCACTCTCGTCAGCTTCCCATTCTTCCCATCTCACTCTCTTCTCGCATCTCATCAGCGTCCTCCTCGCTTTTTACGATCCGCGAATCTGGTCTCCTGAATATCTTGCTCCCTCGCCAGTTCTCGAACTCTCCTCCTGCGGCCCATTCTCCCTGATACGCCCAGCCCGCCAGCGGACTCTGGATAATTTGCGACACCTGGTCTTGTGATCGCCCCACGCTGCATATCAACACTCGCGATCTATATCGACCTTTCTGCACAACTTCATCATGTCCGAGCAACCGTACGACCCGTATATCCCTTCTGGCTCTAACGCCAACGCCAACGCCAACGCCGCCAGCGGCAGCGCTACCGCAGAAAATGGTGACAACCGGACACGGGAAATCGACAAGGTAAGCCCATGAGATTGTTTCTTTGGCACTCGCTCCTGGAAACCTTTATTTCCTCGATCGCCTTGAGGCATCCGACGTGGAATATCCCCATTGTTTGATCATTAGCGACCATATTTTCGATAATGTTATGATGGACCTTCCTATTGCCGCGATAGCCTCGTTGTCACGCCTTTTACTGCTTATACTTTATATTGAAATACTTGCTAACTAATCTCCTGTGACAGAAAATCCAAGAAACTGTCGATACCATGCGCTCCAATATCTTCAAGGTCTCCGAGCGTGGTGAGCGTCTAGATTCGTTGCAGGATAAGACCGACAACCTGGCCGTGTCAGCTCAAGGTTTCCGCAGAGGTGCCAACCGCGTGCGAAAGCAAATGTGGTGGAAAGACATGAAGATGCGCGTGTGTCTGATCATTTGTATCATCCTCTTGCTTGTGGTGATCATCGTCCCAGCTGGTAAGACCCACATCGAGTCCCACGCAACTCACGAGGTGCGGTATAGAAAGATGCTAACGTCGAGACCATTGTAGTTGTCACCACCACTAAATAATGACGGTCATGTTTCTGGAGTGGAGGCATTTCGCCCAGGATCTCTGCGATCAACCCGCTGCAGCTTTTGTTTCCAGCCTCTAATACCTTATGTGCTTTTTATTGGGCGTCAATTCCTGCTGTTGTCACGAATAAAGCCTTTGTTTTAGCAGGCCTTGAACGCGACGAATTGATCTAGTTCTTTCGAATGAGGGCTATGCCACACGACTCGTCGACGGTGAAGATGTAAATGATACTCTGGTGTTTGTTGTCCCTTTTTTACTTTTTTCTTGAGGATGTGATTACCAACTTTCCCTTCTGATGTGCTATTGTGTTGTTCGTCCTAGCCTTCTATAATGAATGTTATCATACCTTGTCTCCGGCAGCAGAACTACTGCGGGTACTACTTTGTACAGTAGTACATTCCCCTCGCGTAGGTCCTACTACTAACCAGTAGGCACAGCACCTCGGAATCCCGCCAAGGAAGGAGAAGTCGAGTTCTAATTCGGCTGCGAGCACCGGGCAGTGGGCCATACGTACTAGAAATGCCCGAGGCCAACGTTGACTTGACTAACGCAATGTCTCACTCCCAAGGCGAAATTATCATTAGCTAAAAGATCTGATAATAAAAAAGACCCGCACAGTTGGAAAGTTGCATCTGGGCTCCTCTGGTCTATCCACTCCGTAACGAGGAACGGACTCTATTCGCTGGGATACTGCTAGTATGGGGGTAGAGGGGTCTTCAACAAGGGACAGGATCTAATCTGATAATCGAGTGGCATGACAGGCGAAGCGAGTCTGAAGAAATAACCCACTCTGTGCCATATCCTGGTCCTTGTTCCGATGTAGCCCCAGTAAAAAAATGGCTGAAATGGCTGTAGAGTCCAGAGAACTCTTAGTTGTCTGAGTCACGGGCGGTCTGCCGGGTCCGATCCTCGCAACATCTTGACATCCACGGTCTACAAGTATTTCTTTTCTCTCTGACATTTCCTGCAAGGAGACCATTGGACTGTTAAGTTGCTCATACTACGGAGTACATATATCCCTCGAGGCGCCTATAAATCGCGCAGCTCCGGCTTTCAGCCTGGTCTTCCGCTTTCCCCTCTGCTTCTCCGCCGGATTTGGGGGTTGTCGACCCGAGAGAACCTTGGGTAAGAGAAAACCTGCGGTAAGTCGTGCTGAACCCCCAATTGTGTCCTTGTCCCAATTTTTTTGCTTTTTCGCGCTTCAAAAACCGAGAGAAAAAGAAAGGCAAATCCTGGCTGCAGAAAGGGCGGTGCCTGGGTGACGGTTCCATATTATTCGTTGGGGAGCGGCAAATTCGTCCCTACGGTCGAACCCGCAGCAGCTCCGCACAACTTCCCATTTTTCCCTCATTGACTGTGACTCCTCCGCTCGCCGCCTTCTCCGTCCTTATACTTGCTCCGCGCCCTCTAACTCTCTCTTCCTCTCCTCTCTAGGTCTTCTGCCCAATTTGCTCGGAAGAAGCTGCCGCATGCTGGTTGACAGGATGTTCTCCCTTCGCACCGCTGTGCGGAGAGCTTCCACCGCAAAGCCCCTCCGAGCGCTCTCCGCACCGCACGCCGTCGCATCTGCCAGACTTTGCTCTCCCACAAACCGGGCCTCGCTGAGGGCATCTGCGGTGCCGCTGCTGCAGAGCCGTCACTACTCGCGCGCCGCCGACACACACCTTTCCTCTACTCGGACCACTGTCGTCCAGTTGCTGAGTAACATCGGCTCAAAGCGTGAGGTCCAGCAATATCTCTCTCACTTCACCTCCGTCTCCTCGCAGCAATTTGCCGTCATCAAGGTCGGCGGTGCCATCATCACTGAACATCTCAAGACTCTCTCTTCCGCCCTCGCCTTTCTTAACCATGTCGGCCTCTACCCTATCGTCGTTCACGGCGCCGGTCCCCAGCTGAACCGCATGCTTGAGGATGCCGGTGTGGAGCCACAATTTGAGGATGGTATCCGAGTCACGGATGGCAAGACATTGGCTCTGGCCCGGAAGTTGTTTTTGGAGGAGAACTTGAAGTTGGTCGAGGAGTTGGAGCGCATGGGTGTGAGGGCTCGCCCTCTCACCGCTGGCGTCTTCCAGGCCGACTACCTTGACAAGGAGAAGTACAACCTCGTCGGCAAGATCAATGGTGTCAACAAGACCCCCATTGAGTCTGCAATTGATGCCGGTTGCCTTCCCATCCTCACGTCTATGGCGGAAACTCCCGATGGCCAGGTACTCAACGTCAACGCTGACGTCGCAGCCGGAGAGCTCGCGCGTTCTCTTCAGCCTCTTAAGATCGTTTACCTTGCCGAGAAGGGCGGGTTGTTCAACGGCGATACAGGCGAGAAAATTTCCAGCATCAACCTCGATGAGGAATACGATCACTTGATGTCACAGTGGTGGGTGCGTCACGGCACTCGCCTGAAGATTAAGGAAATGAAGGATCTTCTCAGCGACCTCCCCCGGTCCTCTAGCGTTGCCATCATCCACCCGGCCGATCTGCAGAAGGAACTCTTTACTGACTCAGGTGCTGGAACTCTGATCCGCCGAGGAAACAAGGTTCACACCAAGACTTCTCTTTCTGAGTTTGAGGACTTGGCCCAATTGAAGGAAGTCTTGGTCCGCGACCGTGAAGGACTCGATGCTCGGGCGACTGTCGACCGCTATGTCGAGGGCCTCAAGGAGCGCGACTTCAAAGCCTACTACGACGAGCCCATGGAGGCACTGGCCGTTGTCCTGCCCCAGGCGAAGGACTCCGTCACCTCTGCTGCCCACCTTGCCACTTTCACCATCACCAAGTCTGGGTGGTTGACAAACGTGGCCGACAATGTGTTCGCCGCGATCAAGAAGGATCACCCCAAGCTTGTCTGGACTGTCAAGGAAGATGACGAGAACCTAACCTGGTTCTTCGACAAGGCCGACGGCAGCCTCAGTCGGGAAGGTGAGGTTCTTTTCTGGTACGGCGTTGAGAGCGGCGATGAGGTGAAGCTCTTGGTTCAAGAGTTCACTCAGCACGGCCGCCAGATGTTCGGTGACATCAACCTCGAATCTAGACTTCAGCGCGCTGCCCAGGCAGCTGCCAACATTGGCAAGCCTCTGGGTGCTTCCGCAGGCCAGAAGCGTACATTTTCTACCGCAACCAACGCCCTCCGCGCTTCTCGCTTCGGACGCCCCGCGGCTCCTATCCAAAGTGTCCGTACTTACGCCACAACCAATCCTAACCCTCCTCTCGGAGAGAAGAACAACTCCAACCCCAAGCCTTCCAAGGTTGCCCTCATCGGTGCCCGTGGGTACACTGGACAAGCTCTGATCAGTCTTATTAACGCTCACCCCCACCTGGACCTGCGCCATGTCTCTTCTCGCGAGCTGGCTGGCAAGAAGCTACAGGGCTACGACAAGCGTGAGATCATCTATGAGAACTTGAGCCCCGAGGATGTCAAGCGCATGTCATCCAACGGTGATGTCGACTGCTGGGTGATGGCCCTCCCCAACGGTGTCTGCAAGCCCTTCGTGGATGCCGTCGATCAGGGTGCCCGGGACGGAAACGTGATTGTCGACCTGAGCGCCGACTACCGTTTCGACGACAAGTGGACTTATGGTCTGCCCGAGCTGATCAGCCGCTCCAAGATCGCCCAGGCCACTCGTATTTCCAACCCTGGCTGCTATGCCACCGGAACTCAGGTTGCTATCGCTCCTATTGTTCCCCACCTCGGTGGACAACCCACCGTCTTCGGTATTTCTGGATACTCTGGTGCTGGTACCAAGCCAAGCCCTAAGAACGATGTCCAGAACCTGACCAACAACATCATTCCTTACTCTTTGACGGATCACATTCACGAGAGGGAGATCAGCGCTCAGCTTGGTACTCCCGTCGCCTTCATGCCCCATGTTGCTGTTTGGTTCCAGGGTATCTCTGTATGCTTATACACTTCCCACAATTCGTCATTCTTCCACTAACACATTTTTAGCTCACAATCAGCATCCCTCTCAAGGAGGCCATGTCCTCTCGTGATATCCGCAACATCTACCAAGACCGCTACGCTGGCGAGAAGCTTGTGAAGATCATCGGCGAGCCTCCCGTTGTCAAGGACATTGCTGGCCGCCACGGTGTTGAAGTCGGCGGCTTTGCCGTTCACTCCAAGGAGAACCGTGTCGTTGTATGCGCCACCATTGACAACCTCCTCAAGGGTGCCGCCACCCAATGCCTGCGTATGTTTCCAGTCACTCTTCCTAATAATTCCTACAATACTAACATGAATATTATAGAAAACATGAACCTTGCCCTCGGGTATAGCGAGTACGAGGGAATCCCTCTTGAATAGACATTTACAGCGCTTGTTATAAATCCTGTGTCGTATAAAATCCGATTTAGTTGGTGGGTAGGTCTGTGAGATAAATTCGAACCTGGTTTTGTTTCTTTTTTTTTTTTCCGTCCGTCTGAATTGAAAATATCATTATTATTTTCTTGGTGCCGATATGTATTTCAATGTCTCTGGTTGCATTTCACATACATACCCTGTTTGCATCTTCGGGTTGCTACTATGAATCAGGCATTGTTAGGTTGGTAAGAGTTAGGTTTGGCTCTTGCAGGGGTCCATAGTTAACGTACATCGAGTTTTACATTACTTTTGTTTGCATACTAGATCACTGTCTTCCTTCGTTTATACTCGTTTCCACAGCTCGTTACTCATTTTGTGGCTTCAGAGAACTGAATTCCCCGGCGTTGTAAGGACATTGATAGAGAGGGAATGAAAAGTACCTGTTTCATTCATAGCTATTTCTTGAGCAAATTTCTCCATTCCAGGACTGGTAGTCGCGAAGCGTGTCACGTCACGCCCGGCCTTGAGGAGATTCTATATTCTAGAAATGCCCTCACTCCCCCAGGCTCTTCTTTACTCTTACCGTCTCGACACGTTCTTCTCCTCAATCTATCTATCACTGCTTCGTCAACCATCTATACGTTTAGTGGCTAGGATTTACTCCTAATTCTCCTTTGGCCAGTCAATCTTGCCATCCTTGCACTCCTCTTGTCTATCAACGCGTAGACTAAACCAAGGCAACGCGTTACCTGTGAGGGAAACGCGCAAGGAGAGTTACGAAAAGGCATCATAAAGCTGCCATCTGACGAATATGTTCTACAGTCATGAAGGTGTGCTTATTAGTCCTTTCCTGCTAAAAAACTGTTGGCAGGACTCACATTTCTATCCTCAGTAAGTCTCAGAACTACTATGCTAACCATATCCATCTTCATACAGTACTTACATCTCCCGAGCACGGGGTGGCCACGGTTTGGTATGCCATCCTGGTCAACAAACAATCGAGTATATCGATCGAGCAATCAAAATTACTGACAACGCTATACCTGCAGGCTAGTTGCCACCCTTGGTGCGAGGTCTGTCTCTAGGAGACTAAACCGGAAGACCATACAGGAGGTGGATGTTCCCAAGGCTTGCGCTGTTATCATAGACCCAGTGGCGCCGATGGCCCTCAGGCTTCAGAGCAACCTCTTGTAAGCCGTCCTCCACCCAGGGAGTGCTCAAGACTGATGGCGTTTGGTGTTAGATATGGTGTTTCAAGGGTGTACAGTCAACAATGTGGATATACCCTGCTCGATGTTCAGGCGATGCACGATAGAATGAGGCAGATGTTGAGATCGGTTCCGGCTGGAGGGTTGGACCCAACTGCCGGAAAGGCAAGGTTTGTTTTCTTCGATAATTTAGCTTCCCTGCATTGACTGAATATTGTAGGCCTGACCAACTCGTCCTGCCGTACGATCCTTCCTTTCTGCCGGAGAATAACCTTCCTGGGCTGGGCCTGGATCTCTCGAAGCTTAACAGACTGCTTGACATGGACCCAAGTCAACAATCTAGCGTTTTCTTGCCTCAAACTCCGGACCTCAGTCAATCTGCCCTTTCAAGTAGTTCGGCTCTGCGCCTAAACCTTCCTTCTGATGACAATGTTCTGAGAGATACCGGTGGGTTTAGCTTCGAAGCAGATATTGCTAGTTCCGTTCAAGGCGGTCTTGACTTTGGAGTGTTGATGGCGTCTTCCCTTAACGAGGATGGGGGCGTGCTCCTTCAGCCTGACTTTGAGTTTGATGAGGATGGCAATATAATCGAACTGGGGCCGAGACAAAAAAGTGAGAGGAGGCTCCAGCCTATCAGTGATGCGCATGAAACCGGAATGAATGAATTAGCATTCGATGGTCAAGTAAGTAAGCTTTGTGTTGGTTTCAAAGCGTAAGCGCTAACGGGCCGCATACGCATAGCCCTTGCTCGCCGATGAAGACATTGAAATGGCAGTAACAAGCGAACCAGCTCGACCAACTCGTCATGCAGGAACCTTTGGCATAGGCGACGACCCTATAGTCCAACCGGAAGATATTGATAATCACAATGAAGCGACAGCTGCACAAAGGCAAAGAGCTCCCAAAGTTCTCTCAACAGATGGACAAACAGGGCTTCGTAATGTGGACTTAGCCCGTATGAATGACGAATACCTGCATAACATGGTAGTGGCTGCAAAGAAAAAGCGAAACAACAAGATACCAACGCAGGCAAAAAAGAATGCAGCGTATTGGGTTTTCGGTCTGGGGATCGGCTGTGTAGGTGCCGGTGTAGGAACAGCTCAATTTACCCACCCATTGCGTTTCTTCTCCGGCAATGAATTATATGATACCCTTGCTCCGCAGAAATCAAGTCGCAAGCGCCCTTTGGATGATGAATCTGAGTCTGATGCACGACGTGTACGCGCAAGAGAAGAAGACGACGCACACCTGGGCAGGTTGGAACTCGTTGACGACAATAATTTCTGGAATCAGGTACAACTCTATAATCAACGTCCAGCACCCGAAGCGCTAACTTCTCCAGGATGTTGAGCTTGCCCGTCATGCATCACCACCCCTTCACGATGGAAACTCTTCGCAAATGCCCTGGAACATAACGGCCTCCGTGCAAAGCTCCCGCCATGACGGCTCCGCAGCCAATATATTCCGGGGCATCGGAAGCGTGAGTGACTTTTCATCCCGTGGTATTCCCGAATCGGTTGTCTCTTTCGGCAGAGAAGCCAGCGTCGGTATCTCTGGGATTTCACGGGCACGTAACCGTTTAACCAGCGCAAGCCCTCTCGCTGGACGCGGATTCCCTTACGACATAGACTCGCTGTCGATTCCTGGTTATCACGACGACCTCGACAAGCTAGAAGGCTTTGACCTAGGTCATTATCTTGATAATGACACTATGGAAAACAGTAATTCCAACCCAGATGCTGCTGGTCCGTCGTATACAAGCCAGCAAGAACTTCAGAACAGTCTCATGGAATCAGCCATGGACCAGGAGGGTATAAACTTCCTGGATTTTCTGGCTGCTAAGATAGCATCGGTCAAGTCGGCGGAAAATCCTCCCGAGAGTACATCCATTGATCCTGAGATTACATTCGCGAGTTTGTTGCCTCCACAGAAAACTTCTTCCGCAGTCGCTACACAAGGTCTGATGCATATCCTTGCACTTGCGACTAAAGGTTTTCTCTCGGTGCACCAAAGCGCATATGAAGATCAGAGCAGCGCAGATCATGGTGTCCGGTATGAGTATGGAGAGATTTTCCTACGTCTACCTGAGGTCTAGGATGATATGCTCAATAACATCGCTTTATACACGGTCGGTGACAAGTATGTTTCTTATCTTATTCTACTTTGCGCACATTCGAAAGTTCAGAGCGTGCCATATATGATTTGGTCGTCAAATAGATTTTCAGTTAAATAGTCATTACTGTTATTTTTTTATTTATTTTTTTCTCTTGTTCGGGTTCTTCGCATCAACTGTTCGAGTCGCAAGATTAGCATTTCACTAGTAGTTGACTGGACACAGCCAGGTAGCCTCAAAGCACCTGAACTAAATATTAGCTGTCGCAAAATAAATTTAATAAAGCAGTGTTAATTAGTAGGTTTACGCCTCATTTTTTTTTTTTTTTTTTTTTTTTTTTTTTTCTCCCTTCGACGCCTAGGTTTATACTATCTTTTGTTCCATGGTGTAAATATATAGTTCGAGTGGAGATCGTTTGGTTTGGTTTGGTTTGGATACATCATCTGGTACGTAAGTCAGGTATGTACAGTATGTACGTATGGATGAATAACGTGTAGTGAAATACCATTCTATACTTCAACTTCATTTAGATCTATTCGAAAATCAAAATACTATCTCATATTAGGAGTATTAAATCAGTACTATGACATCTTCAATCATTATAGTAGTCTTATATTACGCAATAATTACCCCTCCACCTCCACCCCCAGGATAAAAAGCAACCCATTTTAAGCGCACGGGGCAGCCCGCATGTGCTCTGCTCAAGGCCTCAGGCTCGGAGTCTCGGACACGGGGAAGCTGCGCGCGTTGTTGACGGTGGCTGTGGCTGTGTCGCGACATTGTTCCTTCGGTCGGGAACTTTCTTCACCCCAACGCCAGAATCAAGGAGAACTTGAAGTCCAGATTATGTATAGATTGAAATTGTTCAAAGTATAATAAAAATAATTTGAGACTAAGAAGCAGCTTGTCCTAAAATACCACAATTTCACAAGCTCATCCGCTGTAACTTCAGGTGTACTAGTACTAAGTGAATTGGGTGTTCTGTACGCGTACACCATACACAGTATCTACAGTATTTTAGTCTTACGCCAGTCCACGGTATGGTAGGGTATTACTGCTTTACTATTCTGAACAAAGAACTATATAGCATATGATCCTGAAGTGACGAGAACTGAGAGAAAAGAAATCCCTGTATTATGATTAATGGGCAGCTAGATTAATTAAACAGGCACCTAAATACTTTATGATCCCACCCCTCCTTAGACGCTGGATTGCGTTTTATTGGCGTGTCCTAGAATAGCAACGATTGAATGGATGGACGGGGGACGTCCACGGTGATAGCGAGCTCTCGAGTCAGACTGAGGAATTTGGTTCTGCTTACTGGCCGGGTGGGCTTTGTCAGCCGCGTGACAGGGTGGTGCTGCGCGACATTTTTGGTTTCGCGGGGGTGTTTGAGAAGTGAATGTTATCTTTCACAATAATAAGAAGAAAAAATTGAAGACATGGAGACCTTTACTTTTTTTGAGATTGGAGATTCTCTGTAGGGAGCTAGCTGTGAAGTTGTTCCATTGCCGTGGACAGGCATGATTACGGTGTGGTAAGCTTTCGTGACGCTCGCGTAAGTTAACCGCGGCTTAGTACTGTTTCGTCTCGTCTCGTCTCCGTTCCGTCTTCTTCCTTTTCAACTTTCCCACCCTGAGTCCCAGGCGTGTCCCCCAGCTCCCCCAACTTCCATCCCATCCACCTCTCTCAGTCACTTTCACATCTCGTTTTCAAGTCGGGGGTTCCCTTCAATCCTTTCACCATCGATTTTTTCACCCCTTTAGTCGTGAACATGGGTCGGACCGTCGACCAGGAAGTTCACGCGGCGTTTGTCGAGTTCCGCGCTAAGGAGGACGATAAGGTGCGTGACTCCTGTATTTCGCGTAATATTTCAGCAAAACCGCTTCCTCGTCACCGAACTGACATGACAACCCTTGTTTCCCCCAAAACAGTGTCTCTCCGTTCAGTGCATCTACTGCCAACAGATCCGCGCAAAAAACACATCGCGCCAGAAGCAGCACTTGCTTGAGTGCCCTGGTCTTCGTGGCGCCCAGGCTCAGGCTCAAACACAGCCCGCTCAGCCAACGCCAAATGGTATCGGCGCTGCGAATGGATACCCCCCCAATCCTAATGCTCCAGCTCCAGCTGCACCGGGCCCTGCACCGAGCCATCCCGGTCTCTCAACACCTGGCGGCGCCATGATGTCGAATGGTGTCAATCCTCATGCGACTCCCATGCAGACGCCCCTTCAGAACCTATCTGGACGCCCCTCGTTGCCAGCTTCCGGCCCCGTCGCTGGCCCCTCTGCTCCCGCGCCGCAGCAGGCCGCTCGCACGACCCCGAAAGCGAAGCCAAAGACGTCGACTTCAAGTCTCCCTGCCCCTCCCCTCGACGATGTCCATGCTGCGTTCGTTGAGTTCCGCGCAAAGGAGGAAGATAAGGTAAGTAGCTTGGTGGGCCCAATGGAAAGCGAGACCGGTCCTGACGCGGAACAGTGTCTCTCCGTGCAGTGCATTTACTGCCAACAGGTACGCGCAAAGAATACCAGTCGACAGCGCCAGCATCTCCTGGAATGCCCTACCTACCTTAGTGTTATGAAAGACTCGATCCCCGCGAACAACCTCCTCCACACATTTCCCGAAGGCGAAGTCGCGCGGTCACTCCAGATACCTGCTCCTAGCCTCGAGCTGGATTTCCGCTTGAGCCTCAAGGTGAATCCGAAGGTTGGCGTTGGCCCTGGTATCTGGGGTACAAGAGACTGGGTCACGTTCGTTGGTGGCCAGTGGGCTGGAAGATGGGGTAAAGGAGTAGTTGTGGTAAGTTTTGCCTAATGCATTGGCTTTGTTCTTGTGGACGCTTTGCTGATGGGATTAGCCCGGTGGACAAGACTCCCAAGTTATGACCAAGGATTCCACAAGCCTCCGAGCAAACTTCCTGCTACAGACAGCAGACGATCCCCCGGCGTTCATCGTCGTTAAAACCACTGGATGGTTGACAGGCGCGAGGGATGTGTTGGACAAGCTTGGCGATTCTGCAATGGCGGATGGGATAAACCCTAATTCATACAAGTATCGTGTGAACCTCACAATGGAGACTGGCGATGACCGCTATACTTTCCTGAATACATTGATGTGGATTGCCAGCGGCTGCCGCAGGGGCCAAGAAAGTCAGTGACTCTAATACCGCTGTTGCAACAAGTATACTGACCAGCATATAGTCATCTTTGATTCCTTCCGCGTCAACTAATACGCCACGATCTTGCACCTGTTTTTATTACCGTTTCGAGCGAGCACTGATTGTTTATGGGGTAAAATTGAATTTATCTACTTGATTTTACCCGCACTCTTTCATTCTACCCATTTTGACGTGTACCACGCTAAATTTCCTATTGATTAAGTACCCAAGGATTCATCCAAGAGTCGTTGCCTCGTATTTGTGTCCCTGTCCACTCCCCCATCTTTAGGACCCCTTCTCAGCCGGTTCATATTTATACTTACTGGTGCCTTCCCTTGAAATTTGTAATGTTTCTTTCACAGCGGGAGCAAGACTGAGTATTATTTGTTTACTTGGTATGTATTCTTGTGCTCTGGAAAGAAAAATCTGTTAAGAGCAGTATATCCTGTATCTTTATTTCGGGAGTATTGCAAGCAGCTTGATTATATTACGGATCTGTAATCTGTTTTTGTGCTTGTAATGTATTCGCAAGAATACGTCACGTTAATATGGATCTGGATACTGCATAGAGCCAGTGAGCAGTTCAATTAAGCCCCCTGATGGAAATAACGATACCTAAGTAGTTTGTATAAGTATGCATGGCGTACATATAATGAACCTTTCCACAGGTGGGTTCCGCCTAGTGCAGTGCTGGGTATGGAGAAAACACCTAATTACCTAACTCCAGCGTAACTCCGTCTACATCACTTTGACCAATCCGCTCATATGAACCATCGCTGCCTCAGTAATTTTTTAACGACACATACAAGGCATGTGTCCTGCTCCAATGATGGCCTTGGCGATATAGAAACAATCTTAATGGAAGATGGCATTTCAGTGGCCAATGTCAGCTCAACGTTCAGTTCCTGTATTCTAAATTAAGAACAGCGGAGTTATTTTGAATGTAACAATCCACGATGAGGAGGCATTATGAGTCAACCATAAAGTTCAAAGGCAAGCCGGATACCGGCACGGAATTACATACCATTGACGGGTCTGAAGGCCATGGCGAACTACAATAGAGAAGTTAGGTATTCATGAAAACGGAGTTGGCAGCTCCCGACTGACAGATCTATGCAATTCCGTGATAGGCGACTTATCGATAAGGAAAAAGTATGACACACGTGACCTTATCGTGCCGAAGATCCGTCTGCCCTCGCTGCTGCATCCAATGACATTGCAGTTAAAAACAAATTCTATGGTCCTCGTCTCTTGCCTCCAGTAGTGACGGCTTAACCCGCTCAACATGGCCATGCAAAAATTTCCACCTAGTAATCGCTGGTTCCAGACGTGGAGAGACAACAACCCCCAGCAGGCCTCTCGCTTGTTAAGCTTTCAATATGGCCAATCGCCTCAAGTTACAACCACCGTATCTTTCCACTCTTCCAATCTGCATCTCCACATCGGTGTTAACATGAATCTATTTGTACCGTGATCGTCCTGTTCCGCGTTCGATTGGCTGGACTTAATTCGCCATCTTATAAGTTAAGACGAACCCCCGCTTCTTTGGCCCTTGTCTTGGTTGCTCTTCCAAGTGTCCATCCGACAGATACGAAGCCCGGGATATCTGAGGCAGCCGTTTCTGGTTATGTCAGACCACCGTGAGCATTCTGAGATCGAAAGCACGAGATATGAGTCTTCTCGCTCGAGTACGGATTCAGATTCCGTAGATTCAAGGCCTCGGGTTAGGCAGGGATCAACATCGACTTCCCAGCGGGAGAGATCAAATTCCCGGCCAAGATCTTCTGAAATCACTCGCATATATTCTGGTGTCTATCTTGACGACCACTCCGTTTATCATGGCGATGATGACAATGGAGCTTCTGCAGATCGTGACATGCCGCGCGGAAACAATGAGAAGGCTTTGGACGTGGCACTCGAAGTTAGGAACGGGATCGTCAACGAAAGGGATCTTGACCTGGAGGCAAACAGGCAGAGTCCAGCGGCTGAAATAGAGAAGACTAGGACAGCTCGCTCGGAACAACCATCTGATCCCAAGCTTGTAAGTAAACTACGGCTGTCCTGTTTACTATCGGTATACTGACGGCTCTACAGGTTACGTGGGATGGGCCAGATGACCCTAGAAACCCTAAAAATTGGACTATAAAGAAGAAATGGGCGATTGTAGTGACAGTGTCGTTATTCACATTCATTTCTCCGGTCTCCTCTTCTATGGTGGCACCAGCGTTGACTACTATGTCCAAAGATCTGAACATCACAGATGCTGTCGAATCTCAGCTTACCCTTTCAATCTTCGTTCTGGCTTACGCCGTCGGCCCGCTTTTCCTTGGTCCTCTTTCCGAAATCTATGGCAGGGTGATCGTTCTGCAATTGTCCAATCTGTTTTACCTAGTTTTCAACATTGCCTGCGGTGTGGCACAAACTAAGGCGCAGATGATCGTTTGTCGGCTCTTTTCTGGACTAGGCGGCAGTGCTCCAATGGCGGTACGTTGCTTTCCAACCCTAAAAGGTTTGATCCATTCTAACTTTAACGTAGGTTGGTGGTGCGGTTTTATCAGACTGCTTCAGACCTGAAGAACGAGGCAAAGGTGTTGCTATCTACAGTCTGGCCCCTCTTCTTGGCCCGGCAGTCGGCCCCATCGCTGGCGGGTTTATCGCAGAGTACACAACGTGGCGCTGGGTATTCTATGCGACTTCTATTACTGATGGGGTCATCCAAATAGCCGGTCTCTTCTTTCTGAAAGAGACCTACGCACCTGTTCTCCTTGGCAGACGCGCAAAGAAAATCCGTGCTGAAACGGGCGACTCGTCCTATCAAACGGAAGTAGAGCGCCAAAACAAGACACTCAGCCAAACACTCAGCTCGGCTCTCGTCCGTCCTTTCCGCCTTTTGACCACGCAGCCAATTGTGCAAGCCCTTGCTGTTTACCTCGCTTACATGTACGGAATCATTTACCTCGTCCTTTCGACATTTCCGACTCTCTGGACAGGCGAACAATACTACAACGAATCCATCGGCATTGGCGGATTGAACTATATCTCACTAGGAGTAGGGTTCTGGCTTGGTTCTCAGATTTGCGCCCCGCTCAACGATCGAGTCTACCGCCGTTTGAAGACACGGAACGGTGGTGTCGGGAAACCTGAATTCCGAGTCCCCCTTCTCGGCATCCCAGCTTTCCTCACCCCGGCCAGCCTGTTTATATATGGCTGGACAGGCGAGAAACATACACACTGGATAGCGCCGAACATCGGTGCTGCGATGTTCGGTATGGGAACCATTGTCACCTTCCAATGCGCACAGACCTACCTGATTGACTCGTATACACGGTTCGCAGCAAGTGCTCTGGCAGCGACATCGTTCTTGCGATCAATATGTGGGTTCGCGTTCCCGCTCTTTGCGCCTTATATGTATGACGCACTGCAATTTGGGTGGGGAAATAGTCTTCTTGGTTTCATTTCGCTGGGGCTGGGTATTCTGGCGCCGATATTTCTGTGGAAATTTGGTGGTGCGCTGAGGAAGAGGAGCCCGTATGCGGCAGGTTAGACTGATTACCTATTGATATACATCCAGGCTAGTCAATTAATGATTGATGTCGCATATCATTCGTTGCATAAATTGCACCGCTCAAGGGGTGCGGTATGTTACGGAGGCACGATGGCTCGCCGTACTAGACTTGTTTGAGCGTTTCCGAGAGACTCGATAAAAAGGGTTGGGGAAAGAGAAAACGTATTTGTCTCAAACGACTGTTGTGGTCTGATTTGACTTGAAATCCCGCAGCCTGATTTTGCTTGTCATATTTTAGCGTGGTGATCAACCTGAGCTACAGGAAGCTTGCGGCTGTGTTGCTGCGTGACAGGCACTCTTCCTCACGGGACTTCCACCCAGTTTCCTTCCCCTCTGCAACAAGGCGCAGTTTCAGCTCTGCAGCTGCAGGAGACAAGGCAGCCACGAAATAGTCACACAAGCTTATAAGATTCTCGTCGCTTTCAGTTCCGAAGAATTTTTCCGCATTATTTTGCAACTCACTCGACACCATGCTTCCACTGTTTGTGTTGTCGCTTGTTTCGCTCTCCACTGCAGCCTCTTCCATCCGGTGGAAGAACTGTACCCTGGAGAATTTCCCACAATTGTTGAACATTGGGCTGCCTGCTGAGTACGCCCCCTTGGTAGGACCCGCGCCCGGCCTCGACTGTGCTGAACTCCAGGTGCCCCTGGACTGGAGCCGTCCTCATGGAGAGACCATCACCCTGGGCATGTCAAGATACAGAGCTCCCGGCTCCGGAAAGCGAAATGGCAGTATCATATACAACCCGGGTGGGCCAGGAGGTGTTGGCTCGATATCTTCGATGGGACAAGCTATCGGCATTCCTTTCTATACAAACGGAACGATCAAGAACTACGACGTGATTGGACTCGACCTGCGTGGGATTGGCATGAGCACACCGGTCAAGTGTGACCCAACACTGTACAACAAACGCGCTTCGCTGTTTCCCTCGACCGAGGCAGAATTCAAAGCACTGGTGGACTCAAACCGAGCATTCGGCGAGAGCTGCCGCAACAAGACCGGCGCTTTATTCTACAACCTCGACACCGCCAGCGTTGCAAGGGATCTCGAGGCCGTTCGCATTGCGCTCAGGGAAGACAAGTTGAATTTGATCGGACTCTCTTACGGCACTCAGATCGGAGCCCAGTATGCCGAGTTGTACCCCGAACACGTTGGGAGACTGGTCCTCGATGGGAACGTCGACCACTCGCAGACCGAAACAACCGCCCTGCAAACCGAATCCTCCGCCTATGAGGATGCCCTCAATCACTTCTTTGTCTGGTGCAATACCACCGCAACTACAGATGAATGCCCGCTCAAGGGCCAAAACCTCCCCCAGATCTTCGACGACCTCGTCACCCTCGCTGATGCATCCCCTATTTCCGCACCCGGGTGCAGAGGAAACCAGAGCACCTGCCGCCCGTTCGTGACAGGTGAAGACATCCGCCTGAACGTCCAAGGAAACGGATACCTGAACTTCGTAGAACCTATCTCCACCAGGGAAACCTCGAGCTGGCCAAACCTAGCGCAGGTTCTCAACGAAACCATCGCCGGCAACGCCACGGGTCTCGCCTCCACGATAGCCACCAGCGAGACTGACCCCTCATACCCCTCTCTCGCAGTCGGGTGCCTCGACTGGCCACACAGCTCCACAACTCTGTCGCAGCTCAAATACAAATCCCAGCTCGGCCACTACCTGGCACCGCACACAAAGGGCGCTACCCAGTCCTACCTCTACGAAGCCGGCTGCATTGGCTGGCCTGCACCCGTGACGAACCCGCCTCACACACTCAACCAGACTGCCATGGCGAAGGCGCCGCCGATTCTGATGGTTAACGCCTACCATGACCCCGAGACTAGCTATGTCTGGGCACATGGCCTGCTAGCACAGATTCCGTCGGCGGTTCTGCTGACGAGAGATGGGAGTGGCCATACATCTTATTCTCTGGGTGGTGCGGCGTCCAGGGCGATTGATGCTTTCCTTACTAATGGGACGCTCCCGGCGCCGAATACCGTTGTGAAATCGTGATGGATGTTGGATGGTTGGGTTAATCCGGTTGAGGAATCTTTTTGAATTTCCTTGTATTTATTAAGTACTGCTGACCTTGGCGTATGAGCTAGATATTCTGAACACACTAGACAAATAGACGATGTCGCGCTATCTTGTTTTAATAAAAAAAAGGAAGATATAATAAAATTTTGACGCGTATAATAATATATACACATGACAAAAACGTGCCGTCTATGACCAGTGTGGCAATTCAAAGGCTGGGTTTATCCAATGACGATTCCGTGAAGTTTAAAACGGCTTGCTGTGGCAGTAATCAATGTACATTAAGTTAGTGGATATCCTGGGGTTTTACGTCAGATATTAACTGGACTTAGTTCTTCCGTCAATTGGGAAGCCGGGGCCATGAAATAGGCATTGAAGTCCATCTACAGCGGGCTAGAGAAACCATCCAAGTCAATTTTCTCTGACCGAAAATAAACTTAGGGCATGATATGCACGTGGTTGTGGCCAGGAACGCACGCGGTAAGAGTATACCTAAGTCAGTAAGATTAGTTTAACGACCCTCAAACATATTTCATCCAGCTTGTGATCTACGGGTCATGGCGGATAGGTGATCATGAAGTGATTATCCGGTAATGTTCTCTGCGTGGGCGCGGCCAGTCCCTGACAGCACGGCGAACGATTCGATCAGCTCTGGGGTAAAGAACATCACCGATATAGCGCACGAAGCAGATAGAATGGAGTAAAGGGGTCACAAGAAGCCCACTCCAAGTCAAACAATTCCGGATTGTCCGAAGCATTTATATGTATCCCGTTGAGTAATTGGGTGATGTTAGAATCAACCTCGCGGGCCCTCCTGGGATAAGAATTGATTGTCCTCCAGAGGAAAAAGACCAGTCAAAAGCGAAACGGGCGTTCGGTTTTCAGTTTTCACTGAACGTTTTTCCTTGCTAGCACGCAAAAGGAAAATGCCTGTCACATAGTACATCCGGGTCGCCGCTCTTTGGTAGTAGGTAAAGTGGAAGGTGTGCTTCCTCTCTAATTGAGGCTCCCACCATTGTTGAATGAGGCTCTTGCATTTTGCAAGTGCATGGTGTGCCCGGTGCGTTGTTTTCAGTCAACGCAGGTGCTCAGATTGGGAGGTCGTGAAACGTTGGACAACCATCCTCGACATCGACACCGTAAGGAACCTCATATTTTAATAATACCATCGTAGTTCCAATAGCGAGAACCTCAGAGAAATCCTCAGTCTCGTCAAAAACATGACACCGATGCGGACTTCAAGATTATCATGCCTGAGGCAATCAAACGTAGTTCCCTTTCCTGCTAGTCTGTCTCTGATAAAATGTTTACCCGTTCTAAACTGCTCAATATCGAGTGTGGAGAGCGGAAATTAACGAACACTAGTCACGGACGAATGGACGAATAGACAGGGATTTGTTGGTCCGAGATGGAATGGTGAGACTTTTCCTGACCAACGTGGCTGACGGCATGGAACGTTGCACGGTTCGGAGCGGAATGCGGCAGCCATGTCGCATTATTCACTGGCCCAAGACTGACTTGAGATGACAAGGATACATCTCGTATAGCATTCCCGCATATCCATGCCCTGACCCCGGACTGCTAATTTGGGCTCACTAACGCAAAACACTCACCGGGTGAATCTTGGAGAGCGAAGTGTCCAAAACCCCGGTTCCAATATTCTGGGGCCTCGAACCGAGCGGCAAAATATTTTCGCTCGTAGGCGTGAGCCCCGCAGAAAAGCCGGTCGTTGAAAATGAGGGCTCAAGCCTTCTTGGGAGGCAATCGGGAGACGCTACTGCGCTGTGGCGCCAGCGAACCGTGATCCATCATCCATCATCCCACTTTCCACGAGTCGGTCGATGGGTCTGGCTGGTGCAATGCCGCTGTCGCCAAAGTATCGTTGAGGCGGAATATATATTCCGTCACGGAGAGAGAAGACGGTCGGGAACAAAGATGGCGCCCAAGACTCGTCGAGGGATCTTGGATTATTGTCTTGTCTTGCAAGTGCCGAATGCTTTGTGTGCCAAGGGCGACGAGTCTGCAGGACAAACCCGAGCGCCAAGAGATTAGCCTGTAGCAGCCTGGCAGATGAAGTTTGGAAAGTACCCGGAGTCAGCATCACATAATTAGACTGGGTGATGGCTCGAGTCGCGGTCTGGTCTCTGGTTGTTGACTGACAGAGGCTCACGTGCCCTTCGGCAACACCCGAGCAGTGCGAGTGAGAGCAAGTGAGAGCAGTCCTCGGCTGGTTTCAGTCCATGGTACATCCAGCTGGACGGTGGCGATTCTCAAGGGACTAAGGTGCTTTGGCACGCTATTGGCAGGGTTACATCCAAGACTGGAAGATACTCGGCCACAAAGATTAGGTAGCGAGGTCGCATCCACTGTAGCAGCTTGACCTCGCGTAGCCAGGTTCCATGACAAGCTGATGCCCTCTAGCAAGTTGACATTAAGCAACAAATAACAGCGAGAATTCGGTCGTCTAGCAGACTGCAAGTGATCTGGATCCTTTGGCTGTCAAACTGACTCGGGGTCAATCTCCGCACTCGAAAAAATGCGCCTCGCTGCGGACCACGTGGTTGGTCACATTTCCGCCCCCTGCAGGGACTGGCCAATCAGGGCTCGCACCACGGAGGCCATCCCAATCGAGATTGACGCCAGGATTAAGTCTTGGCATCAGCGTTTCTCCCTCCACAACCACCCCGAGTGTCAGTTCGGGGTTGGCCCGAGTCTCTGTTTGGCCAGCTCCCCATGGCTTGTCTTCGCCACGGAATCCAGTCCAATGGGATGCGCCTTCTATCGGGGCCTTGTCTTTTAGCGGCTACCATCGCCGTGCCAGACTGCCAGCGTTTCGCCCGGATTCGGTTGAGTTGAGACAACATGGTCAGGGTGCACAACCCGCCCTGCAGTCAGCACCAGAGTAGTGAATGCAACCTGTGAACTGGACGCCCCAAGCCCGGTGTACTCCTGTTTCTGATTCGCCATGCAATGCTTTCCCTCGTGGTCAGAGCTCTTCCAATGCTTTGGTCCTGTTCTCACGCCCCTGCCCTGCTGTTTCGGTTCCAGCCAAACCAGTCGGAGAGGCGATTTCATTCAATCAAACCACCAGTGGGGTCGTCCGCTAAATGAGCGACGGGCTGAGCAGAAAATAAACCAAGCGAGAAAATTTCCGTGGCTCTCGTGAGGCCGTGGGGCCGAGTTGTCAGGCGCATTTCCCCGTGGGCTTGCTTCCCCGGGCCCGGTGCTGTGCCGACCACAGCACCGTACAGTGCATGAATGCCATGGGGAAACCGCGATTCCCGTCAGCTCGGTTTCAATCTCGTTCTTGCATGAGCTATAAATTCCCGGGCTTTTCCCTCCCCTTGCGTTTTCTTCTATCCCCCCTGCCCTTCACAAGTTTGTCTACTCCCCATTCTCCCACAACAACCCCGGCCTATATTTTGTGGGCCCTCCCCTCCATCAGTGGAAGACTCTTTTGTTGTGTCTCTTCCCCCTTGTCATAGACGGCTTTTCCTTTCACACCATATTTACGCTCAGTCAACATGACGGACACAGTTTCTGCAGTTGGGCAGGTTGATGCCCAGCCTACAGCCGCGGCGGACGGGGTTGTTGACGGTCAACGTGTTGAAGCCCCCGTTACTTGGAAGACGTACCTGATGTGCGCCTTCGCTGCCTTTGGTGGTATTTTCTTCGGATATGATTCTGGTTATATCAACGGTGTTATGGCGATGGACTACTTTATCCACGAGTTCACAGGAAAGGTTTGTTCAAATTCTTTTTTTAAGTTCCTCTCAATTGGGCTAACTTTTGTTGTGAAATTACAGAACAAGGCCGACTACGTGGATGATCCGGATAGTTTTGTCATCTCGGCTTCCAATAAATCCCTTATCACCTCGATTCTGTCTGCCGGAACTTTCTTTGGTGCTCTCATCGCCGGTGATCTTGCCGATTGGTTCGGTCGTCGCACGACTATCATTAGCGGTTGTGGAATTTTCATGGTTGGTGTGGCTCTACAGACTGCCTCTACCACTGTTGCCTTGTTGGTGGTTGGCCGTTTGATTGCTGGGTTCGGTGTCGGCTTTGTCTCTGCCATTCTCATTCTTTACATGTCGGAGATCTCTCCCCGCAAGGTCCGTGGTGCTATCGTTTCCGGATATCAGTTCTGCGTCACCATTGGTTTGATGCTGGCTTCCTGTGTGGATTATGGCACCGAGAACCGCACTGATTCCGGCTCATACCGTATTCCTATTGCGCTGCAACTGCTTTGGGCCATTATCCTAGCAGTAGGATTGTTTTTTCTTCCCGAATCGCCTCGTTACTATGTGCGAAAGGGGGATGTGGCCAACGCAGCTAAGGTGCTTGCCCGTGTCCGTGGCCAGCCTCAAGAATCCACCTACGTCAAGGAAGAATTGGCAGAAATCGTGGCCAACAACGAATATGAAATGCAGATGATCCCCCAGGGTGGTTACTTTGCTACTTGGTTCAACTGTTTCCGCGGCAGCATCTGGTCTCCTAACAGCAATCTCCGCCGGACCATTCTGGGTACCTCACTCCAGATGATGCAACAGTATGTTTTATACATCCTCCTGCGGCTTGGCTTTCCAATTTTACTAATTCCTTGGTAGGTGGACTGGTGTCAATTTTGTCTTTTACTTCGGTACCACCTTCTTCACGACCGTACGTATATCTTGGCCTTACTTTCCTGCTGGTATTATCAGTTAACCGCTCGAACAGCTCAAAACCATCAAAGACCCCTTCCTAATCAGCATGATCACCACCATTGTCAACGTTCTTTCTACCCCTATCTCATTCTACACAATGGAGAAGATTGGTCGTCGACCCTTGCTACTCTGGGGTGCGCTGGGCATGGTTATCTGCCAATTTATTGTGGCCATCGCTGGTGTCGTTGACGGCCAAAACCCCCAAACCGTCAGCGCTCAGATCTCCTTCATCTGCATCTACATCTGTACGTATTCCCCTCATTCCAATCCTTGCATTAGATACTAACACCTTCAAAGTCTTCTTCGCCTCTACTTGGGGCCCTGGTGCTTGGGTTGTTATTGGCGAAATCTACCCACTGCCCATCCGTTCTCGCGGTGTTGCTCTGTCGACCGCCTCTAACTGGCTCTGGAACTGCATCATCGCCATCATCACTCCATACATGGTCGACCCTGATAAAGGTTACCTTCAGTCCAAGGTGTTCTTTATCTGGGGCTCTCTATGCGCCTGCGCCTTTGTCTACGCCTACTTCCTGATTCCCGAGACCAAGGGTCTCACACTCGAGCAGGTTGACAAGATGATGGAGGAGACTACGCCGAGAACCTCCGCTAAGTGGAAGCCTCACAGCACCTTTGCCGCCGATATGGGTCTCACCGAAAAGGATGTGACTATGACCGTTGAAGATGTTGCCCATAAGGCTTAAGCGGTGTCTGGATAGATTTCCATTCTCCTTCTATTCTCCACTCTGTGCGGAGTCACGGTGGACTTTCCTATTATTTAATAACTGTTTGCGAATTATACCCTGTCGGGGTGATACATATACCATAGCTACGCATCATGTCTGTCATGCTGACGTTTTATGCTGAATGAAGTTAATCCAGAATTATCCGTTTCTCCATGTTTGTAGTCTATCTAAGTCTGGTCTATGATAGTTCTAACTAGGTCAATAGTCTATCTAATTTCTATTCCCTTCAACAGGTAATGTGATATTCATTCACTCCTCACAATGGCCGGCCTTGCAACCTTCACATAATTTCTTGTTGTGCGGACCTTTGCTCTGTCCAGCATGGCTAGGTTTCTCCAGTTCCACCCCATTCCACTTCAAGAGCCAATAAGCAACACGCTCCGCATATGAATCATCCAGTTCTAGCTCACCAAGCCGCTCACACTTCTTGCAGCGCTGATGATAGACTCTCGCGTTGTATCGGCGGCCCGGGTACATGCGGATTCGGATCGCTATCTTCTTGCTCGACCAGCCACTCTTGCGACAATTTTCATTGGGGCAGGTGAATTGACCCATCACGTTCGTGTTCCAAATGTCGGTTGCTTTGAGGTCTGTGTCGTTGTGGCGGAAGATAAAAGTGAGGTTTGTGTATTGTTTAACCAGGGCGACCACTGACTTGTGAAAGCGTGGCTGTGCAGAGCAGCTGTTGTAGGCGGCTTTGCGAGCCATTGTTTCTTTTTGTTTTGCTGGATGGAGGAAGAGAATGTTTTGGTAATAGGTTGGTTGTAAGCTGGTAGAATAGGAGAGGATGGGTTGGAGTCCACGAGGTGTTGTGTGGATGGGGGAAGTCGAAGAGGAAGAGAGACGAACACAGCAGGGACGACATGAAGTTAGATGAGAAGGCAGGGGACAAGTACAATTCTGCTTTGGTTTGTGTTATCAGTCCTAGCTAAGCACCATCCCCTTCCTCCATATTACCTTCAGTCATGGCTTCCATCTACGAGTACCCTCCTACTTGTGATCATTCTTATCCCATCATCAATACTGGACTCTGCTACCATGAGATGGCAGAAAGGTAAACCCCTAACGGAAGCAGACTAGTAAAAAGATACCAGAATACTGACATCCATAGTTGTGAAGAAGCAATCCGCAACAACAACGAAGAGTCCTGCCTTCCAATACAATCCTGCGAACAGCCAAGAATAGAAGATACTACAGTTAATGTTATTGTATTTCCCATCGGCAACGCCAGACCAATCCATTTTGGTGATATTGCCGGATGTTCACCACTGCTGATGTCCTCGGCTTTGAACGTGAACGAGTCTTCACGACTTCACACCCTTCACACCCTAAACACGGTCATGCGGTTTCATATTTCAAAAAGGATCTCGCTCACAATGATACTCTTCAAAGGTGGTCTTGAAAACTATTTAATTGGCCTAAGTGTCCCGGGCAAGGCTCAAAGTTTGTCGTCCCGTGATAAATTCCGAATTTACTCGAACTTCGCCCTCGCACAACCTTTCCGAAAATCTATCCTCTTCAACTCTCAGTTGAACTTCTCACATATACCATCATGGCGACATATAGCAGTTTTTATGAGGCTCCAGTACTGGACTACCAGCTTGGCATTAAATCTGCCCGCCTCCCGCAAGAGGTCTTGGACATGATCAACCAGTACCTTGTTGGCGGCAATCCCAAGGCTCCAGACTTCATGGGGGAAGTTCCGGCACATCTGTGCCGGGTAAACTCAAAGTGGTGCAGCACCTTTACGCCGATGCTTTATGCTAACTATCGGTACGAAGGTGATGTCAACCGAATAGGAAGCCTATGGTGCTTCGCCCGCACTATTGTAGAGAAAAAGGAGCTTGCTTCTCTGGTGCGAGAATTAACCTTTACCACCAAGTTCACGAGCAGGCATCTTGGAAAGAAAACGAGAGAGGGTGCCTTTGAGATACTGCGACGGTATAAGGATACATTCCAGAAATACTGTCAGGGCTATCCAGCCAGGAATGGAGACTGCTCTATTCCTGACGACATGACCCTCGCCTGGTTTTCCGAAGCATGTCCACCCGCGCCAGAGATTTTGAGTTGGAGGGATTCGGACTACGGGGATGCGGACTACGGGCATGAAGATGAAGAAGAAGATCAAGACCCCCACCACCTAAACGAGGATATATTGCATGAATGGTATATTTTCTCCCATTATGAGCACCATCGATGGTGGCTCGAACCGGTCCTGGAGTTCTTCACGGAAGAGAAAGCCAAGTGCGCAAAAATGATGTTGAGACAGAGGTCCGAATTCTACACCCACCTCGGGAACGATGTCGGTTCTAATCAGGATTTCCAAATGCCATTGATGGCAGTCATTATTGCGCGGTGCCCGAAGATTGTCCGTCTGAGCATGGACACTTGGGAACAAGATCCATTCCTCGAAGAGGTGATGGCGATGGCAACCGGGGAGCGGCCTCTTCTACAAATCGGCCGGCCCTTGGCGAATGTCGAGCGTGTCCGAGTTGGAGGCCCGGCTAATTCATTCAGATCCCATCGTGCCAGTATGTCACATTACAAGAGCTACTGGTCCCTGCCCAAATTAAAAGAGCTTGTGATGCTGAATGCAGATATCAGCGCCGACTTGGAAAGCCAAACCCCGAGTGGCATTGAACACCTCACGGTTCAAAGCGAGGATTTCCTGCAACCACATCTATCAACGTTGTTCACATCTATCAGTAACCTCCGCTGTCTCACACTGGGGTTGCAGGTGGATCATACAGTGAGACGGTGGTACCCTGACGCGGAAACTGGGGAAGTTCTCCCAGATGGCCCACACCAATATCTGAGAGTGTGGCGGATTATCTCCCGCCTGAAAGACACCCTATGCTTTCTAGAATTATACCAAGACAAACGTGACTTCGGACTTCCTCCAAGCGAGAGTCTGCCAGTATTCGCCACCGACCGCGGATGGAACGGCGGCGAACTCCCACACTTCTGCCCGCCCCTTGGTGAATTCACCAAGCTACGACAATTGAATATTCCTGTGCTGGGCCTCCACGGGCATAACTGCGAACACGAAGAGGGTACCAAGTTCGGAAACCACTTGCCCCCGAATCTCGAGTCTCTGGGGCTCTACGCCGATGGCGGGAACTGGATGGATCGACATTTCTGCGCTCTGGATCATGAGCTCGAGAGCATTGCGGTCGCTGGCTCGATAGGTCGGGGCGGTAGTCTACGGGCTATTACCTGTGATTTACCTACCGGTACTGCTACTGGGTCAAGCGTCACAAAGCGGATGAAAGGTGCCGCCCTTGAGAATGGGATTATGTATATCCCTAACGCGAAGAACTATCTGTTCTATGGCGGCCTGCATACGTTTTGGGCGTGCTGCAATATCACGCAGTTTTCAAGGGACAGTTGGGCGGATGAGAGTTTCATCGAAAGGAAAGATCCAGGGAGGGTCATTCCGCGTGGAATGACAGTGCATGGGTACAAGGGCAGGCTGTGATAGAGGCTATGAAGAAGGACCCGCATGCAGGCTACCTCCGTGCCCAGAAGAATAAGAGTATAACGACTCTAGTCATCAATTATTGTAACATTATTTGATAAAATTGTATTATATCAATAGATAATCTTTCTGGACTGTCCAACTGCTACTGCACTTAAACAAATCGCTTGCCATGCACGACCCACCACGGACAAAATCCCTAACGAAATCCCTAACGAACGACGCTTTCACCGTCCCCATTTTCACAACCACATTTTCTTCCAAATAAATAGCTTAATACATATGTTGCATATTCTAACGTGTATAGAATCTATTCTAGAACAAAACGGAGCTGTCCTTTTGATAAAGCTGCACCAAGGATCAACAGCCCTAACCGACCTCCACTCTATATCCAGGTCACCTGGCCGAGCTTTGACAATGATGACAGTGGCCATTCCGAAGAATACTGCAGTGACTGGGCTGGACTTATTAACTTGATGCATCACCAGATGTTTCACTGTTGCAGTCACCTAAGCAGGATCCGCGGAGATCCATTTCAAACACCACACTTCCCTCTCTCAGGAACCTCTAGATATGGACACCCTTTCCAATCGCACGCATCCTACAAGCCATATACTAACACAATGACAAAAAGCCAAATACTCAGAAAAGGGTCAGTAAAAGTTCTAGGTGTACCTTATAAACTAAATTCCCCCACCACTTGAACCCCTCCGATGCCCCGAGAAGTAAATGGATAACCACACCCGCAATACTGACACCCGTGCCCAGCGCCGCACTCAGCACAAAGTTATACTTCCTCCATCAAGCACCCAATCTCCAAATGGGACGGGCGATTTCCACGTATACGGCCTATTGATGGCCCTGGTGGTAGGGCTGTGGGCCGGAGCAGGGCAGTTCAGCCCTATGGCATGGCACTGTGGAGCGGCGGAAGCTTGAACCATAGAATCTCGCGGGTTTGGCTGTCTGCCTATAGTAGTGGACCTGGTCAGGATGCAATCAAAGCCCCATGGAAGAGGCAAGATCCGCAAGTCCTATACGGCAGCAGCAGTCACTACTCCAACTGCCCTGACGCAGCAGAGCTTGACTGCTTTACTGCCTCGCATTTCTGACTCGCCTTTAACTGGAAAGCACCTGCAGTTGCACCTTCCTGCCCAGGGGCCGAGATACTTACACGGAAGGAGCGACCAGAGAAGGACCGCTGGCAGCCGCCCCTCCCTTCCTAAATAAAGGACCGAGGAATCCCTTCGCTCAGCAGGATATTGCACAGATCTGGCTCCATAAAGTCGAGCGCGTAAGGTGGCACTTCGCCCGAGTCTCCGCCCCAGATGCCTGATCCGGCCTCATGAATTGTCTGATTCTGGTTCACCAGCGACTCCGCACTCTGCGATTCATAAGCACCAGGATCAAACTTCCTCTTCACTCCCCTGCTCATCACGTTCCGTCTCCGACTAGACCACTCGCGTTGTAAGGCACTGAGGAACGTACTCGTCCTCTTCGCACTCTCAAACTGGACGCCCATTTCATCTAACGCCCGAAAACAGGTACTCAAGTGGGCTACTAATCCGCGATCCTGCTCACCTTGTCCCGTTGGGTCCATAGCAAAAATCAAAATCAGTGCAGCAGAGAAGATAAATGAGACAATTTGAAAGTTCGCACGTCGGAAAGTGTAATACCGCTCGTACAGGGTGAGAATGTTGGATATGGATGTTGCAGAATCAACGCACATCGTCCTGGCGTGAGAGGACCCAGGGCCCTGCGGCGGCTTTTGCGGTTGAATATGATTCCTAGATATATAAGGACGGTGGCAGTGGATCATTAACTGATGGTATTGCATGCTATACCTGCTTATCAGAATTTCCCAGCATTATTACATCAGGCTTTAAAAACTTACTGGAGAGCTAGGACGTGGGGGAGAGGTTGCAAGTAATGGGTTATTTCATAAATGTCAAGCTCCCCTGGGAGATTCGCTTTCCACAGTCGCAGGCTCTCGACCGTGTTGAAGGTGAGCTCTTGGAGTCGGTGTTTGGATATCTCACAGCACCCATATCTAATACAGGTCAGCAGGGACTCACGGGATTGGGCGTGACACTTACAAAACATCCGTAAGGGGTATCATACAGTCATATAGAGACACCCATTGGTAGCATACCAACCCGAGTGGATTGGGAAGATTCGCCATATTGGTGCTGGATAAATGCGGGGAGGCGTACTGTTTCCACTTTTCCGGAGGAAGAGAGCTATTCCATCCTGGTTTTGAAACTGTAACTCCCTCCATGGGACTTCGAGTAGGTCGGCCTAGGTAGTATCCCCAGAACCTGAACAACCTTAGCAAATACTAGAGAAAGTAGAGTAGGGGATTCTTACTGTTCGCTCATGTATACAGCCCAAAAGGTTATACGGCGCACTTCGGCATTCTCGGACGGAATTGTGCCGCGAGCAACATACGGCGCCATATCAAGGTGCAGTCCAAGGTCAGATGCGAGGCGCATGGCCATTCCTTCGGTCATCAGCGAGGGCCTAAACATGCTGGTCTAATTAATGCATCTCACCACTGTAAAGCCATCCCCGAGTATCCCTGGTGCATGACGCTTCATAGGCGCTTAGAATGACTAACGTTTGAATAGTTGCTAGGGTTGGGTTTTCCAACTCCGACTCGAGCAGAATCTTCACCCTATCGGCGAAGAACTCAGAGAGGGATCGAGGGAACGTTACAAAGTCTGGATGATGCTTTGGTTCATATGCAGCACCGACTGCGCACCTAAAATGATATTAGCAGCAACCCTGGCCAGATCAAGATAGAACCCTAACATTGCGTCAACCAAGGCTCGCGAGTAGTACGGCGTATCAACACCATCATGTATTTTTCGCGTTCTCGACCGCCAAAATATCTCTTCACTGACTACATGCAAGCATGGATCATGCCAGGCAAAGTAAAGCTGGAGCATATGTTTCTCAAATGACTCGTCTACGGTTAAACCAAGATCTGCATTGTCCAGAGTCTCCTGCGTGCTTTTCTGAATAGACGCAGGAGTAGAAGGGGTAATGTCAACCAGGATATCTAGCAGTGTAAAATTTGATGTCGAACCAAAATATCTCAGTTGTCCGTCATGTGTTACCTGCAGTTTACCCAAACGGCACGAAAGCTGGTTCGTGACTTCATCTTCCTCCTCTTCTTCTTCGTTGCTGTCGGAAGGATCGGTTTCAATAACCGGTGCCCTGGTAGCCGTTTGGAAATGACCTGCATCAGCGAGCTCTATAAGTGTAGAGACAATGTTCTGAGATTCGTCCGCAACAGGTTCGTCGGAAGCCCGGTTCGGGGCGTCAGGAGGATATACCGAAGATATCGGGGGCAGTAACCCCTGAGCAATAGTCGTTTCTTCGCTAGCTGGTCCCGACAAAGGGGTCTGAAGGGCAATGGCAATATTATCGTCAGGAGTGACCCCGGGTCTGCGTCCTTCAGCTTCCAGAACTTCTCGCACGCTAGCGCGAGCTATAGAAGTTCCCAGTCCACCAACTTTCTCTCTACCCGACAGTGCCTCGAGCTCCACTAGCTCGGATGCCTCAAAAATACCCCTGATTGTCGAATAGTCCGTGTCTGGCATCGGTGGAACTTCCAATTCGTGATCCTGGATAAATCGAGAAAGCTGGTTTATTCGCCTAGCAAGGACACCGATTGTGATCCGCAACGGAATCCTACAAAAAAAGATCAGCACCGCATATACCGGTATTACCTAGAAAGGGCTTATTGTCTTACTTGCGTTTATCATCCGCTTGTCGATAACTGCATTTCTTGCCCTTTACTCTGCAATTCCTGCAGACGGGGGCAACACCGTCGCATTTGACTTTGCCCTCTCGACATGGATTGCACGCAGTTGTGACGTGTTTTCGCGCAGATTTCGTATATGAAGGTCGGGGAGGCATCCTTCGCGCTTATTTTCAGGATATTACTGTGATATGTAGGTTTAGATGGTTGCAAATGCAGATGAAGCAGAAGAAGAGAACGTTGTCGGGATCTAAATCCCGAGTCACCTAGCAGCAAGATCCACCAGTTGTACCTTCCTATTTAGAGCAGTATGATTGCCCCCCCCAGCTCGTCTGCTGCTCTTTCCCTTTCTAATTAATTTCGAAGTCCGGGTCGCACCTTCCTAGTTCCTCAGGCCTCTTACTGGTATATAGGAAGGAACGACCCGGAGAAATCCAAGACAACCAACGGACATTGAACCGGCCGGAATCCGATGTCCGACCTTCATATCACCAGAAACAAGCCCCAGACCCCAGCACAGAATCCTAGAAATTCAAACACCATCTCACGTCATGTCTTCCAAACTTAACATTGGCGTAGTGGGCATAGGCCGGATGGGCCAACGCCACGCCCTGAACATCCTCCATCATGTCCCAAGAGCTCGCCTTCTATGCGTCTGCTCCCCCGCGCCGCATGAGATCGAATGGGCTGAGCAGAATCTCAAGCCAGAGGGCGTCCAGGTTTTCACCGACATGAAGCAGATGATCCAAATGCCTGGCCTACAGGCCGTGGTCATCGCGTCCTCGACGAACCTGCACATCACTCATACCCTGGCGGCCATGGAGCGGGGCATCCATGTCCTCTGCGAGAAACCGATCACAACCGACGTGGCAGAAGTATATTAACTTGATCCTCCATATAAACTACAAGTGTGAATGGATGCTAACTGTCGCAGTTACAATCGCTTATTAAAACAGCAAAGAAATCCTCGGCAAGGCTAATGGTCGGGTTTGTCCGGCGCTTCGACAAGAACTACGCCGATGCGCGCGCGAAGGTCCAGTCCGGCCTTATCGGTAGTCCGTTGGTCGTGCGCTCCCAAGGCACTGAGAAGCTGGATAAGTCCGGGTTTTTTATTGACTATGCCCGCATCAGCGGGGGTATCTTCATAGACACGGTTATCCACGATATCGACTTGACATTGTCGTTTTTTGGTGACGACGTCCGGCCCAAATCATGCTACGCGACCGGGCTGATTGCGCATCACCATGAGATGAAGGAGTTTGGGGATGCCGATAATGCTGTCGGCGTTGTCGAGTTTTGGGACGGGAGGATAGCGTATTACTATCATTCGCGGACGACGCAGCATGGGTATGATAACTGTACAGAGATCGTGGGGAGTGAAGGGAAGATAGGGATTAATCTGTTACCGACAGCGAATAAGGTGCAGGTTTCCGGGGTCAATGGGATTATACGCGAGGCGTTTCCCAGCTGGATTGATCAATACAAGGAGGCGTTTGTGACGGAGATGGAAGTATTTTCAGAGGCAATTCTGCAGGGCAAGGAGCTGCCGATGAAGCTGGAGGCCGCTTTGACAGGGTTGAGGATTGCAGAAGCTCTCCAGGAGAGCCTGATCTCGGGGAAGAAGATCGAGTTTGGGGAGGATGGGGAGCGTAAGCTGACATCTTCTCTGTGATGCTGAAGTATGGAGCCTATAAAGTATCTCGGAGTATGGGGAGTAGAGAGCCTATAGAGTTGAGTTAGAAGCATCTCGAGGCAACGACCAGATATGGGTTCTCTGAATAGTACTCCGTACTCCCAAAGTAGAGATTCCACCCCAGATTGATACCGTAATGGGTCCTTCAATTGGGGGCTAGACTTAGAGGCACAGATTGGCCGCTAAAACCAAAGCCAGTGCACGTCTCGGCGCTGCATCCACTATTGGCACTTGGCAACACTCCAACAACACAGCAGACCCCGCCCCCAGGAACTGTCAGAGCGGGCCTAAGGAGTTGGCTAGGTCATTCCTGCGGGAGTGCGGGGGGCTTAAAACCGCAGAGATCCGATCAATCTGAGCGACCATGACGATCTGGACGGTGTATATTTGGATGTGCAGTGGATGGACACGCAGTTTACTTGAAGCAGAAGGCGGCACGTGAAACGTCACCGGCGTCGTACTCGCGTCTCCATCTTGAATCTCCTGTTCCTGCTTCTCCTTTTCCAAGCCCACAACTGGTTGTTTTTTGTTTTGTTCTTTTGTTATAATCTTTTAGCTTGCGTCCGCTCTTTTCGTTCCATCTTCGCTGTTGTCGATATTAGACTTGACTTGTTTCTTGCAGAACGAGTCCCTTGCAACCTCCGCTGCTCCGCTCAATGCCCACTTTTTGCCGCCCGTAAAGGCACCATGCCGCAGGCCTATGCCCCAGTGCAGGATTCTATCCCCGAGGAAGACCTTGACTTCTCTTCCGATGATGACAGCAATTTCCGACTTCATCGCGTAGATCGGCCTGCCTCGAGCTCAAACTCCCCCAAAGAAAACGACGACGGCGAACCGTCCATCCTCGCTCCTCTCGTTCGCAAATCCGCCGATTTCGAAACTTACCTAGACTCCCTCACCGAGGACGAACAACAGTTGCTTACCGCATCGAAAGAATATGAATTAGATGACTTAGACATATATGGGAACGGCAAAGCCGCTGCTCGCCGGCGGCTTTCTGAGGCGAAGAAAAAGAGGAAGCAATTGGTGAAACCCGGTGGTTGGCGCGCAGTTTACTATTCCAAAACTTGGTGGCGCACGCTGGTCGTCGTCATCATTGCCCTGGGGCTGTTGGTTTGGGGTTTCTTGACATATGCTGCGTCTAGCGGTGATGATTGGGGCGAATATGTGCGTTCAGCAAGCTTGTGGATGCATGGGGATATACTGACGTGTTTTAGGACATGCCGGGGCCGGACTCGTACTTCCCTACGCCCAAGGGAGGGACTCTGCAAGGCTGGGCCGCCAGCTACGAAAAGGCGGCAAGGCTAGTTGAGCAAATGACATTAATCGAGAAGGTCAATATCACTACGGGAACCGGTTGGCAAATGGGAATGTGCGTTGGGAATACGGGTTAGTTGGCTTCCTGGAATATGTATTAAACATCAATGCTAACCCTCGCTAGGCCCTGTCGAACGCCTCCGCTTCCCGTCGTTATGTCTACAGGACGGCCCTCTCGGAATCCGTTTCGCAGATCATATCTCTGCTTTCCCGGCTGGTATTACGACAGGGGCCACCTGGAATCGGGATCTGATACGGCAACGTGGTGAAGCGATTGGGCTGGAATCCCGGTTGAAGGGTGTGAACGTCATTCTCGGTCCATCTATGGGACCTCTTGGCATGATGCCCGCAGGTGGCCGCAACTGGGAAGGCTTTGGGTCGGACCCTGTTCTTCAGGCTGTCGCTGCGGCAGAAACCATCCGGGGCATCCAAAGCAATGGAGTTATGGCCACGGCCAAACACTATGTCATGAACGAGCAGGAGCACTTCCGCCAGCCGAACGAATGGGGCATCCCACACGCTATCTCTTCCAATATCGGAGACCGCGCCTTGCACGAGGTATTTCTCTGGCCGTTCGCCGAGAGTATCCGTGCGGACGTGGCTAGCGTTATGTGCTCTTACAACCAAGTGAACAACAGCCATGCATGCGAAAACAGCAAACTCCTCAATGGTGTGCTCAAGGATGAACTTGGCTTTCAAGGATTTCTGCAGTCAGATTGGCTCGCTCAGCGATCAGGTGTCAACAGCGCGCTCAGCGGTCTCGACATGAGCATGCCTGGTGATGGCCTTTACTGGGCTGACGGCCGGTCTCTCTGGGGTCCCGAACTAACTCGCTCGGCTCTCAACACCTCTGTTCCGATGGAACGTTTGGACGACATGGTGACGCGTATTGTCGCCGCCTGGTATCAATTAGGCCAAGATTCTTGGGAAAGTCCGCCCCCTGAGGGTGATGGTGGTCCCAACTTCTCATCTTGGACTGATGAAGAGTATGGTCTTCGGTTTCCCGGTAGTCCAAGTGACGATTCCGCCGCTCTCGTGAACCGCTTCATAGACGCCCAGGGTAGTGGAGATGATGCTCACTCGAACATTACTCGGAAAGTCGCGGCAGAGGGCATTGTTCTGGTGAAGAATAACGACGGGGTGTTACCTCTGTCTCGTTCGCCAGAGGCTAATACTGATAGACCTTATCGTGTTGGCGTATATGGGGACAGTGCTTCTCCCGCTGATGGACCCAATGTGTGCGCAGACCGAGGTTGCAACTATGGAACTCTTGCGATGGGTTGGGGTAGCGGCACTGTCGAGTTTCCATATCTTGTTAGCCCAATTGATGCCCTGGGTACTGCATGGCAGAGCGATGTTGAGATGACGTCGTATTTACGGAATGCTGTGATGCCAGTAGATACATCAGACAAGGATCTCTGCCTTGTCTTCGTCAGCGCCGACTCTGGCGAAGGGTATATCTCCGCCGGTGGCATCCACGGCGACCGTCCCAACCTCTTCCTCCAGAAAGGGGGTGACACTTTGATCGACACCGTCGGCAAAAACTGCGGGGGACCAACCGTTGTTATTGTGCACTCCGTAGGCCCTGTTTTGGTTGACCCCTGGATCGATCTGCCTGGTGTAGACGCGGTCCTATTCGCTCACTTACCAGGCCAGGAAAGCGGCAATGCTCTTCTTGACGTCCTCTTCGGTGATGTCGACGCTAGCGGCCGTCTCCCGTACACCGTGGGCAAAAGCCTGGAAGACTATGGCCCCAATGCACAAGTCTTATACGAAGCCAATGCCCCAGTCCCACAAGCCGATTTCACCGACGCCCTCTACATCGACCACCGCTACTTCGACCGCTACAACATCACTCCGCGGTACGAGTTCGGCTTCGGCCTCTCCTACACAAGCTGGGAATTATCCAACATGAAAATCAGCTCCGTCGGCGGCAAACGAACACGTCTCCCCGCAGCGCGTCCCGCAGATGCTGTTCAACCGCCCACATACGATCCAAATCCACCACCCGCCAACGAGTCCGTCCTCTTCCCAGAGGGCTTCCGCATTCTTGAAAAATACGTCTATCCCTACCTTCCCACCCTGGATGCAACGACGCCTCCTCCCCCACCAGAACATCCAAAAGGCGAAAACGACGACATCCTCGATGACAACAAGAACAACAAGAACTTTGAAAAGGCCCGAAAAACTAAACCCTCCGACGCTGGCGGCGGCCTAGGCGGCAACCCCTCCCTCTACGAGGAACTCGCCCGCGTTGACCTAACAATCCAAAACACCGGCCGCCGCGCCGGCCAACAAGTCATCCAACTCTACGTCTCATTCCCCGACTCCGTGACCGAAACCGAAAAGCCCAAAAGAACCACCCACCACATCGAGTTTCCGGACCGCGTCCTCCGAAACTTCACCAAGGTCGACTTGGAACCGGGGCTGATGACCAGCGTAAACATGACAGTGACTCGGAAGGATCTGAGTTACTGGAGTGTGCGCGAGCAGAACTGGGTCATGCCCCAGGACGAGTTCTATTTCTGGGTTGGGTTTAGTTCGCGCGATTTGCCCCTCGGGAAACCGTTCGAGGTATAGATTTGTTTGTTCTTGTCCTTCTTGTCTTTGGTTTTGCTGTGATTTTCTTTTGCTTGTTTGGTTGGTTGGCGTGGTTGGAGGTTTACTACCACCCTAAAATTACTACTTTACTCAGTAAATATTTAATTCGGCTTTGGGTTTACGGTAACCATGAGGTTGAAACGGTATATAGAAGATGGAGCTGCAATTTGGTTGTACAGAGATACCATACATACATAGCACAGCATGTACGATGTACCTAGGACTGACAGAAGAATGCATTTGCATTTTGCTCGCAAAGGGAAAAAGAGATGAATCACGAGATGAACAGTATTTAGAATTCGTAGTAATCATCATCTAGCATAACGTAACATAACATACACTATTAAAGTAAAGGGAAAATGCAAGTCATTAGAGTTTTGACGCGGCTCCAGGAGACGAGATCTCGTTGTACAGCAGGCTGGTCAAGAAGTCGGCGTAATCTTCACCCGTGACCTGGCCAGCGAAGTACCGTCCAGCGAGCTGGAACTTGTTGCCCTTGGGGCCCTTGGCGGCGAGGGAGTCGGCCTGCTCCTTGAGCAGGCGCAGGGCGTACGCCTTGTCGACCTTCTTGCCTTCGGATGTGGTGACGCCGTGGCGGGCCCATTGCCACAGCTGGCTGCGGGAGACTTCGGCGGTGGCAGCGTCCTCCTATTTGTTTGTTAATAACGATTAAATAAACACTGAAGAGAAGCGGAGCGAGCTTACCATAAGGTAGTTGATAGGGATACATCCGACACCACGGAGCCAGCCCTCCATGTAGGACAGACCGATGTTCAGGTTCTTGCGGATGCCATCCTCAGTAATCTTACCGGGGACGTTGGTGTTGAGAAGGTCGTTGGCCGTGATGTGGACATCCTCGCGGCGGATGTGCATTTGGTTGGGGGTGGGCATGTACTTGTTGAAGACCTCGGTCGCGATCGTTGCCAGGGCGGGGTGCGCCACCCATGTACCGTCGTGGCCCGCACGAACTTCACGGAGCTTATCGGCACGAACGCCCTCCATGGCCTTGTCATTGGCCTCGGCATTGTCCTTGATGGGGATTTGAGCAGCCATACCACCCTGTTCACGTTAGTATTGGTAAGCCAATGATTGATTGGGATATTTTCGTACCATGGCGTGGACACCGCGCTTATGGCAGGTCTTGATGAGAAGCTTCACGTAAGCGTCCATGAAGGGAACAGTCATCGTGACGTCGGAGCGGTCAGGGAGGACAAAGTTGGGGTGCTGGCGGAACTTCTTGATGAAGGAGAAGATGTAATCCCAGCGGCCGCAGTTAAGACCGGAGCTGTGATCACGGAGTTCGTAGATGATCTAAGGCTGTTAGCATAATCCTCTTAAGCGATTAAGAAAGGGCAACACACCTCTTCCATCTCGAAAGCAGCAGAGATGGTCTCAATCAAAACAGTACCACGGATGGTGCCGCGGGGAATGCCAATGTAGTCCTGTCCAAGGTTGAAGACATCGTTCCAGAGACGGGCCTCGAGGTGAGACTCCATCTTGGGCAGGTAGAAGTAGGGGCCGAACCCGCGGGCCACCAACTCCTTGGCGTTGTGGAAGAAGTACAGACCAAAGTCGAACAGACTGCCGGAGATGGGCTCGCCGTCAACAGTGAAGTGCTTCTCGTCAAGGTGCCAGCCACGAGCACGAGCAATGAGGGTGGCAAGAGTCCTGTCAGTGCGGAGCTTGTATTCCTTGTTGCCCTGCTTGAAGTCGACCTGGCGGCGAATAGCATCGTACAAGTTGATCTGACCGTTGATCATGTTATCCCAGGTGGGGGCGCTGGAGTCTTCAAGCTGTTAGCTTATCACGATCAAAAATGGCCAGTACTTAGTTAGGTACATACCCTCAAAGTCAGCCATGTAGGTCCACACATCCGAGTTCAGCGCGTTCACGACCATCTTCCGGTCGGTGGGACCAGTGATCTCAACACGGCGGTCGACGAGACCAGGGGCCGGGGGAGCACCCTTCCAGCTAGGGTCCTCGCGGATAGCCCTGGTCTCTGGAAGGAAGTCGGGGAGGTGTCCCTTGTCAATCTCCGCCTGGCGATCAACACGGCGCTGGAGGAGAGCTTTACGGGTAGGGTTGAAGGTGCGGTGTAAGATGGCCAGGAAAGCACATGCTTCCTTGGTGAGGATCTTGCGAGCATCGTTGCTCACGGAGCCGAGGATGGCCACATCCTTGAGCTGCACGTCGACTTGAGACATTGTAGCGTTCACTTATCCAAAGTACAGATTGAAGGAGAAGTGTTGCTGGAGTTCTGAGGAGAGAAAGTCAAAGCAAAAGCGAAGACCCGGAGAAAGCCTAGACCAGAGTCATATATATGTAGCACATCGATAACAGTTCGGCAGGAGCATGGGTGACTACGTCAGACAGCGAGAAACAACCGCGGTCCAACCGAGGCCGATGATTGGAAGGCGCTTGGATTGGATCCATGGAGCACGGGCAAGTCAGGAAGAGATGGAGACGGGAATGGAGCAAGAACGATAGGAATTTAGGAATTGGGCCATTCAGAGTGACGTTTGTGAAGCTGAAAGCGTCAGGATGAACGGATCTCGCCCAAACAGGAAATCCATCAGGTGACTTGTCCGCGGGAAAGTCACGGGAAGCTCTCCTAAACTCGGCCGATTGCGGAATTCGCTGCGATTTAATACTGCGCAGTGCGCTCTGCTCTACGCGGGGGCCGCCGTCGCCCGATAAGCTCTCGTCCGATTGCTGAACGGGTTGTGTTACAAATATGTCGACTGTTGGAGTCGACAATTCACCACGATTGACTCATTGAGAGGCCTCCAGGATCGGAAAGCAGGCCGGGCAGAGAGCTGTCTGGCAAAGCCGAGGGCGCGAGTGGAAAGGTGGAAGCACCTCCCCGCACGCCCGAAGCTCCAGCTCTGAGCTCCCACAGCCGCGGTTGATCAACTGCTGTGGCCATACGGACGAATGGTGAAATATCCGCTGCCTCGACACCCTCCTACCGACTTCATCCGAAGTTTCGTCCAATTATTTCGTTTACGCAGTCACGTCTCTTTCTCAAAAGCAGGATATATATGATCAAATAATATCGATAAATCGAGTCTATCTTATACCACAATTGCCACCAGTCAGTCGCTGGAGAGCAGCGCACGTGAAATCGCCATGAAACTACAATCGAACAAAGATATTTAACATGTGACATAACATCAAATTGGAATCTAATTCAGGTTTGCGGATCACGCTCAAATCCCGGTCTACCTTCGGGATTAGACGGGTCGACTTCGTTTCTCCCAAGGTTAACGTCGTTTGGTCGATCTAGACCGTTTCGATATACCGTCTCACCTCCCTAGTATTCAGTCAGCGTACACCCTTAAGCGTTTGCTCCCGTGGAATATATATAAATGCTTACCAGTCGGTCACGGCTTCTTCCCACAAGCGCACCTCATGTTCCCGAGTACCGCCAAAGTGTTCAACAAAGGCATTCCCAAAGACCTCCCGTGCGACACTGTCTTTGTGCATGAAGGTGGCTGTCGCAGCGCCCAAATTTTTGGCAAGGCGCACTCCCTTGTCATTCGCACCACCCATATCCTCGCCCTTGGATAGCGGCGGGACGGGGATCTCGAGTTTCTTCTCGACACCCCGCCAGCCCAATGCGACTATAGCTGCCAGTACGAAATGCGGGTTGGCATCTGCGCCTGGCACACGGACCTCTAGGCGAGTAGCCTTTGGACTGGCGGCCGGCGGCGTAATCAGGCGGATGGAGGCAGCCCGATGCTCCAAACCCCAAGATACCGTAACAGGAGCCCAGAAGTTCTCCACTAAGCGTTTGTAGGAGTTGACGGTTGGCGCGAACATTGGCATGATGTCCGGAAGCCCCGTCAGGATTCCGGCAAGGAAATACCGTCCAACATCAGAAAGATGAGCCACATCAGGATATGGCGGGGAGGGGTCGGGGGTTGGGCGGAAGAACGCATTTGTGCCGTCGCTATTCACCAAAGATATATGCATATGACCACTATTACCAGGTAAACCTTCACGGGGCTTCGCCATGAACGTAGGCGTGATGCCATGTTTTGTGCCAATAGATTTGACGACATATCTATACAACTGTCAGCAACCCCAATGCAACACACAAGCAACTGAAGCAGCTCACTTGAAAAGGCCCGCTTTATCCGCCATCTCACTGGCCTCGCCGAACTGTAATGCCTAGTTTCGTCCGTCAGCAAAACGAAACCCCAGTTCAGCTGTAATCACCAACCGCTTCATAAACGCCTGGTCCACTCTCCGTGTGCCACCCTTCAATCTCACAGTTGAACTGCTCGCATGCGTCGAAAACGCCGTAATAGTACTCCTGGTTGTGGATCGGACGGGTCAGACTGTACCCAAACATTCCCTCCGTGAGAGGTGGCAGCGTCTCAACCGGGTTCTCCTTAAGAAAGGTAGCCGTCGACGAGGCATTGCGGTCGGGTGTAGCAAACTGGTAGAACTCAAATTCAGCTAGGGAAAGCAGCGATGATCAGCATTATTCCCCCGCAATACTTCGCAATGACTGCGCTTACCTCCCGCCATCGCGCGATACCCGTTCGCAGCCGGTTTGCGCAGCGCCTCGTTCAACAACCCGCGAGGACATGCAAGCAAGGGTTCCCTCGTGTCAGGGTCATAGAAACTGATCAGGAAGAACGGCACGTTGTTCTCCCAGGGAATGCGCCGGAAGCTGCTCAGGTCTGGCTTGGCCAGGATATCCCCGTACCCGTTCTCCTTGTTGCTGATCTCGAGCTCTCGAAAGTATGTCCGATCGTGCATATCCCAGCCGAATATGACAGAGCAGAAACCGAACCCGTCGTCAATCACCGAGAGGAACTTCTTCTTGGAGACCAACTTGCCTCTGAGCTGCCCGTCGGCATCAACGCCGGCCAGCTTCACGCGCGTGTCATTCTGGAGGACTTCGGCGACGTTCTCGGATGTGACCTTTGTATCTGACATGGCATTCGCTGAGTATCTATAGCGTGACGACCGCTGTTATGGTATTGTTTTTGGTGAAAGGGGCTCGTGTAAGGGGCTCGTGAGTCGGAGGTGAAGGGTCGGCGGGGAATCGGAGGTGGCTGGTTCGGGAAACGAAAAAGACCTAATTAAGGACGCTGGGAATACCTAAAAATTAACGGTTAGCATTTATTGCCATCTTGCGACGGGCATCATATACTAACAGGTATACAAAAGAACAGTGAAAGAGGTGTTGGTGGATTGTCCCCGGGTTTCGTCCCCTGGCTGCCGAATGTGGGCAGTATGGAGCTTATCTTAGATAAGTGCATTGTTGGTTGCCCCGCACCAAACATCTTCTGCAGCTCCGACTCAGCTTCTTCGCTTTCCAATTACTTCCATCTTCCACTTCAACATCTCGCTTCTAATCAATTATCATCCCTGAAAGCTCAAACCTACAATGGCTACCCCCAGAGGCCGTCTCCAAGGCAAGAATGCCATCATCACCGGTGCCGCAGGGTAAATGCAACCCCTGCCACACACACACACAAGCAAAACATACACACAAAGACCAAGAACCACACCCAAGTGAAAGTGAATGCATCGCTAACTCCAGCAGCGGAATCGGTCTTGAAACTAGCATCCTTTTTGCCCGTGAGGGCGCCAACGTCCTTATGGCTGATATCTCCACCCCTGCCCTCGTGAAAGCCATCGCCAAAGTCAGGGAGCTTGTCCCCACCGCGGCGCAGGTTGAGACCATCAAGTGCGATGTCTCCAAGGAATCCGACGTCCAGGCCATGATCGAATCCCAGGACTCCTGGGGTGGAACGGATGTGATATTCAACAACGCAGGAATCATGCACGCCGATGATGCCGATGCCATCGATACCCCTGAGAAGATTTGGGACATGACGCAGAATATCAATGTGAAGGGTGTTTGGTTTGGATGCAAGCATACAGTTCTGAGTCTGCGAAGACATAAGAAGACCAAGGGGAGCATCATTAACACGGCGAGTGTGGTGGCCCTGGTGGGAAGTGCGACGCCGCAGCTGGCGTACACAGCTTCCAAGGGAGCTGTTCTGGCACTGACGAGGGAATTATCCATTGTGCATGCCAGAGAGGGAATCAGATTCAATGCTCTATGCCCAGCACCGTTGAAGTATGTTGTACACCCTTTTCCATTTGTCCGATGACTAACGAATATATAGCACGCCGTTGCTGCAAGACTGGCTGGGTGACGACCAGCCCAAGCGTCACCGCCGCGAGGTGCACTTCCCAATGGGAAGATTTGGTGAGGCCATTGAGCAGGCGCACGCTGTTGTCTTCTTAGCCAGTGATGAGAGCAGCTTTGTCAATGGATCCGACTTTGTTGTTGATGGTGGCATGTCCAGGGTATGTTTGTATCCCTCTAATTCAAAGCATTTGAGCTGACTGTGGCAGGCCTACGTGACCCCCGAAGGACCGGCTGCTCCAGCCCCTAAGAACCAGGCTCAGTAAACTGGTTCACTCAAAGATAGCTATGTTATCGGTCATAGAAGGCTTGGTAGAATAAAATAGTTTATCCTATATATAACATTCGATATACCAAACATGGTGTAAGTGGCGTCAGCCGTTTTGGCACAGATCACTGTCGAAACGTTTGATCCATGTCCTGTATATACCATAGTCCATCAAACAAGACCCGGAATCAAGGACACCCAGAGTCAGGATAGTTACAACTATCCCCGCTTCCCCCAGTAATACTCACCCCATCAAACGAAAAGTTCGAACAGCTCCCATTCCCACAAAGAATATAATAATCCTTCCCATCACTCATCGAGCCCTTCACATCCACAAACTCGACATTCTTAATAGTAACCCCATTACTCGGATCCCCAGTCGGCCCACCATTCAAATAATCCTGCTGCACCACAATCCCATAATCACTAATCCCCTTCAACTGAATATTCTCATACCGAATATTCTCCACATCCCCCTTCTCCCCCTCATTCGTCTTAATCCTGCACCCATTCTGCGAGTCCACGACCTGCGAGTTCGAAAACACAACCCCGTTCACGGTATTATCGCTCTTCCCGCCGATGGATCCAATGCTCAGCCCGTGTCCACCCGAGCAGTACATCCCGTCGACAGTGATGTTTGTCCCTGACGTAACAGCGACGCAGTCATCTTGGTTGTATACATTTGTGTTCTGCAGCAGCAGGCCCGTCGAGGACTTGATGTCGAATCCGTCGGAGTTGTGCGCGGCGGCATCGCCGTCACTGGAGTCGTTGGGCTCGTCACCGGCTGTGTTGTTGAGTGTCAGGCCTGTGATGGTGAGGGACTCAGTGTTCTCGATGTCGAAACAGTGCACGGGCCAGTTCTGGATTACGAGGTTTGAGATGACGGAGTTGGTGAGGTGTTTCAGGACGATGAAGTGGTTCGGTCTAGGTTGGTTGGTTAGCGTTTTAAGTAAGGCATGTAAAGGTATAAGTAGGGGCTGGGGTGTATAGTACTTGTCTGAGCCACCGTTTGAGCCCTGGCCGTCCCAGTAGGCCTGTCCGTTGCCGTCGATTACATGCCCCTTTGTACCGGTGATGGTCACTCCCGTGCCGGAGATGACGATGGGGTCGAAGTCGCTATCTGCGGTTTCGCCGAAGGTCTAAAGAACAGGTTAGGTATATCGTGGGTTTGGTGGAAATGGGAGGCTTACTGTGGTACCGTCGAAGATGACTGCGGCGCCGGTCTGCAGGTCCTGCAGGTCGATGGTGCTCGATGGAGGAGCTGAGATATCGGAAAGGAGAATGTTGGAGCAGGATGCAACGGCCGAGGAGATGGAAGCGTAGTCGGTCACAGTGCAAGTAGTGCCACCATTTCCGGTGAAAGACGCGGAAGCCGGTGTGGGGGAGTTTGTGGTAGAAGGCACAGAGACTGGAATTTGAGAGGCTGTCACCGTAGGAATAATGCCAGTAGATGATGCGGATGCGGATGCTGTTGCAGGGAACCCAAGAGCAACCGGAACGAATGGAACTAGGAACGCACAGCGCTTCATTTTGATAGATGAAGGAGGAAAAGTAGCGACAGAAATAACTAACAGAAATAGGATTAAGCCTTTGTTTGGTCCAGGATAAGGCTATGTTCAGGTGGTATTTATACTGTAGAATAGTCTGCTCTCTTCTAATCTCCGAGGAGACAAGGCCGAAACAACTGAATCGGTTCAATCACTCAGCTCCAAAGCTTGTCATGCTTGACTCGAGCAGGTGTCCGCTATTGGTGGAATGCGCGAGACAAGCATTGCCAATATAGGAGTTCATTTTGGATAGATTAACGGGATTCATCAAACTAAGGGTACTCGGAATGTACCTGAAACTTAGCCCTAACTTCGACAGGTCTTCAGTATACTGGCCGCTTGCTTCAGCAGGAGCTATAACGCACATCACCCAACCGTCTATAACTTGTGCATTATTAATATCTGCTAAACGGCTGATATTGAGCAAGATATCCATGAAGAGTGCGCGAAGGATGACCCAGCAGGGTGAAACGCGTACGTATTGGTATCTATCTGAGACCGAAGATCGTCAGGTGGAGCACAGACAATCTAATTCAAACTTTTTATTTATACTATGATTACTATCTAGTCCATGCACGTCGGGCACGGGTAAGCTACTGTAAGCATAGCGCAATTTCCTGGGGATCGCACCCACGCCTGACAACTGACAAGCTGGCATGCCATGACGTCTATGGGTGCAATATAGTGGGGTGGAGCATGCTGACTCAGAGTGGCGTTGGAGCCCAAATATTTTTGTAATTGTGGCAAGATGGCCGAGCGGTTAAGGCGCAGCACTCGAAATGCTGTCTCTTCGGAGGCCAGAGTTCGAATCTCTGTCTTGTCGTTATTATTATTGTTCTTTTTTTTTTTTTCTTTTCTGCCGATTATTCCTCCGTATATCGCTACCGGGCCGGTGCTGGCAGCCCTGGTCGGCAAGGATCCGCGGCTACAAAGCCTCTGGGACTAAGTATTATGCGCTACCCCGGACTGAAGTGCCATCCGTGGGATCGAAGTGCGAGTCCCTCGGTAATCCATGACGCAGAAAACGGGTGAGGGGAAGCCCATCATGCGACCGGCTGATGGCATGATCTCCATCTGTCGCTCCTTTTTAAGCAGCTCTCCTCCATCTCTCACGCACCACCGTCCAAGTCAAAACATCGAAACAATATCTACTGAGCTAAACTCCAATCTCACCATGCAACCCGATCTATCCGCTCCCCAATCTCCGCCGCGGCCTTCGTGGAAGCGGCCCGCCCCTGTTTCCGTCCGTTTCAGACGCTGGTACGCCTCGCCACCCTGGAATCCTACATCGCCTCTCTAATCAGTTCTATTGTTCCAGGTCTATTCCTCTTCTTGCGACCATCGCTATCGGTACGTATTTGTTTACCCGTTCTTCGCGACGGGCGAGGCTGACTCCACAGGCTACGGGATGACCCAGTATGGAACCATGCGAACGGACTCGCATGTTCACATCGCCGAGGAAGAGCGAATCCGGAAAAACCAGCAACTCATGGACGCCTATGGATACAAAGACAACATAGACGATCTACAAAAAGCGCTCGAAGCTTATGAGATTCAGTGATGGTTTTGACTGCTGGCGCTGGCGTCAGAGTTGGAGTCGGAGTACGGAGCTTTCATTATCATCATTCTCATACTCTCACACTTTCACACCTTGCGCAGCTGGCTCTGCAGGGTTGGGATATCCTTCGCTTCATGTATTATTTTACGACTGATGATCCAATTTGTTTAGCTTGGCATACATATGGCATAATGGAGTTTTTTTGTTGGATACTCCTAAGACTAGGTACAAGCGATCCGCCTGCTGCGGGGACTGCAGGATAACAACAACAGTCCCACTCTTTTCCTTCAGTACTCGTAGAATTGCCTAAATATTCGCTCGACGGTAAAGTCTCTCCGACTCGCCTCAACCCTTGTCTGTAAATTCACTAAATGCATCCTTTACGGTCAGCGGCATGCTGTGCTACATAGATCAGGAATGTCCATGCGGAACTTCGCATCTCGAACCGAAAGCGTGATCTTCATTCGTGCCCCATCCATCCTTCGATCCAGGGCGAGAGCCTGTGATGTGACTCCACCGACTGGACCTGCCTTTTCTGCTTCTGCACGAGATAGCTTCATTTGCACCCGTCGATCATTAAAAAAAAAAAAAAGGTCCCTTGCTTTTTGTTTTGTGTCCTCGCTCCTCCAGACCCCCGCCAAGTATTTTCGCTGATCACACGCCAGCCAGCCCTTATCTCAAAGAGGAGCAGATCAAGTGCCATGCAGTGGGTATATGTAAGACGATCTCTCTCTGTCCCTGATCTGCTCTTTTCTCCCCCTCTCAAGCGCCCTCCATGCATCTCACCACCCTCTTTCTCGCCCTCTCGGCCTCTGCCATCCAGCTCAGCGTCGGCCGCGTCGCACAGCCGCGAGCTGATGATGCGCAATGCACCAAAACCACCGTAGCCATTCTGTAGGTCTTCGTCTGTTTACGATGTAGGGGTATGGAACTGACCGGATCAGGGGAGGTGGAATGGCTGGTGTTACCGCTGCGGTTTGTCGTTTCCGCCTTGTTTTGTCGATGGCCGCAACTAATTTCACCAGCAAGCACTGTCAAACGCTTCGGTAACGGACTTTGTCGTTCTCGAGTACAGAGACACGCTGGGAGGCCGAGTCTGGCACACCGACTTTGGCGAGGACCCGAATGGGGATCCGTACGTTATCGAATATGGCGCGAACTGGGTGAGAAGCATTCGTCGCGGGTCTGGTGTCAAGAGCACCTCTACTGACACGCTCTAGGTGCAAGGACTGGGGTCGTCCAAAATTGAGAACCCTGTTTGGAGACTGGTGAGCATCCTATTCAGTGGTAATGTGTTGAACAGGTCTGACATCTCAGGCCAAAAAATACCAACTCAAAAACACCTACTCCAACTACGACTCAATCCTCACGTACAACGAAACCGGGTATACGAATTTCACCGACGTTCTCGACGAGTATGCAGCCATGTCTGAGAATGCGTCCGAACAAGCCGGGCAAATCCTCAACGAGAACCTCCAAGACATGACCGCCCGGTCTGGCCTGGCACTGGCTGGCTGGAGACCCCACAAAGACGACATGAAAGCACAGGCCGTGGAATGGTGGAACTGGGGTATGAGACAGAACGAGGCAACAAGACCCGTTCGTAACGCTGCGTCTGCCGGATCCCGTAGCTAACAGAAGCACAGATTGGGAAGACGCCTTCTCCCCAGACACGAGCTCGTTCGTCTTCGGCGTTGCCGGAGAGAACCTGACATTCAACCAGTTCGGCGAACGGAACAACCTCGTCATCGATAAGCGCGGATACAGCGCCCTTATCCAAGGCGAGGCAGACACCTTCCTCAAACCAAACGATCCCCGGCTCCGACTCAACACCCAAGTTACCGACATCGAGCATAGCTCCGACGGTGTTATCGTGCGTAACAGTGACGGCAGCTGCATCACCGCTGCGTACGCCATCTGCACATTCTCCGTCGGTGTGCTGCAGAACAGCGACGTCGATTTCGCCCCCGCCCTTCCGGATTGGAAGCAGACGGCAATTGAGAAATTCGCCATGGGCACATACACCAAGATCTTCATGCAATTCAACGAGACATTCTGGCCCGAGGACACGCAGTACTTCCTCTACGCCGACCCCACGACCCGCGGGTACTACCCTGTCTTCCAGTCCCTGTCAACAGAGGGTTTCCACCCAGGCTCAAACATCATCTTCGTCACCGTCGTCGAGAGCCAAGCGTACCGCGCAGAGCTCCAATCGGACGAAGAGACCAAGGAAGAAATCCTTGAAGTCCTCCGCGACATGTTCCCTGACAAGGAAATCCCCGACCCCATCGCTTTCGCCTACCCGCGTTGGACAAGTGAACCCTGGGCATACGGCAGTTACTCCAACTGGCCAGTTGGGACGACATTGGAGATGCATCAGAATCTGCGTGCGAATGTGGACCGCCTCTGGTTCGCAGGTGAAGCAACCAGCGCGCAGTACTTTGGGTTCCTGCACGGAGCGTGGTATGAAGGGCGCGAAGCAGGCGAGAACGTAGCGGCCTTGCTAAAGGATGAATGTGTCGAACTTTATGGGACTGAAACTTGCGGGGATAGGACGCATTATGATGTGCTGCATGGGACGAGCCCGGTCAAGTCATATACGGTGGAGAATGGGTGGCCAGTGAACAGTACTGATTTATAGCCGTGATAGTGTGGCCCCGACCTCGTTGGGCAGATTTCCAACACTGCATCATGATTTGCCTTTGTGTAGATAATGTTCATTCAGTTGGAAACCCATATGGGTCTCCCTAGACAATATATATAGTATTGCAACTCAAAAATGCTGCCCAAAAAAACACGGCGAATTAATACCCTACCTTGAAAAATAGTCACGTACCCTGCTACTTATCCCCTATATTAATGTCTCTATACACTGTAACTACAAGTAAATCCATAATTAAGCAAGAGATACAGATTCAAAAAGGATACATGAGCAGTACAACGAGGAAGACTAATTACTCGGCATTTCAATAACCCCCAGCTAATGTACGCAAATAATACCATAAATCCCTTAACTCCGGCCGGGTGGCCTAATGGTAAGGCGCCAGTTTTCGGTTACTGTGACACCCTCACACTGGAGATTGCGGGTTCGAGCCCCGTCTCGGTCATATCTTTTTAGTCATTAACTATTCTTTAAGTGGATTTAGACCCATTTCCTGATATTTTCAACCAGAGAAATTTTATATGATGTAACGGCCGGGTGGCCTAATGGTAAGGCGCCAGTTTTCGGTTGATATCTGAATACCATTACACTGGAGATTGCGGGTTCGAGCCCCGTCTCGGTCACTTTTTTTTTGCACTTTGCTTTTTGCGTACCTTGTAAAGCATTTTTGGGTTCTTGGTTATCTCACCCACCGGCCCCCCTGTTATGGTATTCTGTTGACGACGCCGGGGCAGGTTCTTCCTGCAATACCCACTACCACCGTGCTTTGAGACCTCCAGCTCCTTTCGTGGAGGCGCATGGAATACCTACGGGAAGACTCGCTAAAAAAGTAACACCAGACAGAGCAGGTCATATCTGCAAGGCATTGCAAAAAGTCAATGAGGAAGATTGCCTATAGAAGACCAAAGGGCCGAAGAACTACGAAAGGACAGTGTGTCCCATGTTGGCCTCCTGCCCGCGAACAAAAAAAAAGAAAATGTAATGACCCCTGCAATCTCTTGATTCGTAGTCAAGCGCCTTGCCATTGAAATTTTCTTGAGAGGCGGAGCTATCTAGTCGAGCGTTCTTCCTCTTTGGGAAGCGTGCCGGGTGCTAGGTTTGCGAGTGAGGAAGTACTTACCCTCCAGCTGAGTCTACAAAGAGGCGAACAATTCATCCAGGTACCCAGGGCAAGATTTCAATGGATAGACTGATCTACGTAGATGACTAGCAAACGATGAGACCAAACAATAGATTCATCAGCAAAAGAAGCCAAGGAAGCAGAACTATAACACTAAGTCTATAGGTATATACGACAAGACTCAAAAGGTAAACACCGTCTATCCCAGAACATTAGGTAAATTCATCACGCATCAATCCAAGAAACGAGTCATTTAATCAGCCTCATCGTCGGTATCGGCCGGCTTGGGAGTTCCCTTGGGACTGTTGAGCCTGTTGAAGTGGGTTAGTTTGAGTTACTTAATATGTTATTAGACAAAATGACTTACCATTCGATGTGACGAAGACGGCGGCGAGCTTCACGCTCCTTCAGCTGCGCACGAGTCATCTTCTTCTTCTTTCTCGCCTTGAACTTGAGTTCGCCTTGGTCCTCGGCGCCGGAGTTGACCGCTGAAGCGGCGGCGCTGTTGGCCAGGGAACTGGCTGCAGTGCTACCGGGCTGTGGAGTGGAAGAGGCGCTGTCCTCAAAGCGGTCCAGAGAAATGGCAGCGTTGGTGCGAGCGACGATCCGACCATCAGCAATGTGCAGTTGTTCTGGGCACAGAGCTCCGACGAATTCTTCATTGTGAGAAATCATAACAACACCACCCTTGAAGTCGCGAATAGCGACGGCGAGACCACCAAGCGAGTCACGATCCAAGAAGTTAGTGGGTTCGTCCAGCACGAGTAAGTGGGGGTTGTTCCACATGGCTCCGGCGAGGACAACCTTGACCTTCTGTCCACCGGAAAGGCCAGAGATTTCGTTGTGGTTGGCGATCTCGGGGTCTAGACCGACGTCCTCAAAGTGCTTAGCGATGATCTTGGGTTCCAAAACACGGAAACCAAGACCCTCACGAGAAGCCTCGTGGTCATCAAACTCTTGCACCATCTTGAAGAAACCAAGCTCAAGGAGGGTTTCGCGAGAGATCATGGTGTTGTGCTTTGGGAGAAGACCAACCCATTTACTGTGCGATGTTAGTTGCTGCAGGCCTTGTCGGCTATTGAGGGTACATACACTTCATATTGGAACGACTTCTTCCACTTCTGGCGACCGATCAATGTTTCAATGCGGCGAGGTCCACGGCCGTCGCCAAGGTCAACTGGCTTCTCTAACTGTGCCTTGTCCTCATCCGTGAGAATACGGGTCTGCTTGAGGAACACTTCACGATCATCTCCGTTGGCGTAACGCCACTGCAAGTACTGGCTAGGGGTTTTTTCCAAGTGCATCTCGACGTGCTCCAAGGCGTGCTGCTTGATGTAGCCGATACGCAGGTTGGGGTGCTTCTCTACCTTTCCGGTTTGGGGAATGGTTTCACCAGTCAACATCTTGATGAAAGTAGATTTACCCGCACCGTTTCCGCCGATGATAGCAACACGAGACGACAAAGTAAGCGACAAGGATGCATCAGACAGTGACGCCTTGCTGGCCCCTGGATAGGTGTAGGAGCAGTTGGTCATGCGCAAAATCGAACGGGTGTTGGACTTGATACCGGAAAGAATACCAGGGGGCGGGAACTTGAATTGAACGTTGGACGCCGACAGGGTATAGTAACTCTTTCCTTCAGGCTTGACCTTGACAAAACTGCGGTGGATTAGTTTCCATTCATACGATAATACAGACGGGAGGAAATGCTTACTCGGCCAGGTTTCCCTTGTAGCAAACCAGCTTCTTCTGTTCGTAGTGGTAGATGTCTGTACAGACTTCATCCAAGAAACTGGAGTCGTGACTGACGATCAGACTGGTGATATCGGTATGCTGCTTGAGATATTCCTGTAGCCACTTGACGTTGGCAACATCCAGATGGTTAGTAGGTTCGTCAAGAAGGAGCACATCGGCCTTCAGGAGCATGGCGCGAGCCAGAGCCAGCTTCATCTTCCAACCACCAGACAGGGAGCCGACTCCCTGCGATTGTCGGCCTTCGGGACCATCGGTAAAGCCGAATTCGAGCAAAACGCTGCGAATGTGCTCATCGCCCTCTGCAGCAATCTTGGGATCTTTCTTGACATAATCGAAAATGGTGAGGTCCGCGTCCTCTCCCTGGTTATGCTCAACAAAGCAGGTTCGGACCTCGTCTGGGGGTGGGAAACCCTCGAGCTTGTCGTTGGCAATGCTGCGCATGAGCGTTGACTTTCCGGCACCGTTACGCCCGCAAAGACCATAGCGGTGTCCCTTCAACAATCGCAGGTTTGTGTGCGACAGTAGCAGCATACCACCATAAGCGAGCGAGAAGTTGGCGTTGACGATTTCAACCTCATTAGGGTCATCTGGGATAGGCTTGCCAAACTTGCGCTCATCCTCTTCAACGTAGTGGGCCTGAACGGCGGCAGCAACTTGGTCGTGGACCTCCTCAGAAAGCAGACCGCGCAAATAAGGGCCGATACATCTGGGGATGCGATCATGCATGCGGCAGTTGACATCCTCACGAACCATCTCGGCGACATACGTCTTACCGAGTTGGAATAGGGTGACTGCATCAGGACGCGCCAGGCCGCCATGCTCCTGGATTTTGGTGTCAAGGATGGCAAGGACCTCGTCGGGGGTAACCTTGGCAATAGAGCCGGCGGCGATATCCTTGTCGCTCATGGCCTTTTCCATGACATCCATAGCGCGAGTGGCAAGCTCTCGAACCTCAGGAAGGGAAGCACGGTCCCTGACGGCCTGGACACCAGGCTTGAGCTTAGGCAAGAAAGTACGAGCCTCAGCAGGATCGTGAACCAGCTTTGTCAAGTTCTCTACAACAACGACGGTCTGACGCAGTGTCTCTTGAGGCGTGGAAGGTGCGTTAAGCGAGCGCTCCAATAGAGGTGTGAGTAGGGCCAGAACGGGAGAAGTAACGATGGCAACGAATGTAGTCTGCGACAACGCATGAATAGCCTTCTGCAGAGTTTGCTCAGATGGCTGTTCGATGGTCTTGATGAGGAGGGGAATGCGGGGTTCCACGTCGTCGTTGGACAGGAGAGTGGTGAGGGCGTTCATGGCCTTGCAGGCGCGCTTCACGACTTCATTTTTCAGATCGTGCATACCAGATTCAACCAAGGGGATGAGATCCTTCAAGGTCTTGCCCATGGCCTCGCGGAGGATATCTTTCTCCCGCTCCTGCTCTTGGGTACCCGAACCCATCTGCGCCTCAAGGGCCATCTTTTCGATGAGAGTGTAAGCGCCGACAAAACCCTGCCATTTACCGGATCCGCGGCTCAAATAGCTGGAAAGGGCGGGAAGTAGAGCATTGACCTTTGCTTCTGGCTTGAGGGCGATGTACAAGGCGTCGATGGCATATTGGGCAGAGTCGCGCACGACGGCGCCCTTATCTGCTAGAGAATCAAGGGCCAAGCCCAGAACACCACCGTCTTGGAGTAGAAAAATAACTTCACTGAGAGGGTGGGCCGGAGGGAAACGTTCGAGCAGAGCACCGAGAATCAGCATTGCACTTTCACGTTTGGCGCCATTTTTCTTGTCGAGAGCAGCCTTTTTGATCTCGGGAAGGATGGAGTTGTATGTATAGAAGGAAAAGGGGCCGACACTCTGAATAAGGAGGTTGGCCAGGGCATATGAGGCGTCAAGCGACTGTTGCGACTTTTCCGCATTGAATATAGTGTGTAAGAGGGAAGAAACTTCCTCGGCGGTAGGAGGAACGCCCGATGACGATTTAGGGACTATAGTAGGCATGGCTGGAGTGGTTTCGAGATGCGGCATTCTCTTGCACGTTCTATCTTTTATCTTTCCTCTGTTAGTCTCAGCTAGGAGGCTCAGGCTGAGGAGCAGACACACGGAGATGCAAATGCAGTCCTTCAAACTTTTGTGGGTATAAAGCAGCAAACAAGCAGAAAATATGACGGAGAAACCAGTAAAGAAACCCAATAAAGACAAGAGAAAACGCGAGGCTCCCGAACGACTGGGAGAAGAAGGTTGAGTGAGTGAGATCTGATCGAGGGGCACTGGGAAAATTTCCTGGCGATAAAGAAAATTTTACGCCTGAGGCAGCGGCGCCTTAAGTTATCGACCAATCAGGAACAAAAGGTAGAAAACTCTGAGCGCCCAATCAGACGATCGGAGGGCGGAATGTGGCGGACCTGGGCTGCTCTGTGGCTGTGCCTTTGTTTAGGCCTTATTCTTGAGGCATTATACCCCGTGATAGACCTTTCCGCTTTCGGGTTTACCCCGCACCTCACATGGGCCTATGGCCTCTTCTGCCCTCTACATGACAGAGTTCAGTCTTCTGCTTTAAGTAGTTATGTCTAGGACCTCAAGCTGGTTTAACTTATCAATGTTGTACATAGACCAATATAAACCGCATTATTGCTCTCGCCAGCCGTTCCCCATACTGGTTACCCCGTGATGGGGTTGCCGAACCCCTCATGTGATAGCCGAGCGATAAGTACTCCGTGCAACACCACCAATTCCTGTTCATCCACAGACGGAAAGAAAAAACGTATAGAAGAGTGTATATTATAGAAAAATTATGCCGACCTCGCCAGTCGTAAGTCCGAATTGAATCCTTCCGTAACTCGGAGGCATGGAAGTTGCTCATGTGCCGGAGATAGCCTCGGTCTGTTGCATCCCTCCCCGACACCGCGGCCAACCGAACCGCCTCACCACCGCCGAGCTGCATTTCGTCTTAATCTCACATCCCTCCCTGCAGCGCTCTTCTTTCCTTCCCCCTTCCTCTCCAGAGCTTCAATTCCTCTGTCCACTCATCTCTCTACAAAGTTTACTTCCAAGCAAGTCAGCCTCGCTTTGAAGATGGCTCTCCCCCTTCGCACCGCCCGCCATGCCTCTCGTCTAGCACAGGTAGTTATGCTCCGTCCAACCGACCGCAAGGAGAACCAACCCATTGAATTGAGTTAACAATGTTTCAATAGACAATTTCCCGCCGCGGTTATGCCACGGCCGAACCCGACCTCAAATCCGCCCTCAAGGCCGTCATCCCTGCCAAGCGGGAGCTCCTCGCTGAGGTGAAAAAGCAGGGCGATGAGGTCATCGGCGATGTCAAGGTTTCCAGCGTCATTGGAGGCATGCGTGGCCTCAAGAGCATGCTCTGGGAAGGTTCTGTTCTCGACGCCGACGAGGGCATTCGCTTCCATGGCAAGACCATCAAGGACTGCCAGAAGGAGCTACCCAAGGGCCCTACTGGCACTGAGATGCTCCCGGAGGCCATGTTCTGGCTGCTCTTGACCGGCCAAGTGCCATCTACCAGCCAGATCCGCGCCTTTTCTCGCCAGTTAGCTGAGGAATCGCACCTCCCTGACCACATCCTCGACCTGGCCAAATCGTTCCCCCGCGACATGCACCCTATGACCCAAATCTCGATTATTACCGCAGCTCTCAACACCGAGTCTAAATTTGCCAAACTCTACGAAAAGGGCATCAACAAGGCCGACTACTGGGAGCCCACATTCGACGATGCCATCTCCCTTCTCGCAAAGATCCCCCGTGTCGCGGCCCTCGTTTTCCGCCCGGACGAAGTGGACGTCGTCGGCAGACAGAAGCTCGACGCGGCCCAAGATTGGTCTTACAACTTCGCCGAGCTCCTGGGCAAGGGCGGCTCCCAGAACGGTGACTTCCATGACCTCCTCCGTCTCTATCTCGCTCTTCACGGAGACCATGAGGGCGGCAACGTTTCCGCCCACGCTACCCACCTCGTCGGCAGCGCCCTCAGCGACCCCTACCTCAGTTACTCCGCCGGTCTCCTCGGTCTTGCTGGCCCGCTCCACGGTCTCGCTGCGCAGGAAGTTCTTCGCTGGATCATCGCCATGCAGGACAAGATCGGCACCAAGTTTACCGACGAGGACGTCCGCACTTACCTCTGGGACACCCTCAAGTCTGGACGTGTTGTCCCCGGTTACGGCCACGGCGTGCTCCGCAAGCCTGACCCTCGCTTCCAGGCGTTGATGGACTTTGCGGCCACCCGCAAGGATGTTCTGGCCAACCCAGTCTTCCAGCTCGTCAAGAAGAACTCCGAGATCGCCCCTGGCGTTCTCACTGAGCATGGAAAGGTACCTCTCGCCCTAGTCTTCTATACCTGTGGCTCTGCTAATATCATACTCTAGACCAAGAACCCCCACCCCAACGTGGATGCCGCCTCCGGTGTTCTCTTCCACCACTACGGCTTCCAGCAGCCGCTGTACTACACAGTCACTTTCGGAGTCAGCCGTGCCCTGGGACCCCTGGCGCAGCTGGTCTGGGATCGCGCCCTGGGTCTCCCCATCGAGCGACCCAAGAGCATCAACCTGCTCGGTCTGAAAAAGTAAACGCTCCGTCTTTTTGTTTTTAATGATACTCTGTTATGTACTCCGTAGCTTGCAATCAATTAGTTAGTTCAATAGACTAGATCATAGAGTCTACTCCTGCGCATATACTTGTAATCGTATTTACATAACATCTAGCTGGTAGGAAGGCGAAAGCCATTTGCCTGGCCTAGCCTACCCTATATATAAACCCTGCCCCGAAGCATAAACCTATAACCTAACCGTCCCATCAACGATCGACCCCCACTCAGCGCCCCCGAACGGCTTATACCCGTCGTCCTCTGGCAACAGCCAAAAAAACCGATCGTCCTTACCCTCACTCACCTTACTCCCAAGCTTCCCCGGATCAACCCCTTCCTCACGCAACGCTACCTTCCCCTGCTTATGGTTGTCCGTGTGCGTCGAGTTCTCCACAACGCGCAGGAACACTGGCACAGCGTACTTGGGGAGTCGGGCACGCAAGAACCGAGCTAAGTCTTTGAGGTCGGCACCTGTGGTTCCCTGTCTGAGTTGGAGAGCGGCGCAACCCGCACGGCCTTCATGGCTGGGGACTGTGACGCCGTAGACATTTGCCTCGAGGATGGCTGGGTATGCGCCGAGGATTTCGGAGACCTCGGCTGTTGCGCTGTTCGTAATATTTGTTAGCATTTTCCCTTTTAAATGCATTGGTGAAGAGTTAAGCGACGTACACGTTCTCACTCTTCCACCGGAAGGTGTCGCCTAGTCGATCTAGGAAGTACCACCGTCCGTCCGATTGTCGTCTGAGTGCATCACCAGAACGGTAGTAGATATCTCCCTTCTTGAAAACGTCTCGGATAAATTTCTTGTTCGTGGCTTCTTCGTTCGCCCAGTAACCCTGGAATGCTTCTTTCCCTGGGACATTGACGAGTATTTCACCACCGACTTCATACGGGGCACGAACCACAAGCCCTGTAGCTGGGTCTCGAAGTACATCCCCCGTATTCGGATCAATCACGACAGGAACGAAAGTGTTATTCATTAGTAGCCGGACAATTAGACCATGGTGTCCCACGCTGCCAGCCGTAAAGGGTCCCTTGTTATAGTTAAACAGCGCGAATATGCCCTCCGTACTGTTAAAGAACTCCCCGACCTCGGGCACATTAAAACGCTCTCTGAAGCGCTCCCAGATATCAGGTCTCAGCCCGTTCCCATACATAATTCGCACGCGGTGCTCTTTGTCCAGTGCCGACGACGGCGCCGCAAGCAGATACCGCGCTGCTTCGCCCACATACACAAAGGCCGTGGCGTCCGAGTCCCGGATGTCTTTCCAGAACTGTCGCACGCTGAACTTGCGCCCAATCGCTATCGATACCCCTGTACTCAGGCACGTAATAAGCGATATTGCAGACGTTCCGTGGTACAGCGGCATGCACGAGTACCATCTATCACCGTCCGGCCCGTCCGTATCACCCATCATATCACGGCGCAGGACAAACGTCTGGTACAGCCTCGACACGGTGTACGCGCATCCTTTCGGATTACCCGTTGTCCCAGACGTATACAGCAGGATGGACGGGTACTCCCCGGGGGTATCCAACGCCAACGCCCCCTCCTCAGGAACAGTTCCAGGGAATCTCGGGATCACATCGACATTGAGCTTCTCATCAACAACAACAATCTCCATCCCCAACTCCCCACCAAGCACCTCCTGCACACCCTCAATCCGCTCGCGACACCCTGAATCATCATCAACAAGCACCAGTCTCGCCCCACTAATTCGCAAGCAATGCAGCAGTGCATCTCCCGTAAGGTTATAATTAATCGCCGCCGGTGCACACCCCAAACTCCACAGCCCCAGCCACGCAAACACAAACTCCGGTCTATTCTGTAAATAGAGGGCGACGAGCTCGCCGCGCTTCACGCCCTTTGAGAGAAAAAAGTGCGCGTACTGGCATGCTCGCTCGTATGTCTCGCGGTATGTGTATGTGCCTTCGCGCGACCAGATTGCCAGCATATCCGGGTATTTGGAAACTGATGCGTCGAAGACATACCAGGCGTTTAGCTTGCCTTTAGCTGCTTCTTGGTCATGGCGCCGGAAGGAGCGTTTGGCGATCAGGAGGCTTTTGACGTCTTTTGCTATGTGGAATTTGGCGTTGAGGTACGCGGCTAGTGTTACGGAGGCGGCGGTTGCTAAGTTAGTATAGAATTGATTAGTACGCATTTTCTTGTTCTGGATAATAACTGTATGTAAGGGTGAAGGTACCTAGAGCCATCTGGACGAATTATTGATTAATTCTCTGCTGCTGAGCCTGACTTGACCGGAGACAGAGCGAGAGAAGTCGAAGCGCAGGTTATTAAGCGAGCTGGACGAGATGCGGAGAGATCAAAGAAATAGCCGTGAACCGTCTTTGATCCTCGGCTTGTCTCCGCATTTGCGCTGCGTGGAGAATCGGCTCTCTTGTGACTGGGACTCTGATTGGGCTGGGATGTGGGTTTGTTGCTTGTCTGTCCCAGTGAAATGGAACCAAGATGCGGAGTAATTGCGGTCGTTATTGTTGGTTGGTTCGTTTGCAGGTGTCGCTCTTGACGGGGCTCTTGACTTCAACGGCGCAGGACATACAGCAGACTTCCCAGTGGAAGAACTACTCTGGAATAAAGTATACGAATCTCATTATTACATTTGGATTGATTATTACTTCTGGATTGTTGGACGCCCTTGTCGTATCTAAATAGTATTCGGTGCCATGTGAAAACAACTATATGCAGATCTAGTTATATAGTTCTATACAAAACCGGTCTAGTTATCAGCAAAAAGATCGCTATTCATATACTTTAACCCCGTATCACAAGCAACAGTCACCACCGTCTTCCCAGGTCCCAGCTCCTTCGCCAACGCAACCGCAGCAACAACATTCAGCCCCGTCGACGTCCCAACCAGAATGCCCTCCTCCCTCGCAAGCCGACGACACATTGCCCGCCCCTCCTCCTCCGAGATCCCCCTCGCTTCATCATATAGAGCTTCATCCAAATGCGGCGGCACAAACCCCGGCGCAATCCCCTCAACACCATGCACACCAGCCCTCCCCTCCGTCATCACCGGCGACGACGCCGGTTCAAGAACCACAACCTTAGTCTGCCCTCCTTGCTCCTTCTTCAAAACCCTCGACACCCCCATAACCATCCCTGCACTTCCCGCCGCGCCACAAAACGCATCAATCCCATCCGGAAACTGCTGCACCAACTCCCTCCCTAGCCCCTCATACCCCTGCAACGCATCCGCATTCCGAAACTGATTCGTATAGTAATGCTCCTTCTCATCAGACTCAACAACGGCCTTCGCGCGCCTCATCATCTCAGGGAAAAGCTCCTTCGTAATCTTACCCCCAGGACAAGGGACAAGATCCACATCGGCGCCAAAGGCCTGCATCGTCCGGATCTTCTCCTGCGCAAAGACATCCGAGCTCACAACGTGGAACTTGTACCCCTTTACCGCGCAGATGAAGGCCAGGGAAGACCCTGTGCTCCCGCCTGTTGCTTCGACGACTGTCATGCCGGGCTTTAGGTCGCCGCGGCGCTCGGCAGCTTCGAGCATGGATTGCGCCATGCGGTCTTTGTAGGAGCCTGTGGGGTTGGTTGATTCGAGCTTGAGGTATATGGAGGCGTGGGTGGAGGTGTTTGGGTTTATGTTGGCGAGGTGGAGGACTGGGGTGTTCCCAATTGTGGCGAGGGAGGTAGTTGATGGTGGGGGTGGGGGAAGAGGCATTTTGGTGTTTTTCGAGAATTCGTGTTGGATTTGGGAGTGGGATTGGTGAGGGTGGTGACTGTAGATTTCTACCACTGAGTTAATGGACAGAAGAAGTCTGTTTCTTCTGAGTCACGACTCACCAGCATGTAAGTTAGTAATCGTCGATGCGAAGACTAAGTGGGACCGGGATAGCGAAATCAAGTGCTTAAAAACGACGGTGATGCTAAAAATACTCAACACTAGCTCCTGGGGCTGAAAAAGGCTACCAATTATAGTTTACACAGCTATCTGGTCTTCTCATCCTGGGGTGTTATTCCCGAGTAATTGGAGCAATCTTTGAACATACTGCTCTGCGGGCACGTTCTCATTTTAGACTATAGCTAAGCCTGCTTAAAGAATTGTTTCATACCTTCAACTGGTTTCATTCAAACGTAATATGTAGATTTAGCTTCGGAATGTCAGCATATGTGAAATTGGAGCGCTGTGAGCCTTCCCAGAAGTACAGTCTACTTGGCCGGCTGGTATACACTCATTTCAAACCCATTGGTAAAAGGAAGGGTTGTATTCCGGAAGCCATTCTCAGGATTCCTCAAATAAGCCAGCAGATCTGCATAGCCCTCAGCACCAGAGATGGTGTTATCGGCGAGTATAACTGCGCCAGGTCGAAGGTGAGGCTGGACTATCTTCACCGTCGGCAGAGCAAGTGGACACCAGACTAGATCGGATGCTTAGCACGAGACCACACCTACATACCTAGGGGTATTGGGGTGTAAGCTTACTGTCGAGTAGAAGAAGATCAACCTGCTGCGGTAACCCTGTCTTAAGAGTCTCGAGCAAATCACCCTCGCGCAGGTCAATCTCGCGACTCACCATATCCCCACACTCAGCCCAGTACTTGCGCGCAACCTCGGCCTTCTGCGCCTCCTTCTCTGTCGCGATCACGACTCCCGACTTGCCGGTTGCGGCCTTGGTCCTGGAAACCGCAAGCGCGAGATAGATGGTGCTGACGCCGAAGCTGGTGCCTGCTTCAATGACGTTGGTTGCGCCCATCGCCGTTATGAGCTGGTACATGAATTGGCACTTGTCTTCATCTAGTGCGATGAATTTATCGAGCATGAGCTGGTCAAAGGCGCTTCGGGGCTCGGAGCCATCATTCTTGTTGTTGAGCTCGTCTTGGACGTCTGTGGAGATTACCTTGCCATTCTTCTTGGAGATTGCGGCTTCTTGTTCGAGCGAGATGCGGTGGAGCTTGGAGAGAAGCTGGAGGATGTGCTCTGGGGCATCTACTGGAGATGGAGTAGACATGTTGATATTCAAAAGGAAGGGGCAGTTGATTGAAGTGAGTCGGTTGTCCGGTTTAGTTGACGGACGTGAAGGTGTTGGTGACTTCTTTATGTTGCAGTCAAGTGGGGAAGATCGATAAGTCGAGTGGAGCTCTCTCTTCACAACGAACAGTGAGTCACTGTTGACTGCATAGATCCAGACCACAAATCAGACGAGGTCGGATATGACGGAGACTCCAACGCTGCTACCTAGCGGCATCTTCCGACTAGCCGACTGAATGGATAGGATAAACGAATACCCTATCCAGCACACGAGGGGAGATATAATACTCTGTCCCCGTCATTCCCCCAGTCTGCTTAAGCCAGTCCAACACATCGCTCCAGCATCGAAAACCCGTGATTTCGGATTGGATGAGCTATGGATTCGGTGACTGCCATCATTTTGGACTCTGAACCACGCTGCTGTCCATGGGGCTGTCCGAAAGGACCCAATACCCCAAAGACGGCGTACATCGTACCTGGATCCGCAATGCCCCCAATTGCATAATCTGCAATTAACGACGACGAATATTGAGGGAAAGAGAGAAAAGAAGCATGAGGGAACCACGGAGGAAAGAGACGGAGCCTGTGTGACCTGACGCCATCTGGTCAACTCTCAGCTTGAATTTCTTTGTGTCCGTCCGTGTCTCCATCATGTCCGCTTATCCACCTGATGGAACCGCTTCGGAGGCCTACGGTAATTCATAACATCCTCGCCTGGGAATCCTCCAGAAGACACGTCCGGCGAGGCGACTAATATTACCTCTGCCAGGAATATGTTATCTGCCAGACCATCCATATTCGTTTCGTCTCGTTTGGCTTTGGCCTCCGATCTACCACATCATTGCAAATAGCCCAGACACATTTTGCCATCCAGGGCGAATCCTGTCTTCGTTCACGCGGGGTAGTCTGAAACGGAACAGACGCCAGGCTTGGCCAGCCGGACGGGACCCCAATCTCGGCGGACCGCAAAAATGGCCAATCGAAGTCAACAAAATGCATTCTACTCTTTCACAGTTGCTGAAGGCTGGCTAAGGCCTCTTGGCTTGGAACTACGTTTTTCCCACTGAATAATCTATGGCACGCTCGCGGGGTCGTCAACTTTATGGGCACTGGCGGCCAACGGTTGCATATCCTTTAGCCCAAAGTACATGCCTTTGCTGGTGATGTAGATATTCCGCCGACCTCCTCATCTCCGCTGTGGACATTGGCTCCGCGGAGTACAGACTCGCACCCGTCTGTTGAGAAGAAGCTGATTGAGCGGATGACGTTCTGGCTCAACAAGTACAACAAGGGTTCCGATCCTCGAACCTCATCGCTCCATGCCAAGGATATCACACAAAAACCCCAAAATCCATGGATCGAGAAGACCCGAGAATGTCCCGGACGAAGACTCAGCTAGAAAATCCCGCATGATGGGATTTCGACTTGGCGGCGTCGTGTTTTCGTGGATCCAAGACCTCCGGCATATTGGCATCAGCCACACAACAAAGCAAAGTTAATTTATAGAGGAGACCAAGGAGAAGATATAGCTTGTTGGCGGACTTTGCTTCTCCAATTCCGGACATGTTATGTCCGCATGGCCTTTGCTTCGGCCTGGCCGTCAGCCAAGCACGGGAGTGACGAGGCTGTGGTCTTGGAAACTGGATACCAACCACTTTGCGTCCATACAGGCATCAATTCCCCTCGGAGTTCCCTTTTTCGACAAGCCTTGGGTCTGATGCTTCCCCTCCTCAAGAGTCTGCTTCCCCCTAGAAGCCGTGTCCTAAGGCGCCCAAGAGATGCTGCGCGTGGACATAGTAGGACCCTTACGTCTTATTGGGTCTCGTTTGCTTGGGTTTCATCCTGGGCTTGATATGCCAAGCAAGCTGATCAAACTGGGGAACGTTATTCTCGTGCGGGGTGACATGTCTGGGGAAAACAAGGAGGTGCGACGATATCACAAGAGGACAGAGGGCAGAAACGGAAAATCAATGGGGGGTATAAAGCGGGCGCGTCTGTCATGCTGATTAGGAGTGGGAAGCCCTTGAGAAAATCTCCATATTCCATTCCCAGATCCTCTCTGCATACTCGCGACGACACCATGTCCGAAAAGAAAGCTCCTCAGGATATCGGTGACGAAAAGCCCGAGGCTCTGCACCGTGAAGATACCCTCGGCGATGCAAAGCAGCAGCAACTCCCACGAGATGGTGATTACTCTGGCGCACGCAAGAAGACCGACCCAGCTGAAATCCGCTTGGTGCGCAAACTCGATATGTGGATCATGCCTATTCTTTGGTTGATGTACTGGCTAAACTACCTCGACCGCAATGCCATTGCCCTGGCTAGGCTGAATGACCTCGAAGAGGATTTGAATCTTTCCTCATCTCAATACCAAACCTGCGTTTCAATCCTCTTTGTTGGGTATATCCTCGGGCAGGTCCCTAGTAGTAAGTGTTTCGGGAATATGGAAAACGCACTAGCACTGACTCCAGGATAGACATGTTGATCACGCGGCTGAGGCCATCATTGTACATGTCCGGGGCCATGGCTGCATGGGCTGTGGTCAGTGCGCTTACTGCGCTGGCCAAAAACTTTACAGGCCTCCTGCTAGTTCGGTTCTTCCTGGGTCTTACGGAAACCCCTTACTACCCCGGTGCCTTGTACATGCTTTCTATCTTTTACACACGCAAAGAAATTGCAACACGCATCTCCATTCTCTATACAGGCAACATTCTTGCCACAGCCTTTGCTGGCCTTATTGCCGCCGGTATCTTCCATGGTATGGATGATCTTGCCGGGATTACTGGCTGGCAGTGGCTCTTCATTCTCCAGGGTGCGGTCACCTTCGTCGTTGCCGTTGGTGCTGTCTTCGTACTACCAGATGACCCTCTCAATACCAAGTGGCTCAACCAGGAAGAACGCCAACTCGCCCATGACCGCATCCTCGCTGATACCGTTGGTGCCCGACACCAAACCAGCACGTTCAGCGGTGTGAAGGAGGCCGCTCGCGACCCCCGTGTTTGGCTCTTCGCCTTTATGCAGCACATGCATCTAGCAGCCAACGGGTTCAAGAACTTCTTCCCAACGGCCGTCGAGACTCTAGGTTTCAATACAACCATCACCCTAGTCCTCACTTGCCCACCATATCTCATTGCAGGGTTCATATCAGTGTTCTGGTCATGGAGCTCCGGCCGCTTTAATGAGCGAACCTGGCACATTACCATCGCCAAAGCTGTCGCCATCTTCGGCTTCGTGCTCGGCTGCGCGACCCTAAATACCGGCGCAAGATACTTCGCCATGATTGTTTTTTCGATAGGAACTTACGCAGGTACGTCCTACACCTGAACACAGTGCAAATAATCTAAATGAGACATTGACTAACTAACACCTGATAGTCAACTCAGTTATCCTCGGCTGGGTCTCAAGTACCTGCGGCCAGACAAAGGAAAAGAAGGCGTCGGCGCTGGCCATCGTCAACACATGTGCCAATGTTTCATTCATTTGGACTCCGGTATGTCGCCTCGTTACTTAACTCAAACTGTAGTAATAGCTGTGCAGCAATTCCTTGCTAATCCGCACTGCCTAGTACCTCTGGCCGTCCTCCGATGAACCCCGCTATACAATCGCCATGTCTTCAAGCGCTGCATTCTCAATCACCTGTGCTGCCTGTGCTTGGATTATGAGATTTTTGCTTATGCGCGCGAACCGCAAGATCCGTCTGACGAGTGATGAGTCGGTCTTGTATTACGCTTACTAGTATGTAGTTGATTTACTCGGTTAGTAGATATTGCCGTGGAAGGAGCGAAGGGGGCCATGGGCTTTGCTTTTACCTACTTTACTAGAACTCTTCGTCAATAACAACCACCTGTGACCAAGCAAGCATCGTTACTAGCGGCTGTAATACCGATACTCAATGAAAGGTAGCACCCAAAGTCATTCTTTTCTATTCTTCAAAAGTATATACGTACTAGGTTAGTGGGCTGCAGGTTATATTTTGGACCTTGGACCATGGTTCAACACAACTGAGCAGGGAGGAGCTTTTTCGATTCTTTTTGTTATTTTACATTTCACCTCTTTGCACAGTGGAGAGGTCTGATATGGTATATTAAGATAAGGACACAAGAACAGTATTTAAACCCGAAAGAAATAATGAAAGGTGTTTGTGGCCATGGTTGAATCCACGATCCAACGTACGATATTAATATACTCTAACAAACTGCGCACGCACATCAGTTAGCAGAGGAACCACCAAAAGGAAGAAGCAGGGCAAGCTCACCTAGGAAAAACAAAGGAAAATCGCCGACGACTCAACAAAACGACCATGTCCGGAACGCGATTCTAGGGCCTACCTAGAGCGGGCGGGCGAACGGACGAACGAACCTTCGCAGCTGCCTTCACAAGGGAATTCCACTATCATTCTCATTTACCTTATCAAGAATCGCCTCACAGCAACCCCAAATACGACGCCAGTTCTTAAGGCTGTTCCAGTAGGGGCAGATCTGTTCGTCTTCGCCGGGAGGGCCCTGGTCTCCATGTGGCCATGGACGAGACACATCCTCAAGCCTGCACAGGAGGCGGTAGTAGTTGACCGGCACACGAGGCCAGATCAGATCGCCGTGAAAACGGGCAAGATAGCCGAAGCGACCATGTCCCAAACGCGTTTTCCAGAACGAATTGGGCAGGTATCTGGTTGCGTTGCAGATGGCGCGGCTTGCAAGGCTCAGATTGTGTACGTCCTTGGTGGGGAGGAGCTCTATGATCGTGTGTTGCAGTTCAAGGGGGAGCCTTTTGAAGCGGTCCTTTTTTTTGGTGTCCTCTTCAGTGGTGGTGGATTGTTTGACTTCTTCCTTCAATTTGAGGGGTCCCCAAATTGGGCTTCGCATTGCTACTATCTTGGGGTGGGCCGCGTAGTAGAGGAGAGAACCTACGTTTGTGTATATCCCGGGATCGGTGACGAGCCACTGAGGGGGAAGTGAGGTGTTAGATAGGTATCTCCGACCATGGACGGCTTGCAGATAACATACCTCGAACCCATACAGTGCTTCCCATCTATCAGAACCCTGGAATCCGTGCACGCCGCCACCGTAGAGCCTGCTGTCCTTCCAATCAATGACCTTTCCAGGGCTGGTAACAGCGAATCTTTTCATTACCATGAAAAGACGCTCGAGGGTCAATTGAGGCTGCTTTTTGCAGGAGTTGCTTCGAGCAAGGGACAGGATACGGAGACAACAATCGTGCACTAAGAATCCGTCTCTGTTGGGGCACTTGTCGGAGGTGTTGGGAAAGTGGACGAGTCCCTCATACTCGTCGTATTCGCCCTGGATATCTGGTTAGCATCGAGAAAGAATGTTAAACAGGGGATATATCCTCTTACGATTGGGGTCAGATAGGCGCCAGACTGCGAGCCTGTGGCAGGGCCGATTCCGTCATTGTTCGTAAAGGGACAGATCATCACCACTCTATCGAGCCACTGGACTTATGATTAGAACCTAGAAGGCTGGGTCGAAGTGAACAAGGGACTTACTGCGATATCTCCCTCTAAGAGAACTTGGCTATCATATCCGAACTTACTCGGGCAATCGGCATCCTCACAATCATCCCCAATGCAGTCACACTCGTCCTCATAGCACCTCTGGAGATCATCGCCATCACTCGCTAAGGAAGCTTTGCGCAGATCCAAAGAGGTAGCTGGGCCACCGCAAATGCAACAGTAGTGCATTTTCCCGTGGTTGTTGAAGCTTCGACGAACTTCCATCCGAGACGTAGCTGCGAATGGGGGAAGAAAGGAAGAAGGCGACCGGGGGGACCAAGGGAGGTTTTTTATCTTCAGCGTGAGGGGGGCCAGGAGAGAAAACTCTGCCTGCCTGTGTGAATGGCGACGATGCGATTTTCATGGCGACGTTGCGTTGAGGTTGGGTTGCGTTCATGGTCTCAGCTGTTTCAAGATGGTTGTAAAGGCAGCATTCGTGGATACTTTTGGATGTGTTTTGATTGGTGCCGAGCACACCCTTTGCATTCACTGCTCTGCATAAACAGGATGTATAAGTTTTCTATTGGAGGGAGGCACAAAGTAGTGCATAATAGTCTTGATAAGCTTTGTCATGCTTTAATTTAAGACCAGCACTGGGCTCTCCATCTTCTTTGTTGTCTACATTGATGGGTGCATGTCGCCGTAAAGGCCATAGCAGCATATGGCTACCTCATACCCCCTGCCCAGCGAGATATCCAACAAGCCTTCGACATACAAATAACAGTAACTTATGTAAAATCCGTAAATTCTTTCTGAGGAACCAAGCTCTCATGGACACCTCGTTCGTTCTCCCCGGTCGATTTCCAGGACCATGCCTTATCCTTTTCAGGTCCGTTGCCGACCCCTTGAAGGACGTTGACCACGTACTTTCCAATTGTGGGTAGAAACTTGTAACAGTGGAATGATCCTCCCACGGCGAAGTACAGGTTTGCTAATCGTGAGTCAGGATGTCGGCTGATTAGCGGGTGTTGGCTTGCCGAAATCGAATCCCAGCAGAGGCGATAGTAATCCGGCTTTCGCTCATTTGCAAGGAGCTGAGGAATACGGGCGTTAACTGCGGCAATGGAATCTTCCTGGAGTCCTCGTGGGGCGTTGAACTGGTCCTCCACTGGGATAGATATCTCATGACCGCTTGCCGTCCGAACCGTATTCTTGAAGGAGGTTGTGCTGGTGAACTTCAATATTCCTGTGGATGTAGGAGGAATGACCTCGCCTGCGAGTATTAGTCGATGCGCATCGCTAGCATAGAGGATACTCCATAATATATCGCACCTTGTCCCCCATATACAAACACTGGCAGCTTCGAGTACAATTCCCTCTCTTCATCCGAGAGCTGGAAATGAGGCACACAGACCCCGGCAGCAGAAACCTGCTGCTCCACTCGAGCTCCACGCTCAAGATGCAAGGAGTCCTCCAGTGAAGACAACAGTGTGCTCGTCCAAGCCCCAGTCGCGAGCACAACTTTGTCCGCCCCAAGTACTTTTCCGGCTTCAGTTTCGACACCCTGCACTGCACCTCCATCCGAAGACAAAACAATTCGTTTTGCCTCCGCGCTCTCATACCTAATACCTAGCTTGACGGCCTCCTGAAGCATTAATTGCAGTGCTTTCCCAGCATCAGCCCAACCAGCCGACTGGTTAAAATAGTACGACCCAAACGGCGTACAGTCCGTCCGGTTTAGAACACCGCCCCACGCCCGACGGACTTCATCTTCGGTCATATCATTGAGCGCAGAATCGTGGTTATGGCTACTATTTCGGAAATTCCCCCGGATACGCCGTGGAATGTCGCTCCCTTTCTCGTCCATGGCTATCCACCCGGACTGGTGGTAGACTCCAGCATCATGGAAGAATGGGTGTGATTTCCAGGCTGAGATGGCTTCGAAGCCTAGTTCCATATACAGTTGGTTGGAGTAGTCTGCGCGGATGATCTTGTTGATGTCGGACGATGCCGCGAGAGTGTTGTTGGATGGAGGGGCAGCTCGATCTAAGAGAATGATGCGGGAGGGGTCGGTGGCTTGCTGCGCGAGGTGATAAGCTGTGCTGACGCCGAAAATCCCCGCGCCTACGATGAGAATTGTTTCTTGTTCCATGGTTCTTTGGTCTTGAGGTGTGTTTGATGGTGTTGAGATGGGTGGAGGTTGGAACGTGGGAGTCGTGGGCGGTGGTTGTCTTATTAATACCTAGTAGACTACTGTTGGGGTCACTCTGTACGTAGCTATAGCTACATAGCGAGTGAAGACGACAATATAATATATTAAACAATGTACGGCTTGACAATAAGCATTTTGACAATAGAAGGTGTAGAGCTCCAAGAAAGGTTATCTGAAGGCGGGCCATGGACCGTAGAAGTTAATGTAATGCAGATGAATGAACACATGACGTTGAGAGTCCATGATGCAATTCCTCTGTCTCTTTCTGATCTCAAACTAATTACACTGGAAATTGATGCATATTAACGTTGAGAATATAAGCGCATAAGAGCCATTATGGAAACCGAGCTCCGCCATTGTCCCTTCTTTTGGATCCTTGATTATGCACTCCTCCCCTTTCGTCATATTTTCCTGGAGACTCGTGAAGCGACAAACGATGGCCCATCACAGACTATGAAGATCCCGGATGAAGCCTACGAAGAGACATATGTGCTCTTCGCCCAGCTAATGCTCCCCCTACCGTTGCCAAGGAAATCTTTGAGATTTGAGAGTCGAGTTATTGCTCTGCGTAAAGATGTCCACAAAAGATGTCGTTTAATGGGATTGACGTGTCGGCGAGAGATACAGCAATTCTTTGTTGAGTTGAGATCCATCGCTTCAACAACCGATTACGATACTGGAAACGATATTCCGATGAGCGGTTTACCGGAGGAGTTCAAGTATGCAGGAGTAGTATCGAGAAAGCCGGTAGAGGGAGACTGTGGGATCTGCCTCTCTCCACTGGAAATTCCGACAAATGTACCGTCACGGAGTGTCAGGATCGGAAATAGTCTTCACTATGTTGGTAATTCCGGCAAAAATCACTTGGTTTGGTGTAAAGCACGTTGTGGAGCCAATTATCACGTCGACTGCTTCAACAAATGGAGTAAGCATTTCAAGCGCCACATGCCCGTCACCTGTCCTTTATGCCGGACATACTGGGAAAGGTGAATACTTTTTGCCGGGTTGTCCCTTTGAGCTGAGAGTCCTTCTGTGATGGAATCATGGCTTCACACCTCTATTGTCGAAGTCAAATGAAGTATTTCGCTTCTTCATCGAAAACAGTATGATAATCTCGGAACAGTTTCAGGATAATCTTATAATCGAGCTGTTTTCTTTTCCGTTTGGTGTAGCCAAGATTCAATGACCTCTATAAGACCATCGACTTCTTCCACCGTGTTCCCTGCATGCAGACATACCCGTACACGCTCTTTGCCTGCTGGAACAGTGGGCGACATGATTGCACGAACGGTATATCCCTCGCGCTGACAAACACCGGCGAGCTCTCGAGGCACCCGACTGCGAAGTGAAAATATTGGTGAATTAGAGAAATGGTCGACTTCGATTGCTGACGAACCCCAGGAGCCGAGACTGTCCAATTGAGTTCGGAAATACGCAATTAATCGTCCAAGTTTGCGCTGGAGCTAAAATATTAGTTAGCATATATTTAACAGGATTACAAGGTGCTTTGCTTGCACGAAGGTATTAGAAGATCACACCTGTTCAGTCTCTCCTTCAGCGAGTAACTCATAGGCAGCACGGATGGAAGCAAGGAAGGGGAACCCTAAGGCAGTCGTGTAGATCAAGCTCCGGGCGTAATTGATCAGATAATCCCTAGTATCTGGGCAGCAGAGGACGATTGCTATGGCTGTCAGTACCAGCACTCCAATGACTAGGCGCGGGTCTTACCTCCGTGACTTGCCAAAGCCTTGCCAAACGTATGTGTCCGAATGAACATGCGGTCTTCTAGCCCCAAATCCTGAACAACCCCAGAACCGCGTGGGCCAAAGACACCGGTCGCGTGGGCTTCATCCACAATGAAGTATCCGTTTTTATTAGGGAGAAGCCGATCCACGACCTTTACGAATTCACGGATAGGCGCAACATCGCCGTCCATGCTGTAGACAGACTCAATTGCAACAAAGACGTTTTGGTGGCCCTCACGAAGCTGAGGATCCACCATAAGTTCCGCTTGAAGCACTGTTTCCAGGTCAGCAGGAGAACTGTGACCAAACTTGACGCGCTTCCGTGCTCGCGAGAGTCGCATGCCTTCATGCGCACTCGCATGGATAAGCTCATCGTACACAATCAGGTCACCCGGCTGAGGTATGCTTGAGAAAACGCCGACATTTGCATCATAGCCAGAATTGAACAGAAGTCCACTTGGGGCGTTATGGAAAGCGGCGATGAAATCTTCCAGCTCCTCGGTGTAAGTCGAGTTTCCATCTAGAAGCCGCGATCCTCCACTAGCAAATGGGTACAACGGTGGTGCCTGTTGGAGAAGATCTAGAAACCGTGTTCGGAAGGCTGGTGCTGTTGACAATGACAAGAAATCGTTTGAGGAGAAGTCCACGGAAGACGGAGGGAGAACCGTGAGCTTTCGACGGCACAACTTGTTTTCCCGTTGACGCAGTGCCTGACGCAGGGAGTCACGTAGGCATTTTGGAGAGGAAGCACCCATTTGGATCCAACTATTGAAGCCAATTTGAGCAAGCAGAAACCAAAGAGCTGAATGAAACGGGAAGTGGGCAAAAAAAGAATGAAAAAAAAAGAATGAATGACAGAAGCTTTTGTCGGATGGTTGACAATGTTCAGGTACGCCTTTTCTGACCCATCACACGATCCAAATTTCGTCAGTTATAGAAGCATTAACTATAATAGCCGGAGTACAGCGAAACCGGCGACGGGGTGGTGAACCGGTTCCTGAATTGAGTCAATTTTGGGTTTCAACAAGTCCGCAAAAGAAATCAACTCGGCGGGGATTCAGGTTGATCTGTTGGGATTGCCGGTGGGGGGATGGGCCCGGACTCCCTGAAGGGCAGGCAAGCCCGGCAGCACTTAATTCTGGGCCTCGGTCTTCTGTCTTCCTGTAAATCCCATCAACTTGATGGACGCCTGAACAGGAGCTCTATCCACCCATCCATTTGATCGCTTTGTTTCCCGGTGTGAACTAGACCATCCAGGTTTCGTCATTACATCAGACCTTCTCGGTCGCAACCGCTGCCGTAGCTTTCACCGACGAACATCTTGTTTTGAGCTCTATGATGCCTTAAATTTTTAGCATATACGCAGTCTCCCTCGAGGAAGTCCAAGCTCACCATCATGGCGCCCGTTGGTGCCGCGCTCTGGCGCTCTCTCCGCGCCCACCAGGTATACGGTGCGAACACCGACGTAGGCAAGACCATTGTGTCGACTATTCTCTGCAATGCTGTCAATCGCCTCAAGACCAACGAACAGTCGGCATTTCTGAAGCCTGTTTCAACAGGCCCGCTGGACGACGCGGATGACAGGTAAGATCAATTCACTTTAGTGGGTGAAGATTATCAACTCAACGCGTGACCTCAGGCATCTGCAACGCCATGCTCGCGGCACCTTGACAAAATGCCTCTACCAATTCGATGAGCCTGTCAGTCCGCATATTGCAGCCCAGCAGAAGAACTTCACGGTATGAGGCCCAGTCCCGTGTTTTATCTTCAGGCAACATACTGAAGCCAGCAGATTCCCCGGGATGACGATATCCTCTCCTCAATTCACAAGACCCTTTCCGGCTGGGCCGATGATGGAGTCAATTTCGCTCTGGTCGAAACGGCCGGCGGTGTTCATTCACCAGGCCCCAATGGGAACTCCCAGGCTGATCTCTACCGGCCTCTTCGGCTGCCGATTATTCTGGTCGCTGACTCTCGCCTCGGTGGAATATCGTCATCCATATCCGCCTATGAATCCCTTTTGATGCGGGGCTACGACATTCACTCTGTACTTCTGTTCAGAGATGAATATTACCAGAACCACGAGTACTTGGGTAATTACTTCCGAGGAAAAAGTATACCGCTTGTTCCATTACCTCCGCCGCCCGCACGCCCACATGAACAAGATCCCAATTCCCGGGCCCGGGATCTTGAAGCATTAGACACGTACTACACCCGTGTTGCGGAGGGCACGGATGTCGTGTCCCTCCTGGATGAGCTAGCTCTCAAAAATGAACAGCGGATCGATTCGCTCGAAGACATGGCAAGCCGAGCGCAAAAGTCAATCTGGTATCCATTTACGCAGCACCACGGCATGCAGCCCAAGGATATTACTCCAATTGACTCGGCATATGATGATTTTTTCCAGACGTATACGGCTCCAGAGAACTCGGCACAGCAAGGAAAGCTCCAAGCGACATTTGATGGTTCTGCATCATGGTGGACACAGGGCCTTGGCCACGGGAACCCAGGCCTTGCTCTATCAGCTGCTTACGCTGCTGGACGTTACGGACATGTAATGTTCCCTGGAAATATACATGAACCTGCACTTTCATTGGCAGAAATTCTCTTGAAGACAGTTGGCAACCCTCGCCTTCAGAAAGTTTTCTACACAGACAATGGCAGTACTGGAATGGAGGTTGCTCTCAAGATGGCACTTCGTGCTACGTGTGACAGATATGGCTGGGATGCAAGCCAAGAGCAGGTCAACATCTTAGGTCTTAAGGGCAGCTATCATGGTGACACAATTGGAGTTATGGATTGCTCAGAGCCCTCCACATTCAATAAGAGAGTCGAATGGTACAGAGGACGTGGCTATTGGTTCGACTTCCCTCTGGTCAATATGTCACAGGGAGTCTGGAAGGTTGACGTTCCTGCGGAGCTGCAAGAATCTCTTGGAGGCACGCAGGAATTCTCGTCATTGGATGCAGTCTTTGACTTGGAAAGCAGAGTCAATTCAGACATCGGGGAGCGCTATAGGAAGTACATTCTAAACATTATTGAGCGCCTGGTTCAACAAGAAGGGATGAAATTCGGGGCTCTTATCATGGAGCCCATCATTCTAGGAGCCGGTGGCATGCTATTCTGGTCAGTATTGACATTGCTCGTCCTGTACAGAGAAGGAACTGACGGAAAACCACTGCAGTGACCCATTGTTTCAGCGATGTCTCGCAGACGTTGTCCGCGGAAACCCACAGCTGTTTAACCGAACTAAGCCGGCCTCAATAGAGCCACCCCCACAGTCTGAGGTCTCGTGGTCCGGCCTTCCAATTGTCTTCGACGAGGTTTTCACTGGTCTCTACCGTCTAGGCCGAAAATCCTCCGCGTCGTTCCTCGGGGTCAACCCCGATATCGCTGTCAACGCAAAGCTTCTCACTGGAGGCCTAGTGCCGCTCTGCACGACTTTGGCAAGCAATGAGGTCTTCAGTGCTTTTGATAGCCCGGACAAGACGGATGCCCTCCTTCACGGACATAGCTATACCGCTCATGCTGTTGGCTGCCAAGTAGGCCTGGATTCTCTACGGACAATGAACAGTATGGACGAGAACGGAGCCTGGAACGGATTCAAGACCGATTGGAACCAATCCCATGCCAACGATGGCACCCGACCGGGGCAGGTCTGGAGTGTCTGGTCCCACGGGCTTGTCCACGAGCTGTCCCACGCAGCGACCGTTGACAGCGTCTTCGCCATTGGTACAGTGCTCAGCATTTCCTTGAAAGACGCACAAGGTGCAGGTGAGTTTCCCGAAATATTTTCTACACTGAATCTCCACACGCCGATTCCAGCCGGCTAACATGTGACGCCTCCACTGAATAGGCTACACATCCACTGCGGCTAAGGGCCTTCAGAGCAGATTAGCCGCTGGCGGGCCGCAGTTTAACGTCCACTCCAGAGTCCTCGGTAATGTACTTTACTTGATGTCGAGTGTGACCGCCAAAGAAGAGACACTGAAAACAATTGAGGGCCTGCTGCGAGAGTCACTGCTGTAGATAGCATATGTAATTGAATGAATAAATGAATGAATAAAACTGTTATGTTGATGTGACAGTGAGTCGCCGACTCACCGTCTATCGCGAGTCTCACCGACCGCCGGTAAAGCAAAGCGGAAATCGGGTGGAACTGGAAGCCAGATCCAATCTTGGCGCCGTTGAAGAATTGGGTCACCGAATCTCAGCCCAAAACCATACCAAGACGATGGATCAAGACGGCAGGGCGCAAGAATGGAACGCTTGTCACTTAACCTAGGTTATGTGTTGACGGTCCGTCATTATCCGTGTTAATCGGCCCCTCGTCATTCGCCAGGAACACCGCTCTTCGATCTTCAATTCTTCATGAATGGTTCCGGCCTGGTGTCGCCCGCAGATCTACACTTCACAACGCGTACCGTGCTTAATCATCTGGCGCCCGGACCCACCTGGCGCCCGATTTCTATACACAACAACACTACTAAAAATGAAGCTTTTGAACCCAATACATTCTATATTTCTTAAAGATCTTTTAGTGTGGCAAATTTGACGCGCTGAAAACCCTATATACACTTTTAATCGTCACGAAACCGGTGGGGGAGGCGAATCTGGCGCCCTCGACGATTTATCGTTGTAGAGGACTCTTCAACAACCTCAGCTTCCTGGACAACAATATCGTGCTTATTTTGAGGCGTTGAAGGTGTAGATTGCTTCTTTTTACCCTTTCTAGCAGTTCTGATATCATTTTGAAGCTGACTATCCACTTCCTTAGCTATCCGCGCCTCCTCCTTTGCAGCCTCTTTTTGACGTTTCTTCTCCTCAGCTTGCTGCACGCGGAGTTGCTTATTAGACGCCTGAATCCTCTTTCTTTCCTCAATAATTAGTCGCTTCTCCTCCTTTTCTTGCTGGCGGCGAAGTTTAGCCTCTTCTCTTGAAGCTTTAGCATCCTTAATTGCCTGGTCCTTCTCCTTCTGGAGATCCCGTGCTTGCTGGATCTTCTTTGGAGAATAGAACACTGCATTACCACTTTCTGCATCCTGAAGTTGGAATATAAGCGGTTTACCACGCTGGCGTTTCCTTTTCTCATTCACCAACGCTTCCTCAAGGCCCTGGCAGCGGAGTTTCAGTATAATATTCTCTGTAGAGAGGTGGTACATCGTAGAGCTTAGTTTCTTAGTGTTTTGGTCATAAACATCAGAAACAACTTGTTTTAAAAGTCTTTCTATCCTCCGCCAGTCCTCTGCTTGCAGTACTGACTTTGACGATTCACTAGATGATGGTCTTTCCTCTGGTAGCTTGGTAAACCTTGCTAGAACCTTCTCCGGATTCCATGGCCATAATCCAACAGATCTCCATGAACTCTCAATATTTTTTGCTGTCAAAGCCGTTTCCCAGCTCTCCCAAAAGAGAGGAAAGAAGTCTCGCTTGCTAATTGCACTGATGCCTTGAGAGTTATGCAAAAATCGTTCTAATCGATCCCCATACGCCTTGGAGAGAGGAGCAAAGATCCCAACATCTAATGGCTGCAGGGAATGCGTGGAATGAGGCGGAAAGGTAATAGTAAGGATCTTATTACTATCACAGAAGTCTAAAAACTTCATTGTGACATGAGATCCATGGCCATCAAGGATTAGAAGCCGCCAACGCCTTCTAGCTTTCTCCTTGGTCTCGCGATCAAATACATCTCGAAGCCAGGCGTATCCTAGATCATTGTTGGTCCATCCAGATGGCGAGGATGCAAAAAAACACTGGTGTGAGTTCTCTTCAAAGCCCTGCAGCCAGCTATCTTGAAGCTTTCCAGATACCGTTTGATATATAAGACCAGGAGAAAGAGAGGTCTTATCTGCACAGATACAGGCAATTGTTGTGATCCACTCTCTATTACCATCCTGAACCCGCTGTCGAATACCCTCACGCTCGTAGGTGCGCCTAGAAAAGACTCTCTTGCCTTTAGGAAGAATTCCTATAAGAAACCCTTTTTCGTCCATATTGTAAATATCCTCTTGCTGAATATCATATTCCCGTATTTTCCGCTCAAGCGCATCAAAGTATAAAGAGTAATATAATGCAGAATCAGCCCGCTTGCGTGAGGCATCCATGGCAGTTGTATAGCGGTTGACAAGCTCGTCCTCATGTCGCTTTACAAAGCGCGAAACCCAGTTCTTTCCAGGCGGTTTTCCAGCAATTTCCTCCGCAAAATTAGCAATCATCTGGTGGGATGGAAATAGGCCGGATCTCGTCAATCTATTAATATAATTTAAAAGGTCTTTTGTCTGTTGGTTGTTGAGAAATCGTTGGTTGGCATACTGCTCTTCTTTCGAGCGTTGAACCCCGCGATGATGCCTAGAAAGCGTTGATCGGTTTAAACCATACTTATTTGCAACTTTAGTATAGTTAATCGATTCGCTAGGATCCAGAGAATCTAAATATGCCAGCGCCGCATCCATTGAAGTCATATTGAATGAGTTATGAGGTGCTGAAGTCTACAGGAAAATGTCGGTGTATAAGAGAAATCGGGCGCCAGGTGGGTCCGGGCGCCAGATGATTAAGCACGGTACATCACGGGCAAATCAGGCGCTGCAGCGATCTGAATGGCCGGGACACTTTCCCATAGGGAAATACTCGAATCCTCGATCCACGCTGGCCGAATGAGTCGATGACTCTCTCAGCCTGCCCAGTGTTGAACCAGCGTTGGGGTCAACGCTCTCGCGCCCATCTGACCTCGAGCATTTGGGACCTTGGGCAATCGGAAACACCTCCTCAATTGGCCCGCGGCTTTTTGCATTGTTTCTCATCCAATAATTCACAGCCAATCTCCTTCCCCGAGCCATCTCCGATGACGAATTAACGTCTTCTGGTTCCCAGTCCCAGCCCCAGTCCCAGCCCAGTCAGTTGGCCCATGCTCTCAGTTTCCCCTCTCCCGCCGCATATGTTTGATCACCCTTCTCTGTGAGCGACTCTCTTCACACACCCAACATCGCCATGTCAGTTTCATTTTCACGGTCCCTTCCCAGGGCCTTTGCAAGGTCCTATGGCACTGTTCAGTCGTCGCCCACTGCCGCTTCCTTTGCGAGCAGAATCCCTCCCGCCCTCAGAGACGCTACGGCGGCTACTGCCCCGCGCACCAATTGGACTCGCGATGAAGTTCAGCAGATTTATGAGACGCCCCTGAACCAATTGACCTATGCTGCCGTACGTCACATAATTCTTACTCAAATTCCAGTCTAGATATTCCATAGAGAGACGATATGTTTTTAAGAAAATCAACTGACTCATTATCTATAGGCCGCTGTCCACCGCCGCTTCCATGACCCCGCTGCGATTCAGATGTGTACCTTGATGAACATCAAGACTGGTGGATGCAGTGAAGATTGCTCTTACTGCTCCCAGTCTTCCCGACACAGTACCGGCCTGAAGGCCACGAAAATGAGCCCCGTTGACGACGTTCTCAAGGCCGCCAAGATCGCCAAATCGAATGGGAGTACGCGTTTCTGTATGGGCGCCGCTTGGCGTGACATGCGAGGTCGCAAGACAAGTTTGAAAAACGTCAAGCAGATGGTATCTGGTGTTCGGGAAATGGGAATGGAAGTCTGCGTCACGCTAGGAATGATCGATGATAGCCAGGCCAAGGAACTAAAAGATGCCGGTCTAACAGCCTACAACCACAACCTGGACACCTCCCGCGAATTCTACCCCACTATCATCACAACCCGATCGTACGACGAGCGACTGAAGACCCTGTCTCATGTCCGAGATGCCGGAATCAACGTTTGCTCTGGTGGTATTCTGGGCCTTGGTGAGGCTGACTCTGACCGTATTGGTCTTATCCACACTGTCTCCTCGCTGCCATCGCATCCTGAGTCGTTCCCCGTCAATGCTTTGGTTCCTATCCCTGGTACCCCATTGGGAGATCGAAAGATGATCTCTTTCGATAAGCTCCTACGCACTGTCGCAACGGCCCGAATTATCCTTCCCGCAACGGTCGTTCGCCTTGCTGCGGGCCGCATTTCCCTCTCAGAGGAGATGCAGGTGGCCTGCTTCCAGGCCGGTGCAAACGCTGTTTTTACTGGAGAAAAGATGCTGACAACTGACTGCAACGGCTGGGACGAGGACCGGGCCATGTTTGACCGATGGGGCTACTATCCCATGCGCAGTTTCGAGAGGGAAACCAATGCCGTCTCCCCCCAGCAACAAGTTGACACTGTTGTCCAGGAGTCAGGGAAGACCCCCGCTGCGCCGGCCGCAGAAGCCCTATGATAGGGCTGCAGTCCATGACCCCGCCCCCTCAAAATCCATGTTTATCTGTTACACTTACCCCCCTTCGTGTGTGACTCACGGAGGAGCGCTAGAGCGTTGCTAGACCCAATACAACTACATCCGCGTCAATCAGATCTTTCCATCATCATGTAGCTATATCCTCCGGCACCTTGGCAACAATCCATACGTGCAACTGAATGCATGATAACCTCTCGTAAAGCTGTTGCCTGATGACCCCCCGTCCTCTACATCTAGCTTCCCATTCTATATAAACCTCTGCGTTCCTCAGCTGGGACCCAAGTAGTTTACAATGACCAGCCCTCGGGGTAACCGAACCTGTGCCAGTTTCCGCTCCTTGCATACATCCAGGGGCTCAGTCTCCGATCAACCTTCCCTTTCCAATCACCTGCAGGGCCCAGCAGTGGATCTGGCCGTGGGGTGCTGACTGCTGCCCCCCTCCCTTTTGTTCCAATCTGGATAATCGTGATACTATTGGTCCAGGAAATCACGCATACAAGGCATTCCGGGGATATATAGGCTTCGGCCACTTAGTTCTCGTCCCCAAAGTGTTGTCATACAGCCTTCCTCATATGTGAGATTCCTCTTCTCGCAACTTCTACAACTACAGCACACAAATGGATCAAGGATTACAGAACTAGAAAGAGAAGAGTATTTATACTCAACTGCGTGTGGTATTTGCTAATGCTAAGTCTATCAACATTATTATGTTCAGCGACAATTCATATCAATCTATCTGCAAGGGTCATCAACATATCAACTGAAGGTCAAAGATGAAAGGAAGCGTTTTGAGACCGTGAGGCCATTCATTCAAGACCGTTCAGAGCTGAGCCCACAAGTATATATTTATGGTGGGCATGGCCAACCGGCGCGAGGTGAGTGTTGACGCTGATTTGACCCATTACGCCAACTTCTGTAGTCTACCTGCTTACACTGACATCGATATTCCAGAGTCGAAGTCAAGTGGTTGGACTAGCTGCTTTTGGTGGTAAGTCACCACACTGTATTCAAACCATGCTGGCTTCCGGCTTGATATCCCCAGTCGCCTGGGTATCCGAACGGCTCATAGTCGTGTAGCGGCTGAAATCCTGAGGGCCGCGATACACATGGCCCGTGTCCTTATTCTTCTTTGCTTGATGTCTGAAATAGATGCGCTTACACCACTTCCACAGCTCGACGCCGCAAAAGAATAGAATGGCTTCAACGACGACAACGCCCCATTCCCACGAGATCCCGGTGTGCTTGAAGACAACATCGTTGATGACGGGGATATAGAGCACAGGGAACGTCGTGACGAAACCAAGCATGATACCGCCGAAAAGAAACTTATTGCGCCACACATCGTGCATCCACTGTGTGAAATACAGCTTTGAGCCGGGTTTCATGCGGAAGAAGCTACGGCGCATGTTGATCATCTCCCAGGCGAGGAAGAGGGCGAACCAAGTCATGCAGACGAAGGTGGTGGCGCGGGCGCGGAAAACTGTATCGCAATCGGGTGTGTAGCTGGAGTTGCAGCCCTCGCCGAGGTTACCGTCGCCCCAGACGTAAAGGACCATGGAGAAGGAAGTTAGACAGAGAGCGGCCATCCAAATTCCGTACACGATGGTGTCAACGATGATTTCCCAGGTGAAGATACCTTGTTTCTGTGGTCTGTTAGCACGGACTGGTTGACAGTTTTGTGAATGGCGGGGAAGTACGTACGCTTTGTGGGGGTCGGTCCATAATATCCGGGGCGGCAATCTCCATTCCCAGTCCCATATCAGGCATACCGGAGGTAATCATGATAATCCAGAGAATCTCGACAGGGGCAATGGGGAAGACAGATTGCCCGTTTACATCCTTGAACACGAGACCGATCAAGAGGGTAAGCGCCAGACCAACGTTTTCTGCGAGGAGATGCAGGACGAATTTTTGAATGTTATCAAAAATCCGACGACCTTCTTCAATACCGTTGATGATTGAAGCGAAGTTATCGTCAGTAAGAACCAGCTCTGATGCATCCTTTGCTACATCAGAACCCGCTTCTCCCATGGCAATACCGACATCAGCCCGTTTCAACGACGGCGAGTCGTTAACACCGTCACCTGTCATGGCTGCGTAGCGGCCACGGCGATGCAACGCATCAATCATACGGACCTTGGTATTAGGAGCGCATCGGGCGATAACGAGAGGAAGAGTGGGCAGGTTGTCGATTTCATCCTCTGAGAGTTTATCGAATTGACTAGCAGTCATGACCATTGCGTCTGCGACGTCCTTGGCAACACCATCCATGTTGGCAGGGATGATACCGACCTGCGCCGCGATAGCTCGTGCCGTACCAGGGTGATCACCGGTGACCATGTGGACGGAGATTCCAGCGCGGTAGCATTCTTCGATGGCACCAGCTGTCTCGGTTCGGGGTGGATCGTACAAACCGATCAGTCCACAGAACGTGAGGTTCGCCTCGACCTGTTCGCGAGGGGGCACTTCTTCGCTGTTCTCAATGACGCTGTCATCTTCGCGGCAAGCCAGGCACAGAACTCGAAGACCCTCCTTTGCAAGGGCCTCCATGTTTTGAAGGATCTGGTTCTGGGTATCCTCGGTCATTGGAATGGGTTCTTCGCCAGCAGTCCAGAGGACAGAGGTGCAAGACTCCAAGACTCGCTCCACGGCGCCCTTTGTGAAAACCATTTGGCGGCGAGTGTCCTTTTCAGAGGTACCGTCGCGGGCAAAAATGACGGACATTTTCTTCACAGTTGAGTCGAACGGGTACTCGGCCTTTTGCTTCCAGATCGGTTTCTCTCCCTTTGTCCAGCGCTCACGGCCCCAGTTGAAGCGGGATGCGAAGACCTGAATTGCAATATCGGTTGGTTCACCACGAGCCTGCCATTCTTTCTCGGACTTGTGCACATAGGCCAGGTTAGCCATGGCGGCAACATTTAGGTAATCCTCCAAGGTCTGGTTTTCTTTGATCAGTTCTTGGGGGTCTGTGGGCTCGCCTTGCACATCGCGCTCAAGCTTGGCGGGGGAATCGGTCAAGAGGCTAACATCACCCTCAGTAGGGTCCAATGGGTTGCTAGAAGCTCCAACTGAATATGTTCCCAGCGATGGGAGCCATGCTCTTTTGGCGACCATCTTGCCTTGGGTGAGAGTTCCCGTTTTGTCTGAGCAGATGTTAGTCACAGCACCGAGTGCTTCCAGGGAATCAAGTCTCCGGACAATGACATGTCTCTCAACCATTTGCTTTGTTCCCACCGCCATCGTGATGGTCAAGACCACAACCAAGCAAGCTGGAATCATCGCAAGTCCAGTGGCAACAGCATAGATAATGACTTCCTTCTGGTTGCTGAACGAGTTGGCAGCCATGACAACAATCGCGAATACAACAGCGATGGCGAAAAGAAGCAGCGCCAACTTGGAAAGCTTGCGCTGCAGCGGCGTTCCAACGTTGATACCCAAGAACCGACCAACAGCATCGGTGGCTGTTAATGTCCAGGCCTGCACATACCATCGCTTCTTGGTTTCACCCTCCGGGCCGCGCTTAACGGGGCGCTTTCGCGAGTCTTTCGCACGAAGTGCAGCAGCGATGGCTCCGATTTCGGTTTTCATTCCAGTGCCGACTACGACTCCGCGAGCTCGACCCCGGGTAACGGTTGAGGAGCTGTATGCGATATTCAGACGATCTCCAGGTCCAGTGTCTTCATCGAAGGTCATGTCGACCTCTTTCTGAACAGGTAGCGACTCGCCGGTCAGCAGCGCCTCATCTGTTTCAAAGTTCATGGCATCGACTAGTCTGATTTTAAAGTTAGCCTTGTCCTTTCCATGCTATTATTGAGGAGGCATACCTAACATCCGCTGGGACAGTGTCACCAACTTTCAGTTCAATCATGTCTCCGGGGACAATTTCAGTGGCGGGGATAGTATTCGTTTTTCCGTCGCGGGTGGCTACACCAGTAGGCGAACTCAAGTTCCGGAGAGAATCCATGGTCTTCTCTGCAGCATAATCCTGATACACGCCCACCACGATATTGAGACCAATGACTGCGCCGATGACGCCGCCTTCGATCCACGATTGGATTCCGAAACTGACGGCCATCGCAATGATAAGGACCTACATATTTTATAATCAAGACGTTAACCAACCATGTCGATGTCGAGGGAGAATGTGTTTAGCCACAAAGGAGGATAACTTACCAACATCATCGCGTTGGCAATCTGTCTAATAACAATTTTGGCAAGCGAAACTCCTTCGCCGCCTTCCAGTTCGTTGGGTCCATGCAACTCCAGCCGCTTCTTTGCTTCAGCGGCGGAGAGACCTTCCTCCGAATTCACCTGAAGCTCACGGAGGATTTCATCATAGGTGAGTGAGTGAGCCGGCTTTGACAGTGGCTGGACGTGCTGTCCGCCCGCCTGCTCCGTCTTCTCTCCCATATCGTTTCTGATTTGTGTTAAGGTTGTGTTTTCTTTCGAGGTTATGCTTGTTCTGACGTTTCTACTATGGTTGCGTTCTTTTAGGGAGGCTCCATATAGATAGTGTCATCCAAAGAATGTGAGTCCATACACGAGAAGGACTGGGCCCGAATCGGTATTGGTTGAGGATTGATGATCTAGATTTCAGATTTCTATCTTCTGAAGACGTCTCCGGAAAGGTGGGCGATGGCACTCTATTTAACTCTAAATCAACCATGACGAAAGTCTCAAAGGCTCCGGGGGGCGATATAGACCTCCACTCTGCAACCCGGATCGGTACAACGCCAAGCGCCAATGATAAGCGCCATGGATTGGTGTTCTTGGCTGTAACCAAGGATTGGAGTATGCTCGGCGTTGTGTTAAGGGCACTCAATGACGCATACGACTCGGGCGAACCACGTGAAGGCCCGCGGCGCTTGGCGAATTCACCTCTAAGCGAACCAGCGGCGATGCCCGGCACTATTCGACCTGTGATTGGTCAAGGCCCGTGATGGACCCAGCGGAGTGCCAAGCGCATCCGGAGAGCGCGGGAGCCTTGGCGGTTGGCGCACGCTGGGAACAATTCACGCCTAGGATTGGTGCTTCTTGGACACAAACTTGGCAGGCTGCAGCCTTGAGGGGCCTGAGGGTGGTGGCAAGTCTAAATTCAGCCCGGTGGCCCTTCAAATTGGCCCTACATCCCCGAAGGAACATTTGTGAATGGACATTGCCCCCCACTAGAGTGAATCCCAGGCGTCTCACATCGCCAGTCTCGACCCGTCAGATGTGAATGCAATCGCATTCTAGCCGATTTATCCGACAAAACCCCCCACGTTGCATCGAGCCATATTATTGGATATGCTAGATTGCTAGGTTCGGTCGTTTTCGTATTTTGCACGCCCGTCGCCGGCTGGGCCTATGCTATGGCAGCATGGCGGGCAACCCGACCAGCAAAAATCTAATCGCCGTCGTTATTGGAGCTGTGCTTCTCTTCGGCGCCATTAGCGTACTTCCGGTGTACGTTTGTTTCTGATATTCTCCTACCTTCAGCCGAACCAACTCCGTCGATTTCTGCCCCTCCTCTGGCCCGCACACCCCTCCTGATGCTTACCCCATGCACGCACCCCTGCTGCGCTTCAGAATATTCCACGGAATTCGATTCCTGCGCGAGGCGTTCGGGATTGATCACATCAATTTTGCTTCCCCGTATCCCTGCCCCAGAAGCACGCGACACAGGAAAATCATATTAACTAGCTCAAACATGCAGCATTATTATGCGACGGCACCGTCAGAGAGCAGCACAGAGACATGCAAATGAGCTCCGTCGTCTCGAAACCAACGGTAGCATGAGACAGGTCACCGTGCAAAGATGGCTAGACGAGCAATCAACATCTGATAACCTGGAGCGATTCGCAGGTGAATCATGGTAAGCTCGCGCTCTTTTTCCTTCCACTCTTTGGGTCAGTCTTGGCGTCCTCGTAACAAGATGCGGGCACAGGGCTGGATTTAGTGCGGCTTGGCGGTCCTCCGTCTCTTCCTTGATCCCCCTCCTTCCAACGCTGATCCAACCCGGATGAGCAATTTTGAGTTAATGAATTTGGTTCCGACTTGCCAGCCCCATCTGTCTCACGTCCCTTCTCGTGCCGTCGGCCTTATCGCCATCCGATTCCACTGTCCATCCTCATCTGAATCAAAATCAGAATCAGCCGCCATCACCACCTGAGGCAGCACATATCTCACATCACCATCCCAATCCATTATGCAGGCCTCAAACAAACAATGACGACTACGACGGCTGCACTCGACCCCTTAGAGCTCCTACACCTCACGACTACCAGGGTGGAAGATCAAACACCCAGTGTTCGTTCAGCGGCGTGCTGATCCTCAACCGATGCAACCACGCCTTCCACACAGCCTGTCTTGCATCATGGCTCCAGTACCGCCAGTACAGATGCCCAATATGCGCGGACGTGCTCTTTCCCGGGTGAAAATTCGCTATTGTTTTATTATTATTATTATCGGAATACCCTCCCCCACATTGTGACCCCTTCGCAGCTGTCCTGATTCCTGAATCATTATACTCTAACCCCGACTCCGCTTTACGACGTAGTCTAGTCGAGTTAGAGAACTTAGTGAGCATGAAATGGGCCGGGCTGGGCTGGTCCCAGACTTGGCATTTTGTCTATATTACGTTTCCGTTTCGTGGCCGGAATTAGTAAATGAATAAGGCAACTACTCCTGCGGCCCTGCTAGACATTTAAGGTTGTAGCATTCTCAGTGTAGGTTTGGCGGGAATGTTGAGATAGCAAATCCAGCCTTAATACTGTCAATATAGGCCATCACGTTGGAAACCTTGGAGTGTCGGAGGAATCCAACTCTCCCCTGGCCAAGAAATTATGAGCCATGGACGACATCATCATCCTGGTTCAGCCCAGTCCAGAACCCCACAGCTGCACTGGCCTACCACATCGTCGGTTATTTATTTATTATTTTCATTTCCGGCAGGTATATTTTATTTTGAGCTCCCGGGTTCCGTGCCCCGAGGAGATAGACTATTCTTAGACTACGAGATTAAGAAAGTGAGACGGATTCGTCGTGAAACTCAATTAAATCGTTGGAATATGGACGCGAAAGTGCCGAGAACACAACCATCCGGTCGCTGACGATCATATTTTCCCCAGGTTGTCGAGCTCTGTGAAGCTGCCGTGGCTTTCGTGGGGGTAGGAATTTATTTGGGCCATCTGCAGGGGATCGATAAGTGATGACCATGAATGTTTGCTTCATTCTTCAAGACGTGCATGTCTGGGGTTGGTTTGTTTGCCTGGTTTGTGCTTGCGGCTGCAGTGAGGTATGTACTATGGATATCGTGTACTGTGTAGGAAGACCATGTGATGACCTTCCCTAGGTGTTTATACTTGCTAGGATAATATTCCTTCACGTCCTTGGTGAGGGAAGAGAGCCTAGAGTGGATCTAGCAAGGTATGGCGATGCAAATATGGAAGGTTTCGCGTACATAGTGAAAAGGCGGCAGGTTCGGCATATGCAGGTTCGGTCTTTCCCTCCGTCTTCTGCGCCAATACTAAAGTCCCACGTTCAGTTCCTGACCGCATTTTCAAATGGTCCTTGGGATCGAACACGAGATGTAGATCTTACATGAGGGGTTGGTTTCTCTTAAACTAGGGTTGCTTTTCCGTGGACAAATACGCACAGACATCGCATTCAAAAAGAAACGGGCGACAGGTGTCACTTGGAGGATTACACTCAACCAGTAAACTAGACTGGATAGGTTGACATTGATTGTGTCTGAGCGCTTGCAGCCGCCTGCGTATTGACAGCCAATCTTTGGGTGCGCTTTTGCGTCCGAGCTTGTAGTTCTCGTCGCATGAGCCGCCAAGATATGCGGAGTATCAGGTGCAAGCAGTTTGTATACAGTTCCAAGGTGAGGTCTATGATCATAGATGAGAACAGCCGCGCCAGGCGGTGGTGCGGGATAGGCTGACTTCTCAGTACCGAGAGACTGGGCATCGCAGAATGCAGGATAGATACTCGAGGGAGAATATGATGACTTTGGACAAGGCAATTGATGCCCCACAGATGGTACCAGCTCAGCGCCTGCAACCGCCGCGGAACTCACTGCATATGCGGAGTAAGGGAGCAATGCTCATTTAATCTCCAATGCAGAATGATCATAGTGCAGATGCGAAATCAGTCGGTCGGGTTCGTCGCCCTGATATCCCGCAAATGCGTTGCGTTGCGAATCATGGTTCGAACAATTGAACAGTTTCTATGTAATTTTCATCGTGTCCCAGATTTCCCAGGCTCTATCCCACCGTGCCGATCTAATCTTTTCCGAAATATCCTATTATGAAACGTGAATATACGGGTGTGGAGAGGGAGTCGCCATCAGAATGATCCTCCTGGTCAGCTAGCATAAAATATGAGCAGTGAGCACTGACTTGCCCCACGACATCACACCACGTTTTGGGATTCGCGGAGAAAGCATCCTTCCCCGAAGACCCCGCCACCAATGCAAGCACTGACAGCCAAAGCAGAATCCCGACGGCTTGCGCACCAATGTAATCGCGCCGAGGAGCAGTGTCACAATGCCGCCGGAACCGCACTGGTGAGCATCTGTTGGACCAACAGGCTTGGAGCTCGTTGACAGAATATTCTAGAAAAGGTACGCAGTGATGGCATGCTTGGCCAAGGATTTCCAAGAGCGGAACCTCGTTAAATTGGCCATAACCGACGTAGACAAGAACTCAGAAGCCGCCCCAGGCCGTCCGACGGACAAGAAGCGGGAAGAATGGTAGCATCGCTTCAACGAAAACGGAGACTGGGGAAGGGCGCGGGATCAATCATGGTGGTGGCAGGTGGTCGGGAATGGATCCACCCTTTCTTGCCTCTCGCAAAACCGGGGCCGCCGAGCATGCCCCAGGCCCATCCATTTCTTGCATTTCCGCTTCGCCCCCCGTTAGCAGGGTTATCTTGAGCGTATCATATCCCGCCAATGCCACACGTGTAATATCCGGTGTTATCGTAAAGCGGGGCCGTTTGCTGTTTCCTTTCCCCCTCTATCGGACGACGCGTTGCTTGCTGGGCGTCTCTTCGCATTGCCTGTTTTAGAGCGAATATCCTCTTAAGGTTTGTGGCCGTCTGGGTATTTCTTAGCACGAATAAATGGGCCTGATTAGCTGCATGCAATCCTTTGAAGCATCTTGGCGCTGAAAAGAAGATAATGTTGATTCCGGTCAAGATCTGGGCAACAAAAACGAGGGAGGAGCGTGCCAAGCCCCATCGGGATTATATAAGCAGGCGGTAGTCACGGGATTCTGTTGGGCTGCCCCTCCTGCCCAATTAGGCACGCCCAGACCCGGCCTTCCGAACCTTGGTAAACAAGTATCGAACACCGACAACAATGCGAATTCAAGCTTCTCAATTGCGCTACATCAGCAAGGCACAGGATGCTATCCGGAAATGTGATGACAAGCTGCGGAGCATAAACCACAAAGTAAGAGTCTTGTTCAGGTTGTCGAGGAAACACCTATCTAACAACCAAAGATATGGTCCAACCCGGAACTAGGGTTCAAGGAATACAAAACACACGATGCCATCTGCGACCTATTTGATACACTCAGCTCGGAAGGCTATTCTGTCCGGCGCCATGCTTACGGGGTAGACACTGCGTTCGAGATCGAATATCAACACGGCGACGCTAACCATGGCCGTGTCCTTGTCTTCAACGCCGAGATGGACGCACTCCCAAATATTGGCCATGCTTGTGGCCATAACCTAATCGCAACCAGCTCTATCGCTGCGTTCATTGCTACTTGCGAAGCCATGAAGGCCGCTGCCCCCAAAGAAGTGAACTACACCGTTCGCCTTTTGGGAACTCCAGCAGAGGAATCAGGCGGTGGAAAGCTCCGTCTCCTAGATGTTGGGGCGTACCAACATGCCAACGCTTGCCTGATGATCCACCCGATGCCCATCGTGCCGGGTCGGCCTGAGATCCTGAGTCTCGCAAAGTCGCCTGCTGGCGGGTTCCTTGCGAAGAATAGTGTCCATGTAACATATATTGGGAAACCAGCCCACGCTGCTGCGGCTCCTTGGGAAGGCATCAATGCCCTTGACGCGGTTGTTGCAGCTTATGTCAATGTCTCGCTTCTAAGACAACAGATCTTACCCACTCAGCGGGTGCATGGGATTATCGTCAACGGAGGTGAAAGATCAAATATTATCCCCGCGAGTGCAACTCTGAGCTACACAATTCGCTCTCCAACTCGGGCAACGCTGGAACCACTGACTGAGAAGGTTATTAAGTGCTTTGAAGCGGCCGCGGTTGCTACGGGCTGTCAAGTCGAATTTGAATGGTAAGCCTGGTTAAAAATGACCTTGTTCTTTTGCAAGGTTGTCTCACTATTAACTATAGGGGCACCTCATACGATGACGTTAAATCAAACTCGCCAATCTGTGAAAGCTATGTCTCTGTAATGCGAGCCATGGATCACCATGTCCTACTCACCCTTCCTCCTGGAGAAAGCGGTTCAGCTTCAACAGACATGGGTACGTCTCGCCCTTTGCATACTACCTGTTACGGTATACCATTTTTCTAATATGGATTACAGGTAATGTATCATACGCTGTTCCTGGATTCCATGGTATGTTCATGATTCCCGCAAAGGGTGGCAACCATACCCCGGAGTTCGCCGACGGAGCAGGGACCTTGGAGGCGCACAAGCGGGCGATAAATTGCGCAGCTGGAATGGCTGTTGTCGCCTGTCACTTCTTTGAGGACGATGAATTCGCGAAAGAAGTTGAAGAGGATTTTCGGGATGACTCCTTGGTGTCTATGTCCTCTGGTTACTAATTATACTACAATAACTATATATGAAGATGTGATCTAAGAGTTAGAATACACTAGTTTGAATAGAAGTTTATAACAGTGCTTGTGCCAATCTTTATATTCGGAACCATTATACACGCTTATAAATCTAATTTTTAAACAAAGGTATCAATCCCCTAGGCAGAGGGAGCAACCACCTTGTCCGTGACATAGAGGTCAACGTACTTGTCGACCTCGTAGGCCTCGAGGGCAGCCTTGTTGTTGCCGAGGTCGACGAGCTCCTTGAGACGGGACTGGTCGAAGTGAGCCTGCAGGTGACGCTGGTACTTGTCGAGGATCTCGGGCTTAGCCTCCTCACGACGCAGACGGTGGCCGAGGGGTGCCTCGACGACAACCTCGTCGAGCACGGTGCCGTCGTTCAGGGTGACAGTGAGAGCGTTGGGGATGGTACGCTTGCTGGGGTCGTGGTAGTCCAGGGTGAACTTGGGGTCCTCGACACAGCGGATGCGCTTGCGGAGGTCCTCGAGGAGAGGAGAGGTGGCGGCCTCGGAACCGTCAGCGTAGTCGTTGGCGGTCAGACGGCCGAAGGTGAGCATGGTGCCAACCATGTACTAGAGTAAGTTAGTTATACTATACGTCACAGTTCCATGATTTGAGAGTTCGTACCTGAATGCAGTGGTCACGGTCCGCAAAGTTGTCCATAGCCTTGAATTGCTTGTCGATGATACGAACGCACGCCTCGTGAGTGCGGTTGGTGATCTCCTTGATATCCTTGGCGCTCTTTCCCAGGGCCTTGAGCTTCTCGTTGACAATCTCGGCAGCTTCAATGGCGGTCTGAGAGTGGAATTCGGCTATTCAATTATTAACATCCACAAAGGTCATGCGTAAGTTTGCGATACTTACCAGGGTAAGAAACCTTGAAGAGAACGTTCTCCATGACATAGCTGCCGTAGGGGCGCTGGAACTTGAACTTGTTGCCCTTGAACAGGACGTCATAGAAACCCCAGACAGGAGCGGAGAGAACGGTGTGCAGGCCACCCTCACCCTTCTGGACCTTGAGGACCAGGTTGACGGCGCGCTGGCAGGCGTCACCAGCAGCCCAAGACTTCCTTGACATAGTGTTGGGGGAGTGTCGGTAGGTGCGGAGACTCTGGCCGTCAACCCACGCCTGTGTGATGGCATCTGCGGTCTGCTTCTCGTTGAGGTTGAGAAGCTTAGAAACGACGGCAGTGGTGGCGACCTTGACCAAAACGACGTGATCCAGACCGACCTTGTTGTAGGAGTTCTCCAAGGCCAGAACACCCTGGATCTCGTGGGCCTTGATCATGGCCTCCAAAACATCCTTAACTGTCGGGATCTTGCCTCCAGCAATGTTACCACCAGCGCGGTTGGTGCGAGCGATCCAGTCAGCAACAGCAAGGATACCACCCAAGTTGTCGGAGGGATGACCCCACTCAGCAGCAAGCCAGCAGTCATTGTAGTCGAGCCAGCGGATCATGGCACCAATGTTGAAAGCACCGTTCACGGGGTCCAGCTGGTAGGGGGTACCAGGCACGCGAGTACCGTTGGGAACAACAGTGCCGTCGACAATGGGGCCCAGGAGCTTGGTGCACTCCTTGAACTTCAGGGCCTCCAGACCACAGCCGAGGGTGTCAATGAGAACCAGGCGAGCAGTGTCGAACTAAACACGAGCTATTAATACGATTTATGCAACGCAATAAAAATATCTAAGCTTTAAGCGAAGCGATTGAGGGGGCTCATACCGCGAGATCAGAGTCGACCTTGTAGTTGTGGATGTAGTCGGCCATGTCCTTAATTTCAGGATCATAGCCCTTCTGGGCCGCAGCGGGGATTGGAGCCGCCGATTGCAGGGACGCCATTGTTGAGAATCTGGAGACGCGAGGAAGAGCTGGAGACGAAGAAGCTCTGCAGGAGTTGAGGATGGAGGGGGAAGACGAAGTGCGGGAGACAGAAGCGATGCGGGACTGGAGATTGCGGGGAGCCCTGTGGGTCAGCCGTCTCAGCGCTGAAGAGGCAGACATGTTGAAGAGCAAGAGAAAGGAACAAGAATGCTATACTCAATTGGAAGCAGAAGAGGAGAGGAAGTTCGCCCGGTCGGAGGGAGGGAGAGGAGAAAAAGGGAGAAGAGGAGCAGATTGACGTGAAGCACGGGGAGGAGGAGCCAGGAGAGGAGGTGACGTTGGCCGAACGTCTGCGCCGATTGAGCCGAGGCCGCTCGCTTTTGTTATGCCTCTGGCCCGGGCACTTTTAACCGGTCGCCCTCGCGGTTACACTCGGTGCTTTTCCCATCCGATCTCGGAATATAACTTACTGCTAAGTGCTTCGCTGCTGGTAATGGAGTCCATTCGATGTGTTATTCTTCCATGATAATGGCGCTTTTCGGCCCTTGCTAACATACTGTCCTGCGGTTCTCTGCCTCCCCGGAGTGCTCCCTTTCCCCGCACCACCTCTCTCGGTCCATATGTTAACTCCGTATCCGCGAAAATCCCTGCCATTGACCCAATTGGCTCTGAGCACTCCTCACAAAGGCCATCTGTTATTCCAACCGGAGGCGAAAATAAATACATCCAACTTCTTGCCATGGATCACTGAATTCCGACTCCCTCCTCACCGAAAGTTCCACGGCCGGCCGGGAATGAAGGATGGGTCCCGCGGCTAGGTAACTCTGAAAGCATGTGCCTTCACGGACCAGGCAATGACCGGCTGGATTCTCGCTTATCCGTCTCTCGCAATGATCTGATAATCTCGCCATAAATCGCCTTGGCGAACACAGGAGGAACTGCATTTCCAATCTGTGTCCGTGCATCTTGTTGGAAGCGGAAGTTCAATGGGAACGTCTGCAAACACGCAGACTCTCGTATTGTGAAGCAACGCTCTCCAGACGGGTGGTAATTATCACCGCCACCGCAGGTTATTGTCTTCGCTAGTCGGTTCCCATCAAAGGGTACTTTTCTTAAAGCTCTTGCATTTTCAACATCGTGATCAGGAGTCCCAGCAGGAATGCTCGAAATGACCCGGTTGATGGTTGCTATTTCGCGCAAACCAGTCTCCGGTAAGCCGTGAGTCGCGCGTGGTATCGGTGGAAGGGTTTCACCGGGTCTAGGCAGTGAGTGTTATAATTAAGATACCAGGCAAGCATTGGGCAACAAACATACCCAGAAGCAATAACGACCAGTCTCTTCCGTATTTGGGGGACACCATACTCCATAAATTTCAAAACAGCCCAGCGAACAGAATACCCAATCTCAATATAGTCACGGATTACTCCGAAGAAGATCTCCTTGTGTCGCTCGCAAAGGCCGCTTGTCTCCTCCATCGTGTGGATTCTAGGTTTTGCTTTGCGAATAAGGTCCCCACAAGAAAAAATACATGCTGAGTTCGCATCATCATTAGGCCCGGCTATTGTATGCGCTGGGGAGAATGTCTGACATGGTGGTGAGCCGTGGGTAATATCTACCCGAAGGAAATCCTCGTTATTAGTCAGGAAGCTGAATATATCACTATTTTCGCATTCAACCCTGGGGAAGTTGAGCCGGTATGTTGCTGCAGCATTCTGCGACTTATCAAATGCCCACTTTATATGCAAACCGGCAGTTTGAGCACCGCAAGAAACACCTCCAGCACCACAAAACGCGTCACCAAAGGTATATTTTCGGCATATCTGCTGTTCAGGATTTTCAACCTCATCTAACACAATAACTGGTGCTTGATGTTCTTCGCTGCCAAATAAAGGAGTCTCTCCTCGCCACGAGTGGCGCAGAGCTGCTGGAATGATACGGTATCCAGTGTCTGCTTCTTCGTATGTTAAATATTCGACCGATGTGGTTTCCTTGCGGAGAATTTCTTTCAGCCGACAGAACAGATATTTTGAACACTTCTTTTGCTGGTCTCGATTACTGTAACGGTAATTAGTGAAGCAGACCGAAACAAAACGTCGAACAAGCTCTAAGGGAATCTCAGCAGCTTCATTTGCAATCCAAACCAACTCGTTATTCCACCGGGGAAGATAAGTGCCAATATGATCTTTGACTTTTAGCAGTCGGCGGCCCTGGAAGTAGATTTCGCCCTTCGTGTTCTCCCATATAGAACATATACGGAAAAATGTATCATCATGAAGTTCAACTGACTGTCCCAGCTTATAAATAATCCCGTCTGAAATTATTTCCTCCAGAGGCTTTCTCTCCGGGAGCTCCAGCTGAGCAGGGCAAGGGGAGCCAGACGTGTGCTGTACGTAAAGCCCGTTTTCGAGTAAGACCTCAAGACACTCATCCGTAACATAATCACCTTCGTCAAATAACTCTGAGTCTGTAAGGAAGTTCTCTGTAAGGTCGACAACTTCCTGCGGTAATGAGGTGAAAGGAGTTTCTGTACGAGTGTATTGGCGTAAAAAGTAGGAACTGCTAGAACTAGAATCGTTGTCTATCGTAACACTTCTTGTTTCATGATCGAGTGTGTCGCTACTTGTGCTGCTGGCATTATCATCTATCACTATGATATTGCCTGGGTCGTCCATATTTCGGATATTCAGAAAGATCCCACAACGACAGGACAGATAAAAAAAAGAACCTAAACGACGGTAGGAAGGCGATATTTGTCGGCAAGGGGGAGTAGACACAGTAAAGAGAGGGATGAAAAGAGAAGAGTGAGATATGGTAGGAAAAGCGAGGACATGAGCAAGTGAGCAGAAGTGTTGAAGGCAGAGAATAGATAGCCTTCGTTTGTAAGGCAGGTAGTCCGTCTCTGTTTGCAACAAAGACTTGCATTCAAACAGAGTGCATGAATTGCATCTCTGAAGAAGCCGTGCTCCTTCAGATTGCATAAAATAGTTACAAACAGCATAGTCTATCAGGAGCCAACCATCACTCTGGGAGTTTGGTAAATGATAGAGACAGCAACTTCAAAGTAAAAGTGAAGCTATACCTACAAAGTCCGGAGGACATAAACAGTTGTGAGTATCAACGAACTTGCCCCACCTCAACATAGGCCATCTCCTAATAAGATTTGTTTTTCCATTTACTCTCACCTCAGCCCCTCAATAATTTTGACTTTGCTTCATGATCCTCGACTTATATGTATAACACGAGAGGGATAGGGCCAGAGGTGAATGACTAAGCGTCCGATCTTCTGCCGAAGCTGGGTCACGCGTCTTGTTGCGGTTTAGCGGGGAAAATTTCTTTGGAGAAGATGGATTAGAAAACGAGGAGACCGAATTCTCGTCTTCCTCTCCTCCTAAGACTCTTCTTAGCCATGTGCTCTCTTGCCCCTCCTATCCCTCCGTGGTCCTGAGTCCTGACCCTGGGCTTCATTCCTGTCCCAGGTCCCTTTTTCCAGAGCTTATTGTCTCCCTTGTTATGTCTTCATAGCAGAGTTCTAACTCCGACGTCGCTCCCTCAACCAACTTTGGTTTTTTTCCCACCATACCCCACCACACGTTGTGCTCAGGATTTGCCCCTCTGCGTTATCTTGTAAGTGTATTTGGGCCTGGTTTCGGGCATTTCATTCTTCGCTCTCCTCTTTTATGATGATCTTTCCGATTTTTTTATAGATGTTAGACTTCCTAAGCATTCTTGCGGACACTTTCCGGCCTGACCCTAGCTACATTATTCTGCTGTTCTCTCCAGTGGCTTGAGCTGTGTGCATTTTTGCTGACAATTGTACTAGCTCGCAGTAATACTACTAGTTAGGCAAGATGTGTGGTATCATCGCGTTGATACAGGCGAACCCGAGCTCCTCCGCCGCCATTGACCTTCATGAGGCCCTGTACCTTTTGCAACGTGAGTTCCCAATATAATTCTACGATAATTGCAGTGAATAATATAACTGATCTTGCATTCGTCGTTAGATCGAGGTCAAGATGCTGCTGGAATCGCAACATGCGCCGCGGGTGGTCGTATTTTCCAACTCAAAGCCAACGGAATGGCCGCCAAGGTTTTCAACGACGGCGCGAGGGTGGCAGACCTCCCAGGTTACATGGGAATCGGCCACCTGAGATACCCTACTGCGGGTAGCAGTGCAAATGCTGAGGCTCAGCCTTTCTACGTGAACAGCCCGTACGGCATTTGCCTCGCTCACAATGGAAATCTCATCAACGCTCCCGAGCTGAAGAGACACTTGGATTTCGAGGCTCACCGTCACATCAACACCGAAAGTGACAGCGAGTTGATGCTGAACATCTTCGCTGATGAGCTGAGTGAGACCAAGAAGGCGCGTGTCAACCAGGAAGATGTCTTCGCCGCGCTGAGCAGAATGTATCAGCGGTGCGAAGGCGGTTGGGCTTGTACCGCAATGCTAGCAGGTAACCCTCTCAAACCCTTGTGTTATATGATCAAATAGCTTACTCTGTTAGGGTTTGGTATCTTGGGTTTCCGCGACTCATATGGTATCCGTCCTCTGATCCTTGGCTCCAGACCCTCGCTTGACGGTCCGGGCACGGATTACATGATGGCCTCTGAGTCTGTTGCTCTACACCAGCTTGGATTTACGGATATGCGTGATATCCAACCTGGTGAGGCTGTTTTGATTGAGAAGGGCAGCAAGCCTGTCTTCCGTCAAGTAGCTCCCCGCAAGGCGTACGCTCCAGACATCTTTGAGTACGTATACTTTGCCCGACCTGATTCCGTCATCGACGGCATCAGCGTCTACCGCAGCCGTCAACGGATGGGTGACCGCCTTGCCGCAAGGATTCTCCAGGCGCTCGGCCCGGAAGTCGTCAAGGATATTGACGTCGTCATCCCCATTCCTGAGACGTCGACAACTTCGGCTGCTGCTGTTGCCCGGTATCTTGACAAGCCTTACTGCCAAGGCTTTGTCAAGAACCGTTACGTCTTCCGTACATTCATTATGCCGGAACAAAAAACCCGGCAGAAGGGCGTTCGCCGTAAGCTGAATGCTATGCAAGCCGAGTTCAAGGACCGAAATGTCCTTTTAGTCGACGACAGTATCGTGCGCGGAACAACGAGTAGGGAAATTGTAACCATGGCCCGTGAAGCCGGCGCGAAGAAGGTCTACTTTGCCAGCTGCGCTCCAGAAATTACGTATGTCAAGCCCATTATGTCATCTCTCCCGATATCTCCAGGTGCTAACTTCCGACAGTCACGCACATATCTATGGAATTGATCTTGCCTCTCCTCATGAACTGGTTGCACACAACCGGGATGCTGCCACGATCGCTAAGCTCATGGGTGCGGACAGTGTTATCTTCCAAACACTGGATGACCTGAAGGGTGCTTGCGCTGAAATCGCCCAGGAGAACAAGTTAGAAGAGCCGCGCAATTTTGAAGTTGGGGTTTTCTGTGGCAGCTACGTTACTCCAGTTTCAGAAGGCTACTTTGAACACCTGGAGAAAATCCGGGGTGAGGGCCGGAAGATCAAAGCAGTCGACCGTGCCAAGGAGGCCGTCACGCACGGTTTCGCTAGTGAGGAGGACTTCCAGATTGCTGCCAACGGCGTTAAGGTGTCCAACAGTGGTTCCCTTGTACCTGCTGGGGATCCCAGTGAATCGGACGTGCCTAAGGTCACCGTCCCGGCCTCTAGCAGGCCACGTCAACACGAGGAGGAAGAGCCTCCCAAGGTCAAAGACCGAATGGATATCAGCATCCACAACATTGGCGATCACCACTAGTCAAATCCTCAATCGCCGTTCGCCCCATCCGGGGTATCTTTGAAATCTGGAGTCTTGGAGTTTTGAGAGCTAGATAAAAGGTTACGGAAGGGGCCGTTTAACGATATTCCAACCCTACGAAAGATATGACTAGAGATGTACATACGAATATTCCCATTTCTATCACATAGAGAAATAAAAAATAGAGATTGATACCTACACTGGTTATGTTAAAATCATGTGATGATAAAATGGATACGAGTGTTAATTATGGGATTGGTTCTTCTACACACTATTCCACTGTTGTTTCCTGCATCAACTTCCGTCATCTCGAACCTTTGGTCGTCGGGTGCGTTTGTTACCTACCCAGATTGGACTTAAGTTGCCGTTCAGGAACCGCGAAATTTCCCGCTTGCGTCATAGCCTTTTCTTTTTCTTCATTCTAGCATCTCGTCCTCTTGCGACGGTCATCAATTCAAATGGCCCGTACTACCCGTTCTAGAGCAGTTCGAGAAGTTGCATTACTTGCAGCTGAACTGAGGGGAACCACATACCAAACGCAAGATACAGCTGCTGATGGCCCGTCATCTCAGCACTCCAGAAGGGTCACACGATCAAGAACCGCACCACGACAGCAGCAACCTGATACAACTTCCCAGACGGACTCTCCTAGCGAACCACAAAAGAAACTGAAACAGTCCAGGAAGAGGAAAGCTGCTCCGATACCCAGTGATATCAATGAACTCCCTCACAATCTCGGTTCGGTGCCTACACCTCCCAAGATCGATGGTCAAGTCAACACCAAGCCCAAGACGGAAATCAAAATAGAGGCTGTAGATCCTCTTGCAGGTGACGTGCAGAACACAGTCGACAAAGCCAAAGAGACCCTTGCAGAGCCTCCAGCAGAAAAGAAGAAGCGAGCAAAAAAGGCTGCCTATGGACTGACGCCTGGAATTACTCCCTTCCCCGACTGGAGCCGTCCAACCCCAGAGGAATGTGAAGAGGTCAACCGACTTTTATCCAGCATCCATGGGGAGATCACTCCGCCTGAAATTATCCCTGAGCCGTCGCTGACTGTTACTGGTTGTGGCGAGGTGCCATCTGTGCTTGATGCCCTTATCCGCACTTTGCTTAGCGGAGCCACGACTGGAAAGAACTCTGCTACGGCATTTAGCGGTCTCGTTCAGAAATTCGGTGTTCTTAAAGATGGAATCGGCAAGGGGAGCGTGAACTGGGATGCCGTTCGTCGCGCCTCGGTGAAAGATGTGTATGACGCAATTAAGGCGGGTGGGTTGGCTGATATCAAGAGCAAGAATCTGAAGGCAATACTGGATATGGTCTGCAAGGAGAATCAAGAACGACGGGATATTTTTGTCAAAGGCGAAGACGGCGATGAGTCGCTCAAACCGCTCATCGACAAGCCCGAGGGTGAAAAGAAGTACGAGATCGCGTGTGCGGACCAGAACATCCTCTCCCTCAACCATCTACACAGCTTCAAAACCCAAGAAGTCATGGAAGAACTGGTGAAGTATCCTGGAATCGGACCAAAGACTGCGGCTTGCGTCTCATTGTTTTGTCTAAAGAGGCCATGTTTCGCTGTTGACACCCATATCTTTCGCCTGTCCAAGTGGCTCAACTGGGTACCTCCGGACAAGGCGACGGAAATCACGACTTTCAGTCATCTGGAGGTACGCATCCCAGACCATCTCAAGTATTCGCTTCATCAGCTTTTTATCCGCCATGGGAAGTCCTGTCCCCGGTGTCGAGCTATCACGGGACAATCTTCCGCCGGTTGGGACGAAGGGTGTGTGATAGATCATCTTGTGACAAGAACAGGTAAAAGAAAGGGGCCGCCTGTTAAGGTGGACAAAGAGAGTAAGAAGTCTAAAAGCAGTCAGAAGTCGAAATGATGGAGTAGCTTTTCAGATATATATCTAGGCCAGAAGGGTATGGCCAAGATGTATACAGGATCATGTCACACTACTAGATTACCTACACAAGTAATGATTAAACTCATTAATTCTAATTGAAACATTGCTACCCATATGAAATAAATAATAAGAAATTTAATTGAAGCTGTCAACAGTAGACCAATGGCTGGCACGTGCCCGGCGCATCGGAGGTGCAGATCAAAAACATCGGACCACTTTTTGGTCTCGAGTCCCTTTTCCTTCGCAATCCCCCCAACGCCGGCCTCACAAGCCTTTCCGCCCAATTGTTCTTGTGTGCGCATCAAAATGGAGTGTCTTACTCCGTACATTCCTCCGGCCCTCCTGCCACTGGCAGAGCAGATCCAGAATCAAACCCACACGCTCGGTATCGCCGCCCTTTCACTCAGCGCCGTGCTCCTAGGTTACCTCTTCATTGCATGTAACAGGGAGTCGCCCGCGTCATTCACAGTACCCAATCCACCTGAAATTAGTGATGACTGGACCGGAACAAAATGGGAGGATCTTCCGGAGGGGAGTGAGGAGAAACAAGTAATTGAGGGACAGATTCGCGGGGTGAGTTTCGCTCAAATTACACCCCGAATTCCATTCGCTAGCTGTTTGCTTTCCATTGGATTGAGCTAACCTGTTACTTACGTATAGAAATGGAACGAGAACCTGATTATGAGCTATTGCCCCGCAGACGGACGAGTACTCGGCGCCGGGATCAAGCCTGCGACACCAGACGATGTTGATCGGGCCGTAAATGCGGCAAAGAGAGCGCAGGAACAATGGGCTAGCACTACGTTTGCAGAAAGACGGAGAGTGTTGAAGACTTTGCTAAAGTATGTTTTCCGTTGTGGCAACTCTTGTCCATAATTACTGAATTGACGATTCGCTTTCGCAGATATGTACTGGAACACCAAGATGAAATCGTGATCGCCGCCTGTCTGGACTCTGGAAAGACCAAAGTCGACGCAACGTTCGGCGAAACGCTCGTAACCGCGGAGAAGCTGAAATGGACAATTGATCACGGTGAAAAGGCGCTGATCCCGGACTCGCGACCTACAAATTTCCTCATGATGTATAAGAAGAACCAGGTCATCTACGAGCCTCTTGGTGTTGTGTCGGCATGTGTTTCGTGGAACTACCCCTTCCATAACTTCATTTCGCCGGTGATCAGTGCAATTTTTGCTGGTAACGGAATTGTGGTGAAGCCTTCTGAGCAGACTGCGTGGTCGTCGGCCTATTATTTGGAGGTTATCCGGAGCGCTTTGGAAAGCTGTGGTCATCCTCGCGATCTCGTTCAAAGCGTTGTCTGTTTACCCAAGGTTGCGGATGTATTGACTTCTCACCCCGGTATCTCCCAGATGACTTTCATCGGCTCGAAGCCGGTGGCGCACAAAGTGTGCGAGTCTGCAGCAAAGGCATTGACACCAGTAACGGTCGAGCTAGGCGGAAAGGACCCGTCTGTTATCTTGGATGATAGCAGGACTGTTAGCGAAGTGTCGTCTATTGCTTCAGTTCTCATGCGTGGTGTTTTCCAATCTGCTGGCCAAAACTGTATCGGCGTGGAGCGGGTTATCGCTCTCCCTGCCGTCTACAGCAAACTCCTAGAAATCGTATCGTCACGCATCAAGACCCTCCGCCTCGGCTCAATCCTCCTCGACACCAAACCCAACAATCCCCACGGAAAGCCCGGCGCCCCCGACGTGGGTGCCATGATCTCCCCGGCCTCATTCACTCGCCTCGAATCCTTAATCGACGACGCAGTGAAACAAGGCGCCCGTCTCATCGCCGGCGGTAAACAGTTCGCCCACCCACACCACACTCTCGGCCACTACTTCGCACCTACCCTTATCGCAGACGTCACCCCGTCCATGGAGATCGCGCAAACCGAGCTCTTCGCTCCCGTCTTTCTCATGATGCGCGCTACCTCCGTATCAGACGCCATCGAGATCGCAAACTCCACAGACTACGGCCTCGGCGCATCCGTCTTCGGCTACAACACCCGCGATGTCAGTGCCTGCGTACGCGGCATCAAAGCCGGCATGGTTTCCGTCAACGACTTCGGAAGCTATTACGCTGTGCAACTGCCGTTTGGCGGAGTCAAGGGGTCCGGATACGGTCGATTTGCTGGTGAAGAGGGTCTCCGCGGCGTGAGTAATATCAAGGCGATTTGCGTGGATCGGTTTCCGAGGGTCATGGCTACTCGCATCCCCCCCAGAGTTGACTACCCTATTCAGAAGGGCGATAGTGACAAGCAGAATGGGAAGGGCGCGTTCGAGATGTGTAAGGGAGTTGTTGAGACAGGGTACCAGCTTACACTTGCCGGACGGGTTAAGGGGATTTTCAGGTTGTTGGGGAATATGTAAACATATTCAAGACTTCGATCCTCTGTATTCTAGTACTATATAACCTAATTTAATCAATCTAATACATCGATAGACACATGCAATCAAATTCCCCAAGATTGACGCTCTTCATTAATTATTACGATTACAGGCCAGAGCAAAATTCCATGGCCTCTACGACTATTCACTTTGTTACTCCTTTTAGTCTTCCCTATGCCAAGAATTCTCAGAATCCCAAATATCAATCCCATCCAACAACGCCAACGACATCCCAGCAAGCTGATGCGAAACAATATGGCAATGCAAGAGCGACGCCATCTTCCCAGTAACAAAATACCTCACGACAATCCAAGCGCCCTCCGACACCCTCGAGTCAAAGAAGTCCGTGACAAAGGTATCTCTCAGCGCAGCTCTCTTGTCTATAAAGAAGAACTCGGGCTTCTCAATCTCCGCCTGGGCAACATTCTCCCACTTGAATTTCCCAGTCCCGGTACCGATAATGTACGCTCGGTTTCCGTGCTTGTGGATCGGGTGAGGTGGGTGGATGGGGTCGTGCTCGCTGGCTTCGATTTCAATGACGATATCGACCCAGGTGTTGTTTTTGGTGGTGAAGGCGTATTTCGGTGCTATCACGCTGAGAGGGTCGGATTCAAAGAGAAGGGGTGTTGAGTCGGTCATTTCAACCTGGTATAGGACGTGGTTGGCTAGTGACCAGGCCCAGGAGTGCCCAACGCGGGTCATCGTCGTGCGGAGCGTTGTCGAGACCTCGGACGATGGAGGCGGCGGCGGAACACCGAATGGCGGGAGGTTCTCTGTGAAGAGGAGCTTGCGGACGTCTGCGGTGGTGTTTTGACCACCGTAGTCCATGTATCCCTGGGTACGTGGGCCAATGGACGACTTATAAGGAGGGTGGTTCGCGTTCGACTTGTCCTGGTTCGCGTAAGATAGGTAGGCATATGTGCTTATTACTTGATCGCCTCCGTCGACTGAGACGCGGATAGCGTAGTCGCCCGGTTGCTGGTCAAGCTTGATCATGGCCGAATACCGAGCTCCGCTGTATATGGCTATTATTTCGACTTCACGGGGTTCAACGAGTTGGCCGTCAACTTCATAGACCCACATCGGATGTTTGTCCACGGAGACTGTAATTCCCTTTTGCGGTGAAGCATTGATGAAGTTAAGGCTTGCCCAGCCATTCTTTTCGGGGTTGACTGTGATGATTGGTGTTTCACTGGTGGACTCAGTACAGTTGAATACAACAGGGCCGGGGACTGCGGAGAGGTTCCAGTTGCCCCAGTCGCCTTGGACGTTGTAGAGGTCTGGTTGGAGGCAGCTATAGTCATATATATAAGTCTCTTGTGTGTTTTTGGAACTATAAATGTAAAATGGGAGATACATACCCCTTCTCCGTAAGGTTTGAACCCTCGAGAACAGCCTGGATCCCAGGATCGCTCACTGATTCGAGGTATTGGTATCCAGGGCACCAAACTGACCCATGTCCGTTAACGATGAGGCCATCCACACAACTATGTTTTCGATTTAAGTTAAACGATGTCAACGAGCAAAGAGGAGGGGGAAAATTTCACATACAAGATATTGTACCCAGAATTAAGCGCAACTTGGTTATACTCCTCCGAAGTGAGATACGTCCAGTCTGTAACAAGAACCAGACTGGGGTCGTCCTCTGCCACCTTCATTTGCCTCAACTCATTTGGATCTTGTGTGATCGCCGAGTAAGGTCGCGCAGCATCCGATTTGCGGCTGTGGACTCATGATTAGTGGCAATTCTCTGCCTACTTGAACTTGGGAAACATAATTGTGGAGAATTAGACGTACCGAATATACAGCGCCCCTATCTGCCCATCCTGCATGACTCCCTTGTAATGGGAATGATACCAATATGTACCGGCAGGGTAGGCCTTGAATCGATACAGGTATGTGTCCCCCGGTTCAATGGGTGATTGTGATAGACCTGGAACTCCATCTGACCAGGGTGTCTCTCGCATTCTGCAACAGAAGCGTGTTAGAAAGGTCTAGTCTGCTTATACAGGATGGAACAGCAGTACGTACTCTACACCATGATAATGAACCGTTGTATTGAAGGGGAGTTTGTTGATGACAAGAACCTATCAGCCAATTAGTCCCATTTTCTCTTATCACTCGAATCTCTATGTAAAGAGGGTCGGGCTGTGTGCTACCTCAACATCGTCGTCTTCATCGAAGACCAAGTCGGGACCAGGGAAATCTCCATTCGTGAAGACCATGTCGCGTTTCTGGCCGCCATTTGGAGATCCCTTTTCCCACGTCAACTCGAGTGTTTTTTGCACAAGTTTGGCGTGCGAGAGGGCGAAATTCAGCGCCAGGAGCGGGTAGGTGACAGTGGAAAAACGCATGGCTGGAGCCTGAGAGGACCAGGAAGACGATTAAGTTTAGGGTCGTGTGTCATGATGTCTGGCATGTGGGTGTGCGTCTTAATATACAGGTTCTGTTCATCTATTTGCATTTCCAGGGTGTTTTATTGGAATGCAGGAAAGGGCCTGGGCGATGTTTTCGGCAAGGGGGTATAGTTTGGCTTTTTTTTAAGTTCTCAAGGGTTGGAGTGCTTGCACAGCCTTCGTAGGCCGATACATACGTCCGTCGAATAACTAATATAATCGGAATGCTGGGCTCACAAACAAAACATTCCCCATGGGCATGGTGCCATGAAAATGCCATTGAGCGCACATAGTCGGATATTTCTTCCGTTTAATTAAATCAACCATCTCAAATCTGGCAGGAACATGGTAGATTCTGTCTGGCTCAACCTTTCACGGCCCATTCACTTGAGAAATCATAGGGCGACTCTCCCATCCACGTATCCAGTCCCTCCATATCCAAAACATCGCGAAGATACCGAAGTGCTATCGGAAGCTGGGTGGCGATGCCACCGAGGTAGAACATTGACCCATTAACAGGGTCATTAGTTGCCGCCTTAATCCGCTCCGGTAGCTGCAGCATGAAATCCAGTAGCCACGGTCCAAATGAGCCATCCAATTCCATTGCCCACTGCGTGATCTCCGAGTCATCCGCAGGAAGAGACTCGGCACTCGCGCGGAGTAAAAGTTGAAAGATGTTGGGGTCATCACGCGCAACGCGGACAGCAGTACGAAAATGTTCCGGTAGTATCATATACGGAAGAGTTTGGGTTGCCGACGTGTTCTCGCCGCGGAAGGTGTACTCATCAATTTTGAGGAGCGTCGCTAATGCAGCAGCATGATGCTCTATCAAAGCCGTGTGTATGCCTTGCTGAATTGCTTCGCGAGAAAAAGAGATATCTGTCGACGCTACATCCGAGCGGTTAAATCCACTAGCCATGCGAACGATCTCGAGGAAACGAGCGTGGTTGTCGCTAAAACCTACTGCCGTGCCGCTCAAAAGTTTGTCAGGAATCCCCAAGACACCAATAATTGGATGGGTTGTTTGCTGCTCCGTTTCAAGGCACGTCACAGTTATCGACACAAAAGGTGTAATCAACAACGTGTAATGGTTTTCATCCTTATCGGCGCCCTTGAAGCTGTACGTGTCGTTCTTCTGGGCCAGCAGAAGACGAAGGTTATCCAGTGAATCACCGGTCATCTGAAGGCCTGCATTGAGCCAATGTCGCTGGACAGTCAAGCGCATCAGGTCTGGAAGATAGGACAGTAGTCGCTCAATGGTACACCATCGGCAACGAAGGACGTTGTTTTGAAGATGCCGGCGCTCGCTCCGCAGCAACTGGGAATAGTCCAATGGCCTCAGGAGTCTCAGTATCTCTGATTCGCTAGTAGCTGCAGCTGCAGCTTCAGGTGTACTTGGGCCTATTTCTGGTGTTGCTGGATCCTGGGACATGAGCGATGTTTGCGCGTATGAATCATCCCAGAGTGCCAGCAGGGTCAGAGCGCGGTAAACTCGCTCGCTAGAAACAGCGTCAGAAATAGACTGTGAGCATCGTGGCAGATTCACATTCAGGGAGTACAGAAAGATCTTCTCGATCAGCTCGACCGGAAGAGACTCCAGTCTAGATAGTCTGTTTCGAGGTTTCGGCAGCGGCGGTCGAGCCACGAGAAGCCGGGCCCGCTTGGAGCCTGAAGACTGAGACCTAGAATGTTTGGCTTGTAGCGATAGCATGGGTCTTCCACCCTTCGGTCCAGATGCTATCGGCTTGGGGACGCCATCGCTGGCGGCCCAAGGTCTCTTCCTGCGCCCGCGTGTCCTAATTGGCGTGAGCATGCCTTGCTAGAATGGTCGTGTCATTTCAAATGTCGGTACAAGACATGATTGATATCCCCGCCTTTGGGCACTTGGTGTGGACAGGAGAGCTCTTTTGCCAACTAACACTGGGAGACGGTAGAAAACAGATGCGTCCCGAAACGGAAATTAGGGCTTGTCAGGTGACATCCATCTCCTTTTAGGTATATCCTGCAGCCCTAGCACTAGCCCCTTTTGAATGACGCTTCGTGACGTCATACATATTAAATTGCGAACACCACCAAGACCGTTGAGAATTGTTGGATGGCGCAGATCAGCTTTTCAAGGGCGCTTTAGTGGCAATATGAATGTGTCCCGTGGTGGAATTGACAGCCATGTCATGTTGCAGGGGTTCCACAATGCCCTGCATGATTCGGCCAAAGGTCGCTCAGGACCGGATTGAAGGCGTCGCTATGACGGAATCAAGCCAGACATTTTCAGGTTCAGGGTTGAGGTACAGGATTGTGATAAACGACATATCGTCATTTCTCCTTCATTGTCTATATCGGACCTTGCCTATCACTTGCTTCAACGTCATTCTTCATTTTACTGAGGATTGCTCTAATTATATGTATCTCCCTCAAATAGTATATATATTTCAAACGCCCGATCTTTGACAGCTACCATCATGCTTCCTTACGAACAATCAACACATTCTACTGCGTCTTCAAGCTATTCAAACCATAATATCACTTCTACAAATAACTCTCAACCATCCTCTCCGAGCTCGAAGTCTCTTCTAAAACAAAAATAAACTACAACCAACTCAACCTTCAAAATGGGTGCCGTCTTTTCTTGTGTACGTCAAATTCATTCTAATATGCATTTCCTCTGAAATCCCGTCCCTTTCTAACTTATCCATTGCAGATAGCGGACCTCTTCCGCTCCATCGGTGCATGCATCATGGGTGTCGTGAACGCCATTGCAACCGGTATCAAGGTCGTCATCAACGGCATCGTCTCAGTCCTCGGCGTCCTCGTCTCATGCCTTACCTGCGGATATTGCGGACGGAAAAGGCGGGGCACACGAGGGACGCATCATAGATCGCGGGCAGTATTTTAGTCCAGTCTGTCGCTAAAGACTGTGACGGGCTTGTATATCGGTCGACATGATATGAGTGATGACTTGATGCCCTTCTTTGGTTCTTTCTTTTTTTGAGCTTCCTGTTTCGAGTCTAGTATGCAATAGTACCCCTGATTTGCGCTGGAAACGCCATGGTTTTGGTTTGCTTTATCTTATGGGAAGCGGGGATAATGGTTGTACGATATGATATCCTTTTCAGTCCCTTTCGTTTAGGTCAATAGACATTTCAACGCTCTACTATGCCATCGCACTTGGATAATAACGTCCTTTCGTAGTTATTCTTTATGTTGGCCAAATTGTTACTTGGTTTATCAAAGATCATCACCATAGGCTGGCCCAGTTCACCTAATAAATTCTTATCATACGCATATCGTATCTGTCGGCATGTGCATCTAGATGGTGGATCCATATTGAGATGTACGAAAGCCTAGACCAGGCTCTATTTGACGGCAGCTCGCAGTAACTGCAGGAAAGCTACTTGCGCTATGCACATCTACGGCCACTCGGGATTTACGAAATCGGTCCAAAATCTAGTACCGTGGTGGCTACAGCGTGCCACGGCGAAAGCTAAGGGCTTACGATGCCACACAAGAGGTACAGCTGTGGTACCTGACATGGGCGCTTATCGGATGGGAAAGTGACCGTCTCACGCGATTAGGCGATGGGTAAGACCGTTGTAGACGAGTGGGCGATCAAGCAGTGACAGTCGGTATTGATGTGGCGGGTCGAGAGGGTGGGTTTTGGGGTCGAAGGGCCCCTAATTTGAGCAATGTCGGATCAGAATCAGACAAGGTAGAGGGCCAGTCCATAGCCAGTATCGTCGATCGAGCAAGCGGTATGATATCCTCCACTTCAATCACAAAACAATGCATCCCAAGCCCGACCACGCGCGAGGGGCAAAAAAAAAAAAAAAAAAAGATGGAGGAAGAAAATCAGGATGTGATTCTCATAAGATTCCTGGATCTCTAGCAAACAGAAATTAAAGGTCCGAATGGCTCCGTTTCCGCCATCATGAAATCATTATTCATGGCGCCGCAATTCCCATCGGTAGGTATCCGTACAATCGAATATTTCCCCCATAGCCATGCGCAATTGAAACCGAACCAGAACCCGAACTCGTCCTTCATTCTTCCATTTTGATTGCCTCCCACGTCGTTATCACGTTCACTGCGTTTACCGGAGACGGCGGGCCTCACGTTCGGATTCGAGCAGGCAGAGGATGTCGTCAACACGGACTGAAGAAAAATTCCCTATTAGTATGTCCCTTCACACAATTCATGTATTTCTTTCGCCCATCGGATTGGGCTTTTCTGCAGGTCGCAAGTAAAATATTGTAGACGTACCGGGTCCCTTGACGTTACGGATGATAGAACGGGACTGGTCATCCATGAACTCGACGCGCACCTGGGTGACACCACCGCGAGAACCTATAATTCAAGCCCATTAGCCTCCTTATCATTGGTATTTCCTCCCAGACCAGTGGCGCTCCGACGAGCATCGACATGCCGCCGCCGTGGTCGTCGCCGCCAGCCAGCCAGAGGCTCTTCATTGTATCGATCGAGGTTGCATACCGGTACGGCCAAGGACACGGGTCACCTTCACCAGCTTAGTGGGAGTCTTGGAAGCATCCATTTTGACAGGTAGGAAATCCGGGAAAGCTGGATGTGCTGAAATTGAACGAGGGAGGGTGGACGAGTTGAGGATGCGATGTCGTTGTCGGATTCCCGCTTTGGTCGGTATAGGTAGAAAATGTGCAAAATTGATTTTTAGTGCGTCGGGGCAGGGTTTGGGGGGCGGAACCCTCGGGAAAGAGCTGGCCTATCAGCGCCAAGGATTTGGTCCGGCCGACCAACCTTCCCATCTAGGAATAAAGACAACCTCGACTTTAGTACATCGCGTCTGGATTTAAGGTATTGATCGGTCGGGTCCTTCCTATTTTCTGTCTCGCTTACCTAGAGCACCCATATGTGATTATTATTGAAGAGAATAGAGACACTGCGAAGGCCCCACCGCTCGCGAGCTCGAAGTACCTGGGCAGCTACCTACTCTAAGCCTGTCGATGTTTCTTCCGACTATATTATAAATATACGAGCATTATAAACTATATTCGCAGCCATTATTGTCACTGGTCTCGGTTCTCTTCCCGTCGCGGGCCTGCTAAACAAGACCTCGAAGAGATGATTGTTGTTAATACCTTGATATGCTTGTATCGGTACTTGTCGAGGAACAAATAATGTAAACCGGTTCATGCAAATATAAGACATCATAACCAATGAAGTTTATCGTTTTGTTGTCTAGATACAAGCCAAATTAACTGGTAAAGGCTAAGGCATAAAACATCGGTCCGACTAAGACCTTCTCATGACTACGATTTGATAGACTTCAAATAACTTCTAAATTGAACAGGTTCTATACACAACCCGACAATCGTATCACACTGCCAGGTATAGAGCTAAATTCGCTTGACTGGGAAGGAAATAGTTGTCGTGTGATGAAATTGGTCGAGGGATAAGGGTAACAAAAAAGTGATACAAGAGATGCGCCAATTTAAACGACGGACATGTCGCCAAAGCGTTCCTAGTGAAAGGGTCAGTAAATTGCGAAAAACGGCAATAACATAGGTATGTCTATAGCGGAAACTAACCTTGTATCCGGCGGGCATCCATCGGCCCTTGGAGACAAGGGAGGAGGTCTTCTCGTCGATCTCGGGCTGAGCGGCAGCAACCTCGTCCTAGAGTGAACAAGTTAATAAACCACGCCCGACAGTTTCAACATAAATGTGTTATATAGGGAAAAACATACAACAGTGAGTTCATCGAAGGGACGGGCGGTCTCGATGTTCTCAAGGGTCTTCTCGAGGTTGCGGAGTTCAGCCTCAACCTTGCCCTTGGTCTGCTCAGCGCTCTGGACAGCCTGGGACTCGAAGGCATCAATGGCCTTCAGCTGGCGGGCAACATCGTAGGTGGCGGGCTTGAAGTTCTTGAACTGGTTCTCGATCTCATCGACGACAGCCTGGTTCTTCAGGACGTTGCGGTAACGGGCGAAGTCGACGGTCTGGGGCTGCTCAGAAAGGAGCTGGACCTTGCGGCGCGCATCGTCGTTACGCTTCTTGAAAGCCTGCAGAGAGGCAGCGGTCTGGCCGCGGAGGCCGAGGGAGCTGGTCGTCTTGACCCAGTCGATCTTGAGAGCGGCGCTACGCTGTAAGCCGGATGGTTAGCGAGCCCAATCCAACGCGATATAAGTTGACACTGAAGGTGAAATGATCGAAGCAACATACGGCAGCCATTTTGAGTGGTGGGGTGGAGGGGGGATGTTTAAAGGAGACGTTTGACGTGCAAAGCTGGACGTTCCGGGATGAGGGTTGATTCGGCAAGGTTTGGGATGGAGGTGGTCATCACGTGACCCCCATGTTCCCGTGTTCCGAATTGACGCGAACACCTTCATCATGAGAGTCGCGAGAGTGGCATTGGGAATAAAATTTCAATGAGACTTTATTCGGACTTGAATATTATTATTTGGAAAATATACTGGCCGTGTTCAGCGCTGCAAAAAAGGTGGTGGTTCATTCATTTTGCTTTGGACTAAATGATTTACACTATGAAGCCGGACGGACTTCCGAGGGAATATCAACCTGATTCCAAACCCCAGAAATACATTCGACCATACTGGCTAGACACATTCAGCCATTAGCAGCGTACATTATTCGCCCCCAGCTTATATGCTGAGCGCCATGATTGAGTTGACAATATCGTTGTCGTTCTCCCGTAGAGCCTTGACGGCCTTCTTGCGGGAGACGTTGGCCTGTGCCACGACGAGGTCAATGTCCTTGGGCTCGAGACCGGCCTCGTCAACCTCCTCGCCGTCATCCTCTTCCTCCTCCTTCTTGGCTTCCGTCTCGGGGGCCTTACCCTTGCCCTTGTCGTGGTCGTGGTCGTGGCCAGCGTGGTCACCACCAGCAGCCTCGGCGGCAGCAAGCTGCTGAGCAGCGGAAGCCTGGGCCTGAGAGTTCAGGTCCTCGATCTTAGCCTCACCGAAGATACTGTTCCAATGGGTCAGCCGCTGACATCTCAGCCTCAATAGTTCGCGGGGCATGTTGGCACGTACATCCAGGTGTTGCTGGAGGGAGAGCGGTAGACGTCGGGCTGGTTAACGACGAAGAGGATCTGAGCGTAAAGTTAGCTTCTAGTGCTTGAGACTTCATCATTTCTTCTCGTCGACTGTCGCAGTGTCGTCACGAGCGGAATGCGGGGAAGGTGAGCCGTACGTTCTTAGGTCTGCGGAGAGTGACACGAGTGATGCCGGGAACGTGCTTCAGGCCGAGCTTGCCAATGGCCTTACGGGCCTTTTTCTCGTTGCGAGAGTGGATGGTGACGGCAGCACCGCCGGGGATGGTGGCCTCCTCACCGGCCTCAGACTCAGAAGAGTCGCCGGCATCCTCAACCTGGGTCTTGGGGACCTCCTCGTCAGGGAGCTCTTCGATACGGGGGTCGGCCATTTTGTGATATAGGTAAGCCTAGACGGGCTGCAAAGTGAAAGGTTAGCGAGTGAGTTGTGACGTCTGGCCGCCTGGATGTTCGATTTTGGGTCTTGAATCGTTCGGTCTGGGTCGCCAAATCCCACAACCACGGGCAATTTCGCCATGTCCAAATCGAATAATCCATCTTTGCGGCCGCACAATTTATTTGAACATACCTGCGTGTAGGAAAGAGGTTTGTTGTAGATGATGGTGAGTTTTTGGCCTTGTTGCGGTTGGAAGGACGCAGAGCTGTGTGATGCCGAAAATCGTTAGCGAGCTGATTGGACTCGGGACCCTCGCCCTGAAATCATGGAGAAGCGACGCAACTCCCATAAATCCATTGCAACATACGAAGTACACAGCGGTCGCAAATAATTACAATTAAGCAATTTGAGAATGAAATTAATTTTAAATAATTTGAATTCACCACGATCATAGAATTATGGGAAATTGGTTGTTGCCCGCATAGTGGTAGATACAATCCAGCAGATGCCAGTACGCCCATGACATAACATTACGAGGACCAACTTGTCAGGATATCAAGTGTTCTTAAGTCATTTTTATGCTGTCAATGATAATGCATACAGCGAATTTGCTGATATTAAACCCTCAGCAATGTGAAACCGTCCCAGATACCCCTTCACTCTATGCACCGAGCCCCATTAACCATCTATGCCTTAGGAGCAGCCGCGCGGATCTTAGCGTGAGCCTTCTGGACCTCAAAGCGAGCCTGTAAGTATCGCAAGTTAGCAAATGACATCGTATATCGCCCTGGCGTGTCCGGGCATTCCCATTTTCCCCCCATTTCACTCGTTCATCCCTCGAGATGCGATATCGCAACGTACCTGCTTCCTGAGTCTCAGAACCTTGAAGCGCTCGAAGTCGGTCAGGTTCTTCCGTCGGTTGTTGCTCTCGGTCTTCTGCGAGATGGTGCTCTTAGCCCACTTGCCATCGATCTCGTTCTGAGCCCAGAGCTTCTTCACGGGGCCGGTTCCGGCGGCACGGGGGAGCTTGGGGATAACGAAGTGGGTGAGAGTAGCGTGGGAGAGAGGGAGGACGTGGCGAGGGACAATCTTGGCCTCCTCGGTGGAAGGACCGTCGACCAGGACCTATTTTGTCGCGACTCAAGTCAATATCACATCCTTCAAAACCCTTCCTTCAAGTGTCTCCGACGCATGATTCCAGATCGCAAAAACGTACACGCTTGTGGTCGACAATTTCGACAATGGTGGCCAGCTTTCCAGTGAAGGGACCGCGGCGGATCAGGACCACACGTCCAACTTCAACGAGCTTCCATTGAGCGAGCTTGACATCGATATCGGCCATGGCGAAGGCTTCCTATAAGGTGAAAAAATTGACTTCTCAGTTGACAGTTTTCACGACAGCAACAGATCGCGTAGAGACTCACGGTCGACAGTTCCGGGGAGACGGTGGTGAAATTTGTTGTCGAATGTCGGGGTTGTCGAAGTCGTCCGAAACGCACAAGTTCACACTGGACCACCTGGATCGCGAATTTCGGTGTTGCCCACAGGCTCGCTTACCAGCCAGTCGCAGCCCACAGAGTCTTCGGTGCGTGCGGCCTAGGGCTGCCGCCCGGAGAGGCTTAGTGTCAGACAGCGGAACAACCAGTTTATCCGAGATGTTGCTTTAACTTGGAGCAACGATCATCGCTTGTTTTTTCTCTTCCTCTTCAACCGCAAAACATTTGTCGCGGCAGTTTCTGCAGCAAATTTTCGACAGAGCTCTTTTTCCAGAGCTTCAATGAGCATAATGTAGCTCTTTTATCGTGACTTCGCACTGTGGTCGTCAACCAGAACACTAATATTAGCTAATACCAGCATCTCTTCAACTGATTCTCAACTGGTATGTCAACACCGAATCTTTTTGTCTCTGTCTTCTACATGATGCGGTAATTTGCGATTGACCTAATGTCTGTGAAACTCTCGCCGGAGTTTCTATACAGCATTGGCGCATGATATTCCTTTCTTACATATTCTGATATATCAGCCAACTTGCTCTACATTTCTAGAACAACCGTTGTTGAATTTTGCTGACTTGCAAAAGACCTGAAGCAGATCATCAAACAAGTTACCTCTACGCTTTCGCTCCCTTTTATGGTATGTTCATCACATCTCTTCAGCCTTCCCCGTTCCGATGATTACAACCTTATCACGCCTAGATAGTAATTGATGCTTCGGCGATGAAATTTACCTTATCACCAAGATCTCTGAGGAACCCTCTACACTCGATTCTGGTCACTCCTTTTTTGTTGTTGACATGTCGACTGACTTTGATATCAATAGCATCTTCACGTATTCCGCGTCAATATACCCCAATAGTCTTTTGCAATACAATTCTTAATGATACTTCGTGCTTGGTTCCTATCTTGTCTTGTAGTATGCTCCGTAGACCTGGCGCTGTTGTTCATTATTCATGTAGTAACCTTATAGATGGAGGCCTAGACTATACGGAGTAGGTTTATGAACGAATATATATATCCTGTCCGAGCTTGTCCTGGGGCTCTAAGTACGTATTGCTGACACAATTAACCTGTTTACATATATATAAATGTACCATTATTTCCCAACCTATGGGCAATTTTTTTTTTTGTTCACGCAAATACTACATCAGTCTCGTTACGGACGAAAAGTCAGGGAAAACATTGCTAGGAATACGAAGTATATTATTTTATCTAACGTGTACATAGCGAAAGAAGCCAACCGCCAACAGCCTAGAGAAACTCTACATTATGGTTTGATTCGGTTTTCATCAAGTCCGTGTATATCATTATATGCAGTCCAGAGCAGCTGGAGGATTTTATGACGAAGCTCCATTGCCCATAGTAAAAGCAGTGCTTGATGGACCCTCACGGCTCAGAACCCACATGAAGATGAACTGGACAACGTAGGAGTAGATGAACAGGAACTGGGTGCGGCGGTTGCGCTGGGAGCGAGCTACCGTGTGCATCGAACCGGTGCGCATGGAGGTGTCGCTTGTTGAGTCGGGAAGGAGCACGTATTTGAGAGAGCGGAGCTATAGTTTTAGTTAATATTTGCATTTCAGCGCTGAGGTACGCACGGTCTTACCAGGAAGAATGCGTTGGCCAGGAATGTGTAGAAGAAGGCAACCCATCCGACCCAACTACCTGTTCCTTTCCCGGGAGTGAAGATCTCAGATGTAAGCAGGGTGGTGATTATTCCCACGAATTTATAGCCAGAGTATGCCACCAGGTCCACCAACTGGGAATCGTTGTTGATGCTGAGAATATACATGGCTAGTTTCAGGCAAAATATCTCGAAGACCATGACTGCGATTGCCGTCGTAGTTGTCGCTCCAAGGAGTTCCGGATGGAAATGTCCGCGAAAGCCTGCTAGCATCGCCGACAAAAGGATGTATGTGACAAGCGCCATCACAGGGATGTACATGTCGGGCGAGTTGAGGTCATCTCGCGGAGGAAGAAACATGGACGAATACTGCTGCTGCGATATCTGGCCATCCGGGCCAGCTGCAGCAGTTGTAAGGCGTGTCTGCTGGCGCGACCACGGCTTGTGCCGCCATGGGAAGAGCACAAGGCCCAGTTTATTGATCACATAGGAGTTCGAGACGTTGAAGTAGTGCTTTAGCGCCGGTATGGATACGTAGCGGTTGAACTGATCCCGAAAGGTCAATTAGCAAAAAGCTACTTATACGATACTGTTTTAAGGCCAACATACGTTCTGTTCCATATATTCCTGTCCAGCTGCCATCGCAGTCTTGCCCATATGGAATCCCATCTGCGCCGTGGGGTCGTTGATAAAGCCGCCAAATCCAGGGGCATACGTCCCACTGCCACCCTGTGCGGGAGCCGGTTGGTAAGGATTGCCATAGGCAGACGTCTGCGGCTGCTGAGACGTTGGAGGAGGCGGCGAGCGCATCATGGGTACTGTAGAGACATGCTGAGGCACGGGGTGATGAAGTGGAGGTGAGTGTGCCGGGGGAGGAGCAAAAGACTGGCGATACATAATGGCGAATTTAATAAATGAAGCAGAAAAGCTGAAACTCCACTTGTGAAAGAAAGACCAAGTATAAGATCCAAGGTGGAGGGCGAGGCTGAGGTGATGGGAGGTGGGAAGATATTTCTAAGTACGTGGCTGAAGGCTGTATGGAGAAGTGTTATTTGGGACATGGTTCTTGCCCGCCGAGCTGGTCTTGATCTTCGCCGCCCGCACATAATTCCCCACTCCGCACGCAAGCTCACCACGTCGCAACTTAAAACAGTGGCATTTATCTCACGATGCTGGAAGCCTTTGAGATCCTGACTACGTCGGGAGTGGTTCTATGGTCCAAGTCCTACGCGCCAGTCGGCTCCCATGTCATCAACAGTCTGATCAACGACGTCTTCATCGAGGAAAAAGCCCAGCTCCAAAACACCGCGAACAGCGCATCCCCGATCTTCAAGAAGGAGAAGTACACTTTGAAATGGAGGAGATCAAAGGATTTTAACCTGATATTTGTGGCATGTCATATTTCCGAGCACGCGAAAATGATCAAGAACTTTTGCTAACGCCGCAATTTATATAGGCCGTTTATCAGTCGCTTCTCCATCTTGGTTGGATTGACAAGCTTTTGGACAACATCTCCACTATTTTTATCGATATCTACAAGGACCAACTGAAGAGCGAACGGGTCAGGATAGTCGAGTATCCGTTTGACAAGTATTTTGACCAGCAAGTGCGCGAGCTTGAGGATAACGCCACTGCTGGCTTCGCTTCTGAGGCACCCGGGACTGATGCGGAAGCAAGAAAAGACCCGCTCGTCTCTGCTGATAATGGAGGCCCTCCACCGCCGCCCGTACCTGGGCTCTTGAAAGGTATGCCTGGCACCTGGTTCAATCGTTGTCATTATGTACTGACGCTCCTCAAGCGCAGCCTCGAGCTGCGCACAGTGCGGCAACCTCTGATGAAGGTTCGCCGCCACAAACCCCAGATATATCCAGAATACCCTCTCCCTCCCCGAACCATATACTCACCGCCAAAGCCGGTCCGGGTGGTCGTGTTTCTCGCCGCGCACGGAAAGCTGCGAATGCGAGCGCTACTGCCTCTTCTGGTGATGAGAAGGGACGGAAAGGAAAGACACCTAAGGGTGGGAAGAAGCTACGTGTATGGGACGCCGATGGCCTTGCGGATGAGGATGATGGAACTGTCCTCGACTACTCTGCACCTGCTGAGGCCGAGGACGCATCCGCACCGGCAGTGGAAGCCGTGTCGCAGGACTCTTGGGGTCACCGAACTGGCAAAGGTCAATTCGTTTTGAAGGACCTGGGAGACGAAGTCCACTCGATTCTCGAGAATGCAGACAACGAGAAGACCAAGTCCTCCGCACCGTCTGGTCTTGTAGGGACCGGATTCAGCGCCATCGGTGGCTTGCTGCGAAATATTGTCGGCGGTAAAGTTCTGACAGACGCTGATTTGGAGAAGCCCTTGAAGACAATGGAAGACCATCTGCTAAAGAAGAACGTCGCGCGTGAGGCGGCAGTCCGCTTGTGTGATGGTGTCAAACAGGAGCTGATTGGAAAAAAGACGGGTAATTTCCAGAGCGTCGATGCGGCGTTGAAGTCGGCGATGGAGTCTTCCCTTCGCAAGATACTTACTCCAACTTCATCACTTGACCTGCTCCACGAGATCAACACCGTTACAAACCAGAAGAACAGGCAAGCTACGGCGCGACCCTACGTGATCTCTATTGTGGGTGTTAACGGCGTCGGCAAATCAACGAACCTTGGCAAGATTTGTTACTTCTTGTTACAGAACAACTACCGCGTTCTGATTGCTGCGTGCGATACTTTCAGATCTGGAGCCGTTGAGCAGCTTCGTGTCCATGCTCGAAACCTGAAGGAGCTCAGCGCTCGTGAAAATGTCGGCGAGGTCGAGCTGTACGAGAAAGGTTACGGCAAAGACGCTGCAAATGTCGCTAAAGATGCGGTCGAATACGGTGAAGCCAACCAGTTCGACGTTGTTTTGATCGATACTGCTGGCCGTCGCCACAATGACCAGCGTCTCATGTCTTCGTTGGAAAAGTTCGCCAAGTTTGCGCAACCGAACAAGATCTTCATGGTGGGAGAAGCCCTTGTTGGTACCGACAGCGTGATGCAGGCACGTAATTTCAACCAAGCCTTTGGCACAGGAAGAAGCCTCGACGGCTTTATCATCAGCAAGTGTGATACAGTCGGCGACATGGTTGGGACCCTTGTCAGCATGGTGCATGCGACAGGCATTCCGATTGTCTTCCTTGGTGTTGGCCAGCATTACGGTGATTTGAGAGGGCTCAGTGTTCCTTGGGCCGTTAATCTGCTGATGAAATGATTTAACAGCCATCTATATATTGACTAACTTCCGCTCTACCCAGCAAATTTGAATCAGTATATTTGTGATCGGGTTCCTTATCTTAGAAATGCAGAACAAAGCAATTGTGATTAGCCAGGGCAATATGCAGGCTTGAGATAGTCAGCCACTAAACGCTCGGCCGCCAGCTTATCCAAGCTGCAGCCAACTCCATACTCATGCCACATGGACTATTGTTTTGATTAGACTTAAAGATACTACACCTATTGTTGCTACAATGTTTTCGACTCCAATTAGACTGAGGTCCGGGGTTGTTTGAAACAATGACATCATCCGGGGTTGCGTGATGCTCGAATCGCAAACTTGAGGCTCGACTCGCCAGGAACACCGCAATGCAGCAATGACAGTCCCTGAAAATAACAGGCCCGTCCATGTATCATTTTAATTCACCTTTACCTCCTCTCTCGACCCAAATGCCTGGGATAGCGGTGCACGTGATGGCGTCCAGGCCGCTTACATCATCGCCACTGCCAGCCTCGATTTTTGGCGGATCGGATTCCACCTCGCGTGCCTCCGTCTTCTTGCCATTGCTTTCTCCTAACGGTCATTCTTCCCTGCGCACCGTTGTATCACTCTTTTTGAATCGGACTCGACAATGAGGTCGGTTGGCCACCTCGCCATTATCCATTGATTACCCAGGGCTCTTGTGCGACTTAGCATCGGCCAGTCCCCGCGATTCGACTGACGGAGCTCTTGCACTTTCAATCTATCATTCTAGCCACAGCCAGCGCCGGCGAACGCCATCAATTTTTTCGCAGTTCATACCAATTTCGATATACTAAATAGATTTTTAAAATGAAGACGCCAGATCGGGAGCCAATAATCCCGAGGCGTCGCTCCTCGACCCTCCACTACCACACCTTTGACACACCACCGCCAAAGTCTCGCGGCAGACCCAATTCTGGCCAGTCCGCTTCGTCAGGCGAGGACTCACGCCATCCCCACCATGATACTCCAGATGAAACTACAGCACAGTCTCCTCTTCCCAAAAAGCAGATGATGGTGCTGGCACTTATCGCCTTTTGCGAGCAGACGGCCTTCAATTCAATCAGTCCCTATCTTCCTGATATGGCGTCGTCGTTTCCCGAGGTGAAGCCGGGCATGGTTGGTGTATATGTCGGAATGATTGGAACGGCCTTTGCGGTGGCGCAGCTCGTTACCAACTATTTCTGGGGTTGGATATCGGATCGAATTGGACGGAAACCCGTCATACTGCTGGGTACAATCCTTACCGCGGTGTGTTTCGTCGCATTCGGGTTCTGCAGTACGCTATACCAGGCCGTTGCAGTGCAGGCGTTAATGGGCGTGGTCAATGGAAACCAGGGCCTGGTGTCCACCTGCCTCGGTGAAATCACCGACAAGAGCAACCAGTCCAAAGCTTTTACCTACCTACCGGTTCTGTACGGCCTCGGTGGAATTACTGGCCCTCTGCTTGGTGGCCTCCTTGTCATTCGAGAGAACCCGTTCAAGAAAGGGGAGCCAAACCCATTCCCGTATCTTGCTCCAAATCTGCTATCCGCCGCAATTTTAGTGATAGACTTTGTTATTTGCCTGATATTTCTCGAAGAAAGTCTGGATGATGCAGATACCTTGCCTAAGTTCGGCAAGAAAATCCGTGAGATGTTTTCATGGCTTTGGCAGATTACCAGTTTTGGGCGGCGACCTCGCAGCGTTCGACCGAACCTTCCCTACCGTCTACTTCGCGAACAATCGGCGGAAGAGCATGACAGTGATTTAGATTCGGCTTCAGAAGTATCCTCTGAGAACCACGGCCACGAGTCCCTGACACGGAGCGAGCTGCTTAATCGTGATACAGTCCTCCTGCTCCTGACATACCTTATATTCGCTCTTTGCAACATCGCCTTCAATGCGCTATTCCCGATATTCTCACAAGCTGCGCCCCCAATCGGACGTGGTCTTACGCCGTCTGAAATTGGCCTTGCACAGGGCTTCTCTGGTGCCGTAACTATAATTTTCCAGATTTGCATCTTTGGCCAGCTGCGGAATAAGATGGGTAACCGGTGGTCATACCGAGTTGGTCTGTTTGGCTTCGTCGTCTCCTTTATCCTCATGCCATTTATTGGGTACAAGGGTAACGATGCTGCAAACCATGGATTAACAGGTAAAACAACCTTGATGGCTCTCGAGCTCTGTTTCGTCCTGCTGGTCAAGACGGTGGCATCTGTCGGTGGGTTGACCAGCGCGCTCCTCCTGGTAAGCACATCTCCCAATCTCTGTCACACAAAAACACACACTAACGTCCACCCACAGATCACAAACTCCGCCCCGGATCACGCTGTCCTAGGCTCCCTGAACGGCCTCGCTCAGACCCTCTCCGCAGCCGGTCGAGCCGTAGGCCCATTCCTATCAGGCAGCCTGTTCTCCCTTGCAATGCGCATCCAGCCAAAAGGCGAAGCAATCCCATTTGGCGTCTTCGCCGCTGTCTCGCTCGTCGGGTTCTTCCTTAGCTTCGGAATCCAGGGCCGCTCCCTTGAAGCCGATGGCTGGGATAGCCATGACAACGAGAGTACCAAGTCCGATGAGGACGAGGAGACATGATATTTCTTACGTTCTTCTTCTTCTTCTTTTTTTGCCCTTCAAAAAAACACCTTACGAAGTTATGCCCAGGATTGTTGTTATTATATTCTATTGGAGCATAGAGCGGGACGCGATGCAATAAAGGGGGTTTGGTTCTCTTTTCAATTCTCTCTTTCTTTCTTTTAATTATTGTAACTACATTTCCCCGTGCATTGACTAAACACACGAGTCGAAGAGCAAGCGCGGCGTATATAGCATAGATAGATAAGACCATTGCTTTAGGCAGTTAACAAAGTGCCAGATCTGTATAACCCATTTGTGCTTTAACCCCTCCTCTCCAATCAAAATCGAAGTTACATCTAGACAGCCCGATTGAAGATAACCGTAAAATAACAAAACTTGGAATGTGAGTCAATCTATTTATTATAAAATCATACTATATACTGGAATCAGTCAACTACTAGTATCTAACGAGTTACAAGCCCCCGAACGCAACCGCAATTTTGCCCAAATCAATCATCAATCAACCGCCTTACCCAATCCTAGGGTTACCCAACACCACGGTACACAACCCCGGTACGCAGTGTAATTTACCTCCAAACCCACTCAACAACATACATAAACCCTTCGCCAAGATAGCCCGTCAGCAGCAGTCCCTGCGCATACTCAATAAGCTCCTTATTCGGCTGCGTCGTCGCGGCAAACAGATCGCGCTCGGTGCCCTCACTGCCAGCCCGAACACTGATCCGTTTATCGACTAGACACTTATGCATCTCTTTCCCAGGGCGGACGAGGATGTATTTGCTTTGTTTTTGGTTGGGTTTGATGGATGGAGGGAGGTTTGGATTGAGCGGCGAGGTTGAGGTTGGGAGTGTGCTTGTGATGGGGGTGTAGGAGATTGAGTCTTGCGATTGCGGGGCTATCCAGTTGAGTTCTTGGGCTTCTGCACTTTCCGAGTCGCTTTGTGATGCCGGGACCGGAGGAGTCGCTATTGCTGCTTGTGTGCTTATCTTTTTGGACGATGTGAGGGAGAGTCGACTCCCCTTTGCCTGTTCCGCCACAGGCGAAGATGATTGTGATTGCAGCGGATTGTTATCAAGAACCGCATACTGGATATCTGAATCAAGTGAGAACAAGACGACCGTGTTAACTTTGGGGTTAAGTTTCATCCGGAAGGTCGTGAAGTTGCGCGGATCCAGGTAGAACGTGTAGCTTGCAATGACGTTGACGTTCTTGATGCTGATATCTGCGTGGCCGATTTTGGAGAGTGCTTGGTCGCGGGCTGAAATGGGACATTTGGGCTTCACAGCGAGAGATTTGGATTCGCGTAGAGAGATGGAGGGGATGCACTGTGCTTCGTGCCAGGCGTTGCTTTGTTTGCGGCAGGTTTCGCTGCAAAGGCGGGCGATGTTGCATACTATAAAACGTTAGTGTTAATGCACATATGATATGAGGATGGGATCAAGACATACCTTTGCACAAAACGATAGTAAGACTTCCGCAATTTTCACACGGCTTTGGCTCGCTAAGGCCCCATTCTTTCTTCTCTGATTCCAGGGACTCCCTCCGGCGACTAAGTTCAGAGATCCTTTTCTCCGCATACCCGACGCGTTTCCTCGAATGATGGTGCTCTGGCGTCCGTTTAGCCATATGCACAAGCTGCCTATATGCAAGCATGGCCTTATCCACAGCGTCGAGATGCTCCCTGGAAACACAGAGCGCGCTAAGCGCATCGAACGTTTCAGGTGCCTCGGGACCCTTAACGGCAAGGAAGTCCTCAACTAGGGCTTCGAACAGTGTTGCGGCATCCCGGTTAAGTCCTGCATCCATGTATGACCGACCCAGGCGGTGGATTACGCGCAGGCAGTCTCCATCGCGGGAGCGTTTGTAGCTGTCGAGAATGTCGTTGATGTCGGGCGAGAAGTCGAAGTTCTCGGTGCTCTGGAGATAGCGCACGACTGTATCCCTAGTGACTGGGTTGCTGAGACCGAAGACTGTCCTGCAGTGGGGGATAGTGCGGCTGCATATAGCACGGGCCTCTTTTTCGAGCCCGAGTTTCGTGTAGAGCAGAGACAATTTGTTCATTGCGTTCAGCGTCGTTGCGTGCTGGATCCCGAAGACGGTGTCCAGCGCCGGAACGGCCTTTTCGAGGAGTAAGAGCGCGGATTCGAGATCACCGAGGAGAACCTTGAGAGACGCAAGATCCTGCATGCTGCTCAATGTTTCTGGCGCATTGTGTCCGAGCGTCTTTAGTCGACCGGCGAATGATCGCTCATACAGCGCTGCTGCCTCAGTGGCATATCCGTCCTTCTCACAGAGACTTCCCAGGTCATGAAGAACAGTAAAGTTATTCGGATGATCACGCCCCAGAACCCGCTTATACAGACCCAAAGACTCAAGATAACAAGCCTCCGCCTCGGCAGGGATGTCCAAACTCCGATATGCCAGGCCCATGGAATGCAGTATCGCCGCGCGCGTCTGCTTCTCAATATCAAGACCCGGCGTATCATCAAGGACCTTCATCGCCTCATGGAACTCTACGACCGCCTGTTGCGCATTGCCCTGCTTTATCAGCGCTTCCCCTCTCAACCGCGTAGTCAAGGCCCGCGACCATGCAGCCGTCGACGAAAGCTCATCCTTCATCTGCAGGAATACCCGCGCCACCTCGTCAACCTGGAGTATGCGCTGACGGCCCGACACATCGTGCACGATCGCGCCGCCGGAGATGTACTGCATATGCACGAACACGTTCTGCGTCCCGCGCATCAGCGCAACGTACTCGGTGTCTTGAACCGTCGTGCTGCTGTTGTTGTGGCTGTCGTCGGGCGCCCGCGCGAGGATTTCCTCAGATGTACCTCCGCTGTCCCTTTCAACTGCTCGGCTGTCACGTCCTGGGTGCTTGGTGACGAAAGAGAAGCGGATGGTGTTTGCTCGTTTCAGGAGCTTTTTGCCCTTGTTCATGGACCGTGAGCGGGAGATGCTGCCTACGCACGAGATACATGGTTAGTTATATGCAACTGGCCTAGGCAAAGACCTCGAATATAACATACCCAGAGGAATCTTGCGCCCAAATATCTTTTGGAAAAAAGACATTCTCTTCGAGGTTCCGGGCATCTCGTGATCGACATTCCTGCTGTCGACGAGCCCGCCACTGGAGCTGTCCATCTCGCTGGCCTGGTGTTTGCCTTCGTCCTGACAGAGGCCCGTCTTGCCGGGCTCTATTATGGTACTGTCTCCGAGGCCTGAAGTTTGTCAATCAGAACGGTAATACACGAGATTGGTAAGTCAGGTAAAGATGGACATACCAGTCGAGCTGAAGCTCGCGTCCGATGGCATCTTTCCAGGCCCAGGGTCTGTCCCTGTCCCTGCAGGGACCGGCTGGTATATGCCATTTGGCGCATGCACTGCGCATATTAGCTATGGGTTGCAAACTTTGAGTGACCCATCCGGCCGACTTACCCCTCTCCAGATCATATAGTCCAGCAAAGCTAATGGCGAGTACCTCTTCTTCATCGCTTTGCGACAGTTCTGGAAATTGTCAGCTGCAAGGTCCATTTGCTTCAGCAAGTTAAATCCTGCACGGGGAAGGCTCGGAGTGAGGAGATAGATATACTTCTAAAAGACCATGAATCACGTAGCCTCCTAGCTTTTTTCGCTAGAGTCTGTTCCCCACTAAAGTCCGTCATCGAGTACTTTGACGGCAAGGAACCCTTTTGCGCGAGACTGGGACTTCTGCTGTGAGTCGTGCTTCCGATTTCTTTCTGAAGATCTCGATAGCTTGTGTCGTCACGCGGGTCGTTGAGGACGGGCTCGTATCTGCGTGCGCATTGTTAGGGCTATTTTCTAAACTGAGGTGGTTCTCATAAGGTAAACGGACAGAACGTTACACTTTGTTCCGCAACGGGTGCAGTCAACGAGACATTCTATGTCTAGGGCTTGATTAGTATGCTGAAAGTAGAAAGAAGAAGGGATTAAATACGTACTTCGCTGCCTCTCGGCCGGCTCGTCATCATCCACAGCGAAAGACCTCTCGCACCTATTGCAGAAGAACCGGATCGGCCGACAGTCGAGTGGGATCAGGCGCTTCTCCATGCGATAGCCCTTTGTGATTAAACTGCGCTGCATCGTCAGTTTGGGAAATGGCGGATGTGGATAGAGGATTGGAAATACCGATCGCGCGTCATCACGTATACAGCGATAGCTGAGCCGGAGCAGTATCTTGTCAGGTAGTGCTGGTTCAATTCGGTACTATACTTGGTTAGAATTACATCGAGTATACTAAATGAAGGTCGACGGCAGGGTGACATACGCAGACGAAAAAGCGGCATCACAATCAGGACATTTCACCTCCGGTACGCCCAGCGTAGCCGCGTCGTCATCGCGAAAGGGAGGGAATAATCGTAAAGCCTCAGCAAAGTTCTCAACAGCCGGCGATAATTGTCGAGGATCTATATCCAAGAACAAGGAAACAATGTCAGCTTGTTTATTCCTCCAAACCCGCAAGACACATTCATGCTTCGTCCGTCCAGTGTGATAGTGGGTGTATACCGTTCGCGGTGGGCCTGCCAGCTAATGATAAAAGAACATCCGAAGCACGTAGTATGCGCGTCTTCCCTTCGAGCCGGCTCGGTGTGTTGAGGGTAATTTCGTTCTCTAGGTCTCGCTTCGCGTCGTTCTGGAGGAGGTATTTGCTGTCCCTAGATAGATACAGTACGTTAGCATAAGGAATCAAAGTAGCCATCTCAGGTACATGAGGCTGCAGCAAATTCAAAACACTCACTTATCCACCGACACTGTCGGGAAGTTAGTAAACTCCGTATCTGGATCCATCACGAAGCAGACCAACACAGTCGGTCAGGACGAACAAACGGAGAGTGAAGGAGCAAAGACGAGAGGGAAATAATATGTCCACAGAGCAGAGAGCCTCTCAAAATCAATCAATCCCAACTCAAGTCAGGCATGCAGATAAGACAGGGCTCGGTCCAAACGCGGGTGAGGCGTCATTTTCAATAACGGGCGGACAGTGCAGTGGCTCCAGCTTGCATATGTAGTATGTCTCCCCATAAGCTGCGGGTCGTCAATCGGCTCAGACTTATTGAGCCGAGACTGGCAAAGGGCGAGAGATGGGAGCGACAGAGATCGGGCCATGTTAGGTAGGTTTCTGCCATCAAACGAGCATACTTGGTTGATTCAAGGAGAGAATTTGCGGGCAGCCAATTGGGGCCCTCGCTATCCCTGCATCCCTGCGAAGGGGAGAGAGAAGGGCGTTTGATTTTGGTTGGTGATAAATGGGCTGGACGATGGGATGATGGGACGGGTGATCGAAGGGATGAGTGTTGTTCTTGTCGCTGTTGTTGTTGTCACATCGACACCCAGTCAGTTCCTCATTTCAACATTAACTCCATCTCGAGTCCAACCATCGACACTCGACAGCACTTAACCCTGCAAGTCGATCAATTTTCCAAACCTGGCGAGGTTCCCAGCTAAGGCCCCTTGCATCAACACTATCAGACATGATCGCGAGATTCGCAACTCGAGTCCCACACATCACATTTCAGTCGAAATTACCGCCTGCAAACGCACCCACAATCAACAGGCGACACCGATCCACGACGCATTCCCGCACAGCCCGAGAGGCACTGCGATTGGAAGTTTCTCTGAAACCCAACATGGTGCCGGTGCGAATGTGACAGATCACAAGCACAGACCGAATTCCTCATCTCCACGCGTTTCTGGCAAGAATGGAAGTTCTGGAACGCGATTTAGCTTAACTGTCCTACAGTAGTGAAGTTACTTAACGATGTTATTGCATCTCTGCATTGAATTATGCTGATTAATGATTATCCTTGCAGACTTCTAGCTTGTTTTGGGGCATTGTGGCTGCCCTGGCCTGTCAGGCGTGCCGGCAATGCCATGCCATGCCATGCCATGCGAACGACTGGAGACACGACGATGAGGAAAATGGGATAAACCTAATCACTAAATAATGGAACGCATAGTCAACTCTCTTCCCGCTGTATTCAGCACCCTCGCTGCCGTCGACGACGCAAATGCAAGGCTATTGAGATCATTGGTGACGAGGATGAGCCAGCCCTCCATGCCTCCATGCCTGCTCGGCAACTCACTCGAGTCATGCGTATCTCCCATCGATCTCAGAACCGGAGAATTCAGAATGAGTTTATTCTTTCAGACCTGTAAGGAGAAAGAATATTATTATTCTGGTCTTTCTTATCTTCCATCCATCCTCGATCCTGTCTCGGAGATGTTCGCGCAAAAGCCAGAATGGGAATGACATGACGGTTTTGACCGACTTTTCTTACCTACCTCCCCTCCTCGCAAGGGAATAATTGTTACCCACATAGTGCTACTAGTGACGGCGGGACAGTACTATTATATGAACTGAGCTGTGTATGTACGTAGTCTGTATATTTCACAAAGAGAATGCTAGCTAATGACGTATGTACTCTGTAGGGTATCAAATTGTACAATGAAATGAGCGCTGGATCATGTAAAACTTGCTGGCTGAATGGCAGCAAGATAAGAAAAACGACAAGACAGGAGACGAAATTTCAAAAACATAATCTCGTAGCTGTTTTTGCATCAGAAACAGACATCGACATAAGAAGTGATCCCGGACGCCTAAGTAGGCGAGTCTAATTAGATAATAGAAGCACAGTAGTAGAGTGAGTGTGGTAGGTAGGAATCAAGCCCACCTCCAGCCCGAAGCAGCCGCATCTGGTCTCTGCATAACAGACGACAAGATACTATTGCAGTGTTGCCCCTGATAAACAGACAAAGGGGGCGAATACACATGCCCATAGCTGGAGGCATCCGCGGACGAACGCGCACTGGGTACCAGACTCGGCCGGTTATACTCCTGTATGAGCAGTGAGACCGCGGCATTCACGTTGATCCCTTCGCCCGTGTCTGTGATTTTGAGCGCCCATTTTGCGTCTTCTGCGCTAAAGCCTAGTTCGTTGACAATCATGTCCATGGCTTGGTCGGTTGGGTCGAGGACTTGAGGCTGGAGGAGCGAGACGGCTGCGCGCGGTGCGCGGGCCTGGGGGACTTGGGTGTTGGGTGTTCCTGCTGTCGGGACTCGGTGTTGGGGTGGTGATGCGGCTCGAGGCTGAGGTGATGGGTTGTATTCTGGGGTTGGAGTGGAGGTTGGAAGGGGTGGGATTTGTTGGTAGAGAGGGTGTGGGGGAGCACCCGCCAAGCGGTTCATGATTTCGACATAGCTGGAGATCGGGCGCTCTTCGACACCGGGGTTGGGACGGTCCCCGTTCTGATTGCGACGGTTGCGGAGTTGGACAGCGTAGGCGGCTTGTCTGCGTCGCTGAGGGTCACTGGTAAGAAGATTATCTGACGGGGAGGAGTTGCTTTCGGCTGATGATCTGGACGAGTTTGATCCGGTTTGGTGGAGAGGATGCAACCTGCGGGCCGACGTTTGAGGTCTGTATGCCTTCGAGACGGCATCTCGAAAGAAGCTGGAACGGCTTGCATCGGCTTCCTCCCATTTCGTTAACCCAAGCGATTGAGCTCGTTGGAAGATCTCATCGGCGTTGTCGACGGTTGCGATGGAGGCCAGGGCGAGGACAGCGGAGGGGCCAAGGGTGAGGACGTACGATGTCCATTCTTCTGTGTACAGTGTTAGCACCAAATCCATCGCAACGGGCGCAGAAAACAAACCTAGCGTTGCCTCCTCCTTGACAGAATCCTTGTTCGCCACATCATGCCCGTCAAATACACCCGCCTTCCTTGCCTCTTCACACTTGCTGTGAATCGGCTGGAGCAGGACTCCCAGACAGGTCCAGATCTCCGTCATATCATAAAGCTGGCCCTGCGACAGTCCACCCTTATTCCCCAATCCAAATCCCTCAGGCGGCTGAAACAAAACGTCGTTAATCCCAAACGGCTCACTAATCGACATTGCCATAGAGCGTTGTTGGTTCTTCGCCATAATGCCGCCGTTCAACCAATCCAGCTGTCCGACAATATCGCCCTCGCGGCCCTTACCACACCCAAATATCCGGCAAAATGTCCAGACCCGCCAGAATGCATCGTCGATCTCAGCTGCGCGCGTATCATCCTGGCCCGCTAGACCGCGGATTGTCTCGGGGCGGAGGAACGTGCTGCAGCGCGCAAGGATGAGCGACTTGAGCTTGACAAGAGTGTACAGGTCGCGGGTGTAGCGGTCGAGGTATAGCGACTGTGTGTACTCGGGAACAGGAGCATCAAGGTCGAAGAGAACCTGCCACTCGGAGTCCCAGGGCGGGCTCATTTCACGCAGTTCCCAGGCGGGCGGCGACATTGCGTAAACAGTATTTTGAATGAGGTCGAGCTCACGTTGCTTGAAGACTCGATAGAATTGCCGGTTCATGACGGCGAAGTTGAAGAGGTCCTGCAGCTGGTTACATCGTCGCAGAATCAACTCGACGATCTCATCGGGCAAGATCCCGGGCATCTGGCCCGAGGGCACGAATGGTGAAGGCGCAACAGGCGACTTGATTTGCTGTTCGGGAAGACCAGCGTCGAGTTCGTATACCGGTTCCGCGTTCGAATTAAAAGTAGTTGTCGAAGTAGGCATCTCGTACTGTCCGATCGGCACTGATGTCCCAGTCCCAGTGGGTTGGTTGTTGGGCATCGTGCCTTGGGAGTTGAGCGAGAGTGTGTTGCTTCTCCTTCTCGACTGGGGCTGTGGGACTATTTCCTTTTCCTGCAGAGCTTCATCTGCAGCTGAGATATTAATGGCAGATTTTGTTGAGGGCTGTGCTTGACACAGCATGCCCGATGGCTGCACTTCCTTTGTTTGCAGGCGGGGCAACTTCAACCGCAGCTCTCGCTCGCTGCTGACGGACGCAGATCGCTGGGCACGCACGGGCACACTGAGCAGCTGCGCCGACCCAACCGCTTCATTTTTGTTTTCTGCTTCCTCTGGAGTTGATGCCGTTGATGGGCGTACTTCCTGTCGGGCCGCTCGCTGCAGAAGTCCGGAGCCACTCATCGACCTTCGATGAGATCGGAAATGACCATCATCCCGGTTCTTTACGGCCTTAGCCTTCAGTGCGCCGAAGCTGGGCAGTGACATGTTGAAAGAAAACGGACCCCGGCCTTTGTCCTTGTGGGGCTTCTTGGCGTGTTTCATGGTTTCTTCTGTTTGCGCCGGGAGCAAACCCTTCTTTAGTGATTTCTTGCTGCTGCTACTGCTACTACTGCTGCCACTGCTGCCGCTCTTGCGGTGGCCTGTCGGCGGAGACGGTGCTGGACGGGTGGCAATCATGTCCATATTACCTCTGCTCACCTGCAGCGGGGTATCGAGACGTGGCATTGACGTTGTCGCCGTCGTTGCCACTGGTGAGGATACGTATGGCGAATAAATCCCCGTCTCCTCCTTGTAGTTGCGTTCCACAAGACCGGCGAGTGCGTCTTCGAGGTCCTCTGCGGCCTGCGAGAGGGTCGGGTGATGGCGGCGCTGTTTGTGTAACTGCGACTGCGGCCGCAAGTTCACCGTCAATGATGATTCGCAGCCTTCGTCCAGGGTATCCTCGCAAATTGTTGGTTCGTGTTGGCGCGGGTATCTGTGCTTGTGCCGGATCGACAAGGGCTTCATTTGGATCGGGGGTGGGCATGGGAGAGGCTTGTTCCTTGCGGATGGTGTGCGTTTTATAGATTTTCTAGACCTTCTGGATGCCCTGGATCGGGTCGACCCGGACCGGTACAGGGATTCTGAATCGTCGAACACGCCGGCCATGGCGGGGGAGGTTATGGAGTAAGCGCCTGCAGACTTGTATGCAGACGGGGAGAACTCGGAACCGAGACTGGTAACAGATGATCTGCGACTGTAGCACGAAGATGCGTCATCGACCAGCTCGGTGGAGCATTGCGACGATGATCCTGTCTTTGGCTCAGAAATATCTCCCAAGTCGTGAGAACTTTGGCGACTATGCCGACTATATTGGCTGATGGCTATCGTCCCGTAAGAGCTGGTAGACTGATGGCGCGAGCTCACAGGCGACACAAGTGAGAAATGGGATGAAAGTTCGGGGAAAAAGCGAGTCCAGCGCGTTCCTGACTGGGAGAGAGGTCTATGGTCATCGAATTCGTCATCTCCGTCCGGCGACACAGATATATTCCCTTCCGCATTGTTGGCGGTGTTTGGTTTCTGCTTCATCGCACCTGGGCCAGACCCGCGGGATGGCGCACGGCTGGATGAAGAAGAGACACTCATGCTGAACGAGGCTTTCAGGTTATTTTTTACCTGAATATAGGATTGTTTCAAAGCATCCAGTTTACTCCTTCTTATTGCCTAGGTACCGGGACCATGGTCTCGAATGTCAAATGCCGGGCGATCTTCTTTGTGGCGAACCTCGTGGTGGACAATGCCGACTATTGATCTGAACCTCTTCCAAAGAGCCGCCGGTACCAATAATAGGATAGCCAGAGGGTGAAAGCGAACGGGTGTTCCCTTTGTCGACTCGATCGAATAAAACTGGGACAAAGGTGACACAAAGATCGCGAGAGCGAACTAGACCCTGAGTTGCGGTTTGCTGCGCAGGTGTATGTTGCATACAACCCTTCCCTCAATATCGAAGCAGAAGGATTCGGGGATGAAGACGGTTGACGGTGGGTAACAAACTCTTGCAGGATTCCTGAAGTATTAGTAGAAGAAAGCCAGCAGGCTTACTTTCGGATTGGCGTGAAGGTCCCCTAAGTAGGATGAACAAGATTATCTGGACCCAGCGTAATTAGAACCACCAAAGTAAGCCAGGGCTGGGGCCAGTCCAATCAGTAGAGCTTCGCTGCCACTGCCACTTGAACGGTTTGTGGATCCCTGCCGGAGTAATATGGACTTAAAATTGTAGAATAACAGACAGAATGGGGTCGGTTTTTGTTGCTGCACAAGCGCGGGCAACTGTCGATGGTCACATTAAGTTTCCCCGAGGACAGACAACCAACGCCCCTTCTGCACTTTCTTCACCTCCAAATAATGCACCCTTCGTTCTTCACATACAACTTAACCGTGAAAATGTCCTTACTAAGGCCTTCACCTCGAGTCTTTTTTTGGATACGGCAGAGCTTAACCCTGCACAGGCTTCCTCCTATCAGGACGGGCACCTCGCCGGGATCGACAATCTGGCGCAGTTCTCGCAGTGCCGGCTCGTATTTTCTGGTAGGCTCGCCAGTGGCCACGGGGTAAACTAGTGCCAGTCCACTAAGGCTGATGGTCCTTAGCGTGAGCAACCGCGCTCAAAATAACTGGCTGGGGTTAGCGTGGGTGGCTCTGGTATGGTGGATCAACCCGTGGCCAGCGAAGGGTGTGCGCCTGGGGCTGTGTCGATGTCAGCTCACAAATAGTTCATTCACAATGCTAGTATGGAGTGCAACCACAATGAACTGTCTGATGGTCTTGTCTGGCGAGACTCTTGTGGTCTCTGTTTATTACTCATTTATTTAATATCATGTGGTGGTCGTGTTGAAGTTGTTATTGTTGCCGGATGTACTCCATACTCGTGTGTTCCAGTCCCCCCATTTTCCACGCGACTTGCTCCATGATTCTTGATTCTCATTCATTCCACCGTGCACTCCACCGGGACTAAGATCCGCACAGGATGGCCTCGCTATTCTTTGCAGTCAACAGTCACGGGCGAATTTTCCTCGCAGATTCAGGAATGGGACTATGCAAGGAAACCCGGCCCCCTACATGATCATGCTGGGGCCGCTCAGTCCGCACTTGCGCAAGAACCCGGTTCGTCGGCGCGGTCTGACTGAGGAAAGAATTTCCTTCGGAATTTCCTTCGGACTTCACAGGGATCCTCAGCACGTACTCTGGGGAGCATCCGGACATATAATCTGCCGCATAAGCCGAAGCGAAGCGTAACTCTACTCTTAAAACTTGGCCCCAATCTGGTAACTGCTAGCTCTATGGACGCGATTCAGGGTTATGGGGGCAGTCCCCATTCTTCTATTGACATTCCCCGTCCGAGTCACTACTCACAGCACGTGGTCACTACAGAAGGAAAGCGTAATCTCCCGAGCATCAGAATCAGTTGTATATTGTGTTGTGATCGTTCTGGGCGCTCAATGGCTCGCAGAATACGCGAGAGACTTTTATGCTGCCATAAGACTGAGATAGACACCCCAGACGACACCGAATAGATTCCCAACAAGGAGGCGCTGGCTAGCGGGCACCACGGTGAAGTTCAGAACCGAAACAAACGGCCAGAGCTTGAGACCAGCGAGCATGAATGGCCAGAAATTCTGAGTGATAAGCACAGTCAGCCGAGATCTCATGATTGCATTGCATTGGGTCCGGGAACCCGCGTATAACATTATTGGACTCATCAGATCAGCGAGCCAAGGAAACGGGCCCAGGGGCCAAGCGGGAAGTATGGATTAAATATTATGGAAAAGGAAGGAAGGAAGATGTCAGGAGACGGATAGCTTGAAAAGTGGATGACCTACATTTGCTATTTCGTCCTTGATGACTTCATAGTCGTAGCCCCGTAAGAAGCCCATTGTCGCGATGAATGCGACAGTGTTCCAAGCACCGCCAACAACCTGGTCGACCACGATTTTCGCCACCGTGTTCTTGACATTGAGCTTCGGCTTCTGCTTCTCTTTTTCATTCACTTTCTCCTTCTCATTCGCCTTGTCTTTCTCTTTCCCCGCTTTCGGTTCGTTCTGCTCAAACCCGGGGAATCGAGACTCGAGAGTCTCAAGCCAGAGAAACGTCAATGGCGATAAGATGAGCGCGCTAGTCGTGAATTGGAACAGCGCTTGCGAGTCAAGCTCAAAGGACGTCTAGACGTATATCTCGGCTTCTCTACTATGCTGGAGCCCGCAGTGTCGACTGTCGGTGCTCCGTCCATAGAAGGAAAGCCGAGGGCTGTCAGCATGTTGATCGTTGTTGGTGCAGTGTTGGATGCTGCGCCTCCATTCGGTGTTCTTTTGGCCCTCCAAAATGTGCCTCATGCAGGACAACATCCTCTGTAGAGACTAGAGACAGGGCCAAAAAAAAAAAAACAATTGACAAAGAAAAAGACTAGAAGCTAACGCACCTCATCCCGATAAGACGTAATCCCCTGTGCAAGCACATTCGACCCAGCACTGATCAAAGCAGCCTGCAAAGTGGCCTTTGCGATCGGAGGAAGCGCCATAGCATCGAACACAGTAACAAAACCCCTCGTAATCTTCACGGATCACCGAGATTATACTTTGAGTTCAACGTCGATCTGATCCGCTGTTCGGAGAAGGCGTCTGAGCGGGGAGTTCTTTTGATGGATGGGATTCGAGAGACGATTGTGGCGAGGTTGAGAGGGCGCCCGTTGTGGGTGCGTGGCTTGGTTTTACGGTGAGACACAAATGGGGCAGAGCTGTCGAAGATCCAGACCACGGAGGGGATTGGTGACTGGTGAGTGAGAAGGCAATCTTATACGAAGACGAGCTGATCGAAAAGAGAAAACGAGGATTTGACACGAGGTGAAAGTGGAATGAGCAAAAACGTGGATTGAGGGAGGAGGATGGGTGGAATGGATGTCCTGCTTGACGGCCAGACAGCGTTCACCTGCAGGACACGCTGGACTCTGGAAACACGACGTTTCTCCGTCCAGCGTTACTTTTTAGTGTCTTAATACTCTACTTAGGTAGCACGGTTTTCCAGCTTCCGGGACATTGTCGAGTTCTTTATTTACACCCCGGATCTATATTAAACACACCGATCGCGACAATCGCTTTAGTCCGCCAACGGTGAGATCAACGGCAACGCACAGCCAGATCTACACGAACCTTGTCGACCCTCCCCTCCAGTATTGTCTTCGCATCAAAGGATGAACAACCTCATTATTTGCGTTGGAATACGAGATCTCCACACCAAGGCTCGTAAACGAGGACAGGGATTAGCCCGATCAGGAAACACGAGAGCTTCATTTGACTGCACATCATGACGCAATAAGAATACAAGAATAGAAACAGAGTTAAATCTGGGAATATCTGGCCGTTCACCAAGATGCATCGGATTTCTTTATTGGGTTCTTTTCTAACTTTGACGTGCAAGGTTATGGATATATATATTTCAGTGCTAGGGAGCCTAATAAATGTCGTGACGCTTGAAGCTAGATACTCGCAGTGTCAAAAGGAGCCCTAGGGAAGCAGCCAGACAAGCTCTCGATAATTGGGGAGACTTTCCTATTGTGGGGTGTTGTTTTGAGCGTCGACTATCAACTGTAGGCCAGATTTATGTTGAAGGTGGTGAAGGTGCGGGACAAGCTCTGCTAATGACTGCCAATAGCTGCCGGCAACCTTTCGCGGAAAACATGACTGGGTAATCTGCTGGATACACGTGAAATCGTGAGAGTGGGTATGTTATTGTCTCCGATATGACCCAAAACGCCAGCTAGGTAGTAGCCCAGGCCGCCAAATTGAGTCCAACAGGTGTAAGCATAGCTTGTGGGATAGTATTCCCATGTAAAATCACAAGGCGTAGGCCAAAATTCCGTTTTCAGATCTGGGACACGAGACCACAGCATCGTTTCCGGGTTCCGTATACTGGTCGCCTTATCTTGCATGGACTGGTGTTTTCCTGCTCACGTTGTCGTTTGGAGTTGGGATTATATGACGGAACGAGGGCTGCGTCGAAATGCCTAGGGCTAGGAGCCGCAAGCTCCGCGCTGAGTCGGCCGCAAAAGATATCGTAAGGCTTGAATGGGATCCTTGTTCGTTGAATGTAACATGGCCATGGCCGACTCTCGCCAAAAGAGACTCCTGATATTGTCTAGCTGATATTCTGCAAGCATAATCCATTCTAGACAGACACTTGAACGCCTCCAACTGGCTTCGGAAAACGAGTAGTATCCAGAGACCGATTAATACCGCCAGCCTGGCGACGCACAAATTCAAGCATAGCATCACTATTAGGAGAACCCGGGAAAAAGTAGATTGGTGTTTTCTGCACGACCAGATGCTGCCCATCAAAGTACGCAGTAAGAACGCTCCCACTTCGCGGGCCAACAAACGAAAAGAGCATTACCTGTAGATGAAAACCAATGTTATTATCGATGTTCGATGGGGAAAGGAATGAAGGAAGGGAGTGAGGGATTCATGTTACCGGAATAATGATATGGTTTTTCAGCGATTCATCTTGCATGCGCTCTATCATGATGCCAAGAACAACGAGAAGCTCGCTTCTTAGAAGCTCGTCCGCGTCGTCTACATCGATGGCACTATGCATAGCTGCTTTGATATGCGGGTGCTTGCCACCGTGTTTGACCCAGCCGCCGTGACACTCCCAGTCAATACCGCCACGCATATCGAGTTTAATTTTTGGCGCGTAAAGCCTAATCCAAGAGTAGATATTAGCAGCAAATAGGCTAGTTGCATCGTGGATCTATTACTTACTCGAGAAACTTCCATCCCGTATAGAATGAAAGCGTATGAGTTTCACCGAGCGATTCTCGTGGCCAGACCTGCACCTCTCTGATGAAACATTCATGAATGATCCTCAAACGGGCAGAGAGAGGAAACCCATTTTTCCGCAATGTGTAAGAGCCGTGATCAATGATCTCATAAGATATCGCAACATCCGCAGCAACTTCAGGGTCTGAGGCATCAAACTCGAAAGATGACAGTCGTCCCAGAGACCAGGGTTGGAAGAAATTTGGAACTCTCGAATCAGAATCTTCAAACACCTCTGACCTGATTATTCCCAAATCTGCTTTTTTGATGGAAGGTGTCGGCCATTCTTGCAAAAGCTTATATTGAGTCCTGAGGACTGCTAAGCAATCGGCCTTGATATCTTTTTTAGACATCGCGAGCTTAGTAAAAGCGTCTGCTAGTAAGCTGACAAGGTCATCGAGTCCTTGGGACATTATTTAGAGATGATCAGAGTTGTGATTTGAAGAGAGCTGATAGAAGGAAGCGAGAAGGAACTGGGAGAGGAAGAGAAGAGGTCAGTTGAGGTAAACCTTGCGAGAAGTGGGAGCGACACCGCTAAGCGGCCTGAGGCAAACCATTGAAAAGCTTCCCTCATTCACAATGATAACAACTGGTACTTAATTAACTTGCAGTTTCAGCAAATAGATTGCGACTACAGACAATGGCCAATTTGGTCTTTTGGGGAGGATGGAGGAGACATAAGGTGCGCATCTCGGGCGAACAGGATGAGGACTGTTTTCAAAAAAAGGCACAATAGCACGTACAACGTTAGAAGCACGGCATCTTGTTCGAACGTAGGAGACAGAAACGCTGATTTTGAAGGCTAGGGGAGTGTCGGCCTAGACGAAAGAGCAGGAGCAGCCATCGCGGTGGATCTTCATTTTGAATAATTGGGAGATGTCGATGAAAGGAACAAAGAAGAGATGAGGCTGGAGGTGAAATGAACTGAGTATACACCACTCTACAAGGTGCACGTGAGCTGAGGAAAGGGCAATTCTATTGTAAACACCCTAGTCAATGGTATACCATTTAATATGTAACACAACGTAAAGTATCTCCTGAGCCATGTTTTCGTAGCTGCAACCGGATAAATCGAATCCTTCACAGCCAGTGGTGCGCGATCCTTTCAAAGAGACGCCATTACCTCGTATTTTAATAAAAGAAGTTGTTGACGATGGGATGGTCCGAAGGTTGTAGGCCGGGAGCAGCTATTAACAGTGAGTATAATGCTGTTTTCCCTACTGTGCTCTGTTCACCTACATTAGACATCACAATCCGTGATGGAAACAGTACCCGATACCAGGCTGCTATGTGTGGAACAGAAAATGTGAAAAATAGCTGCTAGCCACCAGACACGCATGACCTTGGTGCAGCGGTCTAGCATCTCGACAGAAAATGGGATCCACGGCAAGCCCCCAGGATGGAGCAGACGGGCCTTGGGGGTTATTTCATTGCGTAGCGGGACCTGCATTTGGTTTGAAAGGTTTGCTTTGTGTGGAAGATTCCGGCGTGTGATAAGTGATAGTTTGACGGTGATGGTAGTGGTGGTAGTGGTCTTGCGGTGGTAAGCGTATCGGTTTCAGGAAGCGTTCGTTCTCGAGTCTTGACCGTGTTCGTGTTCGCTCCCAGCAAGACGGCTATGGAGCGTGTCAGCATTGTCCAGATATAAAAGAGCCAGGGTCTTACCGTCCGTCCACAGGATAGACACTACCAGCAGCGGCCCGGCAGTGAGGGTGACGACCCCGAGAACCACCCAGGCGAGGTACGAGGAGCCGTCGATGTGGATAACGAGCTCAACGCCAAACATTGGAAACAATTATATAATGAAAAAAATAGCTAAACTAGATAAAAATAGTGTTGGAGACAGCTGGCTAACCACCAGCCTTGCAAGGTCTTGTGGTGCAGAGGTCTAGCGTCTCATCGAATAGCACTAGCTATGGAGAGAGAAAGGAAAGCTTCCAACGGACCGTGGACGAAGCTGAGATTTAAGTAAAAAAACGATTCTACGGGGAGCTCCTTCCTGCAACAAAATCAGGAGTGGGAAGGCGCGAATCAGGCACATAGACGCCATGAGTGATCACACAGCAGGCACACTCGGATGAACAGTGGCCATATACTTTCATCAAGAACATTGTCCCCTTCGGCCCTCTCACACCGCTGTAATCCCGGATCCAATACTCGTCAAGGGCTTTCTCACAGCAACCACATGTCCTCGCACAGCATCCACCTCTATTAGCACAGCCCTGACGCCGGTAGTTCCAAATATTAGTCCGGCCGTCCTCGTAAAGACGAGTTCTCCAGAACTTATTACTTATCCACATCGCGGCATCATCAGGTGCGCGGTCGGAGCTTTTGTTAAGCTGTGCCCGGATACTGAGTAACTTGGAGCGTAGTCTGCGAAGGTTTTGTATTCTTCTCTCTTTGTACGGAGAGACCGACTTTGAAGGGATGTCCGGGTGGAGGTTATACATGTAGATCTCTTCACCATCTTCTCGATTAAGCTGGCGCATGCGCTGTAGAGTCGCATGCAATGTTTGGCATTGGTTATCATACCAGTTGATAAACTCCCGAGTGCGTGAATATACTGCAGCCGGGAGGGTACGAACGAGGAGGTTACTCCACCATAGCTTTGCACGATAGATTTCGTCGTCAGTCCTTCCGAAAAACCGGAGTACTCTTTCGATGCATGTGCCGAACATGATGGTAGGCTCTGTCTTCGAGAAAACTTGTGAGATGTAAATGAGAACGAAAGAACGAAAGAACGAAAGAACGAAAGAAAAAAAGAGGGAGGATGGCGTGTTTATACTCTCCCCTGGATATCTGAGTCACATTAAGCTTTCCATCTCCCTCATACCACCCCGTTCATCCACCTTCTTTTCCACAACTATTAAGGGTACTGAGAATCCGTGGCATGACAAGTCAGCCATGGTTACTGGCGCCGCATTGATGAACAATTAAAATCATCTGTACTTAAAAACTTATAAATATCATACTAGTATTCTCAGCTTATTGATATGTTAATACTAGTAATTTGGTACGGCATAGTTATAAATCTACGGATCTCGGGAAGATCGGGCGGGAGGGGCCGCAGTGGGACCAGCGGACCAATGGACAAAAGTACAGCCACACTCCATTTCTTAATGTTGCATACCAGTTATTTACGGTACAGTAAGTTATTGTTTTAGCTTGACACTGCGTGAAATACAGAGAACTACACTGTCAGAAGGAGAACGGACAACGTAGGCATAAAGTGACTATAAAACGGACAGTGGTAAGCTTCTACATAATGCAACTCCACATGCTAGGACTTACATACCTAGATAGACCTTTATTCAAAATGACTCCTGCCTGCGCAAGGCAGTGCGAATATCGTCGCGAAAGGCCTCGTCTAGTAAAGACAGCAAAGCCGGGTTACTCTCGTTCTCCATCCAAGTAGCGTCGTGCGCCAGGGCAACATGCACTCCCATTTCCTTCTCCATCATTCTCATCCGTGCCAGTGTATCCTCCGCGGCAGCAACATCCGTGTGCAGACAGCCCGTACTCCCATCAGGAAGCTCAAATGTCCCAAACTCCTTCGTACCGTTGAATAACGCCCTAAATAATAATAACAATAATCAGCCTGCTTGGCCATAAACCAATACTGCTGCATATACCGTGAATGACAACAATCCGAACCCAACATAATCCACTCGCCCGATTGCAGCCTAGCGCACGCGCACAAATTCCCAGGCATATGGCCCGGCGCTTGAATAACCCAGAACGAACCATCGCCAAAGAAATCCATAGCGCGCTCGAAGGGCCCGAATTGGACCCACGGGCCTGCTAGTGTCTTCCACCGCTCTGTTGCGAGCTCCGGGTCGAAGTACCGCCCGTCCCAGGGGGAGCATGGATCTGCGAGGTGGCCCGGGGAGCAGTATTCGGATGTGCCTGGGCCGAAGAGGACGGTGGCACTGGGGAATGTTTGCTTTGCGGGTCGGCAGTGGTCGAAATGTGCGTGGCTATACGAGTTCAATATTATATCTATCAGCCCAGGGGTTGCGGCTAGGGTTCGCACCTGAGTATAATGGCATCAACTTGCTCAGCTCCGATGCCACTGCGCCGCTTGATCTGGTCTGGAATTCGCTCTCGTGGGTCTTGGACTTCAGCTTCGATTATCGGTCCGTTTGCGATCAGCGGAGGGAAGTCGTTTGGATTCTTGGCCTGATTAGGACATGGACGCAGATCTGTTTCTGAATAGAGGCGTCTATAGACGTACTGATGACATTCCCAGATCCCACAAGACCCATCGATTCTGCTTTACATGGTGGATGAGGAAGCTCCAGTTGTACATTCGGAATTTCTTTGCCGGCTCTCCTGCGTGCAGCTTGTGGTACTCGGCTGTCATGCTTCCTCCGTTGAGGAGCTGGAGATTAACATATGCCTTTGTATCAGGAAGCACGTTCTCGAAGCTGGCCATGGTGCAGAATGTCTGTTTCTAGCTGATGTTTGGATCTGGGAGATTTAAATATGGTCTGTTTCCCGGGTGACGATACACCCCACCTAGCAAGCTAGAGCTACACATCATTCGATTGTCTAATGCAGATCGTTCCATCTAGAATAATTACACACGCTATAGCTTCGCCTTAGATCCATCGCTGCCAGATTTATCTCGCAAGTGGCGATATCTCTGGGGCCAGATACCTTGTTTTCCCGGTGCGAGGATGCCGTTAGGGTCGACTGCATCCTATAATAAATGTCAGATCTGTCAACAGGGCACGTCAAAGGATAAGTACCTTCAGTTTCTCGACGAATCGGATGTATGCATGGTTATTGAAATCATTTAAACCCGCAATCAAATCTAAATTCAGTCAGCAAGGTCAAATACCAGGAGCATATGCCCTACCCATGTGCTGGACATGTCCACGATACATGCCATATCCCTCCTTCGTAGCCTCCCTATGCAGTGCCATAAAAAGCTCATGCATTGCCTTTCGCTCTTTCTCGCTATGCTGGTCGAAGGTGAACATCCCCATGATAACAACATGCCGCTCATGCATAAAGAAGTCCGTCATCAACTCGCACCCTGCTGCTTCGAAGAGCGGCTTCGCGCGCCGCATCCACTCAAGCACCCGTTTTCCAGACGACGGAATTATCGGCGCATAATCACCATGCGCAGGCTTTCCAACCCCGTCCTCTTTCAGCGGCCAGCTCATCAGCGGGATGCCCATCAGACTGGGCACGCCAACGAACACATTCCCATCCTCAAAGGGAATCGACTTGGCATCGAGCAATTCCCCAAGCTCTGCCGCAAAGAGCTTTCCCGTGAACTCGCCAGTCGGGGCTTTCTCTTTAAGAACATCACGTATCTCATCGAAATGCGCCTGGACAATCCGTTTCGGCCCGTATAGACCGAACCGCGCCGCCCAGTATCCAAGCCCAAGCTGCCTCTGAAGCTCCTTCACCCTCCAATCCGGGATAGGCCCATCCCCGTTCCAAAAGTCCCTCCGTCGACCATGTATAGAGAGCGCCTCGACAACATTCCCAACGAAGACCACACTAGGAATAACCCCGTTCCGACGCATCACGCCTAGTGTATCAACCAAGACCTCCAAGTCCTCGAATTCCGGCATGCTAAACGTACACGCCATAAACGTGGCCGGCTGCGGCGTCATCCAGATACTCATTTTAGTTACGATGCCCAGGTTACTCTGCAAGAAGAGGCCTTCTACCGAGGGGCCGAATGTGAATTTGGATACAAACGCGGAGGGAGAGTTTGTGAGGCCGAATTGCCCGGTGCGGAGGATGTCGCCGTCGCCGAGCATGATCTCGCATCCGGCGACGCATTGGTGGTGAAGGGAGTTTGGGCCGAAGCCTGTGCCGCGGTCTACTGTCTACCCAAGTTAGTATCCAAATAGTTTACATGGCGGTTTAGGACATGACTTATGGAGGTAACTTACATTCCCGATCACGCTCCCCCAGCCTAGAGAAGGTGTGCTTGGCCAGACTTTCTTCTTGTGCTCGACGCAGTAGTTGTACAGATCTGTCCAAGTTACGCCGGGCTCTACCACGGCATAATGGAGGTCGTCGTTGACTTCCAGAATGCGGTTCATTCGATGCAAGTCGAGGGTCACCGACCCGCTCAGTACAGGAGCAGGTCCACCATAACTACATATTGGAAACCCAATTAGCGGGAGACACACTATTCAGGAGAAGAATGAATATCATACCCCAGATTCTTCCCTCTGGAGATCGTCCAGAGTGGAAGCGCATATTTGTTAGCGATTCCAAGGACCCGGCGCAGTTCGTCCATGGACGCAGGACTATACGGAAACAACATACATAGCGTTAGCAAGACATAGCAGTATCTAAATACAGACTCGAAGATTAATCCAGACTTACGTGACTGCAGCACTGGGAACCTTCCGCCTCGACTCCTCATCCTCGTAGACATCATACGGATCGACATAATGCGCCAACGCCTCGCCAACAAAAACAGAACCGACCCCGAGCGCAGAAATAAGTTCCTCAATTGCAATTTTGAAAGCGGATTCTGTCACGCCAACCGGTAGCACGGTTGGTATTTTTGCCCTGGGCGGCGAGAATGTCTCTTGATGGGCTGCCTCGTACTCTGCGTCTGGGTAGGTTTTCTTTGGTGGTGAGGATGTCATGGTATAAGTATATTAATTGGCTTGTTTGATTTGGGGGTTGATATTAGAATTGTTGTTGTAAACAGTGCCCCTCATGGAACGGATCAGGACGGGGCGGGAGTACCTGGGCGCTTATATGCAGAGTGTCATGTGGAAGGCTGGGCAGGGTTAACTGCTTGAGGTTAGCCAAATAGATGCATAAGTCTATACATTGTTCTAGAGTGAGATTGGTCTGCGAGAGTATCCACCCTTTTATATTGGGAAAAGTGCAAGATGGGGGCGCCGCATATCTTATTGGGCGGTGGCATCTTATACGCTTCTAAGACTGGCAAACTCATTCAAGATAACAGGAAATTAAGCAACTGCTCATACGGGAAGATCGAGACGGGAGCGGCGGGAGTGGGGCAGACAAAGTGTAAATAATTAAATATCAGTGGATAAAGTATGTCATTTATTTGGTAACAGTCTATCAATTTATCGTCAATCTATTCAACAGCCCGCCTCACAGTCTCAACAACAACAGCACCAACCTCCTCCGCAAACGGCGGGCACATCATCGAGAAGTGATCTATACAGTCAGCAACAGAAGCGACAAGAAATGGTAACAATAGGATAGAACTCACCTCCATCCACCGAATGCACCGAAATGCCCTCCCCAACAAGCGTCTCCCACCCATTCATCCCAAACGTCTCCCTGCGCCCATAAAACCACGAGTTAAAATACCGCTCAAACTCATCCAGACTCATCTCATACAGCGTCTTCCCAATATCCACCCCGGGCCGCTCCATCGCCGCAACAGGCGCATCATGTCTGTTATCTAGCCCCAGACGCGCCCATACCACGGCGACATGTTTCGGCTCACGGCCTGCAGCAAACGCAGGCGCATCATAGGCAGACAGCGCGCGGCATGTTGCCATGAGATGCTCGCGTTCCTTCACCGATAGATCCTCAGGGAGGTCTCGCGCGCGGTTAATCCCCTCGAAGGTACCCAGTTTATTGACAAAGTCCGTCGTGACGATGGAAGTCGGGATGAGCGAGGGCGCGCGCATATCCAGGATGATAAGGGCGTCGATGGACTCTCCTTCCCTGGTAAGTCTGTGTGCGACTTCATATGCGTACATGGAGCCTGCGGACCAGCCGCCGATGAGGTAGGGCCCTGTTGGCTGGATGCGTCGGATTGTGCGCAGGAATATAGATGCCATTTCTTCGATGGAGAGGTCGAATGTTTCGGGGTGTTCGAGGAAGGGGGATTCGAGGGCGTAGATGCGTCGGCCGGCTGGGAGGGCTTTGAGGTGGATGTAGGACTCGACGGTGCCGGAGCCGTCGGTTGTTAGGAATAGGGGGGCAGACTGGGATCGGGATTTTCCTTGGATTAGGACTGCCCGGGAGACAGCGGAGGAGAGCTTTTGCTGGCGAGAATCTGTTTTGCTTGCTTCTTTTGCTGGAGTAGTAGCAGGAGCAGGAGTGGGAGCGTCCTCCATGTCATCGTCCAGGGCTTCCTGTGCACTTCCAACCGTGGGATTCTGGGTAAAAAACGCAGCAGGCAGCTCAACACCGGTCTCGCTCTGGAAGGCCGCAGTGATCTTGATGCTGAGCATCGAGTCCATACCGACCGAGTCAAAAGTAGTCGACGGCGTGAGGTCGCTGTCCTCGAGACCCAGTGCATCTGCAACAAGAGACAAGAGACGTCCACTCAATGCGGGACCTTGACCTTGACCTTGACTTTTACCGACAGTGACACCGTCCGAGGGCTTCGACTTAGGGCTAGGCTTGTCCACCTCATCTTCAAAGTCCGCCAGTGACCCTAGTTCCTGCTGTACATCAGCCGGGGTCGGGAAGTTGGTAAAGAACGCCGCCGGCAGCTCCACAGCAGTTGTACGCTGGAAGTTAGCCAAGATCGCAATAGCCATCTGCGAATCAACGCCGAACTCCGTAAAGGTTGTTCCTGGCGCGCCTTTCATTTCGTCCACGCTGACGCCCGTCCGCTCGGCCACGGCTTCCAGTAGCTCTTCGCTTAGATCGACCGTGTCTGACACGCTTCCAGGAGAATCTGGTCTGGAAACCGGAGTGTTTGCACCAGACGAGCCGCTACTGCTGCTGGGACTTGGGCTGGGCGAGGGGATTGCCTGCTTTCCACGCCTTGGTGTAGGAACAGCCCTAACCGGGGCTGCTGCCCGCACTGGCTTTGGTGAGCGACCGCGCGTAGCACCAGTAAGCAAGGCGAAGAAGTCCCGGTCCAGCTTTTTAAAGCAGATATCTGTGCAGACAGCAACAAGGTTTTCACGGCTGTCAGTGGCATACACATCACACAGACTGGTACCAGTCTTGGAGTCCTGCTCGCGGATGGTGGCGTAGACGTGGTACGGGCCGGCCGAGGAGATGTCGCCCACGATACGCAACGAGCCGATATGATTCGCAATGTGGACTTCATTCTTCACTCGGCGGACATCTGCATTAAGCAGGAATCCAGCCACATGGACCAGCGCATCAACCGCGAACGGACTACTGACGAAGCTGCCGTGGTCGGTAGTAGGCGTGAGTTGCAGAGTGACAGCAGCGTCGCGGAAGTCGGCGGCGATAACAGCTTCTTGGACAGCGTGGTAAGGGGGTGAATAGTCCACGATCTCCGAGAACACTTTATAGAACAGGGCTGTGTCCAAAGCGTGGACTTCGCGCGGGCGGATGGCGTTGTTGAGTGTCTGCACGCGCGCCTTGACAAGTGGCTGGATACGAGACCATTCGCGGCGAGTAGATGAATCGATCTGTGCTAGGCGCATTACAGCTGATCCATACTCGACCGGCATTGTTTTGGGTGATTTAAGCCCTTTGAAATGAACCGAAACGACGTTCGTCTTCGTGTTGAGCGCTGCTTCTACCCAGACTTGTGGCAGGACCTCCATGTCATCTCGTAGAACAAGCGGGCTGTGCATCTCGAGACTTGTTAGCTCGTATGTTGTCAATGAAGGAGATGTGCTTTGCTCCTCTTGTTCAAGGTATGTTGCAGCGGTGTATGCCATGTCAATGAAGATGCTCGCTGGGCAGATGGCGGACTCGTCGACGACATGGCCGCCGATGGCTTTGGCCAGCTTGGGGTCTGACAGGTCGACTGTGAATTTCCCAAACAGCGTGCTGTCTGTTTTCTTGATCTCATCTACGGAATGCAGTGTAGTAGACTCGAGTCTTGAAGATTGGATGGACGATGCCGACGGAACAGTGCTGGTTGGAGCAGGAGATTTGTACGAATGCCAAAACGTCTTCAGATCAAAAGCATACGTCGGCAAGCCACTGATCAGACGAACAGAATCTAAATGATCCTTATGGAACTCACTCCAAGAAACAGGCAACTGAGCTCTATGCGCAGCAGCCACAACACCAGAAACAGCCTGCCAGTCCTCACCCCCGCGACGCAGACTCGGCCAGGCATTGACACGAGTCGACTCCAGACAGGCCGCAATAAGCCCAATGCAAATAGGATGAGGACCAATCTCAACAGCAAATGCGCGGTCTGAGATAAGTCCTTCCGCCTCGCAAACACGAACAGCATCTAAGAAAGCCACAGGCTCCCTGGTATGCCGGCGCAGGTACTCAGCATTGAAAACGCCCGTTTCTCCGGGTTTCACGATCCGGCCTAGCACTGTACTCGCCACAGGCATGGTCGGCGCATGGAAGGGGACTTGTGCAGCGGCAGCCTCGAGCTCGTCGAGGAGGACGTCCATCTGGCGGGTATGGAAAGCATGCTGCACGCGCAGCCGAGTAGTCGAGACCTTCCCCCCGTCGTCGGACTTGAGATACTCATCCAGAGCCTCGATAGCAGCGACGGGCCCGCCGACAACAGTACTCGATGGGCCATTGACACAGCAGATCTCGCATCCTGATGTCGCGGCCGAGTCCCGGATGCGGTATTGCGCCGTGCGCATGGGCAGGCTGACAGCTAGCATTCCGGCTTCGGATGGAGGACAGCGGCTGAAGATGAGCGAAGCGCGCTTGAAGGCTAATGCTAGGGTATCGCTTGCTGAGAGAACCCCGGCAATGCAGAGCGCTGCGTACTCCCCTAGACTGTGGCCGATTAGGACTGTTGGTCGGATTCCTAGGGACTGCCAGTAGCGTGCTAGGGCGATTTCGAGGGCGACGGTGGCGACCTGCATGTCTACCTCGGTTACATAGTCATCTTGTGAACTGCGGATAACATTTATGAACTTGGTTGGCAGGCCCTGTGCATCGCAAAGGTCCTGCATGGAGTCCAGAAGACGCCGGAATGTGGACGAGGTGTTGTACAGCGCACCACCCATGCCCAAGCTCTGCGCGCCTTGACCAGTGAACGCAAAGACAACGGCAGGAGGCGTAGAGTCTAATTTATCACCCAACGGCTTCTGCAGCTGGCGGAGCAGCTCAGTTGTAGAGGACGCCACGTACGCATCGCGGTGGACATTGTGCATGCGGCGCGCGGTCGTCGTGTAGGCAAGGTCCGCTAGGCTTGTATCTGGGTGTTCATTCAAATATTGAACAAGACGCTTTCGATTAGCTTCATGGGCTGTCGCCGTGCGTCCCGATGTGACAATGACATGGTGTGTTCGCGCATCAGACAGCGAGGATGGCGCAATTAGGGCAAAGGCCGGGGGATCCTGCAACAGCATACTGACATTCCCCCCGGCAGCATCAAAGTTATTAACAAAGATATACCGCGGCTCAGGCCCATCCCGGGTCCAAGACTGCCCGTTTGCAAGTTGGATCTGACTCCCGATGAGCGGTGCAAGGTGCGGATTCAATTTGATGGGCTGGTTCGGCTGCGCTGGGATCTTGTCATGTTGAAGCACGAGAATGGCCTTCATCATAGAGATAATCCCCGCCGCGGCCTCGCTGTGTCCGATATTCGCCTTCAAGGCGCCGACAATCAGCGGCTTTTCCCGCTGCGGTCCATTGGACGGTGCGAAGACGCTCTGGACAGCGTGCATCTCAACGCGATCCCCAGCCTGCGTGCCAGTGCCATGCATTTCCACAACATCAACTTGCTCAGGACGCACCGCAGCCTGGCGCATAACTCGCCGGTATAATGCCCCTTGCGCTTCTTCTCCTGGGTACGTGATCGAACCCGCACCGGCATTACAGTTTCTCGACGCACCAGCAATAACAGCAACGACATCATCCTTGTCGCGAATAGCATCACCCAGCCGTTTCAAAACCACCACACCAACACCCTCACCACGACAATACCCATCAGCCGTATCCGAGAACGTCTTACAGGCCCCCGTCGGCGACAAAAAGCCACCTTGACTCAGTCCAGCAAACCATTCCGGCGCCGTCAACAACGTCCCCCCGCCAACAACAGCAGCATCATATTTCCCCGCTGCCAGTGCGTCCCGCGCCAGACAAAGCGCCGTAGCACTAGACGAACACCCGGTGTCGATGCTGTAAAAGCCACCAGCCCACTGGAAGAAATGCGATAGCCGCCCCGGCGCAAACCCGCGGTTCACGCCGGGTAGGAAGTGCGTGTCGATGCCTTGCTGCTCGTTGATGCTCTTCCAGTCGTCCACGGTCTGGCCGAAGTAGGTGGCGATGCGAGGGGGTGTTTGCTGCTGCTCGCCGTTAGGACTGGAGTAACCCGCCATCTCGAGTGCTTCGTATGTAGTCATAAGCAGCATGCGCTGCACGGGGTCCATCTGCATTGCCTCGCGGGGAGAAATGTTGAATAGCCGATGATCAAAGTCGCCAGGGTTCTTGAGGAAGCAGCCATAGCGGGCGAGAAGGGCGTTGTGCTTTGCGCGGGTTGGGTCGTAGAAGTCGTCGACGTTGAACCGGGTTTCCGGGATCACCTGGTGTGTGGTTTGAGCGGTCTCGAGCAGCTTCCAGAACTCGTCGAGGGTGTCGCTGTCTGGGAAGCGGCCGGACATGCCGACGACTGCGATTGCGTCTGCTGGGATGGTGTTGAGGTTGGAGCCGTAGGGTTTGGGGGGTGGATTGAGCTGGCTGGTTTGGACGAGGAGGGAATTCTTCTCGAGGAGGCTTGTGATTCCGGATGTCTCGGTGGAACCAAGATTGGTGAGGGTTATATCGGTGGTATTGGTAGATTGGAGGTCATTGACCAGCGCTGCAACTGTCTCCTCTATATCGATGCGCTGGTGGGCGACTTGGTCCACGGCAAGCTTCCAAAGCTCCACTCTTCCAACTGAATCTGTAAAAATACTTGTAGAATCAATGGTAGGCAAATGAGATCCATGCATCGGTGCCTGAGACAGTACTGTGGGTGCTGAAGTCGCAGCGAACTCTGGTGTCTTTGCAAACACATCCAACGTGGACGGAGGCCCAAAGACCACAGTGCTCTCCGTCAACACCTGGCCAATATAGACCCGGTTCATTGGACTTAGGGAAGCATTGAACTTTTCAAGTCTTTGTTCCAAGTCAGAAACGCTGATGGCGTTGGACACAATTCGAGCCCACGGTTCGTCTGACTCTTCTATGTCTTTACCCCTGCGCTGGAGAGCCAGCCCTAGACGAAACGCAACTGACACAGCCTCCAGACCCAGGGTGACGATATCATCTACCGTCGAGGCCGCAACGGCAACCCCTGCTGCCAGAAATCCAGCGCCGAATGCCAAGGGATACCTCTTCTCTGACAAGAGGGCGGGCTGGTCTTCGGCCAGACTAGATACATAGTTAGTATGGCAAACGGATAGCAGATAAGTGTCACATACACAAGAATCTGGCCTATCTGGACTGTGGCCAGGAGTACCAAGTCAGCGACTATACTGCCCTTGGCGTGAGTGACATGTCGCTCAGCGAGCTCCACGAGGTCCTCGAACGGGCCAATGCTAGCCCGCTCAAGTCCATCCAGCGAAGACGTATGACGCTGTACCACCGTTGCCACTTCGGTAAGGAGGGCGTGCAGCCTGCGACGCGACTTGGAGCGCACGTTCAGGTCGTGCACGGCTGCGAGGGTGGCTCGCTCGTGGGGGAAGAAGAGGACGTGCTTAGGAGGCATTTTGGAGAGAAGTGGGCTTGAAATTTTAGACACTGGCTGCTTCCTCTAGCGGGTTGGTTCAGCTTCGAATACTGGGTGCACTGAGTGCTATATAATCTATATACTCGTCTTCGTTTGTCTTCAGCCAGACTCTGGGCAATCCTTCAGCTCATCGGCCGCTTCTATCAGGCACTGCCTAGCAATCTGATGCGTGTTGCATGGCGGATTTCGCAATCAGGATTCCAATTGCAGGATCCAGCAAAGGCAGAGTATGCCAAAACTCTGAATCTAGAGCCGAGTATCTACTGTGGAACTGAGTGTTGAGAGAGCCTCATCCTTCACGCCGTTACTGGTTCTAGAAGGCCGATATGACAGGATTAGGGCTCCACCAGCGCGCATGTCTAGGCCTTGGTAAGATGAGAATAAGCGTATTACCAATCTTCAGAGAACACAAGGTTGCGTTCTTGACTGGTTTCTGGCGTTATTAATGGTGAGACGCTTAGAAATCAGCAGGGCCGCGATATATACTCGGGGTCGAGATACTCGGCCTCTTCCAGGTTGCACAGACCACAATTAGATTGGAATTATGTGAGACTCAGAGATAAAGAACCCACCGGTCTGCGCCTCAGTCGCAGTGACTATACACTTCGACAATGGCCGATGCGGATATTCCCGATATCACTGCTCTTCTCAAGCGTGAACGCTTCCACCGCGATACAGCCCAGTGGGATCTATGCCGGGCAGCCTTCCACCCAGATGCTGAAGAAACCTACATTGACGTTTCCTGGTACGCATATATCACCACCTTTGCTGCAAAGCTAACTGTAGCAGGTTCCAAGGCAACATCGACGCCTTCCTAGCACGCTCGTCCGCAGTCCACCCAGGCAAAGTCAACGTCATCCACTCCTCCTTCGACCCAGTGGATATCAAAGTCAGTGGGGACCGCGCCACCAGCTCAGCCTTCTGTGTCATCACCAGCTCGATTACGCTAGCCGGGGTCGAGTATGAGCTGGCGTCGTACATGCGGCTCCTGCACCGGCTGCGGAAAGTGTCCGGTCTTGACTCCTGGCGGATTGTCCGGCTTGAGGCCATCTATGTCCGAGACCGGCTTGTTTGCGCCTTTCCGGGTCTAGATGCTTCGAGACTGGCTATGCCGGGGGAGATACTGGTGTATCCGAGGCCGTATCGGTGTATGGCGTTTGTTATGTTGAATCGGGGACTGAAGCCTAGAGTTGACCTTCCAAATGAGGAGGACCAGGAGAGTGTGCGAAGAGTGTTGAATGCGAATGTTGCATTCTTGATAGACAGATAGACAAATAGATAGATACATGACAGTCCTACACCTTAACCCCCAGCAGCTTCTCAGCATTGCGATACGCCACCATCTCCAGCTGCTCCTCCGTCAACAGCCCACTGCCCTCCAGCTCCTTAAACCACTGCAGCCCCCTCTCATTAGACTCAAACGGATAATCGACACTATACATAATGCGCTCCACTTTGGTATTATGCAAGATGCACTTCATCGGCGCCAGGCTCCAGCTGCCAGAAGTGGTAATCCAGATGTTCTCATCCCAGACCTGTCTCAGCGGTCTCTCTCGAGGCCCCCATCCACCCCAGCGCGTACTCATATCGCTCACCCGCTCCAGCATAAACGGCAGTGTCTCGCCCATATGCCCAATAATGATCTTCAGCGTTGGGAACCGATCGAATACTCCCGCCGCGAATAGCTTCAGGACGTGCAGACCTACATCGCCGTGCCAGCCCCAGCCAGGACCCCCAAGACTAACACCCACAGGGACGGGGTACGAGCCCATGAAATTCTCAGCCATACGCGACGAAGGCCAGGTCGGGTGTAGATAGATAGGCACATCAAGAGCGCAGGCCCGGTCCCACACGACATCGTATTCAGGCCCGTCAAAGTGACTCCCGTCAGCGTGGCTGTCGATTAGGGCACCGACGAATCCAAGATGCGAGACCGTGCGCCCCAACTCGGCCGCCGAGGCAACCGGGTCGGCAACAGGCAGCACTGCAAAGGCTGCGAATCGCTGTGGATCGCTGGTTTGCCTGATGTGGGCTGCCAGTTCGTCGTTTCCACTCTGACACGCTTGGGCGCTGGGGCCTCCTATCGTCCCACGTGTCAGCTCAGCTACTGTATGCACCAGGTACATCCAGGACACGTGTGGCTGCTTATGAAGGATCAGAGTGGATACTAACCCGGAGTAAACGCGTGAGAAACAACCTGCAACGAGATGTTGCCCTGATCCATCGCGTCGATTCGGGCGTCTCCGAAGTCGCGGAGCTGGGCTGCGAGCCCGGGCACGCCTTGCAGGGTCCGCTGGAAGGTTTCGCCAATGGAGTTGAAGATGGCGTTTGAGTAGAAGTGCTCTTCGAGGGCGATGAGTGGCGGAGTCATCTTGCTTGCTATTTTGGTGGTTTGGTTCTGGTTGAATAATTAAGACGTGCGACCCGACAATGGCCCATATATATACACTCCGGCCATATCTTCCGATCGGGAAGGCCAAGCGAATCGATAAAAATAGACGAATTTGTATTCTTCCTTCGTACTCCGGGTATCAGGGCGAGGCAACCGGTCCACTGTACCAACAGGAAGATACGAAGTAGAATGGCTGAGACATGTTCAGCCTCTTCTCGTGTCGTCGAGACGGCGTCGAAAGTGGTATTTGGGGGCGAGAGAGGATGTATAAATTGGCTTTATCTGCTCGAGTATTCGAGATGGTTATAGATGAAGATATAGACACCAACAAGATACCGTATAATGATGCTCCGTTCAGACCTCGTTGCGACAGTGGTCACACTGCTCCTCCTATTCGCGCAGGCAAATGCAAACCAGGCGCTGATGAAAAAGCTTGTGCATGAATATCAGAATAATACCAAGTCTCTCCTCCCCAGCCAAGGCCCCTGTACACCGGACAACCTTGTCGTGCGCAAAGAGTGGTACGCGTCCACCCCCTCCCTAGCCCTATCCCCGTCCTTACCACATGTTAATCATGCAGTAGGAGCACCCTCAACACCGAAACCCGCCTATCATACATCAACGCCGTGAAATGCCTAGCCAAACGCCCCTCAGTAATAGACCCCAAGCTCGCCCCCGGCGCCCGCACGCGCTACGACGACTTCCAAGCAACACACATCCTACACACCCCCACCATCCACGCCACAGGCCTCTTCTTCGCCTGGCACCGGCACTTCGTCCACCTGTACGAGAAAGCTCTCCGCGAGGAATGCGGGTACACCGGGTACCAGCCATACTGGGAGTGGTCGCACTGGGCGAACAAACCCCCCAGTGCGAACCCGCTCTATGATGGCTCGGATACCTCGATCTCAGGGAACGGGAGGTATATCCCCGGAAGGAATGGAACGGTGCAGCTATTCCCTATCCCGAACCCAACACCTGATAAGGCAATCTATACACCACCGGGTACTGGGGGCGGGTATATCCACGATGGACCCTTTGCGAACTGGTCGTTGCATCTGGGACCCGTCGCGTACTCTTACGATATGGGGGTCCATGTCCCTCCCAACCCCCAGAAGAATGGCCTGGGATATAACCCACGGCCTCTAATTCGGGACTTCAACAATTCGCTCCTGCAGGAGTCTGCGTCGTGGGACGTGATCCTGGATATGCTGGTGAATGTGACGGATATCCACGAGTTCCACCCGAAGTTCTTCCAGGGCCCGCATCTTGCGGGGCATAGTTTTATCTCGGGCGTGGATAATGATATCTTTACGTCTCCTGGGGATCCGCTGTTTTGGTTTCATCATGCCCAGGTGGATCGCATTTGGACGGTTTGGCAGGGGTTGGATTTGCGTACGAGGGAAGAGGCGTTGGATGGGACGTTGACGTTGTTGGACTGTAAGTCTTTCTTTTTCTTTTTCTTTTTTTCTCTTTTTCTTTACTTGTTTTCCTTTTCTTTCTATTAGGAGCCGAGTACTGACATGCGACAGTGCCGCCGAGTCGTAACGCAACGCTGGATGATACGATGGTGTTTGATTTCAGCCCAGATATCACAATCGGAGATGCCATGAGTCCGACGAAGAATGGGTATTGTTACATTTATGATTGAGGGGCGAATGGTATGTACATGTTTATTGTGGTTCGGTGAAGGACCAGAGTATATGAGGCTTACTCGTTGAGAACTCAGCCAGCAGCCTGCGCAGTTAGATTGTATTTATTAGATGCTAGATAGAGGAATTAATTGTTTATAACTCTCTGGGTATTCTGTATAATCTTTGTACAGCTATGCCGCAACAGTAAGCGCAACAAGCCGCTGAACCCCCCCATCATCATCAGCAGGAAGTCTCTCAGCAATCCGCAGCAAAACTGTCATAGCCAACCCCCTAACACACCAACAGCCACAACCCTCAGCCCGATTCACCAGCAGTGCTGCCCAATGCGCAACAACTACCAAGACCGCCGGATCGTGACGCGCAACTAGCTCTTTAAACCGGGCCGGCAATCTGGTCAGCCACGTCGCCATCCCCACCCACGCTGATCCGGGCTCGTCCGATGAAAAGCTCATCTCGCAGCATTCTACTAGTGATGCTACGGCTGATAGAAGGACTAGCACGTCCTGCGGGTTCTCGGGTCTGCCGAATGTGTCGGCCATGTGGGAGGGGAGGGCGCGGAGACGGTCACATATTTCAGTGGGTGTGTTGGTGCCCGGTGAAAAGCCACCTGGGTCAGAGGGGTTCCATGATAAGATTCGAAGCGCATACGCGGGTGTTTCTTCTGGGGGATCTTGTGCGGATGGGGAGATGGATGTCTGGATGGTTGTTATGATACTCTGTAGTTGATCAGGCACGCCTGGTTCTGGCATGATACGTTTATCGGAAGGTGATTCGGCAAGGGCCCAGTGTGCACAGCGTAGCAGGCATTCAATATGCGTTACCGTCTGTTTGATGTCCTCTGTGGCGATGGCTTCCCGGCCAGTGAGGAATTCAGCAGAGAACTCAGATGCTCGCGTGCGATGGCGTTGTTCGGCCTCTGGATTGTCCGTGAATGCAGCCAGATGGCAGGCAGATAGTGCCAATAAACCGCACATTAAGAAATGCTCGGAGAGTGCTTGGGGAACAACTCGGGTTTGCCAGTATTGCGCTGCAGAGAGCGTACTTTGAGGGCTAGGTAGTGTAAGGCTTGTTGTGGATGTGAAATGGTGAAAGTACGAGAGTATCTCCAAGTCCAGAGGCATTCGAGAAGGCACACTGCTGTCTGGCGAAGGTTCGTAGGCCTGACCAAGGTCTTCCATATCAGCATCGTGGTCGTCATTGTCACTCCCAGCATCGTAGTCCTCTTCATCAACAGGAGTAACCTCGAAATACGATATCTTCGTGCCCCGAAAGAAAGTCTGCAATTTGACCGGCCGAGCAAGCGAGGAATCAATGATACCATGACTTTCTCTCCAATGCCCTTTCATGCGCTTGATACTCGCACAAAGGTTGACACAACCCGCGGCGGTACAGCGGTAGCCCGAGATAACAGGGAGGCCATCAATGGGCGGTGATTCCGGTGTAGGAAGAACCACCTGATCCGGTTCCAATATATTCAGTTCAGAGATAAACGATAGCAGCTGCTGTCTATCCGCGCGATAGATCTTGTGTCGCAGCAGGTGGCTCTGCAGGGCGCTCTTCTGGATGGCATACTGGCACTCGTGGCAGATGAGAACCCCATATTGTTCGTTGTATTCGAGGATTTGTCCGGGGCCGAACCTGACAGGGGGCATGGTTCTGTCTCATAGTCATGGTCGATACTCCGTAGTTGAGGACTGGAGGATTGATGAAGACACGGCGGAATGCCAAGACCTCCACTGACTCAGAACTGCATATGCGGTTCCAGAATCACACGTGCTGTTCTGGAACCGCATGTGTGATTCTGCTATGCCGTTCCAGGAATCGCACATGCCGTTCTGTACTGAACTGGACCTGCCATTATTATTATTATCATTATTATTATCATTTTATTAGTATTGTTGTTGTTATTGATTATACACTGCAACTGCCCTCAATGTATTTAACACTCAACTCCTTCTGCTCTAACCTGCAACTCATCATCTTCCTCAACTCATCTTCTACCATTCAACACTGCAACTCATCTAATCCAAAATGACCATCACCAACCAAGCTGCCTGGCTCACCAAGGCCGGTACTCCTCTCGAAGTCGGCGACGCCCCTCTGCCCACCGCCGGCCCTGGCGAGATCGTTGTCAAGAACGCCGCCGTCGCCATCAACCCGCTCGACACCCACATGCAGGATGTCGGCGTCTTCGTCCAGCAGTGGCCCTCCGTCTTCGGCTGCGACGTTGCCGGTGTCGTGCACGAGGCTGGCCCTGATGTCCAGCGCTTCAAGAAGGGCGATCGTGTAATTGGGTAAGCTGCCTCTATACTATACTTAATTCTTCAACTCATGCACGATGCCAGCCACGCAATCAACCTCGTCACCGGCCGTCCCCAGGATGGCGCCTACGCCCACTACACCGTCATCCCGGCTGATAAAGCCGCCATCCTGCCCGACGCCATCTCCTTCACCGACGGCGTCGTCGTCCCCTTCGCCGTCGAAACAGCCGTCTGCGCTCTCTCCCTCAAGGAGCCCGGCGTCGCCATGCCCGGTGTCTCAACCCCGGCTCTCGCCCTGCCGTATCCCACCCTCGACACCCCCGTTAAGCCCCTCGGCAAGACCATCGTCATCTACGGCGGCTCCTCGTCCGTCGGGTCCATGACGACCCAGATCGCCACAGCCGCAGGCATAAACGTGATTGCCATCGCCGGCGCACACAACTTCGACTTTAGCAAGCGCTGCGGCGCAACTGAAGTCTTCGACCACAAGGATACCGCTGTTGCGGAGAAGGTCATTGCCGCTGTACAGCAGGCCGGCAATGAGTTCGTTGGCATCTTCGACGCAGTCGCTACACCCGACACTTATGCCAATGACCTGATTATCCTGGAGAAGCTAGGTGGCGGACACCTTGCTGCTGTGCACCCGCCTCCTGCTGATGTGCCCGAGAACGTCAAGGCCGGTATGATCTTTGCGGTCAATGATATTGCGACGCCGGTTTGGAAGGATTTTGTTACTCCTGCGCTGGAGAGTGGCAGGATTCAGTGTCTTCCGCGCCCGACTGTTGTGGGCAAGGGCCTTGAGAGTGTTGATGAGGCGTTGAAGAAGTGTAAGGCTGGGGTTAGTGCTACGAAGTTGGTTGTGGAGTTGTAATCGTTAGCCTATCTCGGTATGGTCCTATACCTGGACTCTGCAGTAGAATTCATTGAATTTTAAATACCTTAGACCTACTTTTCTAGTAATCTTTATATCATTGATGTAGCATTTACGATCTAAATAGAGGCAGTGTCTCAGAATACATAAAGTGTATTTCGCGACTTGTGTGTAGTCGACAAATTCAAGCTGAGAATTGGAATGTCGCTCAGTAGAACTCGTGACTCGATTATCCACACAACCCGAACAGAAACACTGCATTATAACAATAACAAACAGATAACAAATATAACACTTCTAGAATCGATGCTGCTCAGTTCGAACATCCCAATCGGCCGTCAAGTGCCGTGCTTCAGCCATCTCTTCAGCCGTAGGCATATTAACAACCATCAAGTATAAGACTTTCTGCATACAACGTCAGCATCGAACCTCTTCCTTATTTTAGTATTATAAAGTGACAATGACGTACCGATTTGAAGAGCTTATTCTTCAGTCCCCTACCGGCTCTAACACCATTTTGCTGAGGATACGGCGATTGCTGGTCCTGTCTGTACATGTCTCTGTCACTCTCGTAACAATCAGAACCAGACCCATAACGAGCATGGGAAACAGAAACACAGCGGTTTCCGGTTGTAGTCTGCTGCCCTCGATCTGCAATTGTCTGCACAGCCATGCCGATTAGTCCGAGAGGTCCGCCGAACCCTCCCCCCCTTTCCCTTCGCATATCTCTCCTCGAGTAGTAGCCACGGGTTTGGGTCTGGGATTGAAATCCGCCTCCGAGTTGGTACGTTGGATCAGCGTACTTGGATTGGAATGTTGGTTTTCCGGCTTGATTGAGATGGCTGGTTGGGTTTTCGGCGAACTGTTGGACGTTAGTCTGGATACTTGTGAGTTTTGGCTGATACGTACGAATTTGGCTTGTGCCCTTCGATCCATATAATCATCAACGAAACGTTTTCCGCGCTGCATCTTTTTCTTGAGGCCTTTCTCTTCGTCTTTTGATACAGTTGCGAGAAGGTCTAGGCCTGGGAAGATGAGCTGTGCGGTCTGTATAGACTCCATTCCATTGGTGACTCCGTTGGAGGACTGGAATTTGTGAGACATCCTGCCCTGGCTATCGATCGTGTTTTGAATGGTAGTGTTGACATTGGCGTTTGTGCGAGAATCAAGTGATGTGCTGTCCCATGTCATTACAAGGCAGAACAGCCCGCGTGGACGAAAGAATTCATCGTTGAGTTTATCAAGGGCTTTGTTTTGTCTGATGGTTGTCTATCAGTATGGGGTCCTTTGAAAGGTAGAAGTGGCGGTCTCACCGATATCGACCCTGCGTCTCGATAGCAATGGTAGTAGCAACCATAATGGCTGTTGAAACAGCCATAGAAATTGCAGAAGGCAACGGGGACGCCGCAAGAGACGCCAGATTAAGAGCATTGATCCACGGATTGGCAAGACTCGCTTCATTGAGTGTTTCGATAAAATCAAACCAGGCCTCCTGGTCAATGCCCACGCTTTGCAAGTCCGGTGCATATGCGCGGATGAAGCCCCGTTTCTTATCTTTTGGCCGTCGCTGGGGGATTGCAACGGGGTATTCAAGTCTGGATCCAGAACTTGGCTGCTGTGATGGCGATACTGGGCTGTGAGGAGGGTGTCGTTGGAGGAATGCAGCAATGACTTTGTCGGGATTGGCGACTCCGTCTTTGCTTTTGCGAGGCTTCTTCGCCTCTATCACTATATCCTGTGCTTCGTCTAGCTCCCATGAGCGCTCAATCTCCTCATAGGCAGGAGGTTCCTCTATATCGATATCGGCTTGCCTCTCCGCTTCGTGAGGATTTGAGTGTGACGATGGAGACCGAGCAGGGGATGCAATATTTGGTTGCTCTTCAATCTGGGACTGCCCCTGCAGTTCGCTCTCGTTCTCCAGTTTAGCTGCCTTCTTCGCTTTTTTGTATCCTCGCACTTCGGAGGCGAAGCCAATGCTAGTGACGACACCTTGGGCGAGCTTGCCGATTGGGCCTTGTGAATGGTTCATTTTGATCAAGTCTTTGAACAGTAGAGATTGAAATGAGCAGGAAATAATTCCGGTGGATGCAGCTGTCTTATACCACAAGTGCAGAGGGGTGCTAAGCCTCGACTAAAATCATCAAGCTCAATCAGGAAACCAACTAGACGAGTGGGTCATACTTCAATCTTCTATTGGATAACCGTTAGATCTTGGTGGGTCTCAATGTTCAGCTGCGATGTGGTTCCTCAATCCGGTTAGCGTGTCCCCTCTTTCCTGGTGGACTGTCTACTTATTTTTGTAGAAAAGAAAGCTAAGTATATATTTATTCTGCAGCCTACGTAGTCAAGCATCTGACCATATTTATTTCCTCCCAACCACCACATGAACATCATAACAATAATAACAACCCAGATCACGGAAATCATCCAGCGCAGCCTGTCGCAAAGCCACAATTTCCTCCTCCGAACCCACCAGCCCCTTCTTCCCAAGTTTCAAAGCCGCAAGCAGAAAATGCGTGATCCCATCAACCACTGTCACATTGACATCCTCACGCGCTTTAGGATTAACAAGAGTGAACACCTGTTCTTCGCAGTCTGCCAGTCCGCTTTTCTGGAAGATGCCCTTCAGCGCGGCAATACTAGACATCATCGTTATTAGAGAACTTCGGGTGTGCGGTGCGTACTTACTTTGGCGTCTTCCCAACAGCCATCATCCCCGACTGGAATATGTCCATATAACGCTGGGCGTGCGTAGGGTTTGCCCCGTCCGGTCCTTTCACTACGCAGTCGTGGGCGGCGCAGTCAACCCACTGGAGATAACCACCCGGTCCTAATAGATCCTTATTATTAGCCAAGCAGCACAAATAAGTAAGTATTAAACGGAGTATGTGGCAGTACTCACGGAGCAGAGTCATAAGATTCCTCACAGCAGGCTCCCATTCATCCGAAGACAGCGCGAGCACCATAACGCGCACATGAACAAGATCGTATTTCCCAAGAACCTCTTCCGGGAATGGCTGCAGGAAATTCTGGTAGTGGAACTTGATGTTCCCTGGTAGGTTGTCTCTGCTGAACATCGAGTCTGATAGGTCGAAGCCGTCGAGTCGAGTGCTGGGCGGGAGGACTTTTGCGAGCTGCTGTAGCCATATTCTGTAGATATGTATCAATTATAGTCTAATGTAAGATCAGATAGGAGAGAATACCCTGTTCCGGTCCCGACGTCTGCAATGCGCATATCATCATGTTGTGCGATGGAAGGGTGGATGAGATAGCCGATGTTGGCTTGCCAGGAATTGAATTGCTTTTCTAGCCTTGTCTCTGGTTAGAAGATGTCCAGTTTCAGGACCAAGTGGCCTACCTTTCACTCTCGGCATTGCTGCGAATCAGCACGTATTCGCCTTGCGAAGGTTTAGTGGGCTCGGGCATTATCAGGTACGAAAGCACGATTTTGCTGGCAGTGTCTACTCTGGTTGCAAAAGAAAGAAAAAGACAACAGCTGCTTCAATGGAAACATGTAGACTATCTTGTTCAGCCAGACTACGCGCTTATAAATATGTGCGCTTTGGCCTTCAGGCGCCCAGGAGGAACGGCTGGTCAGCTGTCATATGGCATCTTAGCATTTTAATAAGCTTTCCAGCCGTTTACCATACGAGTGCCGGCCGGGACCAGAACGAACTCCGTAGGAGGATTTCAGGCGTGCCCGGATTTCGGGGGGTCAAAGCACACGGAATGCCGTCGGGGCTGTTAGTGCACCGAATGGGTTGCCGAATTCGGCAACATATTAATCTACAAGTGTATCGTCTTCTTCTTTCATGGATATTATTGGGTTAATGTTTCCACGTATCTTTTCAAGATCCGAAAGGTTAGAACTATGAAATATAACTACTACTAGAGGTAGTATGATCCCATATTCTGCGTGTATAACCCCTGCTGCCGCCCCTGCGGTATAATATACCGAGGAAGATTATACTAACTATTATACTACTATAGCTCCTTATACCAGCCCCCTGAGATACTTGCACTGCCATGGTCCCGTAATATATGGTTATGGAAATGATTATGTGATAAGCATGGCTAGTTACTAATATAGCCAACTGTAGAGTCTTGTTAAGATGAATAATGTTATAGATGCGGCGCTGTTGGGGTAGAGCTCGTGATAAATGGGGATACCCTTCTCTGCATTGGAGATAGAGGATAGGCCTTGGCAGAGCTCTAGTGCAAGTATCCAGGTATCCAGTATGAAGGAGATATACGCCCATTGACTATCAATCAGAAATGCAGCTTCCATCGCCTAAGTGCGACTCTCCTCAAATCCTGGCAGTGGAGTTCCACTAATAACCCGAGGAGGCTGTCTAACCAGCTCTATAACTAGCTTGCTGATTTCCTTAAACTCATCAGAGGAGACGACTTTCTCTAGTGACGCGTGGTCTTTGTATCTGGTTTGATAGATGTTAGTCAGGGTAATCCCGCAGCAGTCATTCAGTAAACAAACTTTTCAGTAACAACAATCTCAGGGCCGCCGCCCTCCGCATTCTTGACTTCGAAAGCGTGCTGGCTAATCGTGCCCGGGGAGTGCTTGAATGTATTCTTAACGCGGAGGACCAGGTCTCGAAACTGCACAGGTAGCATTGTTTAGTCAGTTGCAGCTTTATTAGTTCTCTGTTCGCTGTCTTCTGTTGGTTGTCAGATACAACATACCTCCTGTATCCTTTCCGGCTTCGGGTAATGAATCACAACAACGTTGACTTCTTCAGACATATCGACAGGCCTTCCAGTACTGTGGCTATTTGATAATTAGTCTATATAGGGATTTACCTTCATCGAAGTGGCCAGGACGACCTTTATAGCCAAGAAGTTATCGAAAATATCCAGCCGCACCGCTGGCACCCACACGTCACGCAACCACGCCCCGCGGAGGCCTAAACACGCACTATGGCGCTTAGTGCTTACTCACCTGATGCCCACTGGCGACTCAGTTCCTTATCAGTACGTCCTTTCGATGTCACCTTTCCCAGTGAATGGCCGGAACCTGCCTGTCCCGCCTGGAGTTCGGTGAAATGGTATATAAGAGGCGCTGCTAGAGTCGGGATAGGCGTACTACGGCCGCTTGGGGGTGCTTATGATGCAAGTTGGAACTTGGAAGGTACAATCAACCATCCCTTCGCTCTTTCCATTCTCACAGCTGCCCTGCCAACGCACCAAACAGGAAGGTGCGGCTCTGTCGTCCTTCCCCAGATGCTCAACGTCGGCGGACCGCAACGTTGGAGACGTCACGGTGTTCTTGACTGTGTCGTAGCGGCGGCAGGTCACTGCAATACTATGATCTCTCCTGCATTATATGCCAACAATATATAGGTGGAAGTGCTGCAAGGGGTCTATGGTTAAATCTATCTCGCAAATACTCGGCTAACTTCCTAATTACCCTTGGAAATGAAGTACAGGACAGTGGTGTAAAGTATGTACAGCCGCGCTGAAGCAATAGATTACTAAAGTATTACAAGTAGAAACACAGCCATTAAAAGCCTCAGTAGCGGTCATTTTTGGCTTCATTTTCACGGGCCCTCGCATTCTGTATGTAAAGCGAGGACCTGTGAATTCCCTGCTTCGGTTAGTTTTACTGCTTTGGGGATAGCCGCCCGGTATACTATATTATTATTACTACCCCGTCCGCCGGCGCTGCTAAGTATATAAGGACTGTTTTTATTTTATTAGACATGCACAACCCGCCCTGAGATCCTGAACTTGATCCGCCCCGAACCTGCGTGATTATGCTTCTCCAAAGTAGAGCAAGGAGTAGCTGAGGGCCAATCGTGTCCTAGCACTCATCAACGCGCCATGGACGTTCTTCTAATATTGGTCGAAGAGTCAGTTCTCATCACAGAGCCACAAATCGTATATTAATCGAGACAGCCCGCTTGATCTTCTGCCATGAATCTCTCGGCTACGGCATGAGTTTGGCGATGTTTAGACGACCAATTAGTTTCAATAATAGCCAAGTCTAGTCATGGTAAATCAACCCCTGAACAGTACCATAAGAAAGGCTATCATCTATCAGGTAAATAGCTCCAGACAGAGCCAACGCCCAAATTGAAGTCAGATCATTGTGTCTTCTTTGCCGTCACCTTTTCCCCTCTTCGGCGCTTCAGCGCATCCGGAGTGTATTCGGTGTCAAGGAGGTAGTCCCACCAGCGGAAGCTGCTTGAGTAGTTCCCAATGAATTTCTCATGGTGGAGGTCGTGATGATCAGCACCAGCCCAGAAAGGCAAGAAGTGGTGAAGACTGTAAGGAAATTCGTAGCCACTGTGGGCGTCGATAGCCTGGAACAAGCGCAACACAATCCAGATATACATAGTGAGAATATGCAGGTTACCGGTGAAAGCACACCAGAGGATCGGGCAGCTGACGGTCCCGAAGCCGAGAATCATCACTTCAATGGGAGAAGCATATTCGGCGGCCAAGCCAAATGGTGCGGAATACTGATGGTGAATTTTGTGGATAGCCTTGTAGAGTGGACCCCAATGAAGCGCTCGGTGGAAAAAATAGTGCCAAGTGTCCTCCATCACGAAAAATATGGCAATCTGATATGCCATAGTCCAGGGAGACGGAAAAGGGATCGAGGTTGATAGACCGCAGAACTGGGCCATTGGGTGGAAAAGCCTAGAAGAGCCGTTACTACTCAGTCGGGCCCGAGGGGCAAACGTCAGGTATACCAGATTTGAGGAAGTTCGACGGTGAAGTGGCTCAGAAGCACAAACTTGGCGCAATCCCATTGCTCGCGTAATGAAGGTACTTTGCTCTGAAGCAGAATGTCAGTTTCGATGGCGGCTGGAATTGGGTTGATTTCACTTACACTTTGAATCTTGTATCTGTTGAAGAAACCCAAGCTATCGATGAAGACCCACGGAAGAGAGCGGCCGAAGTAGAACAACTCGTGGACGGCGAAGGACATGATACCGGTGGCCAGGACATCATTCTGTACCCACGCATACCATGCGACCCACAATCTCTCTGCCACGCTCAGGTGGGGATTGAATTTGGTGATATCCTGATATTGGCCCCAATAGGTGCCGGGGGGCAGCACGGTAGAATTCCTAGGAGAAAAGGGTCAATATGCGACAAATCCCAAAAGAGTATAATTCAACCACCCAGGGGGGGAGACAGACATTGTGGTTCCTAGCAGGTCTTAATAAGAGGAAACATAAAATAATGTTGTACGACTGTTTAATAAAAACACAGCACTCTGCAAAGATAAAACATCAAAGTATTGAGTGTGATGTCTGCCCAATGTCGGCAGGGTAACGAATAATAAGAGAGAAGAAGCAGAGGCTGAGAGGAGAAGAGGAGTAAAAAAGAAAGGATCTGGGCGAGACTGTGCTATGTAGTGGACAGTATATGACTATTCGATCAGGAAGGTCCCAGGCAGCCAACCACAGGCGACCAAATGCGCATTATGCGGTCTGGTGGGGCTCGGATGGCTACCGGCCCGTCTGTGGCCTGACCTTCGAGGCGCTGACGGTCTCACCACTTCGGGAATGGCCTGCCCCGAGTGATCATACAGTATTGTAAAATCTGGAGACTTCCTAGTGAATTAGGATTAGCGCGACTTGGGTAGGCATGTGTTAAAGGGGTAATCTGTTTTTGAATTCTACTGTACTATATTTGGTGTAGACGTAGAGAACCCACAGTACCTTATAATGCGCTTTCTTTCCTCACATCATTATCCATGGACCTGCTCCATGGAAAAAGCAGATAATTGAGAAAGAGAGGGTGCCAAGGAAAAGTCTGAAGTGGAAGACTTCACATAGAGTCAAGATTAAGTGATAATCAGAACACACGCAATACCAATAACTATTGTAACATAGCATCAGTACTCCTAAGACCTATTCACAGGCCACTTTATTTATCCCACTTCGGAGACTTGGTTATTGGGTATCTGAAGCTCAATGCGCGTTTTTGCTTCATCGCTGATCCGCTGAAGTGGGGTGTTAGCTGTGAACTAATAAGAGATGTATAAATCAAAACCAGCGTGACCCTGATATCGCTAGTGCTTCAAGGGTCCAGACGTCCAACATATTTTTATTTCTCTGAGGTGGATGGAGAACTCGGTCTAATGACTCCACATTCGGCCTTCAGTGGTTCAAGAAGCTGATATTCGTCTGTGTGACTATAAACTAGTCAAGTTAATGTAATTCCCAAGCAAGCCCCAGCTGTTTCTGGCCTGTAACTTGGATATCGGGTCCTTAGTGTCTATGCATTTAGTAGATACACGATACACCCAGTAACTAACAACATCTCGGCATGATCCGAAGTCGGAAAAGACTAGGGGGAAGAAGAAAGCCGCATGACTAGGGTAGATGGTTAGACCTTATTTCTTTGTTCTTTGCATCGTGGATCTCTGTTCGCTGATTCAGAGAGGCTGATTGGGTGAAGCTGGCCTGGACAGACAAAGTACTGCGCGCTCCATGCATAGCCCTAACTCACGGTGCATATTTATTCCCCTCACCCCCAGCACTGGCACTGATTTTGTTTAACACATTTGCTGTGTATATTCAGGGACTATGGAATTCCCAATCATCAGCATCAATCATCTAGAGTCCGACTTCAACAGAATTTCCAGCAAAATATTCAAAGCCAGTCAGGACTGGGGCTTCTTCATCGTCACCGACCATGGTATCACTGGAGCCAGCAGGATGTTTACCCTGGTAAGCTGGAGCGATTCCATTCATCTCCAGCCCGAGACATTAATGTAGACAACCCTCAGTCGCGGGAGTTCTTCGACCTGCCAATGGACGTGAAATGCGAGAAACCCCTAAACGAACTCGGTGTCGGATATGACGGGCACAAAGCCACCACGTACGACCATTAATCTATAATACAGCGATACAATAAAATACTGATGGTATCTGCGTCCAGATTCGCCGCATCAGAAGGAATGGCCTTCGGCCTCCCAGCCGGCCAACTATCCCAAAGCCCTAACATCCACAGCTGGTGGGACAGCGCAAAACTGCGCGAGATCGAATCGTTCAAAGCACAATGCAACGAGCTAACACTACGAATTCTCCCCTGTTTCGCCGCTCACATGGGTCTTCCGGCCTCATTCTTCGCCGCATCCCATAACCAGTCCCTCCCCGGCAACGCACTCAAATTCATGAAGTACCCGAAGATGCCAGCGGAGCCGGGCCCTGGTGGGCTTGCTGCGAGGTTAGCGCCGCATACGGATTGGGGGACCCTCACGCTTCTGTTTACTAGGGCGCCTGGGTTGGAGGTGCGGGATCCTGGGAATAGCTGGCATGATGTCCCTGTTGTTCCCGGTGGGATTGTGGTTAATATCGGGGACGCGTTGTCCTTTTGGACTGGGAGACAGCTGAAATCGACTATGCATCGGATTGCGTGGGAGAAGGTGCCGTTTGATCAGGACCGTTATAGTATTCCGTACTTTGCGCAGCCGAGTTTTGGTGGGTGATCCTTAGACCTGAAGGCGTTGGGGTTGTTAGAACTGACATTGTTTCAAGAGACTGATCTTCAACCACTCACGGGGAAAGCAGAGGCTGGCTGTAAGCCGTTTAAGTATCAGGAGTACTACACTTCTCGTATTAGCTTGACTTGGGGGAGTGTCCTTCGTGGCGATGGGAAACAGCTTGATGTGGACAACAGATTGACGCAGTACCTGACAGAGTTGGACGCCAATGATGTTCCTACAGAGTAAACCACGACCGGTATAAAAATAATAAAAAGCAAAAACATACAACAGCTGGGATTCGCATGTGGTCACCCACCATACTACTAACCAGCCGGCGTGTGGCTTAAGTACGGCTGAGCGGACGGGAAGCCCTGTTCTCCACACCCTGTGGTCGTATGTACCAGAAACAAGTAAAGAAAGGGATATAGGGTGTTAAGAGAGTATCCACAGTCTTATTGGCCTCAACTCAACGACTGCAGCCCGTGGATTTACAGGCGAGACCTCGCTAAGACTGCAGGAATCTCGAGCTGGACCTTGTATCTATTCAAGATATTCAAGACTGACTAATACTTGAACCCCTAGTCTTTGTGATGGTCTCGGGTTCGGCCAGCCAAGCGCCAATTCTTTAGCTCTTGTTTTATGCACACTCAGCCCCAAGAGGAAGACAGTGGGCTCAATATAAACGAGACACGTGCGCTGGCCGCTGGCTGGCGTTTGTCGCTGGGCGCCGCCTCTTTTTGCGGCGTGATACAAGAACAGGTCGGCTGCCCTTGACTGGCTGGACTGATGGACTCTCTCTGGATCTGCTTTGAGCCGCCATGATCGCCGTCTTCAGATTCTTTGTGGCGCTCGCCATATGGGCGCCGACCCGTAAGCCCCAAAACACCTGGAATGACCTGAATGCTAAATGAATGCTGAACGCTAACCGACCCAGTGGTAACGGCTCGCGTATGCACATCAGACGGAGCAAACGGCTCCTACAACATCAGCAGCCCAGAACAAGCAGCCGACCTGTTTGCCGGCTGCACGACAATCATCACAAGCCAACTCCGCATCAACAACTGGTTCAACGGGACATTCTCGCTCCCCGGCGTAACAAACATCACTGGCAGCATCGTCTGCTCGCTTGATGGGAGTTACTTCTTCCGCCAGGGTGTGGAGGCCATCGAGGCGCCGGACCTGGTGCACCTGGGCGGGATGCAGCTTTCGAAAACGGCCATTCAGCGCATGGAGTTTCCGTCGCTGCGCACTATCGCCCGGGGTCTTGAGCTTGGGTGGTTTAGTGATGGTGAGGCTGTGGAGTTTCCGGCATTAATAGAGGCCGGGGCTGTGGTTCTTAAGAGGAGGTTTTCTAGGTTTGTCTCGCACAGTTCGTAGATATTCAATAGTTTTCTCACTATATACAGATTCAACTTCGACTCCCTCAAAACCGTCCACGGCGACCTGATCATCGAGCAATGCACGTTCTGCGATCCGGGCCAGGACTACGCGACCGAGTTCACGCCCAATGCGTCCTTCCCAGCGCTTCAATCGGCTGGTTTCGTCCGTATAGCCGGGATCTTTTCAGAGTGAGCCAGCCCTTGACCCAGGTACGCCTACCTGCTCTAACACGGTATACAGTATCAACCTACCCGCCCTCGTCTCTGCCGGGCCCCCAACCATTACGGGCAAGGCCACCACGGACTCGGGGATCTCCATCCACGTCAAGGCGCTGGGGATCGAGCTAGACTTTCCCGCGTTGACGTCGGTTGATAAGCAGCTTTATGTTCATGATGCAGTTCTTGGGTGTGTTCCTCTCGCCACCTCTTTTGATCTGGATCTGAAAAGTTACAAGCAGCTAACCTCTTGGGGAAATGGATACAGCCTCGATATGCACGAGCTCGAGCACATAAATGGCTCCCTCCGAATCGACCCCTCAACCCCGCTAACCCTGGATCTCCCACTGATCAGCGCAGAGTGGATCCAGCTTGATGGGCATATCAAACAGTGCGTCTTGCTACCCTTTCTTTCCTTCCCCCACACTTTGACTTCCCCGACCTAACCAAGAAAAAGAGCCTCCTTCCCGGATATAAACACAACAACCACACCCCTCCGCCTAGACGGTATTCCCTGCGCCGCGATCGGGCCGGGTCTGCGGGACTCGGGGTACTACATAGAGCGCTGCGGCGAATACAAGGCGCCGCTAAGTAAAGGGGCGAAAATTGCCGCGGGGGTGGTTGTCCCGCTTGGCGTGCTGGGGACTATTGTTGCGCTTGTCGTTTGGCATAAGAGGAGGGCGAGGAGGAGGGGGGCGAAGACTGTCGGGGAGGTTGGGGATGTTGGAGATGTGGTCGATTTGCCGCCGAGGGGGGCTGAGGCGCATAGGGAGCAGAGTCGAAGTCAGACGCCGCCGCCGCCGTATGAGGCGAGGGAGTCGTGAGGATTGGATTCGAGTCTGGGTGGTTGTCTGTAATACTGGTGTTCCTTTCTAAGGTACTCTCTCCCTCCGCCCTGATCAGCAACCAAGAGCAGTATCAGGCTGAGGAACAACAAACCAACAAACCGGAATTGACGTTCGTCTTTGGGCGATCCAGGACTTCTGCGCGGACATGGCTCAGGCTATTGTTACTTCGGGATCTGTCCTTCTAGTAAAACAGCTGTACCTTGCAGTTTATTCAACACTATTACAAGTCCAGCTGTTTAAAGCCTTGAATATATAAGGGATTATATAGACTCTATAGTTTATGAAGACCTCTGTTGATTAGGCGATAATTTGATCCCAGTGAAGAGCTACAGAAGCAAAGGGATAGAGAATTTTAAGTAACTAAAAACATCTAAACTCAAGCTTGAGCTGCCTTGTACTTGCCGGTGGATACAATTTCGCAAGAGCCATTTAAACAGAGTGCCTGCTGGTAGATCCACTAATTATACCCAAATCATGCTACAAGCAACTTAATTACCTATCAAGTACTGAGCGACTCGATTTGACTGTAAGCGCCAAGTGAAGAGCACTTCGCAGCCAGTATTTTTTTTTTTTTAAAAAAAAAAAAAAAATCCAGATAGACCGGTAGCCCCGGCACGGGCCGGTTCCTGGGGGCGAGGTGACGGTTGCTGCAGACAGGTGGTCGCGATGACGTTTGCGCAGGTGGATGAGCAGATCTGCGGGCAAAAGACGGCGTAGCGGCAGCGAGGCGCAGTGCAGATCCAGACCTGGTAGGTCGGGTTGTAAAGGAAGAGATCCATGACGATAGCAGCAGCAGGCAGGTATAAGTAAAAAAAAAAAAAAAAAAAAACGAAATTAAGGTAGATTCAATGGGAATTGGTAGCAAAGGAGAAGAAGCGAGCTGGTGCTGAGGGATCCTTGTTCCATATGATGAGACGCTAGACCACTACACCAAAAGACCTTGCAAGGCTGGTGGCTAGCCAGCTATCTCCAACAAAATGTACGGTGTGCGGACAAGAAACAAGGCTTCGATTGTGGCTATGCAGTCCCTTGGTGCAGCTCTTCTCAACGGCCACTCGAATAGAAGATAAGAGAGATGCTGCGCGCTGTATCTGAGCTCAAGTAAGCCTTGGGCATCACCTCATCACAGCCTTGAGCTCGAGGCTGATTGCAGCGAGAGAGTACAGGTGACGCTGACATTATACATCTCTTTGCAGATGTACAGCCTCACAACATATTGATGAGGAATAAAAGCGCTAAACAGTCTCCCGTTAAGACTAGGGGTTTCACGTTGCCCAAACTCAGCCGGCAAAGAAAAGTTGGTCGGATGCGATCAGATTTACCGGTACGCTATGGATGTCTCAGCCGGTATCGCCGACATTAATTTTATTATTGACGTTATTAAAACTCTCATCGATGCAGCCCCTAAAGCGACCCGCAATTTCCATGACCTGAAATCCGAATGCATGTTGCTCGGGGCTAACCTGGATGCATGCAAAAAGCGCTTCGCCGGCGCGCAGTTGGATGGGTGGCAGAGGGGAAACGTGGACATGGTTTTGGGGAGGTGCCTGAAAACTCTGGAAAACTTGAAGCGTCTCTTAGAGAGCGGTCGAAGTGTCAAGTCAGGCTCGCCAAGTATTGCAGCCATGGTCAATTTCTCCAACACAAAGATAGCAGAGTGGAAAGACAAAGTCAGGTCAGCCAGGGCAGATCTAACTTTTATTTTCTGCATGGATACGAGGTAAGCTGAGCAGGCAGGACACAAATTGCACAGCACCGGGTGTTTGACACTGGCACAGTTTTTCCAATGCATCGATCGCGGACGAAGTTTGCCTCATGAGGTCTGAGATGACGAGGATAGGTACGCAAATACGAGGTTCATCGAACGTATCGCTGCACACAAGTCATTCGTGCTCGACGATAAGCCAGAACCACTGGCGTGATATACGATCTGCCCTTAGAGAGAAAGGCGTCACCGGCCAAGTTCTCAAGACATACAAGGAGCAGATAATTCTCGGGGTTCAAAGACTTATTAGTATTGATGGGGAAACACCACCAACCACCGAAGGTAATCGACTCCTGAAGTTTTATTGTGTCTTATCGCCGGCTTCAAGAAATGAAAAAAAAAAGTTTGCTGACTGCAACAAATTTAGCGATTGTTACAAGCCCCTCTACCATTGGTGTAACCCTTGTCGGCGCTGCAGGGCGGGATGACTGGGATCCGGTGGAAGGGCTCATCCGGGACAGCATAAATATCAACATCCATGATGGCAGCGTGCAGACGACGTGTTCACTCGCGATCTCCCGCAAGCAGTGGACCATTGTCGAGGCACTGGTAGGGCGGGGCCTGTCTCCGGACAGCAAGTCCGTAGATCAGCAGCCAGCCATTGGTGTCGCTGCAGAGTCTCAGGCCTGGAGCACGGTTGACTTCCTGGTTTTGAAGGGTGCCAGCTTTAAAGTCCGCATCAATGGGGACAACACGGCCATCAGCCCACCTCATAGGGAATCTGCGGAGGGCCGGCACCCGGCGGCAAGCGCTCGAATCACCACGCCCCCGAGAGTGGTTACTTTGCAGGTTTATGATAAACAATATGGGCCAAGGGCAAAGCAGCGCTCGAGCGGTGATCCAATCATTGTAGCAGCTGCGGCTGCGCAAAGCTGGACCACGGTAAGTCTGCTCACTGAGCACGGAGCGAACGTGAACGCGAAGGACAGCTTGGGCAGGTCCGCGTTCTACTACGTTCTTATCGCTATGAGGCCTCACTTGCACCTGCTCGAAGACATGCAGGGATTACATGCAGACGGTAATCGTCACAGGGGCCCGTCGCAAGAAGCGCTAGATGTGGACAGAGTAGCAATACTCCTCTTGGAAAAGGGAGCTGCTGCAGGCCAGCCAGAATTCGAAGCCATTTCCGGAGGTACAGCTGGGGATAAGCTTCGGCGACGGGTCTTGAACTGGAACAACATGCCCCGGGGCTCCAGGTCGTTGCTTAATCGACCTGACGGCTGGCAGGGTGTGTATATAGGCTTTTCCCTTCTTTACAATTATCGGGTGATAGTTCTTTGTCTGCTTCTTTTGTGGCTAGCATGGTCACCCAGCACTAGATTGACAGACTGAAGGTTTCCATTGTCTCCCAAGGAAGAATCTGCAATAGGTCGCAATTCTCTAGGTAAGGAATGATTCGTCGGAAATAGTGAGCATACAGATATAGTATTCCACAAGACGCAAGACAGAAGATTTTCCAAGAGCTCTCTCATGATCTCTTGGTCTATCAACCAAAAGGTAACCTAAAGGTACGCATATCGTGTAGCCCACACATCCCACCCGTAGTACTTAGGCTAACGGTTCACACAGCACCCGCCGCCTAGCATCTCGTTGTAACAGTACATATACCAGCTAGCAGTTAATCGCGGAGACCTAATAAACAAAGCAGTAAACAGAGACTATATACTCTCAAATGCCTGGTGCATCAAACAATCTCTTTGTAACCAGATCTCGCAAATTTTGCAAAGCTCACCACAGATATTCTAAAAGTTAGCAGATTCCTGGCATTATTACTATACTAGTGCGTGTCACAAATTTCCCTCAAGCGCTCACACTCTTTCTATAGCCAGTCATTCCTCTAGATCACGAGGTCCAGTGCCTCATAATAGGTAAAATAGTCCCCAAGGGCTATCACTATGTCTATCCTGCCGCATTTAAGATGGTGCTCCCAGCGAGTTCCTTAGTACTTGGCTGTTTTCTATTTGTGGAAAAGGTGCTTCAAGCAGTGCTCGCAACAAACTGGAGATCGCCTCTTCTATACCCTTCCGTTCAGGTTCTGGCCTCCATGGGGGTGTGACGGGTCTTCATCAGGTTGTATCCTTGCACCTTCCTGCCGGTCACTGCAAATATAATCCCCGCGACAGAATTTCGAGGCATTATTCGGGGTAGGCTAGTAGATACGACTAGTCTGTTTTTCAACAGCGTCGATGTATTTTATTGTTTTCAGTAGTTTTCCGAGCATAATGCGTTACTCTGGATGAAGCAGCAAAAGTTGTTTTTATAGAGTACGCGGCGCGGTACATTATCTGTTGGTTACCACCTGCACACTGTAACGGGTCTACTTGGACTACTTGGACTTCTTGGCTGGTGTAAATTGCTTTCTATATAGTTTGGAGAATAAAATAAAAGATAGTTTCTAATATAAATCCATGATCAAAGCCTTTTGTAATAGATACTGGTTCACTAATAGATGGCTGTTCTTGACACAGAGTTCTAATGAAGCAGGTAAGTATCATTAGATAGCCCTTCGTTGCTTCCATAACAAGTCACCCACAGGACACGCCAACCTACTTGTCCTACTTTCCTGTGCCATCATCCAGCTATAACCCTTACATGGAGCCGTATCGTGGACGCAACGAGGGGTCTATTTTTCACTGCAGTGATATCGGAGACAGCCTTTCATACGTAGCCAGTACCACAGCCCTCAAAGCAAATGCAAATGCAAAGTTTACGGAATAAACTTGAAGTATGAATAAGCAATGCACATCTTATCAATGTACTCATGGCCGAGCCAGCGGTTCTGCTAGTGGCGAGGTAAGGTCCAAACCTTGATACTGCCCACAACTTCACCCGCGGTACCTAGGTGGTTCTCGTCGTAACAGCCCGGCGTCACTCCCAGCCTGACCCATGGTGGCTTTGACGCGGTGTCATGCGACGAGCCCGAGTGGGCTCCGTAATAGCATGATTCGGGGGCGAGGGCACGGGGTCGGCTTCTAACCTAACTATACCTGCGGCAGGGTATGGGTTACGACGGCCTGGTACATGGGTTTGGTAGCGAGAAGTACGTAGTCTGGCCAGATTATTAACGTCATAGAGGTTCAGAATCTCAGATCTGATCTCTTTTTGCTGATGTCTTGCTGGTAGGATGTTGATGCCGCCCGGCCTGGCCAGCTTTCGATCCGACGAAGCATCATAGAGATGCGTTGTTAAACCAGGTATGATTGAGCCAAGCAATAGAGCCAGGTATCATCGGTGGTGCCACCTCCTTTGATGGAATTATTAGGCGAAACCAGAAGCGGGGAGGTTGAAGGGGGTCATAGTATAAGATAGCAGGATGTCAACCGCAGCTAACCAGCAAACCCAATTACTTCTGAACACTAAAACCAGACAAACTTAAACTTATCAAGATGAAGCCGGTCTTGAGCACTTTCACATCTTCTTTTATCTTGGGAGCCTGTCTTCCATGGGAGGGCGAATCCAACCTCCGTACGGCCTGACCCTGATCATTCTAACAGCATCTAACATCTAACAACATCACCAGATTCCCTCTCCAGCAGACAATACTCCGCCTGCGATAAATACAGCGCCGGCCTCTGCTCCTGCTTCTGCAACTACAACGGATACCAATACTACCGCTGCGCCCCAGACCAATGCATGTGCTACAACACCTACGAACCGGACTGCTACTACGCATACTACTACTACCCGTCTGGTGGCTATCCCTCGCCAGAAGAATTCTATCCTCCGCAGTACCCCAGCTGCCCTGATTTCCCTTACTGTGACCAGATCCCGTACGAGGATGAGTGCCATACTTGCACGGCTGCGGATGTCTATCCCGCTCCTACTGATTGTCCTACTTGTACTGTCCGGCCTACGACGGAGTGTCCGACTTGCACTGAACATACTTCGAATACCTATCCAACGTCGAATACCTATCCAACGTCGAATACATACCCAACGTCGAACACATACCCTACATCAAACACATACCCCACATCCAACACCTATCCAACGTCGAACACATATCCAACGTCAAACACATACCCAACGTCAAACACATACCCAACGTCAAACCAGTACCCTTCCAACCAGTACCCTACGTCCAACCAGTACCCGCAGCCTAGCATCCCTAGACCACCACCTTCCCAACCAAGCGAATACCCGTCTCCGGGCGGCGGCAGCGGAGGAGGAGGAGGAGGTGGTGGTGGTGGACGTCCATCCCCATCTCCAGGCGGCGGCGGCGGAGGTAGTGGTGGCAGCCCCGGCGGCGGTAGCTCTCCACAGCCTCAGCCTCAACCTCCTCGGCCTCCTCAGCAGCCTCCTCAGCCTCCTTCCCCTGGGGGTGGAAGTGGAAGTATGCCAGGTGGGAATACCGGTGGTGGGGGGTCCTCTGGCGGCTCTGCGGGAGGCTCGGGAGGCTCGGGAGGTTCCTCAGGGGGTTCGTCCGGGTCTGGAGGAAGTCGGCCGCAGCCTTCGCCTTGAATACTCCTGGGTTGAGTGACGGATTAATTATTGGATGGTTGGTGGGGGAGAAAAAGTTCTTGGAAGGAAATGTATATGAAAAGGAGTTGCGACTTCAATAGGTAAGGTAAAAGCACAGGTTCACTTGATTAGGAGCAAGGCGTTATCTATGTTTATATACGCGGTAATAATCTATTCGTACTTAGTTCTTACCAACAAGTCCGTATTTATTTATCAGGTATTAATTATCTTAGCTAGCTATGCTGTATGCAAATCATCAATATATCCGCGAATACAAGTCAGGCTGAAGGATAGAGGATGTATTAGCCGATGCCCTAATTATCAGTAGATGAAGCATGTTAGTTAAGACTATTCCAAACCCGCACATAATCCACCTCCAGCGCAACATCCTCACCATCCAGCGTATTCCCATCCGGATATCCAGGCCAATTCCCACCAACCGCCACGTTCAGCAGCAGAAAGTGGCCCTGATGCGCAACACTCGCCCACACCTGCTCGTCGCCCACATCCGCTCCAGAGACTGCATGGACCTGCTCCCCGTCTAGAAACCACCTGAGCGTCTCTCCTTCCCATCCTCCACCAGTAGTAGTATCAGTATCAGTATCAGTATCTGCAGACCGATCAACCTCAAACCCAACAACATGCCAGTCACACCCCCTCCATCCAACCCCCCCATTCCCCAACCCCGTATACTCATTACAAGGACCCCCCTCCCCCGTCTCCGTGCCACAATGCACCGTGTTATAAACCACCGGCTCCCCATTCACAACCTCGACAATATCCCACTCGCTGGCCATCGGCCAGAACGTTGGATCGTCGCGGAACGACGCCCCCAAGGCCCAGAATGCAGGCCAGATCCCGTGCTGCTGCTCTGGTGGGGCGCATCCTGTTCGGAGCCGGGACTCGATGTAGAGCTTCTCTCCTGGGGGGGCCTGGAATGTGGAGTTGGCGGTTTCGATTCGCGCGCTTGTCCAGTGGCCTCCACCGCCAGCTTCTCCGGGTTCAGTGTGGGTGTCGGGGTTTTCTTCGAAGCGTGGTGTTATTTGTAGTGTGTGGGATTCGGTGATGCGGATGTTTGAGGGCGAGGTGGTGTATGTTTGGAGTTCGTTATTTCCCCAGTTTGAGGCGCCGGCCGGGTACGAGGTTCCCATGTCGAAGAGCCAGTTGGAGCTGGGGAGGTGACTGTCATTGTCGTTGGCGATGTCGTTGGTGTTGGTGTTGGTGAATTCGTCGTTCCAAGTCAAGACGTATCCTTCTAGGGTTGGGATGGCTGAACCTGAACCTGAACCTGAGCCTGGGTCAGGGACTATATCTGAACCGTCATCAGGATCAATCAGGCCAGGGAATAAAGGACCGAGAAGATCTGGAAGACCCCCAGGGAAAAGGGGGATAGGGCTCGCATTCGCGGAGAGGAGGATAGGCAGGAATAGTAATTGCTTCATTTTAACCAACAATCAGATACCACCATTGATGAGATTCATTCTAACAGCGAAGCCGTATTTATGTGGGAATGGCTGCAAGGACACTGCTCAGACGGTGTATTAATGTTTGCTTTTGTAGGACTGCGTTCCTGCAGGCTTCGTATTCCGACCAGGGTCCCTGCAGTCTGCAAGTGATCAATAGACCGTCGATCCGATCTAGACCGGCGATCCCGGAGCTCGGAGTATCAATATCACTATTGACTATACACTATACAGACAAAAGTTGAGGTTGTGACATGACTGGTCACACAGGGACTATCAATGCAGCAAACATCTATAACCAGACATAAAGAATAGTCTAAGTCTTCGTAACATTCCCAATCCACTCATGCAAAACGCCCGCAATGCGATCCGAGTTCTGCTCCAGAAACTGCAAATGCGCATTCCCGTGGATCCCCCTCTTCCCTAGGTCCAAATGCTGCGCCTGCACGCCCGCCTGCGCCAGGAACTTGATAAAACAGTAGTCATACTGCGCATGGTACGACGCCTCCCCGGTGTCAATCAGAATCGGCACCCCCGCCAACCTCGTCAGCTTCCGCGCCGGCTCGGCCTGGATTATACACTCCAGCAATTCCCCAGGGGAGTCAGACGCGATGGTCTTCATGGCCAGCGGAGCGGTCATATTCGTCGGTGCGGGTTCATAGGTGAGCGGGATCGAGGTTAACCCCCACGGCCGACTAAGGGAGGTCGAGAAGATCACTTCGCGGAATGGGGGACCCTTCGGTTCGATCTGGATAAGGGATTTGATGAGCGAGGGTCTGCTGTCGGCCCAGGACCAGCCGTAGAGGCCGCCCTGGGAGTGGGTGATTAGCACGACAGGGCCGATTTTGTCGAGCAGGGCTTCGCCGGCGGATTTCATGGTTTGTTCTTGCGCGAGACTGTCCGAGATGGATTGCACTGTGCTTGCGTAGTATGTGTCGAAGACGTTGTCGCCGCGTTCGCCGGTCTATTAACTATTCAGTATACATCCTATTCAGAGTATTTGGGCTGCGTACTCCAGGCCACTGGCTGTGTAGTTTGGCTTGAGGCCACAGTGGATAGTCCTGCACGTTTGTGAATCGCTGGGCAATGAACTCCGCCGAGAAGACGTCCTCTGAGAAACCGTCTTGGGGAATCGTGGCCGAGCGTGCGGTCATGGTTCGGTCGGGGATGTACACTTCATATCCCTGCTCCAGGAACCATGATGCCCATCCTCTGCCGCCGTCGGGTTTATTCAGGAAGTTCTATAGATGTGAGCATGAACCAGGAAGGTTTACGTGGTGAGACGTACAGTGCCGGTTTGAGCTCCACCGTGTAGAATGACAATCGGGTATGGCTGGGTGCTGCCGCCCGACGGCGAGAGCTTCTCGACGTACATCTGGTTGTGGAATAGCCAGCCATCGGTGGTGTTGAGGTACTCGCCGCCGACGTAGAAGTACTCGCGACGGTGCAGGGCTTCTGCTGCAGAGCCGCCCTGCACGAGGGCGACAAATAGCAGGCACACGGCCAAGACGAGCTGCATGGCTGAGACTGGAGGCTGCAGGGATGGGGAGGAAGTCAAATAATAAATAACTAGGAGCCGGCCGTATTAAATCAGCACTTGCAGAAGTCTTGGAAGTTGGAGTCGAGATCCATAGTGCCGGGGCCGGAGGTTTTATGTGGCTGCTGGCGCTCCACCGCGAGATTAGTGCGTTAATCCTTGCCTGTTGGGTAAGAAAGTTTGCAGACAACGCAATACAAGATGAGAAGTATTATGATTCAATTCTGCTGAAGAATTCTGTTGAAGTCTGTTGAAGAAGTCTGTTGAAGAATTCCGTTGCTGCTGCGGAGAGTTAGGGCTTCTCTGGTTGTGGTTGTTGATGTCTATACACTCACTGCACAACATCACCGAAGAACTGGAAGGATCAAGACATACCCACTTCGTGTCAGTCCAGACCGTCAAAGTAGGAAATCAGAGTTCACCCGGTTCCTGCTGCCGATCGTTAATTTCAGTTCGACTGACAGCCCGATGAAAGTTGAAAAGTTGAAAAGTCAAACACCCTCATCCTCATCCTATTCCTCGCCAGCGCAGTGAGGATGCCCTCGCCAGACAATCTCTGCACAGACAGACGTGCACAATGGACGAAGACCTAACGACAACCCTCACCCTGGTCGGGCTCTTCGGCGGCCTCTCCATCCTGCTCATGGCCTTGCGCCTGTTCATGCGCAAGTACCGCAACCAGGACTTCATCCTGAGCGACTACCTGACCATGCTCTGCATTGTCTTCATCCTCGCCCGGTCCGCCCTGACCACCGTCGTCCTGCTCTGGGGGAACAACAACATGGCCCGGCCCGCATTGGATCTCTCAGAGCTAGAGATCTACCGCCGCACGGTGGGGAGCCAGATGACGCTTGCCAATCGCGCGATATACAATACTTAGTACGACCACCGCACCACGCTCATCAGTGAATACTAGTTAGTAATGAGTGCTTGCTAACAGCCCCTACCTGCCAGCCTGTGGATCCAGAAAGGCGTCGTCCTGCTGCTCTGCGGCCGCGTGCTCACCGGCCTCCCAGAGCCCGAGATGATCGTCAAGATCTACTGGTTCGTGCTCTTGGGCAGTCTTGTTGCGGTCCAGGGAACGACCTTTGGCGAGTGTCGCCCTGCCCGGCTGTACTGGCAGGTTGTTCCTGATCCAGGTGCGCACATCCATCCATAAATCACACCAACACCACGGATCTAACATACATAACAGGAGACTGCGTCAAGGCAAACACACAACTCGTCACCCTCGTCGCCTTGAACATCACCACGGACGCAATGCTGATCCTCCTCCCCATGCCCTGGCTCCTCCGCGTGCGGAAATCATGGTGGAAGTATGTCCCCCCCCCCCCCCCCAAACCAACATCTCTATCCTACCCAAACATAAACATAAGGTGGTAATAATAATCTAGACGCCTCCAATACATCTCCCTCTTCTCCATCGGCCTCCTCCTAATCGCCATCGCCATCGTGCGCCTCCCCTACTACGCCTCCAGCACGGCCCAAGTGAACCGCAACACCTGGGGCTCCGTCGAGGAGTTCTTCGCCGCGTTCGTCGCGAATGTCCCGACACTCTTCACGCTGCGCAAGGACCCGAATAAGGAGAGGGAGGCAGAGGCAGCAAGGGAAGCAGCATCTACCTCTTCGGCTCGTGTTAAGCCCCGGTTCACGCCGAATCAGTTCCATGATACGGATTTGTTTGAGACGAATGTGCAGCTGGGGACTGTTACTGTTGTTGAGGGGGAGGGGGATGTGGGGGTTGGAAGGGGGAGGGGGAGGTCGAGAGGAAACTCTGGTTTAAAGGGTCATGCCAGTGAAGAGAATCTTATTCCAGATGGGAAATTTTATAGTGGTGGTGGTGGTGATCGAGGCCGATGAATTGTGCATTTGCTGTTCGAGCCCTAATACGCCAATATTAGGTCTCAAAAGTCAAAAGCCCATGAATAACGAATTTAACATTAAAAAGCTACACCGTTTACAAAGACTAACTATAATAATTGCCCGCGCCTAGCCACGAACGATTCCATCCTCCTTACCATGCAAGGCTCTGACTGGACGCATCACAGTCCAGCTCTTGACACACTATCAAGATAATTAGTCCCGAACACATGAGTCTAGAGGGTCACAAACACTGCTCAGCCTGCTGGTATTTGACATTCTTCCGCGGCTCTCTTCTCGCGGGATAGATTTCTGCTCCATGGGATTTCTCTAGCTTTGAGTGTGCTTTCAACAGAGAGAGGATCTGTTTCTGTGTGTCTGTTTGTAACTGGTTAAATCCTACCAGTGGAGAGCAAGAGTGCCGGCATACCTGAGTGCTCTAGATCAAGCCTTTGGAGTATAGAAGTTGGATGACTGGGGGATTAGTACGCGTCTCCGTCTCATATAACGGAATCTTGACGTACCCAGTGGTGTTAAAGCACGATTGATACTCCATTTCCAACTTCGAGATCGTGCTCTTTACCTTCTCTTCGATAGCCCCCAATGCAGCTTGGGCTGGTTCGTCTTTCGTATTCACCGCACCGTACAGATCGTACCGAACTGAGGTTACTCGCTCAGATGCCGGAATAAAGCTTAGAGACAGCCAGCAGCCTGAACTGGGTAGAGTGAAGATGAACATATTCGGGAAGAGATGGGTTGACTCGGCCTTTGGCAGGAAATAGCCAAGCAAGGACTGGATGAAGGAGCCAGACACCAGTGTCTCCAGACCGAGGGAGTCTACCAGATATCCCGTTCTCACTGTCCGAGTTAGCAAGTATTGCATAGTATACGAGGTGAACACTCACAGGCCCCTTTCCAGTTGAATCCTCCCTCCAGCTTCCCTCCGCCAATCCACCTCGTCCTTAAAGACAAATCTCCCTCTTTCTCTTTCTCATCCTCACAATCCCCCATATTCACCCAAACAACCCCCTCCCCACCAACCCTCACCCCAACCTCAAACAGCCCGTTCTCGCCCCTCTCAAACCCCTGCACGCCATCAAAATGCGGCGCCCGGATTAACCGCCCATTAGCATTATAGCTCCACCCATGATACCGACATCCCAGCACCGTGGACGTGCCAGACTCCCGCGTTGCAACGGCATACGCCCTGTGTCGGCAGACGTTGTGGAAGGCGCGGATTCGGTGGTCTTTGCCTTTTATGAGCAGGATGGGGATGCTGGCGAGGGTGTAGGTGTGGTATGAGCCGGAGGATGGGAAGTGCGTTTTGTGGGTTAGAGGGATCCAGGTCTGTTCATGTTAGATTTTATTCTACTTTTGATTGTATTGGGCTGCTGGCAGACCTTGCTGAAGATGGCGCGGCGTTCAAGCTCGAAGAGTTGGTTGGATGCTAGCCAGTCCGGTGGGAAGTCTGATTCTTTGGAGACAATGTCTGCTGCTGGTGATGGTGGGGGTGAAGGTGAAGGGATGGTCTTGGGGGTTGTAGATGAGGTCCTGGCACGATACAGGAATATCAGACCGGCAAGGACAGCGACGAATGCTGGGAAGAGATTCTCCATTTTCACAGTTCAAGCTGCTGAAAATAACTGCAAATATCTGATCAGAGCTTATCTTATTATATCCTAAAAACAACTACACCGTAGCCTTGACTATCAATAACTCCATTGGCCAACGCTTGTTCCTCGATTTGCCGAATCTGGTGCACTTTTCCAGCACGGTCTTAGAATCACTAACCAGCCAGTCTCGTCGTCTCTGGTGGGTTGCCATTGCAAATCAATACGACTCTACATTACGCTGGCCACTGATCTCCAGCTTTCGGCACTACGGTCGTGATCACGCAACTGCCTGAACACCTGCTGGTTGCACCGGCTCTGGATCCTCCAACTTGGATTGGGCACTTGCTTCCTTCTCTCGCTCTGCTGCGTGCTGCTGGCACACGAGTTCGAAGACGCGGTCTTGGTAGACTGGCGTTGTTAATAAAACCAAAAGTAAAACCAGACTGTCAACTCACAAGAAACGCCACTCTCCTTTTCCGGGTTCAGGATCCCCTCGCGGTAGACGCCCTTTTCGAGATTCTCCTGTGCCTTCTCGCACAACTCGTAGTCCTCCATGGCGACCTGGCGGACAAAGCGGAAGTACTCTTCGAACTTCTCGCCCGTCTCCATGTGGTAATAATCAAATTCCATCCTGGTGATGCTGGGGTCGTCTGTTGGGCACACCCGGAACGAGGACATGCCTCCCCCGTAGACATTCAGGGTGCAGATTGGGAAGAAGTACAAGAACAGTCCGTCGTCGGGCTTCTTGGGGTCTGCAATGTGCTGGGAGAAGTTCTTGTGGTTGTGCACTTTGTACCAGGTTGGTGGGTAGTAAATCGAGAACGAGGGATGGGTGTATTGGCAGTGGAGGCATTCCTGGTAGCCATCGACCCTGCTGTACTTTAGAATTCGACTCTTATGGTATGCTCAAAAGTGGCGTACATTGTCTTCCAGTTGAATCGTCCTTCGTACTTGATGCTTCGTTTGTAGGGCAGCTTGGTGAAGTCGACTCGCTGGAGTAGCGGCTCCAGTTCTGGGAAGAATTCGTGGAAGCTCGGTGTGTCTTCTGACAGTGTGGTGAAGACAAGCCCAGTGGGCGTAACATGATGGCGAAGAGGCGCCTTCTGTACGGGATTAGCTCATGGGGATCATACTATCGCCTTCAGGATAACCTGCACTGTCCGCGCAAACAACCTGAATCTCTTCAGGAACTGGAATATGTGCATCGCCAGTGCTCCGGACTGCATGAATCGGCTGCTGTGCTATTTCATACTCGACCACTTCCCCAACGGTCTGGAATCTTGTCAAAGGACCAAGAAGATACCAGGACTAAACAGCATCAGTGATCACCTACTTGACTCTTCAAATTTGACAAACCTTCATAAAGACCGCCCGCCTTTCAAGCTGATATAGCGGCAGGCTGCAGTACCAGGATGCTGGGAGCGTACGTGTGAGCTCGGCCATTATGAGGGAAGCGCTTTGTCTGAGGATCGACTATTCGACTTGGTATGAGACTCCTCGACGCCTTTCCGTACTTTATAGTCTCTCCAACTCATGTACATTGTGTCGATCTGTCATGGCATCTGCGAGGTGTGTTTTATGGGCCGTCCAATTGGCCAGGCATAGCGTTTCCTGAAGAGGTTATGGGATCCCGACTTGTAACTTTTTGGAGAGCACTGTTTTGGGTCATTTCAGCTAAGACGCTTCTTTTGAATTCTGGGTTTGATGGCTAAGTCGATAAAGTCCAGCCACAAGATCAGCGTCAAGGCGCATTGTGGTCGTTGTATATATCTTCATCGATATAGGCAGCCCACTGATTCCCCGGTCGCAGCCATCAAAAATGACGAATCTGGATCGAATCTGGATCGAATCCGGTTTCCAAGATCTTTGGTGTTCGTTCTGGATGGATTTGCTGCTGCCTGGATCCGCAGTGCTGTGGCGAATGCGCGGCCATCCCATCCGCCGAAAGGGAAGCCGATGATGCCTCTTCAGAACTTCTCTTCTTCTTTATCTCGCTGATTTTTCTTTAACTCTCTGTCGCCCTCATTAGCTCAGATTAAGTTGTTGCAGCTTACCGTCACGCAGTCCTTCACCAGCGGAGATCACATGCCGCAACCCCGCGACTGATTACGTCGTGACGTGACCGTCTTCAGTCAACGCTGCAGCCATCAAAGACAAAACTGCTTCGAGGTTATGACCGGAAGTCTCTAGAGCTCGCCTTATTACAACATTGGTGCAGAAATGACGGGCTCCGACAAGGTCCAGTTCACCCCTCCGGCGTCGCCGCCTTCTCCGACTGCTTCATTCTTCGACGTCAGCGACGCGGAGGAGGATGAATACAACACCATCGCCCACGCTGCCGCCAGGAGAGGCGTGAGGCTTCTATTCTCTAAAAGCAAGGTGAGATCACTCCGGCGACTTGAGTTTATCCCTAGCTAACCAAATCCATGCTCAAGGTATACGTCCACCCAACTGCTTCCGCGAAAGACAATATCCCCGGCTTCATCGCCCTCCTCCAACAAAAGCCTGCCACTTCCCCTCACAATGCCTCGCGCCCCGAATCATCAAATCAGCCGGACCTTTCCTCCTATCTTCTCGCCTGGGTTCCCGAATCTGCCCTTGGCGATGCCTACGACACATACGTCAAAGTCGACCTCGCGGAGGGCGATTCCCCGCCGCGCCAAAAGTACCTCGTCCCCGCGCTTCCGGAAACATCTACATTCAAAGACCCAATAGGTCTATACTCATTTGCTGTCCCGCTATCACATATTTATTCTCTGCTCGTGCGCCCTCCGAGCTTGGGATGGTGGTTTGGCAGCCTTGTGATCAACTCTCGGGCAGGCGACAGCTTTCCAGCGCTCTTTTTCCACGACAGCGAATGCGAATCCACTATCTTGCAGAAGAAGAAGCGGACACGGGAAACATTCGACCCCTTTGATGAGAGTGGGAGTGTGTTCTGGGGTGGAGATGAGGTCCTGCGATGGCTCCGGCAACACGTTGACGTGCAGCGCTCCACCGTCGACAGTGCCGTCTATCTGATAAACCCCTCCGAGGAGGATCAGCTTTCCTTCGGGAAAGCACAGCTTGCCGATGCCTCTGCAGCGAACTTGCAGGAACCCCCTGCAGCTCCGAGGGGCGCCGCCGCCCAGCAGCACGATGCAGGCATGGACCCGTTTATGAAGGCAATTAAGGAGACAAGATGGAAGGTCCTTGAACAGTTGAGCAAGATTACAACTTTTACGAGACGCACTGCAAACGAAATAGCCGACAACCCTCGCGTTCCTCCCCAAGTCCGTCGCCTTCTGAAGACCCCGGAAATTCAAACGCTACAAGAGGAATTTGATAGCGCTAGGATATACCTCGCCCGCTGGGCGATGAGTATTTCAGAACAAAGCGATCGGGAAAGAAACCAGCGGATATATACTGCAAAGGATGTGCTCGAGATGGAGAACAGCTCTGTCGGGGATTTCGAGATCCTGGACCTCGAGATGGGGAACATGTCGACCAACGAGCGCCGAAAGCCAGTTACCTTTGAAGAATGGAAGGGCTTCTTTGATCCGCGAACTGGGCGACTGCTCGTCACGGTCAACGAGGTGAAGGAGAGAGTCTTCCACGGTGGTTTAGATCCGAATGACGGGGTCAGGAAGGAAGCCTGGCTCTTCCTGCTTGGGGTCTATCCGTGGGATAGTGACAGTGACGATCGTCAGGCCCTGATGAACTCGAGACGCGATGAATATATTCGCCTGAAGGGATCATGGTGGGAGAGAATGGTCGACGGCGATTCCACGATTGAGCAGCAGGAGTGGTGGAAGGAGCAGAGAAATCGAATAGGTAAGATGAGCTTCATTTGAGTATCACATGTTTTACTGACTCCATACAGAGAAAGACGTCCACCGTACGGACCGGACGATTCCTCTGTTCGCAGGAGAGGATATCCCCCATCCAGACCCGGATTCCCCATTCTCAGATGTCGGGACAAACGTGCATCTCGAGCAAATGAAGGACATGCTTCTTACTTACAACGAATACAACCAAGATCTGGGCTATGTCCAAGGCATGAGCGACCTTCTCGCCCCCCTCTACGCCGTTATGCAGGATGATGCAGTTGCATTCTGGGCGTTTGTCAATTTCATGAACAGGATGGTATGTAACCAAAAGTCCAGTTTTCCATCCCAGATGTGCTGATGTATGCCTTTTAGGAGCAAAATTTCCTCCGTGACCAGTCCGGAATGCGTGCTCAACTACTTACCCTAGACCACCTCGTCCAACTCCTAGACCCTCAGCTCTATCTCCACCTGCAGTCCGCTGACAGCACAAACTTCTTCTTCTTCTTCCGAATGCTCCTTGTCTGGTACAAGCGGGAGTTCGAATGGGTTGATGTCCTGCGTCTCTGGGAAACCCTATGGACCGACTATCTAACCAGCAACTTCCATCTCTTCGTCGCTGTAGCCATCCTAGAGAAGCACAGAGATGTCATAATGGACCACCTCAAACAATTCGATGAGGTTTTGAAATACAGTACGTTAAACGTCATTCATCCCGTCTCTACCTGTCTCAGTTCGCTAATACTTATAACCAACCAGTCAACGAACTCTCCAACACCATGGACCTCCTCCCTATTCTCGCCCGCGCCGAATCTCTTTTCCACCGCTTCTGCCGCTCCGTCGAAGCAATCGATAAGAAAGACAACTTCCCCACCCCGTCAGCTCAACAGCGCAAACCAATCCAATCTCAACCCCAGTCCCCCTCCAACGCAAACAAGGGCAAGGCCCCCGAGCGCTCATCTGCCTCGGCCTCTGGCGTCAGCACAGGCCGGCCGCCATCCTCAAACCTAAGGCCCGGTGATAAAGAGCCAAACACCAAGATCATTTCACCTGAGCTGAGAGAGTTGCTGAGGAAGGATATATTCTGGAATGATCATATCCCGGATCCTACCCCAGATTCTAAACCGGATGAGAACCCGCAGTCGGAGTCGGCATAGCATTTTCTTCCGCCATACTGGAAGATATACCCTGGTTCACCTAATTTACTAGAGCCAGCCATGCAGTCCGAAATTACTTACTTAGAACAATAGGAAGGGCGAAATGCTACTTCTTTATCATGATCATCACTGCAGGCTTTATCACGATGCGATATGATACGACATTTCTCACTATCTCCATTCTCATACTCTTACTCATGCTTTATTATTACCGGTGTTTATTGCGTTTCGGTTGGATGCAGGAGTTTTCTGGTAGCCATGGGCCATTTCATTTTTTAAATTCATATCAACCAATACATCTATCTTGAAAACACAATTGCTATCTATACCGTTTGCTCACTACCCTGTAGTTAGGTTTAAATAAAAAACCTAACAGGTTGATTAAAGCCCTATTGTATGTGTAAAAACATGCTCTTGGGGCGCTCGATGATTTACATCCATACACTAGACAGACTGCCTACCCCATTTTAAGGCAGGACGACGCGAAGAATCAAACAATTTATGAATATGTATCAAAGACAAACAAACTACCTAACCTTTGTCAGAGGGTATCTTTCTGCAAAAACCGGACCAGACCAAAAGATGACAAGATAACAAAACCAAGTATGCACGTAACCAATCAATGCAAAGGTAGAAATATATGTCCAAAAAAAAGAACCAAAACCAACGACCATGCCTAATATGCAACCCGCTAAACAGCCAGAAAGGAATAATGATAATAACACGCTCAAAGATGCAAGGAGGTAAAAAATTATAGGAAGCGGTTCCGCTTTTGACCCAGACAAAAGCATTGGAAAGGTGACGGTATAATAGTGGGGTAAGAGGGCAGAGGAAGAGATCAGGAGTAGGTGGTGCGAGACAATGAGGTGCAACGGCTACCGTAGCCCACGGAGTATGACGCGTTTGCTTGAGCCCGCTTTGCTAATATCGCTGATGCTCCGAGATTTCGGTAACGTGGGTGCGTTTTCGTCCCCTTCGTTTTCCACGGCTGGTAGAGTGTACTTGAACGGTCTGAGAGAAGTGCTCCGTCGCGCTTGGCCAAGAACGTCTTCCACCCAAGCCTCACTCTCCGGGGTGATGGCAGCGCGTTTAGCTCGGGGTTTTGGCCCCGCAAGACCAAGAGGTATAGCGGGAGCTCCGGGTGACCCATGACGGACTTCACTGACAGACGACATAGCACCTGCGGAGACATTTGACGATACCGATAGTCGTCTGTTGCCGAGAGCGTTGGACCCAGGGGAAAAGGAAACGTTGAGGGCATCGCCGGCACTGGCTGTTCTAAGATCGCCAATGTCGGAGACGTTGGACGAACGTCTCGTTTTCCGGACCGCAAGAGACGAAGACGGGCGGTTACTTATGACTGAACCAGGTCGAGTCGGCATATTTCGTGCATTACCCGATGGAACTCGGCTTGCAGGTGGCGAGTATGATGGGGAGTCGCGGGATGAGAGACCCTCAACTTCAACGCGAGGCGTCTCAGATACGTGGCGACGTCCGTGATGGATCGCATACTCTCGTAGATATTCGGCCAAATCTGCCCATCCACCACCAACTCTGACCATCACACGTTCTCCGTTTTCACCAACTGTCCGTACGAAGAGCTTGGTAGGAGCAGACTTCCCGCCACGGTGAAGATGGTAAAGCTTTACCGAACTCTCCTCGGGGGCATGGGAGTGTCTCCTGCGACCCGCCGCTGGTCGCAGACTAAGCGACGGGGTGGGAGTGAAGCTGCGCGAAGGGGTTCCCTGGGGCGAGTCTGAACGAAATCTCTCCCGTCTGAATGGCACGGAGGACGCCACCGAAATGGCATCATCGTCTTGGTCGGCTGGGACCAGATGAATTTGACCCGGAAGGGAAGTCAGGATGGAATTGATTTTCACATCCATCTGATCTTTGGGTCGAATTAGCCCTTTGTTTATAGACGATGACCGAGACTTGGCTTTGCCCAGGACAGGTCTTGAGGAGTCGCCGGTTTGGGGCTTCGACTTGTAGGGCCCAATGCTCTCAAGACTAGGATGAGCAGTCAACCGTTTCTTCAGACGGGCCGTGGTTGTATTGCTGAACGGCTCAACGCGTGTTTTGGGTGAGATTTCCTTATACTTCTGGGACTTGGATTGTGCCTCAATGGACACGTCAGAATCCGGTCCAGAACTGTCTCTACGCGTAATAGCATGTTTCTGCCCGTTGGGTCGTTCCATATCGCTGGTTGAGGACGCAGATTTAGACTTTCGGTGTCTTTCTGTGGGCGTGCTCTTCTGATGCCCTGCGACTTTAGCGTTCGAAGCATCCTCCTCATTGCCAGATCCAGGGTCGTAGTTGACATCGAGACTTTCGTTGATGAAACGTTGCAGCGGTAAGCTGAGTGTTCTGTTGTGCGAAAAGGCGTCCCGTGGTGAGGGTTTCTGGGCGTCTAGATGGAGCAGGCGATCCTCGCGTAGAGTATGGCCATTGCTCCGACGCGCAGGTTTGGACGGTCTGTAGTCAGCTGGGAAATGTGGTGGAGTCTCAAGGAGCAACGGTGTCGCATTCGACGAAGATGTCCGAGGCTCTGGAATTTCTGGGCTTGACACAAGCGAAGGGTAATCCGACACAGAGCCGTCAGATGCATTGGATGTCCTTCGAACACGGATTTTCTGTTTCTGTTTGTCCAGATCCAGTTGACCAGGGCGAGTCTTGGACAGCTTAATAGGACTGTCCAAGGGTTTCTTCGGTGTGTTCTTGTCGTCTCTGGCAGACTCTACAGGATCATGTTGCTCAGTCGGAACTTTGTTGTTATCATGGGGTACGAAAAGGTTCGGAAGGGCCGCTACATTATCGTTTGAGGGCGTGACGCAACGCTCAGTGGACTTTGGAGTATCAGCCCCAGGTGAAGTTTCAGATGCAACATTATCCGTGGCAACAATTTCGTTGTCCGCTGGCGGAGGTTGAGGGTGGCCGTTCCCAATAATTGGCTGGAGCTCGTTGGAGCTTGAAGAGGCGCCATCATGCTCAGGGTGCGGCGAGGATTCAGCCACAGCAACAGATTCGACACTGGTCTCAGTAACGGGCTCAGTAACGGGCTCAGTAACGGGCTCAGTAACAGGCTCAGTAACAGGCTCAGTAACAGGCTCAGTAACAGGCTCAGTAACAGGCTCAGTAACAAGCTCAGTAACAGGCTCAGTAACAGGCTCAGTAACAGGCTCAGTAACAGGCTCAGTAACGGGCTCAGTAACGGGCTCAGTAACGGGCTCAGTAACGGGCTCAGTAACGGGTTCGGGATCTTCATCAGCCTTCGACGATTCGTTACCCGCAGATGGTGCAACAACATTTTCGGATATCGTCTCAGATGCGATAGAGATTTGGGAGGATGACGGTGGTGATGGGATCTTGGCGCTTGTTCCTACTGGAGAGGCTTCAGCTCGCGGCGCACACTCTTCGAGAGATATTTGTGTTGAGGATTCGATCTCTTGGGCTTCAGGCTCGACCGGTAGCAGGTCTGTTGTCGGAACATCTGTCGAACTAATATCGGGTATCGCCAAGGATTTCGCTTCTGTGGGAGCATTCTCTTCAGGGCGGGTTGCTGTGGAAGAAAAGTTTCCATTGGCGTGGGAGCCCACGAGTGCCTCAGGACTTGAGTTGGTGAGGCGACCATTGTCTGGATCCGTAGACTGAGGTCGAGATTCATCGGCAGATACCGCATTAAGAGACTGAAATGTCTCCCGTTCCACGACAGCATCATCTTCTGGGGCATCAGATCTCACTGGCGGTTCCGTGTTCATACGTTCAGGAGTGTCATTCGGCTCCTCGGGATGCGATATAGTTTCCTTCGTCGCCGATGCGTCAACAGAAGATGGCGATTGCTTCTCATCGAACTCGAAAACGCCCTGTTGTTCATTAGAGCCCACGGATAGCGGATGCTTCAATGCTTCTGGCCTATGTACTAGCTGTTCACCACCAGCAATATCTTGCGGTGCGCCGGGTGTTGTATCTGTGGAACCAGGAACGTCAATATTTGCATCCAACTGCATGATCTGGACTGATTCCTGACTTTCTCCCTTGATAACTGGATCAGAAGGCAATGGAGAAGGAGAATCCGGTATGCTTCTCGCTCCTATGACAGAAGCATCCTTCACACCACGAGCATTTTGGGAAGGAGAGCGATCAAACGGACTGCCAATTTCCTCAGCGATGGTTTCCATTGGGGGAGTGCGTCCAATATGCAATACAGCCGGCCTAGTCTGGAGCTCAGGTTCAAGCTCAGGCGCTATAGCAGCATCCACCTGGCTAGGAGACTCTGCTAGCGGAGATTCGACTGGTGGAAGTTTAGCGACCTCGGTAGAATTTTCCGCGGAATATCCATTTTCTAGCATATCTTGTCCGGTAACCGGTTGGGGCTTATCGTTCTCTCTTGAACGAGTTGATAGTCGGCGCCATTCGTTTTCAAAGGCCTGCTTTTCAGCCTGCATCACCCAAGATGCAAAGTCCGCCTCGATAGCTTCCAGGTCATCAATCCAGTTCTCAGGGAGAGAATCCTCACGTCCGTCCAGGGAATCCAGTATCCGGTCCATCCGCCGACCCGCCGATAACACTGTCGACTCCAGGGTAGTCCGTTTCGCATGATATTTGGAAGGTGAATACAAAACATCGTTCTCAGTAGGGGGAACCGAAGACTTCAGGAGATCGAGAGCAGAATCAAGCTCTGATCTAGCAAACTGCAAGCTGAGTAGTAACCCGGGTATTTGTTTAACAACCAGCAGTCGTACATCCCATGTAGACAGCAACGCATTCAAACGCGATAGCAGCGGCAGGGCTCGCAATATAGTAGCAGTAATGACAGCGGTGAAGTCACTCAATTGAACATAGCTGAGTGGGGGAGGCACGGACATGGTGCTGTTCGCTGACGAAGGCCGAGACCGGCCTGGAATGTGGGCATTGAGGACGTGTTCCTTCAATTCTTCGACGTCCAAGCTATCCAGTCCATCACGAATCTCTTCGATGCGCCTCTCATGTTCCTGAACAACAGCCGTCGGGAGGCTTCCGCAGTATCCAGACTTCTCCTTGTCGGGCGGGGGAATGAACCCCTTTCCAACCTGGGCATCCGGCCGCTTTGGCCATTCCCACGCGCGTACTTCTCTATACCATTGTCCAAGATTTTGAGCAGCTACTGCAGCGCGTATCCCGAGAGCTCGTTCTGTTGATGAGGCATGAGCGATGCTCGTGGATAGGATATCGTGCGCGGCCGGTTCGTTACTACGCACAGCATCGGTCGACGAGAGTGCTTGTAGAGTCGATTCCGGCGATAGGTTTCCAAGGAGAGGGTCCACAACGTGATACTTGGGTACGGTCAGGCGATCTGATGTTTTGGGGGCCAACGTGGGGGGCGCCTGAAACGGCCGGCGAGGTGGGCTGATGCGGCCGCTCGCCATATCGTCGGCCTTTTTCGGGCGGGATAGAAGGCGTCAAGCTTCAGGAATGTATTTCTAGATCTGAGTTCAACACCGGAGGCTGATTAACGGAGGTCGCGCAGCGAAATAGACAATATGGGAAACGAAGCGTGGATGAAGAGCAAGCATGCTGAGACGCGATCTCACGAGCCCGTCTAGCGAGAGTGGGAGGAAGTGGCAGTGAGGCGAAGGAGCAGAAACCGAGAAGGGGGTATATGAAAGGATTAATAAAAAAAATCTAGGGGTTGAGGTTGAAGAGAGGAGAGGTTGGAGAAGTAGTGAAGTGGTTGTGCAGGTGGTTGTGGTAGTTGAAGGACGACTGGACCGGGAGGAGGAACGAGCGTCAAGAAATGAGTGAGTGGATGGCAGGAAGTCCAACTGTGTCAAACGCAGAGGGCCCAATCCTAATAATAAGCAGCCAATAGGTTCAGGCCTTGCAATGTGGACGAATGGTTCTTTTTTACGATCTCGCTCGTTTTTTTACAACGCGTCGGGTGTGGAGCGGCGCCAAAAGGGGTCGGCAAACGCGCACTATTTGCCACTAGTTATACAGCTTCTATTTAAACAAGACAAAACAGGAATTACAAAAACATTGCCTACTCAGCCTACCCAACACTGTGCCATGACAGTAAAGCACAAAACAGGAAAACAAGGACTACGCAGGGCATCAGGGAAGCAAGGTGAGTGTGTATTTAGACTATCATGTCGACGGTGGATATTGTTCCAAATATGTAAGGAAGGTGTCTCAGGTAAGGAAGCGATCAGAAAAGCTGAAACTATGAAAGCTTCCAGAACAGAAGTAGATTTATATTAATCGGTATCAACACTCTTCACGCTGGCACACATCCTCTGGCCCGTATCATCCGCGCCGCAATCTCTCGAAGTCGTGCCAACGAAAGCTCCCAAACGTCTGCCGCGTTGCGGCCCGGGAAAACACCAGATACACCAAAGAGCTCTCCACGGGTCACTGGAATGCCGGCAGGCCCCCCTTCGGGGATGGGGAAAATACTGGAGCGGAACCGTTCACTTACATTGCCCGCCGCAGTACGTTCGTATGCGCGTAACTCCCCTGCTACACGATTGTGGACTCGTTTGGACCAATTGAACAGTAAAACCAGCTGGACATTTGGACGCCCTCCCACGAGCAACAACTCCATATCACCAATCAATTTTGGCCAATTATCAGACCATCCCGACTCCGCCGCTACAGAAGGAAGTGTATCTGTATTGGGCATAATGGCCCAATCGGGCTCCTTCCTGGAACCCTCGTAAGGGAATGCAAACCCGTCGAATGCTAGGAAGTGTCAACCAAGCATTTTTTATATGAATTTAAAATAACTGCGGTATAATACTACTTACTTGTTCCCACCACAGTCAATAGATGCTGACGTTCGTCCAGAGACAAGAAGCCTGTCGCTTGCATTGTACTCGCCTCCAATGAGAGCCACATCTGGGGGACATCGTCTATCCTGGTTAGCATCACTCGAGCTGTGAATGTGTTCGTGTGAGAGTTATAGGTCATGCTGAAGAAATATTAGTAAATTCTATCAAGCTATAACTACGGATTGGTGTTGACATACCGTGGTATGAGGTTTTCGATACTGTGGTCTTCTGAAAGTGCATCAAAAACGGCAGACCCGATACTTGGAGGAACATTATTGAACGTGAGTTCCGTGTTCTTGGTCGAGGCTAAAATCACAGTTCTGATGTCGGAGAAAGTTCTATACGATGGGGTGGCGCTCGGAAGAGTGGTGTTGTTGCTCCAAAGAGCTCGAGGGATAATTGGATCTCCCATGATGGTGAGTTCGCGTTCAGAGGTAATACTTCAATTGAAACGAGAAAGAAGATAAGGAGTTGATGTATCAAGGGAAGGAGGGCCAACACAACCCTCTGACAGAATTGGCTCAAGACAGCATTCTCGTATAGTAGCAAAGTTACTGTAGGTGGCAATACATGCGCGTGATGACAAGTGATGTTTATGGTACCAGGTGAGTGTAGCACAGTGCAGGGGCAGCGTTTGATCCTGAAAATGAGTGGGACAAAACTGTGCATAGGCGGGGAGGCCGCCTTTGCATTGATGTTGACGTGGCCCTGGTGGTCCGGAACTTGGAAGAAGAGGTAAAGCAAGGCACAGCCGGTAGGAGATTTTGTTGCAGATTCAGAGTCGGTGTACCTGCGGCAGGTGAAGGCTGATGTGTGTTTTTGACATTACACAATCAAGTAAAACATCCTGGCCAATATGTTCTCTGTTGGAAAATGTTGTAATGGAGGCGAATGTGTTAAAATCAGTATGCAAAACCTCATCGTGTAATGAGAATGGTAGATTCAGCTAAAATCGGAGTGTATAAACAAGTCCATGGCCATAGCTGGCATGATAAATATGAGATATTTCCATGTGTCGTTGGAAATGAAGTTTGGAGGAGGATGGGATGTCGAGGAGATGGACTCCAGCCTGGAATGTTGCCTGGATGGGATTCCCCACAACGCTGCCGAGATCTCGAACCTCTCGACTTCAGCGTCTGCCTCTAATTTCATCCATCGGACGTGCTCGGCATCTACAATTGATTCAACCCATCCAGGAAATGCAACAATGAAAACATGCGTTTCCGTACTCAAGTGGTCAACACCGCCACCCTCACCAGTACGTGTCGCGTCATTTCGCGTACCTCTTACTAGACTGATCTAATCACCACCACCAGAACTGGTCGGCTCCCTCTCCTCGCTAGGAAAACTATGCTGGATGCGCCTAGAGGAGTCCGTGGTCCGCTTCACCATAATCCCCGATCAGGGTACCCAAGTATGGGCTGAATTACCTGTTGTATGCTTTCCCCGGTCCACGATTATCCTCTCCCAAAAATCCAGAACTAACAACCACCCAGGAATCCATCTTCGAGGACACAGACTACACCCTCGAATCCAACACAGGGGTGATAAATCTCGAAGTCCCACTCTCGGCGCTCCACCGCGCCCTCCGCTCCGCAGCCTCCGCAAAATGGGTGCAGCTGCGTTTAACGAAGAAGGGAAAAGTCCCTCTCCTGGCATTGACGATTAGATCGAAGAGCTGGGCGAAGGGCGCGAATCCGCTCGGTATTACGAATGCTGCTACCGGTGGTGCTACTAATGAACTCAATGAGGTGCCCTCGGCTTTCCCTGCTGAAGAACCAGCCAGCGCCGGTTTAATGGGACCCCCAGCAGCACCAGCTACAGGCCGGCGCGAGCGCGAAACATTCATCACCCAGGAAGTCCCCGTGAAGGTGCTCCACGAAAGCGCCGTAGAGGGTTTACACGAACCCCGATGCCGCGATCCAGACGTCCACATTATCCTACCCGACCTATTCCAACTAAAGAGTATATCCGAACGATTCACGAAACTCGCCGCAGATTCTTCACCCAAGGCCGCTGCCGCCGCTGCTGTACAAATATCATCAACCCAGAACTCCGATCTCCCAGGTGGGAATGTAGCGGGTGTTTCGCCGAAACTTGAGCTATCGGCTAACATGCATGGGTCGCTTCGGCTTGCTATTGCCACGGACACCCTGCGCATATCGAGTGTGTGGAGTGATTTGGTGAATCCGGCGCTTGATCCGAGTCAGCTTTCGCAGAGCCAGCTGGAGCAGCTGCCTAGTGAGCGCATGAGGGCATTGCCTGGGGATGATGAGGCTGGGTGGGCGAAGGTAAAGATTGATGGAAGGGATTGGGCGAGAGTGCTTAGTGTAGGGAGGTTGAATCCGAAGGTTGTTGCTTGTGAGTTGTCCTCCGTTCTCTTGACTCTGTGACTGGCCTTGCAGGGGGGTGTTTCTAATTAACCTTGTTAACAGGCTTCGTCCACGAAACCGCCCTAGTTCTCTATGTATATCCTCCCAGTGGCTTCGGTGAGGAGGATGCTTGTTTAACGGTGAGTTGATTCTCAGTCTCCCAGTCAGCTATGAATTACAACTGACGAAAGCAGTATTATATCAACTCCTACATGAATTAACGGGTCAAGCTATATAGTCTACGCTGATCTTCAATAATAAGTATGGTAAATACAAGTCATCAGGTGGTATTATTATATTAGACATCGTGTTTCATCAGCAAGCAAGCACTCAGGTTCATCCTATTGGAGAAACCCTCCAGCACTGCGATCATGACATCGACATAGGGAACAACAAAAGAAAATGGTTAAAAATAAAGAATCGGGGAATTAAAACATGTGGGGGAGAAGAGCAAGGGGTTTATTTGTACATGGAAAGCATACAGCGAAGATGCAAGATGACAGGCCAATTTAGCCTTGCCATCGAAAAACGCCTGAAAAAAAGCCAGGCCATACACACTGTAGATATGCATGGCATGCAAATTTGCAACAATTGTAGCTGAATATTCAGCAATGCAACAAGGGTATACACTTCACGATATGCAAATATAAGGGATATCTTTGGGTATTATGATGCGGGGTTTGGTGGCAGATGCTGAAAGACCATCCGCAGAGCTTTTATTGCGCCATCACGTCGACATACCGGCCCTTCTTTCTGCCGCGGCCAGTGTTGCCTTTGCGAGCTGATGGCGCCCCGAGCAAGTCGTCAATTGAACTAGCATGGCTCAACGAAGTGGAAGGCCTGGGGGGTCCAGCAGAGCTTCCTGGTCGAGATGAGGCACCTCCAGCAGGCGGAACAGCGCCGGTAGAGACAGACCGTGCAGGTCCAAACGCAGGTGTTTGTGGGAGACCAAGTGAAGATGATGCCGGGCTACTAGATAGCGGCGGCGGAGGAGCGCCCGCGGACGAGCCAGGCCGACTACCAGATGCTGCTGGCACAGGGGGTGGAGGCATGCTACTTCCACTGGCACTTCTGCTGGGCGGCGCAGAGGCCTTCGGAGGAGGCGGCGTGGCGCGAGCCGGCGTGGCGCTGTTGGGGTCCTTCCCATTGACCCATTTCTTGAGTTCCTCATCGAAATAGAAAGAACTTTTTTCTCCGAGTTTTGCGTGGATTGGTTTTCCGGCGGCATTTTGCTCCTCTTTGTTTCCACCTTTAAGCCATCCGAACCATGAGCTCTTAGCCGGTGCAGGTTTTTTAGCTACAGGACATCGTTAGCAACCATGCTTTCACAATGGCAGAACATATGACTTACCATCGGCTTCCGCTGCCTTTCTGAACGCCTCCTCGGCTTCCTTATCCTTGCGCGCCTTTTCAGCCTTCTTCAAAGACTCAGCTCGCGCTGCGATGTCATCATCGTCGTCATCATCCACAGTCGACTTCGTGCGTGGGTTCTCATCCTCGGGCTCCTCGGTTACCTCCAATTCAGGTCCAGCTCCAACTGAAGGAGGCTCGTATCCGGAGCCACTAGCAGGGGGCATGTATCCGTTGGGCTCGGGCTCGTTCAATTGAGGGACTGGAGGGGCTGCAATGCCGAATGATTGATCGAAAGAGTTATGGTGAGGCTGGTAAGGTGAGTCTTGGGCAAGAAAGCCTTGCGGTGCAGATGTTGGCGGGGAGTAGGATTGCTGTGGCCTATCTTCATCGACAGGTGCAAGGGGCATATATGAAGTCTGAGGGGGGGTGGACTGATAGCCCGCTGCGGGAGAGCCGTAAAACGGACTTCCCGAGTACATCGGGTTCTCAGTCGTGGGGGTGTACTCCTGCGAACTACGGCGCTGTCCGAATGGGATTCCAAATGAAGCAGACCTCTGTGAGTCGAGCGACGACCGCGCTCGACCTTGATCAGGCGAAGCGTTCGGGGCGTACTGGTTATTCGGCTGGTAACGCGAAGGCCCCGCGCTGGCGACTGGCAGTGGTGCAGACATTGGGTACTGACCGTACAAGTCCGACGCAGACGGCGAACGGCTGACAGTCGGAGTACCAGACATTTTGGCAAACGGGCCAATTTCTGTCTCTCCACCTTTGCCCGAGCCCGTTGACGCAGCGTCGCTGTCATCGCCGGCAACAAAATTGCTGAACCTGTTCCACACCGAGGAGGAAACCTTTTCCATGCTGGGTTTCGAAATCCACGAACCTCCATCGGCTGTAGTCTGCTTCAGGCGCGCTGATAACACATCTACTTCATTTACCAGATGGATATTGTGGTATCCTGATGGTTTCGTTGTAGCTTTAAGGGTCGCCACAATAGAATCGCAGTACTGCTGTGCTTCAGCCTTGTGGCCTCGGTCCGTAAGCGACCAAGCGTGAACGAGCTTGAAACCCAGAAGATGATGCAGCGTAGACGTGGGAGATCCAGCCAAGACAGACATGGCATATTCATATGCCTCAGTAAGTAAAATAGCATCATCGTCTCGCAAAGCCGTTGGCGATGAGTGAACATGGTCCGCACCAAGGAGAGTAATATTCGCGTTGGGATCATTCGGACCTCCAAACGCCGCCGCGCGTGAGAAAATGAGACAAATGTGAGCGGCCTCTATCCGACCATATGACAGCAATAATCGCCCAAGGGCCAGTAGTGCTTGGTGGTCTTGAGGACTCCGGTTACTTAGCACCAAGCCAAGTGTATCCTTCCAAGACTCGAGGCCAGCTAACGCATCGTTGGAGGCACCCTGGCCATCGACCTTGCTAACCATTTTCAGTCCAGCTCTGGCGGAGGGAGGGACAAGCTCATCTACACTTTCTTCAAAATTGCCAGCGAAGATTTCATATAGAGCAGCAAGCGACTCGGATTTGCCGCTTGAAGTCCTAACCTCCCGTCTCACAAACTCCTGCACGACCTGTTTCCAAATAGCCTGATCCAGAGTCTGCGCGATGATCATAGCATGTCCCCACAGACGGTTATCGGCTGCACTCCACACGGCCTTCTCTCGCTCGCCAAGAAGCAGATTATCGCGGATAGAAGTTAGTGACTTGGAGTCCGCAGAGTCAGACGAGGTAGCATCGAGAGGCTGAGGAGCGAGAGACTGAAGAGGGGCGCCATATGTAGGATCCGATTCAGTAGTCTGCAGATGGGGAAACAGAACGCCTCTCAGCGACTTTTGAAATTCGGGAGAGTTTTGTACGCCACCATCGTGCTCAACCAGGACGCGCACCATCTTCCACAATAGGTTCTTCTCGTCATGGCGCTTATGGGAGTCATGATAGCCCTGGAGGCTCTTTGGGATACCCTCATTCTCAAACGCCGCGATCCTACTAGACAGCCAAGCAACCAAATCCTTCTTCTTTGATTTAGTCTTCAGAGGGCCTGGATGTTGAACGATGCTCTCTGTGAACGGAATCAAGGTGCTAAGCTGAGTTGTTTTCACTTCGCCAGGCATAGACTTGATCTTGGGAGCGCTCTGTCCTGCGCTATAACGAGGAATATGCCGAGGGAAGCAGGAGAGGACAGTACCGCCGAAGCCAAATTTGAATATCGGCGCTCCTCTCCATCTTTGGAAGGCATCAAGCTCTTGTCCGTCGTTCGGTGGGATGAAATCAAGTGATTGCGAGATCGCACGAGTATGAGTAGAGCTTTGAACTGGCGCATAAACATTGCCAGCCTTTGTTGGTGAGCTAGGCGTATGAACGGAGGCAGGTCTTTTGAACGGGTCCACAGTTGGTACCGATAGCCGAGGGCCTGACTGCTGTTGAGTGGGAGACTGTGTCTGGGATCTCCGAGGAGGACCGAATGACGAGGTCTCAGGTGGCGGTGCAGGTGCGTATGCGGAAGGGGGACCATCGTTCGAATGAGCGACGCGGCGAGAAAATTCCTCGATATATGATGGAGGGGCATAGGGGTTCCTTGGCGGGGAAGATGGTTGATAACTAGATGGCGCACCTACAGCAGCTCCCCCAGCGACAGGACCTGCAGAAGGCTGCAGCTGCGATGAATGAGGAGAAATGGGAGCACTTGTATCTATGTGGGGTGGCTGTATGTCAACAGGTGAAATAGGATGCGGTAAGGATGGTTTTCGAGGAACCTCGTCCGGTTGGTATGAAACCTTCTCGTGATGGGCGAGCGGACTCGAAGTGCGCGGTTGGAACGGTAAAGCAACACCTTGCCCAGGGATACTAGACGGCTGGGAGACGTAACGCTGCGGAGGCGGGGGCCCAGCTGCCGGTGGCGGCGCTGGCGAGTATCGAGGAGAAGCAGTTGGCTTTACTCCAGGCTGCAATGCCGGAGGTTTCGGTGAGTACCTTGATGAAAGGGTGGGCACAACAGGCGCGCTATGAGAGCTAGGTGCCAAAGTATGAGCATATGGTCCCAACCTGTCCGGCTCCTGTAATTGAGGTTGAGTGAAATCACCAGATGCCTGTGGTTGAGGGATAGCAACTGGTTGAGTTTGCGGCGGCGGCGGAATCGCAGGGCCCGTCATGGTTGGGTTCGGCGCATATCGCCCTGAGCTTGCGGGCCGTGAGTGTGCTCGAACAGGGGGCAAGGGTAGCTCCTCGTAGAAGTTCTTTGGGGCAGGCACCGGGGGGGGCGCCGTTGTCTGGGGTAAAGGTGCAGTCCCAATAGGCGGTGTTGGCATTGTTGACGAGGTCTGTGGAGGTGGGGGTACCGGGATACTGCTGCTTCGAGGAGGGGCTGCTGTAGGCAAAGTAACAGGCTGTCCTACTACTTGTTTGGCGGCAGGCTTGCGGCGCGGAGCAAGATCTTCTGGGAGGTCATATGGAGATTTATAACCTTCCTTGGAGCGCTCTACGAAGCTCTCCGCCCTAACCATGGGAGCCGGCGGCTCAGGTCGCGACTGAAAATAGTTTCCAGGATAAGGAGTACTTGTACCTAGAGGTGTGGGCCCAGGGACACCGCCGACAAGGTCCGCTGTGGACGGTTGGTGAGGGGTGTACGCATTCTGTATCGGCCTTGGCCTGGCGGCGCTTTGCGGCGTTCCAAATGGACTCCCAAGACCCTGCGAGCCGTCGCCGTTAACCATCTCAGCTGTATCCTGCGTCGCATCACCGACCTCGTCATCCAATAGAAGATCGTCGTCATCAAGCTCCGCCTGCCATTTTGCAGCAAGGTCTTCCTCAGCCGGGGCCACATCCAGGTCATCGTCAGAAATCTCTGCCTGCCACTTGGCAGCTAGGTCCTCTTCTGAAGCCGCTGGCTCGTCGATCTTTTTCGGTGAGGCTGACGCGGCAGCTGCTAGTATGTTGTCAAACTCTTCAGCAGTAGGAGAAAGTGGACTAGCAAGCATGTCCTGCTGAGCACCAAGAGAGTCCATCACCTGGGAGGTGCTCTTCCGGTGAATGTGGAACGGGCCTTGAGGTTCTTTTTCCGATGGCACCTTTTGAGCTGAACTGAAAAATCCATCATCTTCGTCGTCGTCGCCCTCGAAGACGCGATCGATCTGGTTCGGTTGCTGCTGCATAGGTGGCTCGATCGGGCTTTCCACCACCTCATCCAGCAAAGGTAAGCCCTCCTCAAATCTCGATTCTTCTGGAGGGAAATATATCGGCTTTGTTTGCGTCTTCAGTTGATCGAAAAAGCCATCTTCTCCATGATCAACGCTCTTAGGGCTTCCCCAGAGGTCGTGGTTTGTGCTGGCGATTTCTCCGTTCACGGATGCAGGGTGGTCCGCTTCGTCTTGGTGATTGGGCCACTCTGCATCGGGGTAGTCACTCGAGCCTTGGGCAGCGTTGTCGGACGTGTCCTCTCCGATCTGGTGAGTCTGCACTTCCGGCACATACCCATCCTGCGTTGGATGTGAACTGTCATCTCCAGCTGTAGACTCGGGTTCGAAAGGGTTTGGCTCCTGGCTCTCACCACCGGCGGCAGAAAACAGTTCCGCGGCTTCTTCCCGGAATTCTTCCCGCGTTTCGGGCTGATCAAAGTGTTCGTTCGACGCCGGGAGTTCCTCTGTAGTGGTTTGTACAGGCGCGGTTGGCTCAGCATTTGAGAATTCATCCGCGCCCGAGACGGAGTCTTGCGCAGTCGGTAGGGAAGGGGGTAATGACACGGGCGTGTCTTCGGTGGTCGCGACGGAGGTGTCGTTATCGTCCGACCGGAACGCCGGATTCCACGAGGCGTACGCCTCGCTATTTTCCATATCTGCAGGATGCTGAATCTTCCATCGGTGATAGAGAGTCAGACGCGAACTTGACACGTTTTCAGCTTCGGGTATACTCACTCAGCCCGAGGATCGCAAGGTCGCTCAGAAAGGCGTTGATTTCGGCAACATGAAAAAAAGAAGGAAATCAAAGAGAAAAAGGCGTAAGAAAAATCAAGCACAATTTTGCGAATCAGAAAAGCATTACAAGATATAAGGAGAAACTTCACACTTCATGATTGCGTGGCGAAAACAATTATCGAGGCGCTCCTGACGCTGATGTGATTAACTGCTTCAGGCGTCGGGGATCATCTTGGGGGGGCGGAGTCGCCCGGCAGAACTCCTAAAGGGGCCACATCGCAAGTTACCAATGAGATCACGTGGAGCCATGCACCTATGAATAGCAGCAAATACATTGTTCACGATGCAAGGTCTATATACGAACACAATATGGAGTAGTGAGAAAGCAGACAACAGACGCTGATAGGCCACAAATTCTAAAAGATACATGAAAAATAGCCGATCATCCTCGCACTTTCCGATAACTGGGCGGACTCCAAGACTGCTTGATCAGCTTGGCAGCCCAAATGGGTATGATCGAGACAGCAGTTACAGCCACCACACGCCATACCCAGTCCAGCGTAATCACGAACTTGAGGTCAAAGTAATCGCCCAGGAAGGGAACACTAGCAGCGTACACAAGAGCAGTGCCCAGAAGGCAGAATATCATCACAGGGTGCCAGGTCGTAACAGCAATAGCCACCATAAGCAGTTCGTTGATTACGAGAGCTGTGAACGACACACTAATGAGCCGCTTTCCGGTGATGGTATCCAGTAGGATTTGTGACAGGCCCTGGATCACAGCACCCTGGTAGACAGAGACAGCAACCCATGTGAAGAAGGAGCGGTAGCTCAAACTGCGGCCAGTCTTGAGCTCCTTGTATAACTCGGGGTAAAGATTGGCCAGTTTCTCATCCACGTCTTTATCAAGGACCAGGGAGAACACAGGCGCATTGGTGTAGATTGTTGCATATCCAACCATGAGCCAATTGATAAACAAGCCTTTCGGGTCGAAATGGCTGGCGATGCTATACATGGTCTGGCACGCACTGATAATGAGACCACGGTGCATGATGAATTGTGCCAGCTTCGCCGAACGTTTGTATGAGTTCCGACCGTGCCATACCAGCAGCTTAGTGACGTGGTGGAACTGGGTGATACTGAAATCAGCTGCGAGGGAAGCCTGGCGTCCCTCCTTTCCAACGATACCAATTCCCACGTCGGCTGCTTGGATCATGGAGACATCGTTGCCACCATCTCCAATGCAGCAGACGCGTTTCTTAGTGTGCTGGCGAATCAACTCCGCAACTTCGGCTTTCTGAGTTGGTGAGCATCGGCATGCAATCACAGCAGGAAGGAGAACAGCCACTGAGATGAATGCCGATCGGAACTGACTGAGCATGAGAGACAAAGACTCGCCGTCAATGAGTAGACAGCAGTCGGTCTTGTTTCGGAGGAAATCTAGGACCTCCTGTGCAGCCGACTTGTCTTTGACTTTAGCAACAGTATGAATATACTGTCCACGTGCCACCAGTTTGGCGGAGATTGCGACACATCGTGCCGTCTCCACCTTGTCCCCAGTAAGCATCCAAATTTTGACCCCGGCGTTGCGCAGAAGCTCAAGCGACGGCTTCACATCCCTCTGGAGGCGGTCTTCCACACCAGTAACACCGAGTAATTCTAAATCATGCTCGAGATGCTCGCTAACCACCTTCGCCATGCCGATATCTCGCCCTTGGAGCGAAAGGGATGCCTGTTTGTACTTGCTAGCGAAATCTTGGTACTGCAGAGGCGAAAGTCGCTTCCTTCCTACTACCAGCGTACGCAATCCCTCGCGAGCCATGTTAGCCGTTTCCTCATCAAGCCAATCATTGGCTGCAACGATCGAGGTCATGACAGTATCCGCTCCCTTTTGGTAGAACCAGATCTCTTCCTCCTCTGTTGGAGAATCAAGGACGCCTTTCTCCGTATCGAATTTGACAATGATCCCCATGCGCTTACTATCAGATGTGAATGGGAAGATGTCGAGGATGCCCACCCTCACAACAACATGTCCAGTGTCGGCTGACTCGAGCACTATCGTTTGGCGGTCGCGATATGATACCTTTAACCCAACGTCCTGAGTGTAACGTACGATTGCGATCTCGTCCGGCGATGAGGCTTGGTAGCTTGTTACTTTGACACCATCTTCTTCATCTGTTGTTGGTGTAACATTGTGGCACAATGCAAGAGCTAAAACGATGTCTCGAACACGAGAGCCAATCTCTCTCCTTGTGCGTGGCGCAGCTCCAAGTCCAGCTTGGGTTCCAAATGCGGCCGAAGCGGTGGTCAAAGTATTTCCAGCGAAACTCTGTCGGACGTATGATGCCACTTCCTCCATCGCGTCATTTGCATAGGAGACAGTACCAACATGAATCTTCTTTAATTCCATTTCTGCGAACGTCAGCTGTCATTCTTTCCTCATCTCGATTGTCTGGATAACTCACCGTTCTGGGTCAAGGTACCCGTTTTATCAGAAAGAAGGTATTCAATTCTCCCGAGGTCCTCCGGTATTGTACTCGTTCGTACCACGGTATCGGGGATATCCTTGTCTCTCTCTATAAATCGACCATATACCGTCTTCGCCATATCCAGATTGACACGCAGACTCATGGGAATGATCGTCGAGAAAAGAATCAGATAAATCATAATGGCAACATACCATTCCTTATCATTGGTTGGTTGGAATCCTTCCAAGGCAACCAGGACGATCGACAGAGTCAAGGTCAGAGCACATAGAATCTTGGTCAGGTTGTTGATCTCAAACTCCAACAACCCAATCTTGGATCGAGAAGGTGACGTAGAGAGCGCTGCTCGTGTCTGCGAGCCCGTATAAATAATAGCAGCGTATGTAATCGTGTTCGACGCAAGAACAGTATTCGCCCAAGCGGTATTGTCAATCGAAAGCGGCGCAGAGCTGTTCTGTTCCGCATCATCCTCGTTTTCACTTCTATCGTCCGTCTTATCAACATGGGTGTCATAAAATCCCGATGGGGGCATCATCTCGATGTTGCCCACAAAATCATTAACTCGTTTATCCGGCCCGCTTGCGGTAATCTTTAATCGTGTGAAATCCGAAAGTGACAACGATTGAGATAGCGCAGACGGCAAGCGCAATTTCCAGTCCGTCTCACCATCAAGCTGGTCAGTTCGTATAAAAGTATCACTGGCAGAGGATGCTTCCGCTTGATCGGCATCGGCACTTGTTCCTGGTTCCTGATCAGGAGCAGACGACGACGATTCGTTATTTGTACGGTCGATCTCGGTAGAAGCGACTGTTCCCTCGTCGCGAACAGCATTGACATCGTTGGAGATACTCTTTAGAATAACAACATCCGCGGGAAGACGCTGGTTCTTGCGCACTTTCAGGACATCTCCGACTCTCAAGTCTCGGGATCTCTTGATGACCACCGGAACGTTTTCTTCTCGTGAATGCGCATTCTCAGCAACCGGAAAACTCCTACCTCCACCAGACTTATCCAGAGCAAGAACAGAGAATTCCTCGGCATTCGCCTCTGCATCCCGTCTTCTCCGTCCAATATCATCCAAAGCCTCCTTTCCCAGGGATATGGCAACAACGAATGCCAAGGGTGCGATGTACGTAGACATGTAGCCTATCCGTAGCACAGGAATAATCTGAGACAGGGCGACAAGCAGGAAATAAATGTTGAAGAAGAAGGAAAATTCGTTGTAAAGCGTCCGAGGGAGAAAGCTCCAAGGTGTATACTTCGCGTTCGAGACAGTATTCAGCGGGTATTTCGTTCTCTGTGTCTGTCCGACGAGAACGTCTCGCGGGGGTTTCACTGCGGCTTCCTTATTCCTGCCTCCCATGATACCACCAGAGCCGAACAACCCACCTGGTTTTAACCATCCTAGTCTAGATTTCCTTTGTGGCGTTCGCCCACCTGGGGCAACGGAGCTGCGACGTTCGTCAAGGAGTGGCGCGTCATCATCAGTATACGGTCGGGAACTTCCATGAGATGGTCGGAGACCTTCCTCCTCGCGGTTGTCAAGTAAACCAGCCGTATCCTCCTCCCCGTGTGTTCCAGACATACTTCGTTTCCATAGCCGCCGATTCCCGGCACCAACGCGCAGATTCCTCAAAGCTATCCCCGGGCCAAAACTTCGTTGCTGGGGTGGTTCCTCCCTTGAAATCCGAGCTGCATTGTATGTGGATGTTGGATCCAGTTCCTCCAAGTCAAGGTCATCGTCTGAGTCGATGCTGGCGCGATCGTGGGCGCGGATATATTCGGAGGAAGGCATGATGGCTTTCGACTTTGGAAAAGGACAGAATCAAAGCTGGGCTCCAATATGTGAGGAGCTAAGTGTAGGCTCCTGTATTGAATAAAAAGTTGTCATGTCAATGTTTTTTATGCTTCGTTGCTTCCAAGGTGTCCCGACGGGACCATTGTTGTCGTCGATATAAACGGGTGACCAGGTTCAAGGGTATATACACTGCGGGAATTTTTCTAGCCGGAGCAGCGATAGAAGACGACAGGATACTTGCAGTAGGGGTAGTCGCAAAGGCACAAATAGTTGAAGAATCTCGCGGCCTATTCCCTCGTAATGCGCGGCCACGGAGCGTTAGTCACATGACAGAAACGGCGTCAATGTGATTTGTCCCCTTGCGTTTCAGGCATCTATGAGAGACCCAGCAAGTAAATTGGACTTCAATATATAGAAAGTACCTTAATGTCCGTTGGCAGGTACTAATTTTAATTTACAAGTTGGATAACTTGCTTTGTTACCGCTGCAAACATCGCCCTGCGAATTAGAATAAACGCCTACAAGGATCGACGTCATTCCATGGTTTATGGGGCCAAATATATATTTTTCTTCTCTTCAAGCAACTCCTAGTATTGGGCTTGAAACCAACCTTACAATATGCTAGCAACCTAGTTTTGTTATATTGAATTAATATTGGTATACCTAAGTATTCAAACTCCCATAACACTTCGAGCAAAGCATGCAATGTGAATAACTCGCTCCCACCTAAAACATGCTAAGGTAAAGAGCGATAAAAGCTTTGAAAGATTAAACAAGTCTGGATATCTACGCTCGAGGAATGGATGGACACGGGCCAAAAGACGCAGCTAGTGACTCAGATACCAAATGGCAGCAAGAAACGAAAGAATCTCAGTACGAAGCAAAAACACAAAGGGCCCAATCGCTGACATGACGTGAAAAAGACAAGTAGAGCATCCCACCCTGAAATTGGTGTTAGTCCGTTTGCCATTAACTCGACCGCAAAGCACACAGGTACGTACCAGTGTTACAGGAGAGCGCCGGTAAGAACGTCGACCTGCGAGTTATTGTACCATCCTTCATCCAGTATTATGTTGTGTTGTAGTTGTAAGAAAAATTGTTGTTGTATTGTTATTCCGAGGGGCGATATTCCTGAGATTGTAGCTCAGATGTTTGTGCTATTTCGTCCAGCATCTCATCGAAGTCGACCCGAACCTTGGTTGATCCCGACTGGTTTTCGAACACTGGGATCCGATAGCTGCCCTGGGCTCGGAGACCGGCCGCCCTGCAGCCTAGCACGAAGTCTTTCTTGCGCAGACGACGCGCGCTCTAAAGACGGAGAGGAGCCCGCACTAGTAACGGACTGGTAAGAATTGTTGCGTGAGCCAGGCATCGGTCTCGCGCCGCCGGGGTGTAGCGAGGGTGAAGAAGAAGCAGTTTGACTGGGAAGTGACGTCTGGCTAGATCCGGGATGCCCGCGCCCTCGTCGCAAGCTGGCCGTCTGGGGTGGAGGGGCGGCAGCGCCGCCTGAATCACCCCACAGATCCCCGAGTCCGCCACCCCGCCCTGAAGACACTGATCCGGATGATGTGACACTCGAGGTTGCAATTACCCTCGCGGGAGCAGCGGAGCGCTCTTTTGGATCTGGAGGAAGCCATTCTGGGAAGCGTCGGCCCCGCTCTATGTAGTATGCGCGGAGGACGTTCGAGATGTGCGAGCAGTCTTCGTTATCGGGATCGTCTGCCTCGTCGGAGGTGATGGCTCGGCGAAGGGAATTTAGGCGTGTGCCAATATTCGAAATGGCGGAGGAGGACGTGAACGACGAGAAATAGGAAGTCATTCTGTCAAGTGCTCGAGCGAGAAGAGGTTGGGTATGAGAATGGGGAAAGGTGGCAGAGTAACTTTGTTTCGAGTCGGGTAGATACTGTTTCAGTCCCGCACGTGATCGGCCCGTGGATATCAAAGATCAATGCATACATTGTGACGACGCTCAGACTAATTTTAATTATGTACCACGGCCAAGATAACCGACGAAGCAGATGTGTAGCTATATATGCAACTGCTGGGTATGACATGCCCACTCCACGACAGCAACAGAATAACGCGATGAAAGCCGAACAACGCCAGGCAAGTAAGAAAACCATAGAAAAGACCATATCGAAGGGTCTTGCTTTTTTTTTTGTCACCCATAGATCAATCGACATATACCAAGGTTCCGCCCTAAGCGAAGAGATTCTCCTTTCCAGCGCCCTCAGTTTCATACTCGATTTCGACCTTGGGACCCTTCTTCCTCGGTTTCGGTTGCGGGGCAGTGAACTTCCTCTTGGAGCCAGGCTTCGTCTTCTTCTGCTCATCTTCATCCCCATCTTCGGATCCGCTTTCCTCATCGCTATCTTCCTCATCCTCGTCGGAGTAGTCATCGCTCGAGTCTGCCGATTCACCCTCACCAAGCCAATCCTCAAGATCCTCTAGATCCTCATCCTCCTCGATATCACTAACGTACTCAACCTCTCCAACACCTTCTTCCTCTTCCTCCACCTCAAGTTCCCCATCATCCAGATCCTCATCCCTCTCACCCTCACCTGACCGCTCCAAACCCCTAAGAACCTTCTTCCAGATACCCTCCTCCACATTCAGCGGCCGGTCCCCATAAGCCCCACTCCGCAACCTCTCAATCAGCTCTCTCTCAATAGCTCTCTCAACCTTTGCCGCGCTCTCTGCCTTGCGCTCCCTCGTATCCTCCCTCCTCCGAATCTTCGGCGCCAACTTCGGCACAATCTTCTCCCCCAACCGCTCCTCCTCCTTCGCAAGCTTCTTCATTCGAATAGCCACCTGCGTCAGCCGCGTCAGGCGCTGCTTGCACTTATGGGTCAAGAATTTCGGCCAGTAGATCAGCCGCGCATCGACCTGTTCCAGGGCCTTTGCGTAGTTCGACGATAGCCGGACCCGCTCCCACAGTTTGCTGGGCATGTGCGCGCGCTCGATGGTCTTCATGTAAAGATACATCGCACCGGTCTCGGGGTCGGACCGGATTGTTGCGTAGCGGGAGTTTGCTAGCGGGCAGGACTGCCGGTTGCAGAGACCAGTGACATTGTACTCATTGCGACAGAAATTTTGGCCCTTTGTTGTCCTAAATAAAAGAGTTGAATGGTTAGTGAAAATTTCTTTTTCCCAAGTGGAATGAATGAATTGGGCGAATTTTATGTGAAGAACTCTCCCATCCGAGAGTCAAACACCGCCACGCTGGCTGGGAACTTACTTGAGTTTGTAAGAGCAAAATTGCTGGTTAATAACCTGCCAGACGATTTCGTCGGAAGACATGTTGTTGAGTGTGAGGCACAGCGGTCCTGGCAGGAAAACAACAGTGGAGTTGGTAGATATAGTAAGTCTCTGCGGAGGTTCCAAGCTTGTCTGCAAAAGAGAAAAAAAATGTTCGGATCGACCCATCACGTGATGGTACATGGATCTTATCGATAACACGAATTTGAGTCCTAACGATTGGCCCAGAAACCAGACACCCCGTGGTGGGTCGCCTCGGATGTATAGAAATGTTGGACAATATAATACGTATTTTTGTCCAGGAAATCAATCCTTTGCTGTTCATTTCGGTCATTGTCTATCACTAAATGTTGTTTATATCATATGAAATCGTCTAAGCGCCCTCCATCTGCAACATGCCATCCCATTCAGTCCCATTTGCCAGTGGTCCGCCTGAAGCCAGCTCGGCCTCTTCAGCGCTCAACAGTTCATCACCGGCAAACCCCCATCCCATGGCCTCAAGTTCACGGACAAAGAAATCCCGTTCTTCATCCATGATAGATGCCCCCTCATCGCCTCCCATGACATGTTTGTACTTTCGTAGATGCCACCAGTGTGTTAGTCCGCGAAGCGCTTGCTCCAGAGGGAGCGCCTCCTCAACTTCTGCATCAATATCGGACCCAGCCAGCCAGTCATCCCGAAGTTCGGGGCGGCAGTAGAGGTATATAGCTGTAATCACACGCATATTGCCTTGGCGCCATTTGCGACCACAGTACGGAACTTGTGACTTGAAAAGTTTGAGTGTGTAGAAACGGAGATAAGGGTCGGGTATCTTGAGTCCTTTGCGAAGTATGGTGCTGGATTTGTACTGCACGAGAAGGAGGCAACGGTGAGCCTTGTCGCGGGTTATTTTCTGCATGATGTGGAGGTAGTTTATAGCCGAGAAGAAGTTACGGAAAGAGAATGTTGTGATGGGCTCGCTGGGTGGTGGCGCAGTTGGATATCCCAATTCGTCGACTTCTGGGCGATGGGCACCTTCTGCAAAGCCTTGTCCAGCCTCGTCCAGACTATCCGCCCGCGTTGGCTCTGGCCTGTGGCGAGCAATAGGAGGGGGGGCTGCATCGTCCTCACTCTCTGGGTCCGAGCCAGGCGCGATATCCGGCGGTTGCTCCGAATGCAAATGACAGAAATGGAAGAAACTATAAACAGTCAGATGGCTGTAAAGCGCAAGATCTAGAAGTTACACACCCAAGTTCCTCACGATCCGACCGTTGCGCTACCGCATGGTCAATCTCCTGGTGTGCGAACATCTTGAGAATCAATGGCAGATAATTTGAGTCGAGTAGGAGTTGTGTCATATACTCGAATTTCAAGATGTCTACCAATAATTAGCATCTGTATAGAATGAAAAATACCAATGGTAACATACGTGATCTCTTGAACCACTTGAGCAAAAGAAGAAGTGAACCAGAGATGGCCTTGCCTGTGATTTCGCGCAACCGAATATTGTCAAGCTCGTCGATGGTAGCATCGCAGTTGAGGTCTTCTACATCATTGTTGAAGCTGGGCACGCCATTTACACCGTTGAAGCTTTCGCTATAAGTTTGTTAGAGGTGATACTTTATAAACATTTGGATCGCATACCTAGCTGAACCGGGTTGCGGGTTGGTCTGGTTGCTGACGAGGGCGCTCACGTTCGTCAAAACAATCTTCAAGAACACAATGACTACCGATTGAAGGTGGACAAGTGCGTGTGTCTGTAGGCTTTATTAGAAGAGTTCTTTGCTGGAACAGTAGGTGCTCACATAGAAAGTTTCAACAGCGTCTAGGCGTTTTTGAACCTCGTCGTTATCAGTCTGCCTCTGCCTTGGGACCTCAGGCTTGCGCTGTTCTCTTTCCTCCAAAGAGAAGTTTTCCAGGTCGTCCGCAATCTCGTCATTGCCGGCTTCTGCGACGCTAGGAGCCAAAGCGTCTTCCGCATGCCAGCCGCGGTCGTATTTCATGAACTCCTCGCGCTCCTCCCAAAGTTGCCTCATTGCCCTCGGCATTTTGACATGTGTCGAGAAAAGCTTCCCTGCCTCGATGACGGATGCAGGGACATCGCTACCATCCCATTTCTTCCCCACGAGCACATCTTGGGTTTCTGCGGCGCCTTTCCCTCCAATATCATTGCTAGAAATATCCAGTGGCGGATACATAAATGGGAAGTTCTGGTTTGTTTGGTAATTTTGCTTCTTTCCTGTCTTCCCGCCTGGGCCGATTGGAGATGGCGGAGGCGATGGAGCGGGCGTTGCAATGTGAACTGACTGGTGCAGGATGGAGCCATTGCCACCAGATACAGATGGCCCGACTCCGGAAAAGAGACCGTTGGAGGAGTATGATCTGCTGGGATGTTGGGGCAGAGGAGGGAGTATTGAGTTATTTTCTAGTTCTAGAGGGATCACGGGAGGTGGTGGGTTGTATGCAGGGTATTTGGATGTGATCTCTTGCCGGAAATTGTGATAATCCAGAGGAGATGCAGTAAGAAAAGGTGTCCTTCTCGTGAGGTCATTCCTCCCACCCTCGAAGGGTGGCTCCATTACATCCTTGGCTTGCTTCAGACTGTCGCTACCTCCAAAAAAGAGAAGCGTGCATTTCCAAAACAAGAGAATGATCCTTGTGAGAGGAATATTAGACGTGTCATCCCAACGTAACCGAGCGATAATCTCAATCAGAAACACCATCAACTCCGGCTCCAGTCTCATGATGCCGTCCTTCAACGGGGTATACCCGGGGTCCTGTACTTCTTGCCTGCGTGCCACTTCGACTATCAAGTATAAAGCTGTCAGAACCAAGTTTGCCTCCCGTTCTGCAGCAGCTAGTAATGCCGGGTTAGAGCTCTCAGGCGTGGCGACATTTGCTTCTGACGGGGCTGAAACACGAAACTTTTCAAATGCTCTTAAGAAGCACCCGTATAATGACTGAAGACCTGCGCGCTCATGAACGAGTTTTGCGTTATTCTCAATCCACTGAAGCTGAAGAGATCTGGCTTTGGCCTTCTCTGCAGACACAGCGGACCCTTCAGGATAGTTTGGTGCGCTTTTTCCAGCAGTGATGCTCCACACTCCTGTCACAGCATAACACACGGTTTCCAAAGCCTCAATGCGAGCCATGATGTCACTATCCTGCAAGTTATCAAGCACTTCGCTCAGAAACAGCTTCTGCATCTCATTGGGGCCATCAAGCCAAGAAGTACGGGGAGAAAGAGAAGGCTGGTTCTCGCAGAACGAGCCCCACGTATGTTCAAAGGAAGATTTCATACCCAGAAGCATAGATCTATCGAACTCGCTGTACTGGAACCATTCCTCAATCTCCTCGGAGAACGGTTGAGCGTCTGCATATTCAAATGCATAAGCAGGCTGTTCCGCCTTAGGCATCTCCTGAACAAGCTGCCTCAACTGGGCCAGGCTGAGTGAATTGGGAGCCGTGTCGAGGTCATGTTGAACAGGAGCCGGTGGCGGAGGTTGACGCGGAGGCGGAGGAGCTGCAGAATTTCGATGCAGCTCAGGGCGCCTCGGGATATTGGATAACTGCCCTTGTGGCTCGCCTGCCGACCCATGAGCAGCTTTCTCCTGCCGTAGAACTTCCCCAACCTCTTCCATCATTTGGTCATCAGGAACAGGACTGATGTCCGTTCCGGTTTGGTCCACTTCATCGGCCTTGACGATGTGATGCTGCTCCATGGATGCATCGCCAGAAGCGGCGGCTTCATCCATAATGAAGCCAGCTGTATGTTTTGAAAGGTGATATCAAAAGATAGCGCGGGTATCAACAAGAGCAGGAACCAATAAGTGTTTTAAGAAATTCAAAAAGTGCCTCAAATGTTCAATTGTGATCAAACGTGTGAGTAGGGCACACCAGGTGTGACATGTTACTCGACTAAAGCAAGGGAAGACATGGTGTTCTGGATTGAGCTTGAGCCAGGAACGAAGCCTTCCCCGGCCTGTGGATCGGCGGGCGAGACCCCACCACGTGATCTTATCGCGATTACTAAGGATAATTAGTGCACTTTCCTAATCGGGAACTATATAAGGATCGGTCTGTCTGTATTAATACAAAAGGTTACAACTAATAAAGGTGCTTTTTATGTGCTGTAATTACACTTTTAAACTCCCGCTTCGTGCCTGAACTGCTGGCCGTTGATGAATTCACATCGACTGAACAACTTCGACCAGGACATTGCTTTCACTGCTTCACTCAATGCACTTGAATCTGTCCCAGGCATTTTGCTCACGGTTACTGGCACCGACCCCTGGGGACCACCAAATACCTGGAGTGTGATTTTATCAGGGGCATCATTTGATGGGGATGCTTTCTTCGATGTGTCCTCCGAGAAGGCAGGGGGCCAGGAGTCACCACCGCTATCCTTCCCATCAAGTGCAACCCCATAGATGAACCGGATGATTGTCTGGCTGAATTGTTTACTCAACCTAAGCTGGCTCTCTGAATTATCACATCCACCGCCCAGCTTGCCATTGTTGAACAGGTATGGTATATCGCTGAGATGCGAAACACGCCACATGGGCACACCCATTGTTTTGAAGACTGGAGTGTACCTAGTTTCATTAAACTCGTACAGCCGCACCTGTGACATGTCCGCGCCTCCATGATGGACGTACTGGTAGGCAATGTCTAGCACTGGGCAGGTGAACCAGATGTCGCGGTTCATTTGGGCGGCGCGATAGTATTGTGGGGAGATTGGACCGTCGATTTCGGGTCTTACCATGTGGTCAAAGTCTTCTAAGGGGTAGAGCTGAAGGAGTTTCTGTTTCGTAGACTCTGACAGATTGTGAAGCCAAAGGTTGAAAGTACTGACAACTTCCTCATCGGTCGAAGTAGACGGCGATGCGTACCAAGCGCCATCATTCGTCACCCAGGAAGCTATGAGTGGGATGCCTTTAGTAAATTTGCCGGCGCGTGTTATCCTTGAGGGCCGGTCTTGAATAAAGTCGTTATCGATGGTTGGGTAGAAGTAGCCTTCTCCAAATACTGGCCGGGCTGTTCGAGCAGCGGCCACGGAAAGATTAGTTAGTACTTCGAAGGGAGCATCTCGGAGACACTTCAGCGTTTGGAGATCCTGACCATTGCCATCACTGACGCATCCCACTTGTTGGGCAATGGCAGCTGTATTGTTGGCAACCAGGTCCGGAAGACTGTTGAAGTTTACTCCTGGACTGCCTGACATCATGCTGGAAGTAGATGTCAGCATAGAATGGATCAAATCTGTGGCCTACTCACATTGCCTGTTGAAATGGAACAGTCTTTTCTCCGCCAAAGGCCATTAGTTGCAGTCCGATATCAGCAGCTCCCACGCTTTGCCCAACTACAGTAACTAGAAGGAATTTTGTCAGCGCTCGAACACCGAGAATGGAAAAAGATAAGGCAGTACCTCTGTTAGGGTCACCACCGAACGCCTCTACATGGTCACGGATCCCTGATTGATCAACGATGTCAGTATTGTGCGTCGGAATCAGCTTTGGATACAAACGCATACACTCGAGAGCGGCGCGCTGATCACGCAGACCGACATTCGTTTCCTTTCTCCCAATCAACGTTTCGCTAGTTGCAAAACCGAAGACTGCATAACACATTAGCAACCAGATCTTTCAAGTGTAGATTTCAACCAATGCGCTTACAGCCCAGACGGTAGTTGATCCCAACATAAATTATCGGCCGCCCATCAACCACCGATTGTTTCACCACGCCATCTGGCTTGTACAAAATCTCGGAAGCAGAGCCCAGAATGTGGCCACCTTTCGATCATCAGTATGTTCCTTTAACTATGGCTTGTTCCCAGGTAAGTGACACACCTCCGTGAAGCCACACCATTACCGGCAGCTTTGCATCACCGTTAGTCCCTCTCGGCCTCGCAATGCGCAAGCTCAGACAATCCTCGCTAATATTGGTGACTCGGCTTGTAAACGGTAGTATATCACCAGTCCCCTGAGGACACCATGCACCAGACTTGGTAGCATCGATGACAGAGCCCCTTTGTGGCCTCGTGGGAACCGGCGGAGCAAAGCGTCGCTGCCCGGTGGGTGTCTCTGCGTAGAAGATATTCTGAAAATGCTCCACATTAGATGCCCGGGTGCCTTTGTAGGTGATTTCCCGTATCGAATCCTCGACAGTGGGGCTTTTTAGTTGGAGGTATACTGCGACCAAGCAAACTTGGACGGCGAACAGAGCCGCCAGTTTTGTCAGGCTAATCATGACGGTCGGCTTATGAAGGACATGCGTCTAGCAGGAAGTTTTTATAGCCTCCCCGTCTAATTTTGCATGATTTGGGAGTTTGAGAGATGAAAAAATGGGCAGGTAAGCAAGATAGCTAGGGCGACGGATGGGGCGGATAAGACAAGCTCATGGCGAACCTTAATGCAGCCTGGACTTTTCAAGTGGATGACACCCAAGTTCTCTGTTGCTGATACGCGCCTAGATGGTTCGCTATTTTGTTGAATCTCCCGAACAATTCCCTGACCTTTTCAAGGTTGTCAAATTGGCTGATCTCAGGCGGCCATGACGAGCCTTGCGCAGATCTGTCAGCGACTTGGCGTCAGCAACGGCTGACAGCTGGTTATCATTCTTATCTAGGACCCTTTTGGAGCCTTTCAATTTGAATTACTGCAGAGCTAGGAATGAAATTGAATCCGTGGCTGGTTTTGCCTTTGCTGTTGTTGTTTTGAGTCGCTGTACTCTGGAGCCCTGACGCATATCATCCCTGCCTTCAACCTACCAAAAGAAACCACATCAACAAATCAGGAATTTTTTCTCTCAAGTACAAAATGGTCTAGGTCAGATTCTACTACTAATTGTACAGCGGCTTAGGTCTAGACAGGGTGGGTGGATCTCAACGACCGTTTGCAACAAATTCTGCCCACCAGGATTATTGACAAATCACATTGCCTTGCTACGAATATCCCAATGGCACATCTGCAGCTAAGCCTTAGATTAAAGCTTACAGACCGGAGCTACAGCTGGCTCCTTTCGAAAGCATACACGAGCAAGGCTCCCAGGTCAGCAGCAGACAGCGTGATGAGAGGAACCCTATATTGGCCACAGAAAGCTGGGCTTCTGCGGCACTGCAGAAGACCATGTTCCAGATAAAAACTAGCTCTTGTCAGGGATATCTATCTCTCAATAGCGAGACAGCTGTTGGGAATTTTGTCCGGCATCAATGATTCCGTTTGTTATCCCAAACCAGGACAGCGCACAAAACCCAAACGAATCTATATCATGCCAGTTCCCGAGACATCTCGAAATTATGAAAATGAATCTCCATGGCCGTTCTCGTAGCTCTGGTGTATTTAGACAGGACCTCCCCGGCTGTAGTTCGCCATTCCCTCACCAGCCCGTTGCATTTCCTTCCCTCACTCTATCGTTGCAACCCCCATCCATCCCTATCTCACCATGAGAATCCTATGTAGAACCAGACACAATGACGCAGACCTCCCAACTGATGTCGAAAAACTAAGAGTCCTTCCCCCTCAGATCTCTCCAACAGAAGTCCGAGACCGCCAATACTACACCAAGTACTCCAACAGGCTCAACTACTTCACCCTCACCATGGTATTGATAACCGTCATCCTAAACATTATAACAATCACCCGCTCTTCCACAAAATGCGATAACCCTTCCTCCCCGTACGCACATCTCCGCCGCACCCGGGAAGAGCCCTACGTCCAGGTAACAGACTACTACGCATCCCCAAACAACAACAGCAACAGCAACAACAACAACACGATCCAAGACTCACTCTGGGACGCTATCAACATCAATGACGGCGTCGTCGCGCTCTCAGACAAATACGCATCCAAGCACGACCTCCCCACCGCGCAGCTGCGATTTCCCTGGGACACAACCAAGGGCGTCTACGTCCTGCACGGGTTCCACAATCTGTACTGTGTGAAGACCATCCATGCCTCGCTGTCTGAATTCCGGGCCGGCGGGCCGCAGTCGAGATCGTGGGGCCATGTCTCGTACTGTCTGGATGCGCTGAGGCGTCAGATCCTGTGTGATGCGGATGATACGCCGAGGGCGACGGAGGGACGGGGTGATGTTGGTGGTGGGGGTGGGCAGCAGCGAAATTGTAGGGATTGGGATGGGCTGGTGGATTTTGCGAGGGAGAATACGGCTTGTTATCGACAGCCTGGTGGTGGTGATGGTGATGATGATGGGAATTCGGTGCTAGAGAGGTTCAAGCATTGTCCGCAGGGGAGTGGGTATGTGGTTGATGATAACTATGTGTCGAAGGATGCAGGTTTTGTGGGCTTGCCTGGAGAGTCTATTGTGTAGGGCGTGTTTTGGGAACTACTGTACTACTGTGCGAGTGTAGGTAGATGGCGTTTTGGGGGTAGAGTAAGATGATACTTGCTACCTATCAAGTTCAGCCTGGATAGATGCGCGTATCAGCAAAGACCCTAGTTTGCAATGTATTCATGTAGTTCAGTCCAACAGAAGCCAGGCATAGCAGCTACCTGCCAAGTCCAATTACGCATTTCATGATTCATGTCAACCTTGACACTTCCAAAAAGGCCAGGGATGAGATTAGCGACTTTATTCCCTCCAAAACTGCCGTCAGTTATCGAGTTTGGCTTTGGGTGTGATATATTCAACATGCAAATGCATATATACTCGGAACTTAGCGAGAAACATTAGTATCGCGAATGTTCATCAACGCTCGTAGACATCGTCAGTCTAACTTCGATGTACGGCCGCCGTTCTCGCTTCGCTTTACTTTGTGCTTTGCTTCCCATCGCTGCCATCCGGCTTCTGCAAGATCTTCACTTACGACCAAATCTCGCAGTCGAAAACACCTAGCTACCGAATGATCCAGCCCCCAATCAATCCAGCCGTAGCTTCGCAAAAATCCGGTAAAGATGAACCAAGCCAGCGCAAATACAACTCCAACAGCGCTTCCTGCAAGGACTTGGCGAAGAGTGTGATAGGTCAAATATATACGACTGGCGGCAACCGCGGTAGCACCCAGAGATATTCCAAAGGTTGCGATTATGCGGAAGATGATCCCCTGACTCTGAGCGTTTGGCGAATGGCGAAAGAGAAGGAATAAGCCCATATATACAGCGAAGAATGCGACGAACTGTGCGTGGGATGATGGCATTCCGTAGCCTTTTCCAAACATTTCTGTCCAAGCCGATGGTTGTTAGCATAGTTTCCGGCATAATACCGCCAGTTCTGTTTTACATGCCTTTTGGTCGCTCCTCCTTTATAATCCGCTTGAGCGCAAAGTTCAGAGCCTCACAAGCAAGTTGTCCGGCAAACATTAAGCCCACCTCCACCTCCCGCGTCGCCCAGACAAGTGTGACGTAGACAACACATAGCGCTTGCGGTACAAGAGCCAGCCACGCGGAGAGATGTGAAAGATGATCCTCGGGATTCTGTAATCGGTACGGACCCTTGATAAGTTTCTCGTTCCGCGTCTGAACTGGATGTTGACTCGCAGCGGAGGAACTCACATAATGAACGTGGGTCAGGGACAAGGACGCAAGTGGCGGCTCTTTCCCCATGATGGTGGCTACGAATAATCTCTCACAAAGATTACTGGAGGTTGTGCATATATGTCCAAGCGAATCTGAGCAGTATACAGGCGACGTCCGCCTGTTGACCGCTGCGGAGGTGCTTGTAGACAATCAAAGGTGATAGAGCACTCCGTACAGTCGGAGGTGGTTTGTCCGGGCCGAAAGACTGTCGCTGCTTTAGTCATCCTGGGCCTTAAAGCGGCGGGCGGAATGAGGGGGAGGGGAAGTTGCAGCCTCAGGCCAGAATCGATAACGAATCGCTTCACGGACTCGCAAAGAAGAAATTATCAGCAAGACGCGAATAAGATTCATTCTCTAAAATTAATCAGGCGATCATCAAGTGAAACCTCAACACGATGAAGAATCTCAACCGATAGCCCTCGCTGTTCTCGACTGGGCACCAAAGACTGCCTGATGCTTGCAATTCCCCCCCCCACAATCACAGCCATCCAACACGTCCATTTCATCGCATCTTTCACTCCGCCTCTCGTCTTGACTCTTTTCTTCCTTCTATTTTCTGTGCTGTATCTTGACTTCTCGCCTCAAGCCCTACGCCAACTCATCCTTGAAACTCCCACGCTTATCTCGGGCCAAAAACAATGACGCACTTTCTCTCTTCACGTTTACAACCAACTTCCTCATTTCTATCTGCCTCAGCGTCCTCAAACCCTTTCCAACTTGTCAGACGATCTTCTCTGCTTTCTTACCATCCACCGCGGCCTGTTCGTATCCCTGTTCAGCCATTTCGACTGGCACCCCTGTTGCTTCCCTAACTCCGATTCCTGATCGTCTCTTCCATCCAGACTGCCTGACCCACCTGTATACTTTTCTTCACGCTATTCGCCTCATTGTCCGCCACCGCAGGGCTGCTTCTAGAACTATATCAACATCAAGATCTTTTCTTCCTTTTTCTGTGTTTTTCCCTGGACTCAACCGCCCGCTTCCCGCTTCACTGCCGAGTTTATGACAACACATTATCGCTCTGTCCTTGATCCTCTGCACTCGCTCTTGTACGGCCCAGAAAAAGAAAAAGAAGTTCAAGAAGGATACTTATAGAAGGACGAGTAGTCTTGGTAGCGCTGGGTAATTGATATCGGAGTCTACTATGGTCGTATTCATTGCTCATCATTGATCAGCCCACCTCGCCACTCTCTGCTTCCAGCCCCAAAACCGATCGAGGACCCGCAACTCTCAACGCTCTGTGTCCGTCTTGATGGTTTTGACTGCCACGATGGAGTCGGAGACGACTTTAGACGATGAACGATATGAAGAACTCTCGTCCATTGCTGCCATTTTCCCGGAAATAAAGACCGACTCGACATCCGCATACCGGGCTTCCCTCGACATACCGGTAAAACCAACGACGCCTCTAAACGTCTGTTTCTACCAACACCCGGAAGTCGGCTTTCCTGCGGTTCTCACCCCTCCGACCTCCCTCGATGCTAGCGAAGTCGGCCTTGGCTCCAAAGCTAAACTAGGTGACGATCACTCAACCGCAGACAACGAAAGGGACGTGCATGTTCTTGCTCATTTGCCGCCTCTCAGTCTTGAGATTGAACTCCCAGAAGGATACCCCTCCGCCAAACCTCCTGTATTTAAACTTAGTACCAACCCGCAATGGCTGCCTCTATGGGCCGTTTCAAAACTTTTGGACGATGGTACCCGTCTTTGGGAAGAAAGTGGCCGGTCTCTTGTCATCTACACCTATATAGACCACCTTCAACAATTGGCAGAGACGGCATTTGGAATCGACGAAGCGTCGGGTGGCGAAGTACGGCTTGCCAGGGAGCTCAAAATTGCTTTGCTTGATTTCAATAACAAGGCAGAGCGCGAGAAGTTCGAGCACGAAACTTTCGAATGTGGGATTTGCCTTGAGCCAAAAAAGGGAACGAATTGTCATCGCCTGTTGCTCTGCTCACATGTTTTCTGCGTGCCTTGTTTGCAGGACTTTTACAATACCTGCATTTCTGAAGGAGATGTTGAGGGCGTAAAGTGCTTGGCTCCTGACTGTGGTCAAGGACAAAATACGTCATCTGGTCAAACAAATACGCATAAAAAACGAGATCGAACGCTCAGCCCATCAGAATTACTGCAAATACCCCTTGAACAAGAAATCGTTCAACGCTATGTTTTCTTGAAACGGAAGCGGAAGCTTGAAGCTGACAAAACAACTGTTTACTGCCCTCGAAAATGGTGCCAGGGCGCGGCGCGGTCAAAGAAGCATCCTAAGCCTACTGATCCCATGGCAGACGACCTGGAGGATTCGGATGAAGAAACAGAGGGTCTTGTCTTCGATCCCCTTGGGGATGAAAGTCAACTACCTCCTATGGTGGACCGTCTAGCTATTTGTGAGGATTGCAATTACGCATTCTGCTGCGTATGTAAGAAAGGCTGGCATGGAGAACTCATGCGATGCTTCCCTCGACGACAAGCCGAGTTGTCTGCCGAGGAGAAGGCAACCGAGGATTATCTCAGGTTATACACATCTGCCTGCCCAACATGCGATGCTCCGTGTCAGAAGCGTTTAGGTTGCAATCACATGAAGTGCTTCAAGTGCGATACGCACTTCTGCTACCTCTGCTCTGCTTGGCTCTCCGAGACAAATCCATATCACCACTTCAACGATCTTACTAGCGCTTGCTTTAATCGACTCTGGGATCTGGAAGGCGGCGACGGTGTCAATCCTGAAGGAGCTGAAGCTCTACATCGAGTTCCTGACGCTCTACTTTTTGACGACAGCAGCGACGACGAAGACCAACATCCCTGGGGGGTGAACAATGGACCTGTAAGACAGCCTCCACCTCCAGCTCCGGTACCACCACGAGTGAATCACGTCGGTGGTGGGAATCCCGATGTAGGGCGTAACGCCAACGGCCTCGATGCTGCGGGTCGAGCAGCCGCAGCCGAACGACAAGCTCAAGCTCGAGCGATGGCAGAGATCAGGGCTGGCAGGGGACCCGAACGAGCTGAGCAAGCTGCCGTCCCACGCGCGGGCCTTCAGCGGTTCCTCGAACTCGTCCAAAACGATCGGGAAGATGAGTGGGACAGCGACGAACTAGAAGATGGGTTTTAAACCCCACGCTGTCGCTTGTTCACTCACAACCTCCATCGTCTGTCTGTCTGTCTATTATATTACGATCCAATTTAAGCGCATGCATCTCAACAACAATTTACGATTTCACGATCAAATGACGACTATAAAACGGTTTTCGGGGCAACCTTCTATGTTATCTCTACACAGGGGTGGATTTGTTTTTGTGTGTTTTTGTGCGTCATTTTCTCTTATCATTTTGCATTTATATTAGCGATTAATCATGATTTCGATGACTATATCCATTGATCTAGCGTTGCTTCTGTCGAACTCAATTTTTTCGTCCTGTACAAGATGTTGCAGTTGCTCTGTATTCGGATAAGTACCTGGTCTTTATGTTCTGCCTGGTTCTTATAATTTTCTGGCATGTACAGCATAGCATCGTTATGTTCCTTACGTTTTCAATGATTTAAAAGCTCCATAGTATAGTCGTTGAGTGCGCTTGGTTAGCTTAATCTGTAAACCAGGGTGCTGGATTGTTCTTGGCTTGATACAACATTGATCTATCTCAACGGTAGCATATTGGCCGAGAAGGCACCACAGAATATATTCATACATCAAAATAACCACGAATCAATCCATATTTCGATGCTACCATCGACTAGCAAACGGTATATAAACAATTTTATAAACCGAGGCGAAATCACAGTAATCCACTCCATTAAGTCTCATGCCTATTAACTCCCGGAGCCTAAAAATAAAAAAGGTCAAAGAATAAGGTAGTCGTCCTCACCACCAGCCCCATTAGCACCATCGCCAACAGTACCCCCACCAGAAGACGTGGCATTCCAGGTATACCAGAATTCATAGCTCATCATTGTATGGTCTGCATACATGAGCAGGAGCCTATACCGACGAGACGGGTTCCAGCCCCGCCAACTTTCCTCGGGTTGGTAGGCACGAGTTGCGCGTGCGTGGCACTCTGGAACGGTTAGATGGTTGGCCTGGGGGAGACGCGTCCGGTCATTGTCTTCCATCTTGCTCTGAGTGCCATCGTTGTTACTGTCAATATCTCCTGAGGTGCTGGTTGGTGTGGGCGAGGAAGTGTTATCCGTAGCGTCTTTATATTGGAATAGGAGGCTGCCGATATCGTTACCGCTACCATCGGATTCTGAGATCCGCGGGATATATGGGACATCGGCGGGGATTTCGAATCCCTGCATGGGGCTGACGCTCATGCCTAGGAGGCGGACGAGAGGGCGTTCGCCGTATTTCTCTTGGCTTTCGAAAGGGACGATCCAGTCTACTCGGAATGACCGGCCGGTGGCTCTGGACTCGGTGAGGGAAATGATGGCTGCGCGTCCCTTCTGGGAGGCGGCGACAACGATGCCATGTTCCGGGATGTATTTGATCATGTTGAAGCGGTCGAGCCCGCGGATTGAAATTATAGGATGGGTGAGGCGCTGAGAAAGTGGCCCGCCACAGAGAACGCTGGGTGCCATGGCGAAGGGATGGGGAATGAGATGAATGTCTGTATGGGAAAAGTGGAGGATAGGGAAGTTTGCGTTTGCCGGAGCTAGAGGTGGAAAGATGGATTAGCCTTTGGGTTTATATACCGGCCACGGCTGTCGGGCCAAGGAAAAGACGGCTAACATACGATCAAGGGCTTGGTACGCATCTTCTTCGGATCCGTCCTCGCTGCGGGAAGCATCGTCATCATCTGCATCTACCGTTTCTTGATTCTGAAGGTAGTCCATATCCTCATCCTCATCCGACTCCGAGTCATGAGCTAGATTCTCGCCAAGGAGCGCTTCAACTTCATGGACATCGCCACCTAATGCTTCAAGAAGCGCAAATTGAAGGAATTCGGGCGTAGTCAACGGCTCGTGGCCAGGAGCACGAAATTGGCCAGTAGAACCAAAGCCATTAGGGTCGACAAGAGCCTGCAGGAGCCCGTGATCACCTGGGGCCTGTTGGTTGTCTGCTGGATCTTGGTCTGTATCAGGAGTGCTATCCTCGTTCATGCTACCTGCAGAAAAGGAGCCATCTACAGCCTGCTGACTTAACTCATCTGCGGGTTCGCCAGAGCGATAATCTTTCGGAGATTGATCTTCCCGCATGTCATGCTTTTCTTGGATGTTACTGCTCCCAGAAACACGGCAATCTGCTCCAAAGAAATCGGGCAAGAGGGTTTCCTCAGGCTCGGTTTTAACAGCAGGCGGAAAATGGTTGTAGAGACGTGATGTATCTGGGAGTCTGTTGGTGAGACTCGTTAAATCAAGGATATTTCGTTCGTCCCTCAGACGCCGTTGTGGTTTACCACCACACGCCTCTTCCTCAGAATCCACTAGATGGAATGTGCGCGGGTCAAGGGCTATAACTGACCACCCGCGGTCATTGCTACGTTCGTCAGTATGGAGGATTGGACATAAATCATAGACCAAAACTCACCCCCAATGGTAGTCCATGGACGTACTCAGAGACGCCCTATTAAGTTGCATTCTGTTGAAGGGCCCAAGACTTTCCCAAATTTTCCAAATCACCACCCTATTCTCAATATCTGTGCTAACCATCCATACTCCATTAGGGTCGAAATCTGAATTGAGAAACCCGACAGCTGGTATATTAGTGAAATGGCCAGTGTACGTCAGTTTGATATTTCGAGTGCGATGCTTCTCTGGCATCAAACGTCGTATTTGGGTGAGCTGATCTTGGGTCCGGATATGTAGCCAGGTTTGACTATATTCAGTGAACTCATTGTCCTCTTCTAATTCATTAAATGAACCGTCTCCCTTGTCTGCTGTTGAATCAACAAGTGCAAAGGCAAAAACGGTCACAAGTCCCGTATTTGCGGATACCGCAATCAAGCGAGCGAACTTGTGGATGGCTAAGCCCCAGGCACTTTCGCCAACAAATTCGATGAAGAAAGGGTCCACTTCTGCTCCATTCGAAGGTTTGGTCTTCCCATCCTCTGTCGCTCTTTTCAAAGCTGAGAAGACAGCCTCAACACGGTAACCGCAAATGTTGCCTGAATCGGTGACTAATAACAAAACCTCCTCGCGGCCCAGATCGTCCACGAGGATACTGTTAATCTCATGGGGAGATGTTGGCTCAATATAACCTTCGGCATAAGGTTCTTTCATGACAGGCGTTATGATCATTTCAGGCTTAATGCCCAATCTCTGTGAGGCCCCGGAGGGCTCCCATACATAGATTTGGTTGCTGCATGCAACAAACAATAGATTGCGCCGCTGAGAGAGTGCGGTCTAATAAGTTTATTAGAATAATCAAACCAGTCAAGCGTTGAATGACTTTGTATTTACCAGGTTGCAGCGCCAGTGAGAGATCCGAGGAGGAGAGATATCTTCTGCTCTGTTGCCTCAATCAGTTTTAGTATTGGTCAAAGTTATAGCAGGAAACGTACAAAGGGTACTGTGTAAAATGTCAGCAAATTGGTGGGCACAATGTTATCTATAAGGGCCATAGTGGTTGCATACTCGTTCGTCTCCCTTTTCCACGTTCAGTGGTCTCAGCTGAAGGCCTTCTCTGTAGCGGTTCCTTTGGGCATTTGCTTCGCGGGCGCGGTTGTTGAACGCCATTCTCAACAACTACAGCCCTCCAGGCGGTAAAGTTGGCCACCAAAAATTAAGAATGTAACAGACTGTTGTAGAATTAGAAAGAGTTCATGGAGAGAACCGAGAAAAATGTGCAGGACAATAGTCGGAATGAGCTAGTATATGTATCAGATCCGGAACTGCGTCGCACGGACTGGGAAGACTGTCACTCTGTGATTCATCTGCGATGCGCATCTTTGGACTCCCCACATTAAAGGCAAAGGAAGACGGGTGGTGCCTTCAAGTACGTCTGAATATAGGGCTACGAGTGGTGGCATGAGGGGAACAGTGAAGTCATCCAAACATGAGATAATCAGAGCCTCAGGCACCAACGTGCACGTGACATATCCCGGTCTCCAAGCTGGAGCTCAGTCTCAAGTCGCAAGTTGCAAACGTCAACTTCGCTAGATAGTCACCAGATAGATACATTTACGGTCATAATGGATCTTGTCGCCGGTGTTCGCAAGGAAGGCAGCCGGTATGTGATATTTCTCATTCTACTGTACCGTCCGCAATTTATTGACTAACTGTTGGCTACAGCGGCGGCCACGGCGACTTCAAATGGTCTGACGTGAAAGACTCCTCGCACCGTGAAAACTACCTCGGTCATTCTCTTATGGCACCTGTTGGTCGATGGCAACAGGGTAAAGATTTACAATGGTATGCACGCGGGGAAGATGATGCCGAGGACGCAGCTATGAAAGAGCGCGAGGAACGGCAGCGCGTCAAAGCAGCGGAGGATGAGGCCATGGCGCGAGCATTGGGTCTTCCGCTGCCATCTCAGAACGCGAACCTGACGCCTTTGGGTGGTGATGAGAATCCACCTGCGGCAATTAACAGAGATTCAACGGAGGGGAAGACAAGAGGTATGGGATCGAGTCACCTGGTCAATATGCGATCGCTAACAGGGACTAGACCGGGACTCGAAAGATAACCGAAGGCGAAGGCGCGAACGCACACGGAGTCCTAGGAGGGATCGTGACGGGGAACGCAGCCACCACCGACGACATGATGAACGCGATCATCGAAGTCACCGCAGCCGTAGGCGTAGGTCGAGATCGAGGTCGGCCGATCGGGACAGGGAGCGCCATAAAAGGTCACACCCAAGATCGAGGAGTAGAGAAAGAAGCGACAGAGATAGGCACGCCAGACGCCGCGATGACCGACCGCGCAGACCCCGGGAAGAGGATTCCCACCACTCACGACATTAAATTTTGTTATAAAAGGCAGCCCATGGAGTCAGGCGTTACTTGGATTCCATATACTCGAAGACTTCAATAGTCTATATCTATGCTACATTTATAGCCGGGATTTTGTGTTTGCAACTTATAGCTCGTCGTGACCTGTTCTCTCGCTGGCGGGAACTTCAGGCATGGACATAATCTTGACCACCAAGCTGGTCCAGCCTGTGAAATGCTGCGTCCTCTGCCCTTTACCTGTTTCTGGGTTATACTGCTCCCAGGCAAATCCGGTTTCCTTCCACTCTCGGAATACATTGTCAACCAAGTTCTTTCGTAGTTTGGTATATGCTGCAGAGGCCCGGCTCTGCTGAGGGCCAGGTGCAAGTGCAATATCCTGTATCAGCACAGTTAGTCTCCCTCCAAATCATGAAAGCGACTCTCAAACTTACATAAAGGTTCTTGAGAACAAGGTAGTTAATGTTCATCCACACCGGGCTTCTCCAGTAGTTCTCGGCAGTGTTGTAGAATTCATCCTGCTTACTGAGACTCCGGATACCGTAGTCACTCCAAAGTTCCTCTGGGTCTTCAATCAAATCCATGACGGCCTTCAAGTGAGGGCTATCTGGGCCCACCATGCCTGTCAAGAATGGTGCGATCGAAACATAGCCCTTATGGCAGACGTGAACCGACTCTTCGTATTCATCGATGGTAGCATCACAGAAAGTCTGTGCATCTGCATCCCAGTGGAGATCATCAATGTTTCTTTCAATTGCAGTTTCGTAGGCCTTGAACTCCTCAGCATCCTCGCTCTCGCCAAGGGTATTGGCAATGCGGCGAAGCGCCCGGGTCATCATGCCCATCCAGCTAATGAGATCAACATGAAGTTCACCAGGGTGAGGCGGTTGGGCACGAGGGTAGTCATCAAATCCGGATGTCAAGATGTGCTGAACAGACCGTCCACGCCAGCGGTATGCCTCTTTGCTCGAAAATGCCTCACGGTCGTAAGACTTGATGTCACCACCTTGGGTGGACCTGTACCAGAAATAATGTTTCTTGAGCAATGGGTAAATGGATCGGATAAAACCTTCTCCCAACTCGGGTTTCGTTACGTAGACGGATTGCAGACTCTCGTTGTCTTCACGGTAAGTCTGAGCCGACTCTTCCTTAGCATCAAGTTTATCGATGAACGCTTCGAGGACCATGAACAGCGTCGGGGGGTTGGCGTAATGGGGATATTGGACTGTGAACTCAGGTGGAACCTTGCTACGAGCCTCACTACCCAGGATCTGTTCGCGGGCAATCCAGCCATCTTCATCCATCAAACTGAACCAACTTTTGACGATTTCGAGTCTGCCGAGAAGTTAGTCGAATGATTCACAAAGGAGACCATGTAGCGTAACGTAAGATAGGTGCTACTTACGCAAGATCTGGGTCCCAGTCCAAGACTGGTAAAAGGTGGAAACCCTCATCCCATAGGAAGCCACGAGGGAAAAATGGTCGGGATGGAACAGACGTAAAGAGATCCTTTGGCCCCTCAAGCACAGGCTGTGCTCGAGCTCTCGCTTCTTGTGTTTCCTCCCAGAAGCCTTCGTTTTCCTCATCATACTCGGGGGCGGCCGAGCGGTCAACGACATCGGTGCCATGGAAAAAGCCAATGCCACCAACGAGGTTTGAGAGCATGGACTTGGAGAATTCAATGTAGTCTGCTGTATTGAAAGGGGACTGGGGGGAGAGTATCCTCTTGAATCTCTCGGAAAAGGAAAGCGAAGCGCTCTTGATTTCACTAGTCAAGGTCTCAGCTACAGAAAGTTAGTTCGTCTGTACTCTTTATAATATCCCGATCGGTGACTCACAAGTCAGAGGCCCTGGCGAAGAGCCTGATGAGAAAAGAACATCAAACTGGCAATCGTAAGTTCGAGCTCACAGAGATAATTGTGCGAAATACCTCAAAGGCGCCACTGAAAATCTTTTGGACAAATTGCATATTGCCATCGCCCGGCGAGTTCTTGATGGTGAAAACTTGCGCAGGTGGTGGAGGACTCTCTGCACCATATTTCCCAACGGTCTCATCGACTGCCTGCTTCATTTGCGTGAAAAGAAGTGCTACATAAAATCAGTACCGAAGTCAATGATAAATGGAAGGTGGAGAAACCAACCCTTTGTCTGCCAGGTATGCTCAAGCGGTACTGTCGAACTCGATACCAGGGTACGATCCAACGGCCTATCCTCATATGAGGGATGAACATGTTCGGGATGTTCATTACTCTCAGGGCCTGTAGTTACATCTATCGAGAAATCTGCCAGCTCTGACGTGTACCCTTTCAGTTTGACGTCGCCCTCGAATCCCCTAGGGTCGTCGCTCTCCGTCGAGACATCCAAGCTGCCGAGTCCCTCCAATCCGGCGTAGAAGACGATCGTTGTTGGTTGGTTGGGCAGCGCATCCTCGCGAGGCACACCCTTCACTCGAGCAGCCCAGCTGCCTCCATGTTGTCCGCCAGGGACCTTCACGAAATCGATGGTCAAGTCGAGCGAGTTTCCGGCGTCGTGGATTGTTTCGCGGCCGCCTTTCCGAACATCGTACTCTTCCCAGCCGTATCCGGCCATTCCTTCATTTTGCTCGCAAGTATGTCTAAAGTCTTCAGATAATCAGATTATCAGTTCTGGGAGGCCAATTGAAGTTAATTGATGCTGACGGGGAGCATACTCTCTTGAGCGGTGGCGTAGTTGTCCACTTTTGCCCACATCAAGCCCGCAAAAACACTATTGGGGATCCGAGGACGAACCCCAAAATACAAGTTCGGTTTATAAGGGCCCCATAGAAGCGATTGATTGCTCGCTTTGGCAGCCTCAGTGCCTAATGTTGACACATCGTCAGTAGCTTGGCTGGCGAGCACGGCGACCGCACAGAACAGCGGTGTCGAGAGGAGGGAAGTAATTGAGATATGCATTATTATGCAGACATTAAGAGAAACCCAAAACCCTCATATGTTGAGGAAGCAGCTTGTGAGTGCCGAATGGATGAACAGCTCTAGCTCTCGTTCGGAGGTTGTTGCGGAGTACGTTCGTATCTGGCATCAGGGAGCGCTCAATCAACGCTCGGCTCGGCACTTGGCCCAAGCTCCCTTAAGGTACGAAGTAGGTACTACAGTAACCTTTTGCCATTCACTTAATTAACTTTCGATAGCACTTTATTTTATGAACATTCTATAGAATACCTGCTATATATATAACAGGAACTTTCTGGGGTCTAAAGAGCCGATGTTGGCACTTTTGGCGCGGCCATCAAACACGAACTCACTGATCACCTTCCCCGTGCCAGGCGCATTTTGGATGCCCCAGCAAGTGTGACCAGCAGCAAGATAGAGCCCCTTTGTCCCAGCATGGCCGACAAGTGGGCCACCACGGATGGCACTTACGTTTGGCAAGTAACAAGCCTGGCGTGCTGTAACTTTGCCATCACGGAGCGCATCCGAAACGGCTGCAACCTGGTTGATAATATCCTCACATCGCTTTGGATCTACTTCAACGTCGGCAGTCGTACTCGGGAGTGGGACTACTTGATCCCCTTCGCCGCAGGCGTATACAGTATCGTCAGGGCGAGCATAGATCTCTGGCGATGCCACGGTTGGCCGCGACGGGTTGGAAGGATCGAAATTAGCGGGAATTTCGATATTGGTAAATAGTGTATGTGCACTAGTGGGCCTTGTTGGTCGTATCACAACACTATGTGCGCGCATCGCCGAAATCGGGGCTTCAGGTACGATGGAGCTTGTCCATGGGCCTGCGGCCACAACAACATCGGTAGCGGGGATCGTTTGCGACTGACCCGCCTCCTTGTCTGTATAAGTAACAGATTTTACCGCATCACCGCTGTATCCAATGTCGGAAACGGACCCTAAAATAACTTTGGCACCTTTCTCCTCTGCAAGTTTGGCAATCGACGTTGTGAAAAGGTAAGGGTGGACCTGCGCAGTTTCGCCGGGGTCGCTCATGTTTTCGTAACCTCTAACCAGCTCTGGCTCAATCCAATCCAGTTCCTGTGGTGCTTTGGAGGGTTTCAGCTTTCCCATAGCGGCGGCGCTGCGTTTCTTAAGCGATACGGAGCTATCATTATGCTCATCTTTTTTCTCGTTGAGTGGACGGCCCCGTGCGATTAGTTGACCGCAACCCACTTCTCTATAGCCCCATCTATCTTTTCCACCGTGTTCCTTAGCCAGTTCCGCGTGGAGCTTGTAGCTTAGTGGTACAATATTGCTGGGATATGCCCATAGTGCTAGGAGACCACCCGCTTTCCCTGACGCTCCGCCTGCAATATCCGATGCTTCGATGAGAGTCACAGAGTGTCGGGATGGGTCGAAAGAAGGGTGTCGTGTTAGATAATATGCAGAGCAGCATCCAATGATGCCGCCACCTGAGGAATGCTTGTTAGTACGACTACCATCGACTATGCGGGGTAGAGCAGGTAACATGAGGGGCTAAGTTCATACCTACAATGACAATGTCACGACGGTCGGTTGGTGCAGACATATTTCCGTACTGTGCTATACGTGAGCTAACAACACGAAGGGAGGCCACAATGATGAAAGGTTGAAAAGTTAAGGTTTGATTGTAGATGGCGGAAACGGGCCCAAATACGTCATTCGAGTCATGTGCGTCCTCTCCAATCGCAAATCATCTCCGAAGAGAAGTCGGCGCACTGTAGAGCTCAAAAACAACCAATATTTGAAGATAAAGAAGAAAAATTGTGGCTAGAAGTTAATGATTTAATTGACACAGAGGTATTCGAGGCCTTGGAGAGATAAGTAGTACACGAATGGGAAGCATCGGCAAAAAAATAAAAAATAAAATAAAAAAGATTAAGAAGAAACCCTAACACCGATAAATGCATGTAATATCGCGTCAATATCGAAACAGATAGCTCCGGTAAATGAAAGCCCCATGGAACATAATGGGGAGGCAATAGTAAACAGTACAATTAGGGATTGTCGCTTTTCACCGGGAGGGACTCAGAGGTCTGTTAAATCCTCCTTGGCGGTTCATGTACTGTCGGTATTCTGTCTTCTTCTCCTTGCGCACGCCGTAGGCGTTGTTTCCAGGCACCTTTGTGTTCTTGGTGCTTCTGAATTTGGAGAATCCCATGCTTCGTCGGATGAGCTCTTCGATGTCATCCTCCCCATCGTCCAAATCCATATTCACATCTTCCATTCCCCGGTCTGTTCGATGTTTGGCACCGGATGTGCCATTCGCTCGATCGCGGTCGTCCCTTCGATCATTTCTTCGATCTGCTCGTGGGCCCCGGGCAGGTGGCGTCCTGTCCCTAGTGCCGTTTCGAATAGGTGACCGAGAACGGTCGCGGTATCTGCCGCCCTTTGGAGGATAGCCTTTCCAGCAGTTAAAACCATAGTTTTCTGGAATAAACACTCTTGAGTACGCACCTCGTCTGTCCGTGTACCGGTCACGGCTAGCACTTCTATCACGAATCCGTGATTCCCGCCCGTCGCTGGCTCTATCTCTTCGGTCACGGTCGCGGTCGCGGCGATCCCAAGACCTGCTTCTCTCTCTTCGTTTGTTGTCCTGTCTATCTCTGGATCGGGAACGGTATCTCTTGTCTTCACGGGGCCCACCGCGTCGCCCGTCATCAGATGGGGCGTCGCGTCGAGAATTCCTATCAAGGTCTGAGTCCACCCCAGGGGAGCGCGCCCCCCGATCTTCCATATCCCACATTGCTGAGCTATCGATGCGGCGAGCACGTTTCGTCGGTGGCTCTGCCATTATGGGGTACTGGAAATTTGGGGGTGACAGATTTGGTGTCGGAGAATTTCGTCCGCGAGGCGGAGTTGGCGATATTGGCTTTGCAATTCCGCTGGTTAATTGAGCCGAGGTGTATTGTAAGCCTCAAATGCGGCACCGAGTCAATGAAAGGACAGCGCTAGTAATGATTGTGGTTGTTGCTCAGTGTTCGGGGAAGATTGAAGCTTCGTGCAAGATATTACGGTGGGCGGTTTGGGCCAATCGTGCCACTTCTTTCTCCCTCGCGGGCCCGCGGCAGGGCCCACGGCCCAATCTGTCCCTTCATTCATGCCTTGTGCTCTTTGCTCCCCGGATACTCTATCATACATCCTATATTAGTACTCATCTTCATCTTTTCAACCATAATTATGCAAAGCATGATCCAATTTCCTCACGATATTTATAATGCCTGCTTTTCCTTTGGCTCGGGATTTTGTTCATCATGAAATCGATGCGCAAAACCAACTAACAGATGGTTCTTGCACCGGGTGTCGAACAAAGAAACGTGCGCCCACTGGTCACGAGGCCGGTATACATAAAGAATCACCATACTAGGCACTCCAGAATATGACCACGGACCTTCGATTAGTTAACTAGTTACAGACATAAAACGCACTATTCCCCCAGTTCTCTTTTTATCCTGCGTAACTTCTTCCTACTCTGCTAGGTTTCCATAATATCAATTATCAACATGAGTCCCCCACTTGACCATAGTGAGGCCAGTGCCTCCGAATCTAGTGGCTTCAGTGACAGCATCACACTTTATCTTCGCCGATTCATTCCTTATCTACCCTTTCAGGGTTATACGTTCCATGATCTACTCAGCGCACTGCAAAAGATAGAATTCGCCCACGAACACGGCACTAGCTGCACGTTAGATGCTAATGAAACTCATGCCGTGGAAGATTGCATCCTTTTAGTACGACCGGACTTGTATCCTGAGCCTTAACTGCGCGGAAGGCCCCAGAGCAGTGAACGAAAGAGGGGAGACTCGCACGTAAAGGGAAAGGGGGCTACTATTTCTTGACGCTGGACATTCTATTATGAGAAATCTACTAGATTTGGCACAACACTTTTGGATACCATAGCCACTCAGAAGATATGGAAACTTGTTGTTTTCTTGCATGTACAGAGACAATGGGATACCCTAGGCGTCCATCTACATTACCTCTTTCAGTTGTCGGCAACATCCCAATATAAAATCAAACCTTGCAGGCCGCTCTAAAAAGTAGCAGGTGGCGCGGGAACACAATCCGGCCTGCTGTTGTTACGCCATATATCCAAGCTCGAATACATGCGCCTCTTTGTACGCTACAGCGGCTTCTAATAGGGTCAGACTGCATTTTGTGGCCGATTATTCAGATGCAGCTAGATTCCTATAAGCCTGTGGTGTTAGTTTTGGTTCCCCTATCCCTAGGCTTAACGCAACAAATACAAGTCGGTTGTAAATCAAATGGTCTTCACATATACGCATTGGATAGTAGTTCAGGTTGCAACTGTGCTATTTATTCAATACTTTTAATGAGTACCTGGTTTTTTTGTTCCTCCATAAATTTCTCTAACCTCATCTTATCTTACTGGGCGGAAGGTTCATTGTTTGATGGCGATCAGACTGGCCAAACACATGATGTGATGGATGATCATCTATAGATAAATATCTAATGGGTCTATAGATATTTCTTACAGCACCCGACCCTTCTAAAATCCTGTTAGTGTCTGGGTTCAAGGTACGTTATACGTATTATCGAGCTGCCCTGCGTAAGTCCCAGACTCCCAATGTAGGAAGGCGCAGACGGCCCGTACCGCTGAGCCTCCGCCTAGTCCACAAACGGTAAGGATCACAATTGGGAAATCTTTTGTGCTGAAGAACCCCTCATGCCGACGTCAATGAGAACCCCGCAATCATCCTTGAGAGTTGATAAGGCCTTTCACCCTGAAGGATATTTTTCCTGCTGCCATTAAAATGGCCCCCTCCAATCTATCTCATCGTCAGACTCATAATTTGCTTTTGATTTCAAAACTGTTAAGTCTGAGAGATACCGCGTCACCACTCACACTCTTACTGGATTCACTGGAGCAACCAGCCACACCCTTGACCAAAGAATATATCCGGCGCGCGCGAGTAAGAGACCCTTATGCTACCATAAAGTGGCACTTTATATACATGTGAGAGAAGACTCCGCTAACCCAGCGCAGCTCTCGAAAGTCCATGTCACTCTCATTGCCTTTGAAACCTTGAAACCGTTCGATGGCGTTGATGCATTCGTATCCGCTCGACGAAAAACACCGACAGAGATTATCAGGGAAGTCAGTGCTGCATATAAACCAGATTCATCCAATACCCCCAATCGCAGTATGCATCCCTCATCTGTCATTTATTCCGAGCCTTCGGTGCTGATTGACATTTAGGGAGATTGATTCTCATCGATTCCATCAATCCGCTACTCCACTCAACAAGGCTAGACAGGTCATTCCACCTATCGACATTCCTGAGTTCATTCATAGTCCCCGCCGGACCTTCAGCGTCCAAGCCTGATACGTCCCTCGTCGTTACATTCCATCAAGATGTTCCCGGTCGCCAAAACCAATCACCTTACACGCCGCCTCCCTTGTCCATATTGACTTACCTTGCGACGACCGTCATAAAACTTCATTCCTTTTCGCATATCCTCGCTCAAAAAGCGGCCCGCGACCGCAGTTTAGTACCGCCGGTGTTCGGACTCGAAGAAGAACAAGATGGAGTCTTGCTCGGAAGACTAGATAAGCCGACCGGAAAGGATACCGCCGAGGGAGTTGTTCTGGAAATGGAGTACCGGCGTAAGAGTGGGCGTGGAGTCCTGGAGTGGTACTTGTTGCCTCCTGCGTCAAGGTATCCGTCTTCCCAAGTTAAAGAGATTGTGACGTTGCTTGATGACCATCCGTTGTATCGTCCGCCTGAGGATATTAATGCTGGAGAAGGGGAGGAGGAGCCTGAGTCTACGTTCGAGTTACGACTTACGGAGAGACAGCGGAGAGAGCGGGAGGGTGTTGTGTTGCCTTATTTTGATGCGCAGCAGGGTAATGGTCCTGGTGAAGGTGGACGCATCCTGTATGATATGGGCGAGGAAGATGACTTCGACGAAGAAGAGGATGAGATCTGATCTAGGCTATCTGTTGACACGCCATCTCGCGGACACCAATGCAAGGATACTCCAGTATGACAGATGCCACTACAATCACTCGGGATGTTGGCCTCTTCCATCTTGATCAAAGGTCTAATCCCACCAATCCTCATACTCAATATATTCCAATCTCGAAGGTACTGGTGGAGTCCTGCAACCACCGAATACATTATCTATGCATACAAATTACAAACGGATAGTTATGTGACATGACTGGCTTGTGAGATGACTAGAAGAAGCGCCACCAAATAAGGAAAATGAATATGAGACCAACACCTGCGAATGGACCGTACTGCGGCGAGTCAGAGTAGCATTTTTGATACAGGGCATGGCAAACTCACCTGTTTTACCAGCAGCTCCCAGTTGATACGCACTGCCGCCTTCCTATACTTTTTGCTATCTTCCCGCAGGCGGCCTGATAATTCACCCATACGCTCCAAACTATCACCTCGGTATAGCAAATCCTCGATATTCTTCGTCATGACTTTGGTCACATCTCGAAGCTCGTCGTTTAACCGGTCGAGGTTGGCCGAGGCGCGGCTATCCTGGTACACCTTCTTGCTGCGCTGGATGAACGTATCGAACTCGACAAATGCATATGGTCGTAGGCTCGGGGACTTGTATTGTGAAGCGGGGTAGGTATTCGTAAATTCGGTTGCGATATCAGAGAGATAAGTGAAGGCAAGTTTGCGGGGGTATGAGCGATCACATATGCAAAGGAAACAGACGTCATCTTGGATCAGATAACTATTTCGTGCATGAGTTTGCTTTTCTTATTTATCTGAAAACAGAGTAGACATACTGTAGATTATATTGGCCTGATTCAATGCTCGCCTGGGGGGCCGAATTGGGACTCATTCGTCGGAAGATCATCTTAGCTTGCGATTTGATTTCAGAAAGCTCCGTTTCAGCCTATTAATCGAGCGCATTAGTTGTGCGTGTGAGAAACACAATGGATAGGCACCTGACTTACCTGCTCATCGTCCACTGACGCTGCCAGCATCAGGCCTGCTTTACATTAGCACATCTCTACTTCCAATAACACCACATCCTCCACGGTTGCGCCTTACCGTCAAGCCTGGCAATCTGAGTTGATTTGACCATCCTGCCTATATCGCTCCGTGACTATCCGTTTTCTTGTTCTCGAGTAACGAAGCTGTTGGTCCTTTGATGCCACTGGTGATCTGCTGCTTTGTTGTCCTCATCTACCTGTGTTGGCTGCGGAACAATGGCCCGCGGACGTAAGGCGGTCGAGAGCGGCAGTATGAGGAAACAGCCATCCAGGTCAGTCCATTATCTACACTTCCCCTACTTCTTGGCCATCTCGGCTTGGCAGTTTACTGGCTATCGTTACTTTCTCTTTAACTGTTGTTGACAAATATGTTTCAGGTCTTGCCGCCAGTCCACCTCCGCTGATACAGCTACACTGAGTAATGTAGCCAAGGCGAGCCCTCCAATGGACTCGACGAACCCCAAGCCGAAGCGCACTCCGCGGAGGGCTGCAAAGGATCGATTTGAAGAGGAGAAGTTGATGACTAGTGACAAATCTCAACTCATTGATATAGATCTTGTGGTGAGCTGCAATTCTGCTGTGCGCCGGAACGACTCAATAATGCAACGCTAATGCCTGTTATTTAACAATATATAGAAATTGCTCGCGCTTCCTGAAGCTTGGAACTGTCTCGAAGAAGATGAGAAGAAAGAAATTTTGAATCTACTTCCTAGTGACACGCATCCCAATCCAAACCCCCCACCAGATGACCCCAACGCAAAGATCTCCCCTCTACCAAATGACTTTTTGCGCTACTCGAATAATTGGCGGGATGGCATCCGTCACTTTCAGTTAGACCTTCAAAGTGGACGCTATGATCCTCAATGGGCCCGCGAGGCTGAACAGGCTGTCCGGGATCGGGCTGCGGGCAAATTCGACAAATTCAAAGAACAAGAGTTTGAGGAGTTTTGGGGCCAAAAGCAGAAAATGGATAAATATATAGCTGCTGGGGAGAGCTCCCGGGTCAAACTAGGTACGCTCATTGAGCAAGGAGTTGTTCGAAAGGGTGACATTTGGAAGTGGTCACGGAACTTCGGCCGCCGCCCAAAGGTTCTAGTTGAGAAGGAAGCCAAGGTAAGGTCAGTCATATACTATTTGAGGCCATAACATCTAATGCTATTTTCTTAGATTATTGACATCAATGGCGCCCAATTGACGTTCATTGTTCCTGCGGGCCAGCGTGTATTTCTAAAAACCGCGGCAGCTTCAACTGCACATGAGCCGGTGACGGGAGAAAAACCAGAAACCGACCCATCAACCCCGGTGTTGTCATCATTCGATGGTGCTGCCACAATAGACACAGGGGCTGGTCCCTCTAGGAAGCGCAGTGCTGAGGTCGAAGCCGAGGTCACCACCACAAAACGACCGCGGGGGCGCCCGCGGAAACAGGAGACTCCTACTGTCGAACCGAAAGCTTGTAACATTTCGGTGGAAATTACTAATACTGTCCCCAAACCCGAAGTCACCTCGCGCGTGTCTGATGCAAACCACAACCTCGAATCGTCGGCAGAAGTTCAGAATAGTGAGCCTCAATCTGTTCAACAAGCGCTGGAGGACATAAAACCTGTGGATGTGGAACCGCCACAATCTGCATCTGAATCAAGCGGAGGAAAGCCTGTGGACGTGGAACCCTCACAGTCCAACTCCGAATCGAATGGGGAATCCGACGAGGTAGTCATTCCCAATGTACAAGGCCCTGGTGCCCTTACGCATAAAATACTAGAAATTGACGGTCGTATTACGAATGCCACCAATGGGAATGCGTGGAAAGAACTCCGCTGTTACAGAGACAACCAAGACATGGGCACGTTGTGGGAAGTCAGGCAGGCTTGGTTTGCGAAAAAGAAGTAGCCTGTCTTTCCTGTGAAGAGGCAATATTGTTCCATTTTCTTTTTCAAACGACAATGATAGCAACACTTGATACCCTTCTAGCTAGAGGTGTAACTCGATTTCCGTACGGGACGGGTCTTTTACTACCTTCATGATAGCTAGAACCATGAAACATGCATACTCAAAATCTTTTATTATTAAGTCAATTGGTTGATCTTCCAATTACACTCCAAGGTGTTGTATTAGGTTCCAGATATGAAAAATATCAGAACGTATCATTAGATTGCCCGAACACCATGTTATCCTCCCTAGCTGCGCGACTTTGCTCAGAATCAGCCGCATAGTCGACCGCAAAGCTACTTTGGATGAAATCCTCCAGTTCCTCACTGACGGTCTTCAACTTCTCTTTAACACTTGCAACGCCCTCTTGGCCAACAATATGTCGCGACGGAGGATTTTCATGTCCCCCAATCGCAATAATGGCGTAAACCGTTTCGGAAACTAATACTTCCATGTGCGCGGAGCTGAGTGGGGGATATGTAGATGTTAGATCGGGGCCTGAGAAAGGGCCCTCTTCGATGGAGCTGGTCTGTTCCGGATTCTGTGAGCCGTTGGTGTCCTGTGTATTTGGTAAACGGGGGACGAGCCGGTTGAGTATTCCCCGGAATAGTGGCGCAGGGTTTATTCCAGGCGAGTAGGCGGGGACGATGGGGGGTACGGTGGTGACTAGGTTCGTGAGAATAGGGATTTCGATACTGCATTGCAAGATTGTGAGTTTGACGTTGTATGGAGCGATTTCGTACGCGAGGCTCTGGGGAAAGAATTGTGGGTTAGTAAAGGTAAGAAAATAAAAAGATCTGACTATGGTGCGTACATCGCAGAATCCCTCGAGGGCCCAGCCTGCAGCGCAGTACATCCCAAGGCCGGGGGTGCCAATATGAGCGGCTGTTTATGGTTAGAATGTTCATTTTGATCATATAGATCCGAGTTGACGTGTTCTTACTGATTCCAGAGACGATCATGACATGGCCCGACTTCTGCCGTCTCATGTGAAGCAGTGATGCCTTAATGATATTGAGTGGACCGAAATAATTGATCTCGAATTGGTCGCGGACGAGGTTTAAGGTCTGTTGGGAGGCCGCAAGCTCCTCAACGGTTCCAACGAGCGCTGAAAAGGGATCAGGAACTGCTTAATGGAGAGAATCAGGGCTTCCGACAAGGAATACATACCTTGACTGGTGCAACAGAGCAGAATGTCCATCCTCCCGAATGTCGCAACTGCTTCGGCAACGACTGCTTGACACTCTCCAACTATCCTGCGCAGCAAGTATCAGCCCAGTTCACTCCGAAGGCTATAATCGCCATGTAGTATTCCAAGCGCACCTTATATCCAACTGGACAGCCTTGAAACGGTCTGGCCATCCCTCATCGCGGTGTGCTTCAACTTCGGCCAGGAAGGCCTCAAACATATCCCGGCGGCATTCATCGCGATCGAGATTTGAGTATGATAGGCCGACAAGAGCGCAGTCCCCATGCGCAAGGATCTGGCGCGCAACCGAAATCCCAACGGGCGAGTCCCCCGCGGTGATCACCCATACTCGGGACTCATTATGGGGAGGGAATTGCGGGCGGGAGTAATCGGGGGAGGGGTTGTTCTCTGTCATGGGGTCGAGGTGACATTCAAGAGGCCAGTATGTCCATCGCGCAAGGGGACACACTTAATATAGCGAGTAGCGACAGCTCTATTGTCTGCAAAGAGTGAAGAAGGAGCTCAAATGCGGATGTGGGGTTGGGCCAAACTGCCGGGCTTCTGGACCGCCGCTCGCCGGGGCTAGTCAAGGCGAGTCCGAGTCCGCCATCTATTATCGCGCAATCCGTGGCCTTTTCTTTCTTTTCTTCTTTTTTCCGTTACCCCCGCCATCTTCCAAGAATCAGGTTCACAATGCCTGAACAGCGGGAACAGAGGAATGAGGGAGAGTCAGGTGTACGTATGACCCTGTTTACCGACCGGGTTCTATCATTCTAACGTTCATCTAGTCCCTCATCAGATCTCTCATCCAGGGCGCCACTATCTTCTTTGTCACCCAGTTCTTCATCGGCCAATTCTTCGGAAACAAGCAGACTACTGGTTCTGGTGGAAAGCCAGGCGCTGAAACTACCTTTGGAGATCGCGCTGCTCCTGGGGAGATCGAGAGTTACAGCTCCGTTCCGGACACGATTTCCCCTATCTGGCCTACGGACAGCGCGCTGGATATCAGCATCTACGTTTCTCCGTCTATCCTCGTACCTTCGTTCAAAACTCTGCCACCGAGCTCGCTCGTATTGGAACAGAAGAAATTTGGTCTTGGAAATTACAGCGATGTTAGAGAAGTAGAGGCTACCGTTCAGGTGCCAAAGGAGGTCCAGAACAACGGAACTCTTTGGGCGCACTTCCTTGTGGGATTGAGTGGACATCAGTTGGATCCTACCGCTAAAGACTACAGCTCGGATACGGCCGTCCACTTCTTCCGCCCTCTCAACCAATATCTCCCCAAGAAGAAGGCTAAGAAGCTCAAGAATCTCCTCGCGAGCGCCGACGAGAATGAGGAGGAGGAAGACGATGGAACCCCCGACGTTTCGATTGCATCGTTCTACCACTCGAACTTTACATTATCCGTTATCCCTGATTCTTCCAACATGAAGTACCGCCAGATCCATCCTGCTATTCGTCGTCAGACCCAACTGGAGACGACCGGTGCGAGAGATGCTTCCGGTCAAAACGGCTGGTACTACCCGATAGTTTTCCTGAATACGTTTTGGCAGTTGAGGAGCCACATGATGGAGCTCAACTCGACGGTTGAGACGGTACCCATTCGATTCACGCTCAATAACCTTCAGAACTGGAAGTTTGCAATGCTGGCGAGTCTCGATGACAACGCGAAGCAGACAGCCCGACAAGCCGCCTTTGGAGGCTCTACCCCTGGTGGTGGTGATGGTAGCGAGTTTGAGATGATCAAAGAAGTGCTCCTCGATACCAACATCTGGTTGCTGGGTACTACCGGTGTGGTTACTATCCTACACATGGTTTTCGAAACTCTCGCATTCAAGAATGACATAGTAAGCCCCCACATATTCCTCTGTGAACAATGCTTTTTCTTCGGTGGCTAACTATTTTTAAAGTCTCACTGGCGTAAGAAGAAAGATAATGTTGGAACTTCTGTTCGAACTATCTTGGCCAACGTGTTCATGCAAGCAGTCATTTTCCTCTACCTCATGGACAACAGCGAGAACACTTCTTGGATGATTCTCGCCAGCCAAGGCTTTGGGATTCTCTTGGAAGCCTGGAAGGTCACTAAAACCGTCAATGTTCGCTTGCGACCGCCTCCAGCCAGGTCCTTCTTCTCATTCCTGCCCTATGTGATTGTGTTTGAAGACAAGCACAAGCTCACAGAAACAGAGAAGAAAACCCAGGAGTATGATGAGATTGCATTCCGCTATCTCTACATCATTGGCGTGCCTCTTCTTGGAGCGTACGCCGTATACAGCCTGATGTATAACACCCACAAGTCATGGTACTCGTACATCATCGAAACTCTTGTCGGCAGTGTTTATGCCTATGGATTCCTGATGATGGTTCCTAGCCTATACATCAACTACAGACTCAAGGTTCGTACCGCTCTACAATTTAGCTGGAAAATATTAACAGAGTTACTCTAGTCCGTCGCGCATATGCCTGGAAAGGCTATGACTTATAAGTTCCTCAACACTTTTATCGATGATCTCTTTGCATTCACCGTTAAGATGCCATGGCTCCACAGACTTGCGACCTTGAGAGACGACGTGATTTTCTTCATCTGGCTCTACCAGGGCTACAAGTACAGAGTTGACTACACTCGTGTCAACGAGTTCGGGCAGGGAGGTGAGAGTGACGATGAAGAGGAAGAATCGAAGCCTGAAGAGGCCGAGAAAGTCGACGAGGGAAAGAAAGAAGCTTCCCAGGCATCTGGAAAGCAAACTTCCAAGGCATCTGCCCGCCGGAGAAAGTGATGGTCCCCACCTAATTGGACCATCGACCTATACTTCTCTATTCTGAGTTCCTGTCCTAGCAAAATCACTGTTTATGGCTTTGGTTTCTATATTACAGACATATCAGATAGTCCTACTTACTAGTATGTTTTGGCCATCCATATCGAACGCAATACATACAGTACAATCAATAGGAAAACGCAAATCTAGTTAACGGGCGGTCGAGACTATAATATCGTATAATTCTTATTATTCATATAATAAATTGCACTTCTGTTACCTAAACCTCCTAGATTCATTTTCATCATTGATGCTCAACCGGAACTTCCATTGTACATAGTGGCCGCCAAATTTGGTTAAGACCGAGATTTCGGTACCCGTACCTGTAGGTAGTTCCCCAAATAATCGATCAAGGAACGAGAGAACAACGATCAACACTAACAAACCACGCGACAATACCAGCCACGTAGGTGTCTATCAGTAAATTAACAATGATGTTTAATTTAAACTGACAAATATTTTAGCTGACATCGTGTTCAGGCACATTCTGCTGCGCACTGTGTGCGGATTTGAGGATAACGCGACACATTCCTCACCCGCGCTGTATAGGCTGTGTTTGGAAGCAGCTTGGATGTATACAGGAGCGCCACCAAAGACAGGAACATTTTTATTGGTGTCGAACTAAGTTTATCTAACTTGACTATTCCCGATAATGTCGTCCGACGTGGAAAGAGGTATGTTCCCGCTTGTGCTTAAGACGAGTAGCTATGCTAATGTCGCCTAGACGAAGTCAGACCGACCAATTTGTTGGATGCAATTGAGCATCTAGAAACAGGTACGTTTGAGCCAACACCTTATGGCAAGATTTTATATCTAAAGCTACATTGTAGTCGCTCCTGTGCCGCCACGGCAGCGTTATACAGACGCCGGGCAGCTAGGGAAGCAGATAGCGGAATTCGCGTATGAGAGCGGAATTCCTCAAGCTGCTCTTGAGCGTCTGTTGAAGATACTCACGCGGAGTAATCACCTTGACCAGGGAACAATTACCACATTGATAAAAAATCTATATCCGTCCGAGCGGATAGCATCCAAGTTGGTCACGCAGGTCGTGTGCTGTCTTGGTCCGACGAAGAATAAGCCAAGTCCAGCGACACAGGCTCTGTTGCTACGATGGTTAATTCTTGTCTATGATTTCATTGATGATCGATCTCATCTGTCGAAACTCTACGCGGTACTCTTTAACCACCTTGACATGATCAGCTTGCGCAAGCCCCTGTGTCACATCCTCTCTTTTATTACTAGGAGAAAACACGTCAAGCCTTTCAGAATACAAATGCTCATGGAGTTGGTTGCCACTTCTGGTGGTGATGACAAAGAGCTTGTCTCACTTTTGCGCGTCTTCAAGAACTATTACCCCCATGTTATTGTGGGGGACCCTGGCAGGAAAGGCTTGTTCTTCAAGCATCCAGATCCTGAATGGACAAGCCACGTACGGCAAGTTCAGGAATCGAACCTGGAGCGGACTCAAGGGAACGTGTCTACCAGTTTTCAGGTGGTACACCGCGGACTTGTCAAGAGAAGCAAGGTGGAGACTATTGTTCCTGATGTGCAGACTTCTCGAGTCGCGCATAACCGGACTTCGTTAGAGGAGCTAAGAAACGTTGACCACTTTATCGAAAGACTCGACAAGATTGAGCTCCCTAACCAGATCATCTCCACCATTGCAGATGGCTTGGCGCAAAAGTATCTCTTCTTGGTTCATCCTGACGTTGCAGATGACCGTCTAAACGATTGGCTGCAAGCTTTTTTGAGTGATCATCTAGAGTATGCTCAAGACTTCGATGACGAAGATGTGGAAGCGCTAGGCTATGTGTTGACTCTAGCCGTCAATTATGCACGATACACGAAGGTAGGAATGCCCATGTAAAACTATTCGACGGCAGAGCTGATAGCATCTAGATGATCCCCGACGCTTTCGTTTCCTTTGTGAAGTCATATATTCCATTCTGGAATGGCCTTGACAACAGACAGCCGATTTTTGAGCTTCTTGAGTACCTTCCTGTTGAGAACTACGACGCCTTGCGAAATGACATCTTTGCTCCCTTAGAGGCCGCCATTCTCGAAGACACCGCCTCATCTAAAGCGATTCTACTTGATCTTTACTCGGCTCTGGTCCGTCAATGGGGTGTCAAAGTGAGGACAAAACCGTTTAGCATGGAAAGGTCGGAACCTCTAAGTCGTCTAATCTCGCATGCTGAGCTCCTGGCGGCGTCCATCTTGGAAAGCCCACCAGAGCAACCTTCAACCGCTGAGAACTACAAACCGAGTACGCTATCTGTTCTAGAGTTTTACTTCACATTAGCCGACCTATTTGCATATGCCCACTCGAATGGGAGAATCCGAATCACGGTCCCTCTTGCTCCAACGATCTACAGCCTCGTCTTCACGCCCGTGAGCTCCGTCATCTCAAATATGAACTCTGTGCTTTCTGGTTACAAGGCAGCTTTCGAAGAGTCCATGAACTCAGAAACCCTGCAGGCCCAAACCTCGGGTGACCCGCTCTATCCACAACAGCTCGTAGGCCAGTTCAATGGGTACATAATGGACATCTGCAATCTGGTATGGCGAAACCGAGCTCTCAACTCAGAGGATCCAAATGCAGTCGGCTGCCTGATACCCCCAGCAACAATAACCGCCATTACACAGTACATCCGCGAAATTAATGAGAAATCTCGAAGAAAGAACCGCGAAACTGCCTTCTCTTATACGACGGCATCGGCATTTTCCTTGAGCCACCATGCTGCCCTGAGTAATCTTTCTGCGGCTTGCTTTGCTGATCTTGAGAGAGAGAATGATATTGGGGAGGATAAACCGAAGTTGCGTAAGCCTGTGACGCAAAAAGCTTTGAGTGCTCTGGAGAAAGAAGGTGGGTTTCACACGACTTGGCAGGATTATAGGGTGCGGATGCTTGACTGGATGGATGCTACAGGGGGTAACGGGATTGCGAATTTGATGCGCACGACGATGAAAGCGCTTCGAAAGGAGTAGGTAACTATATAAGCTATTATTTGAACGGCAATCTGTTACAACGTATTTTGGAATATTCATACAGTCACTCTATTCTACAATCGTTGGGCGTCTTAAAAACTTAATATACAGTTGGATGCGCGTATACTATACAAGGAACACTGCAAACCAATGCTTGCACCCATCAGAAGGCTTGAGTCGTGTTCAGGTATATGTCACGGACGCTGGCTTCTTCACGGAGATAAGCCAATATCTCCTCAATCTCTTGCACTTGCGCCTCGTCTTTCAAGTCCACCAATGTATCCTGGTTCGGAGACCAGATGATTTCAAGCTCTTCAATTGTTAGGCCAGCCAACTTAGAGAGAGTTTCGCCAACGTTTTTTGTCTCAGATTGTTCGGTGAATACCACAATGCGTCCTTTCCCATCAGATATGATATCTGTAGCGCCCGCCTCAATGGCTTGGTCGAGGCAGTCGTCCGCACTGAACCCATCCTTCTTCTCAAACACTATCCGTCCTTTCTTCTCAAATAGATATGCAGTTGGAGTAGCAGAGCCACCGGCTTCCTTGATAGCGTGACGTACATCCTGTAATATACGCAGCTTGTTCTCTGTTTGACACTCGACGACAGCCGCGACGGAATGAGGTAGAATAGCCTCAATGGTAACCTGCTCCAACGCTTCACCTGTTACGCTCACTCCTTGACCCCGAGCGATCGCTGCTTCGATTATTGTTTTTGGAATTCCAGCCTTTTTCGCGTTCGAGAGGGCGAGGGTAAGACGAGGGTTGAACTTCGTATCTGGTCCCCACACTTCATGGTGTCAGTATAGATATCAGCACAAGCGGAGATTCTTGGTATCGCTCACTCTGGATAGCGGAACTGATTTCCTTTGCGACCGTTTGTCGCTCCTTGCTCTTCAGCTTGTCATTTTTCGCCTTGTCGTGCTTGATTTGCGACCACCGGTTGTGTCCCGCGGACAAGGACGGGGAGCTCGAAAAACTGCGACAAAGGTCCCATCCGGTCTGCCTAGCGCGGACACGCTGCTGGACCAGTCTCTTGCTCACAATTGATGCCATGGAAGATGCCAAACGCCTCTATTTCCCCCCTCCGCGAACAATCAGGCAATCTACCGGAGTCGGGGACTGGAGACTATAGACATGCGGAGCCGGCCCGACAGTTTCTCCGTGGCCGCTCCCCCATACTGTTGTGTGGACACGACTAAGGAGATACACTTAAGCTTCATTCATAGTTGATTGTCTTGGTCATAGCTTATTCTATTTCTTTAGCGCAATTTTATATGGGAGCCGCCTTCGCTGACCCAGCATAAATCCAATGTCTTCAGCGGAAGTTGCCAGGCCATCTTCCGACAACCATACTACGAACGATGCGGCCCCTCGTGCGGAGCTCGATATCACAAAGCTGCATGCGCTGCCCTCCGAACAGCAGGATCTGTACCTCCTAACATTCACCTCCGACTTAGTACAGCACATCTCCGACCTCGATAAAGCGCAAATATGCGCCGAACAGAAATTCCTGAAGCAGGAATTATTCAAGGTCCTTACGCTCTCGTCGCCGGTGATCACACGAGTTATCCGCAACAATCTCGGGCGGTGTTTTGGCGCGATATTCACCAAGGGCGACCGCGGTATACTTTTTGAGACGGTCACTGAACTGTTAGGAGTGTTGAATGCTGGGAAGAATGAAGCAGATCTCCGGACGAAGTTCGCTGCGGCTCATTGTTTGGGTGACGTCTTCACTACCGCGGGGGAGAGCGTTTTTGCCCAGGCCGGCGCCGTTGTTACGAGTCTGCTGAAATTACTGAAGCCGTCTAGTAATCACACTGGCTGTCGAGGATCTGTGTTTGCTGTGTTGCGCAAAGTGGTTGGTGGCACCGGAGTTCCTGTGGACGAGGGAACGGCGCGAGATATCTGGAAACAGGCACGCAATGCCGCTGCCGGCGACAAATCAACATTCGTGCAGGTCCATGCATGTCGCTGCCTCGAACAGTTGCTGCATACAACCCCGTATTTCGATAACGCCAACGATTTCGAGACACTGAAGACCGTTGTATGGAAAGTTATCGATAGCCAGTTGGCGCCTGTCCGACATGCTGCTGCAACCTGCCTCGCACGGGCTCTGACGAAATTACACGCCAAGGACTCTCGAGTCATGCCGACTCCGAAACCGAAGAAAGCGAAGAGGCAGTCGAAGAAGCCTGGCCCTAGACCTGGAGAGGACGAGGATGAGGCCGAGGTCTCTGAATCGTCGGCTCCCAAAAAGTCAGAGGCCCGGCTGTTCTTCTTACTCCCTGATCTTCTCCGCCAGTTATCATCACAATACCTCCGAAGCACAACATCTAACCGAGCACGGGCCGGGATTGCCGTTTGTTACAAGCACGTTCTGCGCATCCTGGGTGACAAGCTTGTTGAAGAGCGCTATGACCAGATCGCCAACCATTTACTATTTGACCTTCTCAACCACCCCATGGTAACCTACAATCGGTTTCGACTGCTCATGACAAGAAAGGTTGTTGGGAGCATCCTTGAGGAAACCGTTGGTCGCGACTCACTTCGCGAGAACAGTCGACTCACGGCAGCCAAATGGCTGATAAATGACATACTCAAGGACTATCCACAGGTCATGCAGGAGCGCCGTGAGCCTAGCAAGTATACGCTGACGAGTGCACTGAGTGCTTTGTCTTCGCTAATCTCGTCTCTTGGTTCCGCTTTTGCTTCTCTCGCTGAGAGTTGCCGTGATACGTTGTTACAAGTTCTTGCTCACCCTAGCTACACTGTCCAGGTCCACACGGCGCACTGTCTACGTACTTTTGTCCTTGCCTGCCCATTCCAGCTATTGTCATGCGTCACCATCTGCTTAAACAGCCTCAATAGAGAAGTGGGACAACTGTCTACTCCACGACAGTCACCCCGGCGCTGTGTTGGCTATGCCAATGGCATGTCCGCGATGCTAAGTACATCTCGGTTGCAGCCACTCTACGGATCTGTCGAAGTCTACTCTCGTGTCTTTACCCAAGCCACGGATCTTCTAAAAACAAGCAGTAACTCGGAGCTGCGAGCTGCCAGCACTCAAATCCAAGTGGCATGGGTCCTGATAGGAGGTCTGATGCCTCTCGGCCCTAGCTTTGTGAAAATCCATCTCTCTCAACTCATGTTACTCTGGAAAAATGCCCTACCCAAACATCTGAGCCAGGAGAACTCTGCCAAGAAGGGGTATTTGGAGATGAGTTTCCTGGCGCACGTTAGAGAATGTGCCCTCGGGGCGTTGCTTGCTTTCATGGAGTTCAATGGCAAGGTTATAACAGCTGATGGGGCGAGAAGGATTGCTACCATGCTACAAAACACAGTCGAATTCATCGATGAAATACCTCGACAGAAAGGTGTAATGGATATATCGCAGCGTCTTCACCCTTCCTTGCAGTCGCATGATATTGAAACCATGGTCCGACGACGTGTCCTACAATGCTTTGCGAAACTTCTCCACGCCCATCCACTCAGCCACGCAGATGTGATTTCGCAATCGAGTCTTCTAAGCTTGGCGATTTCGTCGTTTGCTGATCCCGACGCCACCCAGGCGAACCCCCTGGAGAGCTCAATCGCAGCGTCAACCGCGCAATTTGAGAACCTGTGGGACCTATGTGACAACTTCGGGTTTGGCGTAACGGGCCTGGCAAGAGAATATGTTCGTTCGACCCTCTCAGGAAAACATGAGGGCGAGAGTGGCCCAGCTTGGTCTGCGGTTGAATCTACAGATCAGGTTGTTGACGATGCCGTAAGTAAACACATCCTCATTTCCTCGGGTTATGTGATATCTAACACTTCCAGTTGATATTCCCCATCTGCCAAGCCAGTGAGCATGACTCGGTCTTGCTTTACTCTACAAGGCAAGGAGATCGCTTTTCAGCCGACCCACAGTCAACTGGAGTAGTCAATGCTGCGATTGAGTTATTCTCTGTGGCCATCGCGCTGCATGCTCCAAAGGTCCAAGAAAGTAGTGTCGAGCAAATTGCGACGTACCTTTCTTCGACAGGCTTACAACGTAATCCTGGGCGTAAAGCAGCTATGGTTGTCAACATATCCGTAGCGCTACTTCATGCTCTAAAGATTGCTGTGAGAGAGAGTGGTCCGGCTGCAGGGAAGCTCAGTCCCACGACTGAGAAAGTCCTGCAGGAGCTTATTCAGGTAGGAACTACTCTGTTTATATCTCGAAAACCCGGTGGACTTGACTAATTAATCTAGAAATTCGTCATTGATCCCGATCCCATCGTTCGGACAGTTGGTGTCGAAGCGCTTGGGCGACTGTGTGAGACTTCAGGCAATGCCTTCACTAATGCTCAGATTAACTGGGTGGTTGATACAATCGTTGCGAATAGAGAGCCTAATGCTCGCGCTGGCTGCGCGGCTGCGTTAGGATGCATCCATTCTCAGATCGGTGGAATGGCAGCCGGTCTACATCTGAAGACCTTTGTTGGTGTGCTCATGTCACTTTGTAATGATTCTCACCCCGTTGTTCATTTCTGGGCTCTCGGTGGCCTAGAAAAGGTGGCCAACTCCGCGGGCTTAACTTTCTCTCCCTTTGTCTCTAGTACTCTAGGGATGCTGGCTCAGCTCTACAATGCCGATAGCCATAATGTGGAGGCCGAGACCCTTGCCACATCTAATATTGAAATGTCATACTTAACGCCTGTGGTGATCAGTCGTTGTATCGATTCTTTGATCAACGTCCTGGGCCCCGATTTACAGGATATCGCCAAAACGCGGAACCTTATCCTCACTCTTCTGCGCCAATTTCAGCTAGAGGAGAACCCAGCATTGGTCACTGAAAGTTCCCGATGTCTCGATCACCTGTCACTATATGCACCAGGATACGTGGACTTTTCTGGATACGTGAAACGCCTACAGAATGAACTGTCCGCCCAGGACCCCTTGATGAGAGACGTGGCTATTCAAGCCTTGACGAACCTAATGAAACGAGATGCCACCGCCGTCATCAATGCTGCTTCTCCTGCTCTACAAGAGGAGATATGGCTCGCATTTGACGACAATCCTGATAATACCATTCTGAAGAGCATGATCCAGGACTGGCTACAGCAGACTGCTTTGTCTGAAACTGGCATTTGGGTTCAACGCTGCCATGACACTCTGACAAAGACGCGCTTGAAAGTGGAGGATCTTCCACCCATATCCGGCATAAAACCCACAGCTACTGACCTACCAGACGATGAAGTTGCGGGATTTGCATCTGCAATCGCAGGTGCTGGTCAGGAAGATAGTACGGGTGCTGTTGCCGGCCAGGAGCTGTTGAAATGGCAGACTCGAAACTTCGTTATGAGCTGCCTGAGTAATTTGCTGCAGTCGGTCCAAGAGGCTATTTTGCCAGATCAGACCATTCCGGCAGAGTTGGCTCTCCAGCAAAAAGTCGGAGATATTGTCAGGATGGCGTTCTCGGCGTCAACCGCAAACGTAGTTGAGCTGCGTGTTTGGGGTCTGAAGATACTGGACCAAGTCCTAAAGGTAATACTTCATCCGTATTTTTCGTTTCCGTTAGTTAATATTGTTCTAGATGTTTGGCAAAACTCCCGATCCAGACTTTGCGGAAGCTTCTCTACTTGAGCAATATCAGGCTCAGATCGGATCGGCTCTTACACCTGCTTTCGCCGCGGATTCTTCTCCTGAGCTTGCCTCGGAAGCTATCAATGTGTCCGCCACCTTTATTGCAACTGGTATCGTAACTAATGTGGAGCGGATGGGAAGAATCTTGAAACTGTTGGTCCTGGGTCTCGAAAACTTTTCAGCAAATCCCGATACAACGGAAATTGGAGATCTCAAGGGCCTCAACTCAAACGCAAAGGTCATGGTTAAGATGGCGCTGTATGCGGCATGGGCACGGCTTCAAATTGCAAGCATTGAACACGAGTATCTTAACAAGGTTGTTCAGCCTTACCTCCTGAGGCTCACTCCGCTGTGGCTCTCATCCCTTCGAGAGTATGCGCGACTCCGGTTTGAGCCAGATATCTCAGGCAGTCTTGGTACTGGACCGGAGAGTGGTGACTTGGATGAGGTTTATGCTGCCCTCAATCGGGAGACGCTTCTCAAGGTGAGGCTTTTGTTTTGCTATCTTTTCTCCTCAGATCTAACAGCATTTGCAGTTTTACCAAGAAACCTGGTTGAGTCTCGTCGACGCCATTGCCGGCCTCGTGGAGAGGGATATAGATTTTGTCTTCGATGCTCTGGACGGAAAGGCGCAGATCGAAGAACCTGAGAAGCCGGAGAGTGACGATGATGATCTCTCTAATGGAAAGCCAAAAGGGAAAGGCCACGATATTAACTACCGTGACGAACCTGTGGCATTCTTCTTCGTGTTGTTTGGTTTAGCTTTCGAAGCTCTCGTTGACCAGTTCACTTCAACATCACAGAGAATGGAAATCCTCCAAGCTCTTAAAAGAATCCTGCGGCCCATAATATCGGGTAACGCTATATACCAGGATGCTATTTTCTCCGAGACAATGGACAGTCTTGATCGTTTAGCGCTAACTGAGGGAACGGCCATCCAGAATGTGATTGTTGAGATAGCGCGAAATCTCGCATTAGACCATCCTTCCGCGAAGGCTGGCGAAGACCGCAGTGACCATCTCTCGGATGACATTGAGCAACTTTTTGAGCTAACAAGGAGCATCATCCTAGTCCTGGCGGGCCTTCTACCCAACCTTCGGGAGTCAACAACCATCGCACGATTCAACGTGGGATCTGATGATGCACTGGCGCTTATTCGCCTCTCACTGTCTTCCTTAGTCAATGTCGCCTCGATCTTCCCGTCGATTATCCGAAATGACCTCAACGCATGCATTCTTCACATATTCAGCACCATTCTTGCGACAGGCCTGTGCCAGCAAGACGTCATTCCTCAAGCTCTCCCGACATTCAAACACTTCATCCAAAGCATCAGCCATCAGAAGGAAGGCTCAGAGAGCCCCGAGAATCAGAGCATCGTCTCCCACCAGCTCCGCGGATGCCTCGTCCGCTTCCTAACAACCCTCACAATTGCACAACGCCGAGAATCAGAATCTTCATTACCTTGCGCCAAAAACACACTATTAATGATTACTATCCTCCTAACTACGGGCGGACACCTTATTCCTCCCCACGACCCGATCCTCCTGCAAATCCTCAATGAACTCCTCGACTGTCTCCAAGACGTTGGCCTCGCTAGTGTTGCAGCGGGCTGTATCCGTTCGATCCTCGTTTCACCTACGCCCAAGTCTCCAACAGATCAGGTAATCGCCAGATACTTGATGCCGCGCCTCATATCTTTCCTCGTGGGCACCCCCTCCGAATCCGGCGACGTTGCGAATGACCCGGAGAATTCAGGGACTATCATCGCACGCACATTGGTGGCTTGTGTGACAGGCGCAAATATTTTCGCTGCCGAGGAGATGTCAACAGCCATATCCCTGGTCATGTCATGCCTCCTTGCACGGGCGAAACGCGAAGGCCAATCCGTCCACAAGGAGACAGCCGGGTACCTCTTGGAACTAGCGAAAACTAGCCAGGCTGTTTTCAGGGCATTGGTAGCAACGATGAACCCTGAGCATAAAGGGTTATTGGAGGAGGTGCTTCGCAGTGCAGATGTTGGCTCTGGATCTGCGACGAATAGAGAAGGGCAGGACAGTGCGCAGGCAGGGTCTCAGCAGAGTATGCCGAGTATCGCGCTGAGATTCGATTTCTGAGGCAGTTATGTAGCAATTGGCTCTTGATGTGTCAACGCTTTTCATTAGAGTTTCGTTTTCATACCATGATTATATATACATGAATAATAACTATAGTATGCTTATCCTGAGACCCCACCTTCCTAGGTAGCCCATGCGCCCCCGTACAATTACCAACTGACAACACCTTCGACTTCCTGAACCTCTCTTTTCCATCACCAAAACCCCATCACTCATTTCAACCCCAATGTCCAATCTTACAGACCTCCCCCCAGAAATATTCAATATCATTCTGTCCCACTCCCTAGGCGATGACGAGGATATCCCGCGCCTCTGCGAGCTTTCCCTCCTCAGCCGCAAATGGTACTCCGCATTGATCGACCGAATCTATTCAGAATGGTCCTTCAACGGCGCAAAACAACCGTTCTTGACGCTTTGGAAATTTCTAAGGACTATTCTCCATGATCCTCATTTAGCCTCACAGGTGCGGACGTTAAGGATTGGCAACTGGGGTTTCTTTCCAGACGCCTCTGTACATGGGCCCGACCTTCAGCTTCCTCCAGGTGAACTTGATTTAGTTCGTCGCGCTATCCACGATGCGGGAATCTCCCATCCTGAAAAGCGTATCATGGCAGGCCTACGTAAGCGGGATCGCAGACCTCTTATGGCTATTCTTTTGACGCGTTTGTCGAATTTGGAGGTTCTCTTTGCCCATGTACCCCGGTCAGATCCGTTCCTGGCATCTGTTCTCAGACAAGCGGTTGAGAGTCAGGAGAATGAGGCGCATCCGCAGCCGGCTCTTCACAAGCTCTCTAAGCTTCATATTTGTCAGGAGTCCCCTGTCGACACTCCCAAGCAGCCAGAAGATTCTGAACCAGACTCGGATGATGAAGAGTCCGTAAGTAGGGAAGCCTTGCGGCTAGAGTATCTATGGCCTGTCTTTCGTCTTCGAAGTCTCCAGGAACTCTCAATGGTTGGTCTGGATACCGACAAAGCAGCAGTCTGGCTAGAAACCGTTGAGACATCCCACATCGAATCCCTATACTTGATCAGTAACTGGAGATCAATTTGCACATATCCTGACCTCCAAGCACTCATTGATCAACCAAATTCTCTGAAAAACTTCACGCTCACTTTGAATGATAACCCTTTCGACGCAAGGCGCAACATAGTCATTTCCAACGTCGAAATCTGGAATTGCCTACAAAAACATCAGCAAAGTCTCAAGACAATCGACATTTGCCGCTCTAAACAAACGCATCGCGATGAGAATGGCAACTTCGGCCTTCTCCGCACATTTCCAAACTTGAGGCACGTACGTATTCAGTCGGAGATGCTACTAGGAGGATGCTGCGGCTCGCCTCCTGCACCTTTCCGGTTGAAAGACACTCTCCCCCGCACACTCGAAACGCTCACACTCTACGGTGAGGAAGGATTCGGTGTAATCCCTGATATACCCCTCCAGTTGATGGAACTGATCAGCGGAGAGGATGACTTTCCGTATCTGACTGCCATCGTGCTGGATGATATTGCGGAGCTCTACGAAGACTTTTCACAGGAGCTCAGGCCCCAGTATCAGATCCTCGATCGTCTATGTAAAGACAGGGGAGTGGATTTCTGGATTAAGGAAGCCATTGCCTCGATTGGGGGGGTGTTAAGCTATCAGGCAATATGGGAAAAGGCATTAGACATGCAACTTGATGGGGAAGCGCGAAATATGGCGGTTTCTTACAACCCAAAGAAACTTCGAGACCGCCAGGAGCTTATCCTTCGCTCCGATCACACTACGATCGAAGCTGATGAAGATTCTGAAGATGAGGAGGAAGCTCATGCACACACCGGCACAAACGAAAACCGTCAATCGAAACCAATTCCTTTCATCGACCACACAGATAAAACCGCATATATGGTCTTTGGTTACGGGATCCTTCCTCCACTATTTTCCTTCGCCATCTACTTCACGCATCCCGACGCCACACCAGAAAGCACAGACATGAAGGCACTTGAGCACCAAATCACACCGGAAAACTACACCATTCGGTATGACGTATACTTCCTCCCAGGAGCCAGTGCAGAAGACTGTATTGCCCATTACCACGACGAGAAAGAAGCCCGAGGAAGCTACAAAGACCAAATCAAGGCCTTCCGAGCCACCCCCGGGGACGAAATCCACCCTCTCCCAGGAACAGCGGGACAAATACCGGGTATGGTAAACAGATATCCGATGCTGGGTGCATATAGATCACTCCTGTTTATCTCCCCGGATGAGAGTTGGCGAAATGGTCTTCTTTGCGTGATGTTTGACCGGAAGAACATCGCTGAAAACGAGGCGAGGTACCGATTGGCAAATAACCCGCCACCACCGGTTCTGACTACGCGCTATCCACTTAATCAGACAGACCCTACGTATAGCCCTGGAGAGAATACAATCTGGGAGACGGTATTCGACCTTGCGCATCGGGAGCAGGACAAATATCTTGGGCCTTGGCAAAGAGCTGGAAATCGTGGCTGGACGACTTGGTAAGGAGTAGGACTGGCTGAAGCTGTGCACACATTGAGGTCTTATATCCTTCGTTTAGAGCATATATTAGATTAGAGCTGCTTGGATGTGGCCTGTTAGTTGTTCATGGGTTTAAAGATAGCTTATTTACAATGCGCTTTATATATACGCCTCGATATACACTTTCAGATTTATGAGCATATCTATTCTCATCAACATCTACCTAGTTGACATTGTGGGTATCAGACAGTGTGTTGAACATAGTTCCAGCCAGATTAAGGGCGTACCATGCATAGAGACGGCATATAATGGGTAAACAAAGGAAATATGCTGAACGATGGAGATGTAATAGAAAGTGCTAAAACGGACTAGCAACGCCGATAATGAAAGTCCTGTATAAGTCTAAAGACAAGTTTGAATGGTAAAATAATAGTGTACAAGATCGAAGGAATGTCTGGGTCTTAATTTGGGGAATCTCAACCTAGAGATTCGCTCAGATGGGCCACGGGAACCGCATCTTGAGACTGGTGCGACTTTTCAGAGGCTTTTTGGGCTTCTGTTGTTTCCTTTGGAGGCGTCTCCTTCTTCTCAGGGGTATTCTGGGCTCGCTGAGTGGATGAGTATCGAAGGAAGAGGAGAATCATAACTAGAGAGCTGTTAGCAATGCTGCGATATAGAGACGAAGTAAGTAGAACGGCGGGAAGGAAGAACGTACAAGCACTCGTGGCAATTGCCAATGCCGCCCTCCGCGTAAGGATCCACCGCAGACCCTCAATCTCACTCTTACTATCACTGTTCAACGAAACGGTGATCTTATAATTGAGCTCCTGCACCGATGTATCAATGCTCCGTTGTAATTCACGAACCGTCATCTTGTGGTCATTGAACATCCCCTTAATGTCATCCTTCAATCCAGAAAGTTCCTGGTTCGTCCGCTGCGAAAGGATATCGGATTCATGCTGTAACGATGTTCGCGAGGCCCGCTGCCGCTGAACCTCCGAATTCCTGGCCGTCTGCAAGCTAGATTGTAACTCCGAGCAAGCTGCCTTGAAAAGGTACGTCTCATTCTCAACATCGGATTTCGAAGTGAGGTTTTGCTTCGCGAAGTCGAGATTATTCTGCAATATTGCCCGCACTGCTTTCATGATCGTCACAGAGTGCTTGTCCGAAAACCCGCCAGTCGCAAGATCCTGCACAAGACTATACGTATCGAAATGGTGCACGTATGGCGGCGGGGCCATATGCGGGGGCTGTTGAGGCGGCGAGGCTGTGGGTGTGAGGTACGCTGACGGCGAGGGCATATGTAGAACTCCGTCTAGCGGGTTCCCGTCGAAAGTCGGAGCATTGCGTCGCTCTTCAGATTGAGGTTCTTTGGAATCGGAGGGAGTTTGTTGCTTCGCTTCGAGAACTTCCGGCTCTGGGCGGTCCTCTTCCTCCTCTTCTTCGGGTTCGACTTGTTGCTCATCTGGCTCCTTGCGTTCGGCTGACTGTGTCGCCTTCTCGGATTCTAGCTGGGAGGGCTCCACTGATGCTTTTTCGGCTGCGTCGCGAGACTGCGATTGTGACTGTGACTGTTCCGGTGGGGAATTCGCATCGCTCTTCTTCTCCGGTGGTGGAGATTCAGGTTCCTGGTTTGCGGCGGACTCGTCCTTTGGTCGAGACGGGGGAGGTACATTGGGTTCAACAGCCGGGCCATACCGCCGTTGGATTGAGCCTTGAGCGTGTCGTCGGGTGGTATGGAAGGGGGCTCGAGAAGACCGGCGAGGTCGGGCATTCGAGGAAACGTGGAAGGAGCGATACGTAGAGGGCTCGCAGGACTTGACTGCGCGCATCAGGTTTGGGTATAGAAACGGGAGTCTAGGAGACGCCATCGTGCAGGATTGCTGGTGGCTCTCGGTGGGACTGAGGCTACAAAACAAAGGAAAGGAAGGCAATGGGCAAAGTGAGTGAAGTTGGCCGGATGAAGCAATGGACGACGGTCTTTTTTCCCGCGGCCAACGAGCGGCGGCAACGGGACGTGACGTAAGCGGTGAAGCTTCCCCCGCGGGAACTGCTGAGAATATACAAATTACTAAGATAGAGTCTTGAAGTGTGTGATATGGTTTACAACGCTCTATGATGCTATTATTTACATGATGCATGCTAGATATTAAGCAGATTCAACGGCTAATAATCCGAACAATAACCGTGTCCGGTCCCAGTACTCCTGCGCCCGCTGATCCATGGTCTTGCTGGTCGATCCCGCCTCTGATCCAAAGCTATCTCGGAGCTTTTCTGCGACCTCTTGTAATGGATTTTGCCGCGTTTCTTTATTAGTCGACGCATTGCTCAGGAGCATGGTGTCAAAGTATAGCTGAAGCTTAATATCATGCGCGTGTGCTTCTGTTGGTTTTTCAGTGGGAATGTCGTCTCCGTTCTCGGTTGGACGCGTTTCCTCCTCGGTATTCGGTTTGGACTCTGTAGGAGAGTCTATGCCACTGAGGAATGAGGTAACACGCTCCGCTATTTCTTTTTGTAAAGTGCTTTGAAGAACATGGACGGTAGACGTATCCCAAAGTCCATGTCCATGCCGATCCATAGACTCCACCATTCTCCGCATGAACTTGAAGGTAGATTGCGACGGTTGAACAGGAAGCTCAGGTTCGCCCTCCCACAGCGTCCTCCCAGCTAGGGATTTTGACCGAGGACTGACTAAAGTAGCGAACGATAGGGGCCGGGTAGCAGCAACAACCTCGGTTGCAAGTATCTCTTGCAGCCCCGGAATGATGTCCTTCGAGAATTCTGTATCGCTCGGGATAAACTCATGCGGAAGATCTCTTCGAACCAGTCGAATGAGTTTCAGCATGAATGCAGCTTTCTCGCCTCGATCTGAGTCTCCAATAGCTTTGGATGTATCGCTGAAAGACTTTTGGAGGGTATCAAACGCCTGCCTAACTGCAGCTTCGAGAGCTTCCCGTAAAAGCTGTTTATCATCTTCATTTAGGATCGCCGCAACGTCAATGTCAATGTCCTCATCCGCGGCTTCATCGAGTATGTCAGGCCATCGAACCTCTCGTAGAGCATCAATGGATTCTCTGAGAGACCCAATCGTAAGAAGCCAAGCTTGGTACTTGTCCGTCACGACAGATATGTCCGCGTCTCTACCCAGTAGCCTATCCGCAATGGCTTCCTTGAAGGCAGCTGCACCGTTAGAATAGTCAAGCGACACTAGTTCGTGGTCCCACATGGACTGAGTACGACCGTGTTCTGCGCTACCCCAATTTGAGATTGCCGACGTAACAGCTTGGCCGAATGTATCTAAAGCATTGGCTTTGTCCGATAAGATGTTCTTAAGGCGGCCGTTGAACACATCCCGCGTGCCTTCCAAGACCTGCAAGGCTGAATGGGCAGGCGTAGAACTCCAGGAACAAAGCCAAAGCTCCAATGTTTCTTTGCGAAGTTGTAGTAGCGGCGAAAACTCCGCCCAAGTCGTGAGGCTGTCCTGACTACGGCGCACAAAATCGTCAAAGGCGCTCTGTGACCACTTCTTGATTGTCTTCTCGGCATCTTGTTTGGATTGCTCACTAAGCTTGATCCATGGCGTGAAGTTGATAATGTCCGTGGCCACCCAACGCCCTAACACATCAAGCGAGAGATCATCAACATTGCGAATGTCGGGGTCGCTAAGTAAAGGTCGGGATTTCAGTTTACTCAGCACATCGGTAAACCGACGGGAAAGAATAGCCTTCGAGATCTGTAAAGTTTGGACGTAGAGACGCAAGGCGGCCAAGATATTCTCACCGGAATCCTTGACACCCTCCAGCTGATTTCCAATGGCGTCTAGACGGATCTTGTGGTAGTAGGCAACGGCGTCGTCCGACGATGAGCTCGTAGCTAAGCAGTAGGCGGCCAGAGCCTCGATAACATCGTCAACGGTTGACTTAGCGCTAGAAAGGCGTTTATCAATTCTGCTCCGGAGGCCACGTCGGAGAGAGGCAAGCTGGTTGCGCAAGGTTTCCAGGAACGGCGGCGCGGACTTCTGCTCCGACAAATTTTTATGCAAAAGACGGGATATAACCAAGAGCTTCGCCACGAGGAGGGATGAACCCCGCTTCCTCAACATCTTCGATATCAACACCGAGCACCGATGAAGTAGCGCAAGTTGCGCCCCGAGAGATCGCTTCGTGGCATCTACACTTCATCAGTCGACCACTCAGATTGTCCCTCCGACCCAGCAAGCGTACGTACCCTGGTCCGTGGTCTTGCCATTTATCTGGTTCAAATGCGTATATTTCTTTCCTATCAGTCGTGGATTGCAACGCCGTCCAATGTCGCCCAGGGTCGTATCCACATCTTCCATACTGCTACTCATAGACACAATTGTCTCGGCGGTACCAACAAGCTCTCTATATCGGGTACTATATATTCCATCGCAATTAGCTACTGAACGGAGTGGATTAGAGGCGATCAGCACCTACCCAACGAGCGCCCGGAGCTTCTCCTTATTGCTTGCAATGTCGCGGCGGAGCTCTTGCTCCACGCGACGCACGGTGGGAACTGGGTATTGGAATGCATCCTGCCATGTCTTTAGGCTCTGTGGATCAGGGCCGTCGGACGTCATAATGAATGGAGGCAGGACGCCGATGTGAAAGGCCGGTGACCGCGAGGCTATTGAACAGGTAACGGATTATGAGGATGCAGCGGTGCCTGAGGCAGTATGTAGCATACTTGGGCTATTCTGGATCAGGAAATTATGCTGACTCACCTGTCATATGTCTAAATACGGAAAGGATTTGCGCCGCTTTTGCTCATATATCGCCCACGACAGTTCAAACTGGATGGACTGGTGATCACTTTAGATGGGAGACTATACGCGGTGCGAGGCTACTCTAACCAACAAGGGTATCTATACAAATAGTACGGTTGTGTAGGTAAGTACTCATTTGTTGATATTCTACTCACCCTACGCTAGCCCTAATACAATCGAGTCAATACTAATGCAAACCTGGAACTATCGATCCTCCTACAACCATACGACATCTGGCTAACTGGAACTATCTACCATTGATAATGTCAATATACCATGTATGTGATTTTTTTTTTCCTGAGTCCACCCGAGGGCGAGGTGTTGAAGATGTCACCGGCCGCAAAGCCACCTGCAGACTGGGAATTCTCCCGCAACTTAGGTGCTCATGATTATCCACCATATCCAAATCCATTACAGTGTTTAAGATTCCAGAGTATTACATATAATGGATGAAAACATTGTTATTTGATGTTAGTTTCATTCATGGCCCAGCTTTATATTCCATGTTATATATATTCTATGATAGCCATGAAGTATATCCCTACAATAATCACTCTACCCACATCTCAATTTCTTCAATCTGCACATCCACTTGCCAAGTCCCCCTCCAGGCCGTGGGCTCATACAAACCACTACTAGAAATATTGTGAAATAGCGTTGCCCGCCTACAGTCCTCTTCCAATACTAACGCCACGCCCTCATCTTCCTTTCCAAAGGTAAGGCTTTGACCACTACCAATCTCCCATCCTAGCCGACCAGCGTTATCACCCCGGAATACATCATGGATTGGACTAAGCTGGAATAAAAGACAAGGATCCACGTCGTTGTGTTCACCGTGACCACGAAATGGCAGGTAGTACCCGAAAATAGTCTTTTCGTTAGTTTGGGTGATTTTACCGGAGATGAGGACAATGATGGGGTCCTCGGCTGCCGTCATATCTTCCGCAAATTTGGCGACGTCAATCACCTCTCCCTCGCTTTTCGTCACATCGTAGTACCTATACATTTCGAAGTAGTCGTATTCGAAGTTCTCTGACTGGGAGATTATAAGCCCTAGCTGGGAGAGGATTGGCCGGGTGGCTATGTGTCCTGCTTTAGCCGGGATGTCTTGAAAATAGAGCTTCTCTAACGGCGTGTAAAAGCTGGATAGAAGACGATGGAGGCCCATGAACATTGCGGGCTGTGAACGATTAGTTCCTTCCTATGAAAGAGAGGATTTGTTTGGTAGAGGTCATACCGTTGCATGGCTGGCCTGCTCAAACATATCCCACGTAATACCCAGATTATGAAATTGAGCAAAGCTTCTGACGATGCAGTCCGAGATTTGATCTAGTTCTTCAGAATACTCTGTCTGCACAAGTGGCCGGCCAACATGTGCGATCAAAAGGAGTTTCACAAAGGCTCTGAAATCATCCTGTGGAATACTGAGATCACGGAGCTCCTCTTTCTCATCTCGACGAATCATTTTAGCCAGCGTTCGAAACCGGTCCCGCGGGACACAAAACCAGTCAGGTATGCGATGTTCGTGAACATTATAGAGCGTATCAAGGAGGTCATGGAACATCTCATCGCCATCCTCATCATAGTTGGTCTGAGAATACTCCCGGTTAAACTCCGGTAAGTCAAACGCCCTGCGTTCTGCCTGTTTTCTTGCCTCATCTGTGTTGACGAGGAAGTATTTACCATCACGGGTCGTGGCTAGACTTTGGAAGAGGAGACGCTGGGTATCGCCTGGTGTCCTGGATCGAGTCATATTCCCCTCTTCGTAAGCTCGACTGGAGCGTTCATAATCGGCCTGCACTATTGCCCTGAAGAGGTCATCTTGTGTTAGCGACTCGACTGCAGAGCCGTAGAATGGGGCTTGCGAAAGGTATAGAAGACTGCGATAAATGAAAGCCCCTGCTTCTGCCATGGACGGCGGCAGAAACCCTGCGGTTTGAAGAAACGAGACAAATATGGGCTGAGTGATTTTTCTTGTCCCATTCTCATCAAGGCAGAGAGAATCGAAGGTCTTGCGAAGCTGGGGGTGTTCATCCTCACTTAAGCAACAGAAGCTCTCCATTCGTTCAGTGAGTGTCTTCAGAATGGCCTCGCGGGTCATTAAGCCGTTCGCGACCCAATCATCGCTAACAAACGGTCTCATTATGACAAAAGCGAAGTGAGATAACTATAACCCAGAGCAAAAATCGAAGGAAAGGAACGATGAGAGGAATAGAAGCTTTTATGTTGATTGTTGTCGGTCTTGAGATTTCGCCATAGATGTGACTCAGACAGCCCGACAATCAACTATTATAACTTGTAGGAGTAGTTGAGTCACTTGAGTCTGGCTGGAGGCCTAACTTATTTCTTTTATTTGGTCATCCGTTGTCCTTTTTACTGGACGAGTAAGTGTTGTTCCAAATAGTGGTCTCTATATTGCCAAGTGAACTACCTAGTAGCTAACCACCGAGCACAAATGTTTAAGCAAGCTGAGATCCCCTCCAATTGCCATAGCATTGGACAAAAAGCCGGGTGAGCTGGCAGTGAGTAGCTCATTGTGTCTACAACATCGTTCACCCTACTCACGTCCAATATGCCATATAACCCACGGTTTAGATATTTCCAGCACATACGACCACAGGGTGTGGAAAACAGGGCTTCCCGTCCGCTCAGCCGTACTTAAGCCACACGCCGGCTGGTTAGTAGTATGGTGGGTGACCACATGCGAATCCCAGCTGTTGTATGTTTTTGTTTTTTATTTTTATACCAGTCGCCTCTATATATATCTCTGGAGACACTGGAATAAAATATCCAAAACGTAAAACTAGAGTGTTGGCGTGCGGGGAAATAATGGAGAAAACTGGTATTTTAGACAACCAATACAAAATATTCGTGCCTACTTAACTGGTTAAGTTAGTTAACTGCCGAATGATCAGTTATCAATTCAATAATAACAAACTAACTAATATTCATTCACCAATCGTCCATTGATATGCCACTAATGCGCCGTGGACAAGGTAAGCAAAGTGGTGCCATCTAGTGGTGCCATCTAGGCCTCGGCATTCGGTTCTATAGGTAGGGGACCAGGCCGTAGCCGACCCGAGGAGAGATTAGATAAATGCGCCCTTAAGCTTCCTGTTTGCCATCACTTTCCTCACTGAATTGACAGCAACCTTAACCCCGATTTAAACTATAGCTCCATTCTGTGGAGTTTTGCCAACATGTCGCCACCACCCCCCTGCCTGGTTAACAGCCATAATGGCTACATTCCAGCATCGCAGCGAATCCCGGCCATGGCCCGGCCATTCGTCAGCGAACGCGCCAAAAAGACCCTCGACCTGGTAGAGAAGTTCGTCGAGGAAGAATGTGTCCCTGCCGATGCCATCTACCAGCAACAGCTGGGCCGCTCCACTGAGGAGCGCTTCAACACCCACCCCCAGATCATCGAGGATCTCAAAGCAAAGGCCAAGAAACTTGGTCTATGGAATATGTTCCTTCCCAAGAACCATTTTGCCAAGCACGGCGCTGAGTACAGTAATCTGGAGTATGGGCTCATGGCCGAGTATCTGGGCCGCAGTCTAACTGCCAGCGAGGCGACGAACTGCGCCGCGCCAGATACCGGCAATATGGAGGTCTTCGCGAAATATGGCACCGAGGAGCAGAAGAAGAAGTGGCTGGTGCCGTTGCTGGATGGGGAGATTCGATCGGGGTTCTTGATGACGGAGCCGCAAGTTGCTAGTAGTGATGCTACGAATATTGAGCTCCGCATGACGAAGGACGGAGATTATTTCGTTCTTAATGGCCAAGTAATAACGCCCTCACCTGCTTCTTTATTGACGTACTGACGAAATATGATAGAAATGGTGGGCAAGTGGCACTGGTGATCTTCGGACAAAGGTCTTTCTCGTCATGGGAAAATCAGACCCGGCAAACCCAGACAAATATAAGCAGCAGACCGTTATTGCCGTATCTGCTGATACTCCAGGAATCACAACGAAGCGCATGCTTTCTGTGTTGGGCTACGACGATGCTCCCCACGGACATGGGCACATATTCTTTGATAACGTGCGCGTCCACAAGAGCAATGTCATCTTAGGCGAAGGCCGCGGCTTCGAGGTAGTCCAGGGCCGCCTTGGACCTGGTCGAATCCACCACGCAATGCGATCAGTAGGAGGGGTAAGGGAACTCTTTTTTTCCCCCTTCTTCAATCCGTTTTTATATAGATCGACACTGACGAGGTGCTCACTTTTGATAGGCAGAGAAAGCTCTGGAATACTTCCTGGCGCGGATCAACGATCCTCGAAAGAGGCCATTTGGCAAACAATTGAGCGAGCATGGAATAATGTTGGAACGCATTGCTAGGTCGCGGATTGAGATCGACTCCGCTCGTCTCTCAGTGCTCAATGCTGCCATCATGGTCGACCAAGGAGGCGCCAAACACGCACTCAAAGAGATCGCCGAGGTCAAGGTGCAAGTCCCCCGTATGTTGACTGAGATTATAGACCGTGCAATCCAGGCATATGGAGCTGGTGGCGTGTCTCAAGATACTCCGCTGGCCAACATGTACTCGGGGGCACGGACTATGAGAATTGTCGATGGCCCTGACGAGGTGCATATTCTGCAGCTGGGCCGCAATGAAAACAAGCGAGGCAAGGCGTTGCTGGGAAAGATTGAAGCCCAGAAACAGAAGACACAGGCCCTGCTCGGCCAGTACAAGGTGGAGTTAACCGATCCATTGCTGCTTGACCGGAAGTCATCAAAACTGTAGACTGGTTCTTAGCTTTACCGGGGCGGTATATTCAATATTTCAACTCCATTCACTTTGTCTGCTTATCAGAATTGCATGTCAGCACATAGTGTATTCGTAGAGTAGAGTAGTTTAAGTAGGGTTGTACTTACATTGGTATAGTTGACGGTTTTGTAGAAGAATCCTCAGATGAATCTAAATATGAGTGGAATAACTATAATGTGAATAGTATTACATACCCATAAAATTTGGCATAGAAGCGGCTATAATAATAATTATTGCTCCAGTTTCACCTCTAGTAAAGGCTGTTGTGAAGACTGCCTCTGTTGAGTCTGAGACTACATTGGTCTCTAAAGCGGCACCAGATCTGGCCGAATACGGAAGGGATCCATAGAGCCCGTCATGGTCCTGGAAATTTCTCTAGAAGAGTCATACTTCGCATTTCTCCATCCTTCATATTTTCTGGCCTCCAGCAACAATGCCTCTCATCGAGTCTGATGCGGCCGGCCCGTCGACCGAGCAACCTCAGCGACTGCCTTTTCCACCCGTCACATACTCGCACATTCTACATTGTTCCTACGACTATTGGCAACCAAAGTGGGCAACTCTCTTAACTCCGGATTTCAGCAGAAGTCAAGCCATTAACCTACTTCATTTAATATAGATACCGCGCTCTCGTACCGAAGTCCCGAATCATTCCCTTAACACCCGCTTTCGTTTCCTACCTTCATGCAGACGGAATTGTCCTCCCACCAGAAGATACCCCGCCAACCAACGATGACGATCTCGATGAGTTTTCAGATGATTCCGACGTCGAGGAAGAGTCAGACCCCTCGAAAGACTGGGAGGATATCCATTCCCAAATCAAGTCCACAATCGCGGAGTTGGACGGCAAAGTGACCCCCAAATTAAACTGGAGCGCACCCAAGGACGCCACCTGGATGGCCGCAACAAACGACATGCAATGCCGCACTCCAAATGACATCTACCTCCTCCTCAAAAGCAGCGACTTCATTACCCACGACCTAGAACACCCATTTGACGACTGCGTCCCCGATACTTCCTACTCACCGAGCCCCATGCCCAGTCTCCCGCAGGTCAATTACAACCTCATCCTCCGCCAATACGTCAACTTCAACCCCTCACTTGAGTTCCGATGCTTCGTGCGTAACAGGGTGTTACTCTGTATGTGCCAGCGGGACCAGAACCACTTCGACTTCCTCTTCCCCATGCGCGACTCTCTTCGCTCCCGCATCCAGTCCTTCTTCGACGAAAAGCTCAAAGACACATTCCCAGACTCAAGCTTCGTCTTCGATGTCTACATCCCACCACCACACCAGCGCGTGTGGCTCATCGATATTAACCCCTGGGCGGAGCGCACAGATCCACTACTATTTAGTTGGCTAGAGGTCCTGCGAATGAAAGACCCAGTCGGTATTCAAGAAGAGGATGACAGCGCCGAACAGTTCGTCCGCCTGTCTCTCAACGGAAATAACTCTGATCTACCCGAAGAAGCCGAAGGCGATACGTCTGGGTCAGAAGAAGAAGAAGCAGAGCACATAGAAGATGATGACACCCCATTCCTATCGGAATTCCGACTCGTCAAGCGTGACGATCCGGAAGCCTACGCCTTCACAACACCTCAGTACTCAGCGCATAAAATGCCCAAGGAAGTTGTCGACGCCTCGATCTCTGGCCCTGGCGGCATGAGTGAATTTCTGGGTCAATGGCAGGATATCATCGCGCGGCAAGCTCAGGAATCAGATACGGAGAGTGATCATTAACTTCCTATGCCTATGCGTGACGACATCTGAACTTGAAAAATGGATATGAAACCACGAAGTTAGCATTTGACGTATCGGAGCACGTTGTTTTAGACGGCGTTTTGTTTATTTGGTGGAGGGAAGTGTGATTCTCAGCATAGCACAATCCAGAGCTCTTGGATTAGAAAGTCCATCTTCATTCCATTCAAACAATACCTGCCAGATATTACACTGGGGTTTCAACACCACCCGAAAATCGTATACCCCTCTAAAGTTTATGTCTCTTCTCCCCCGCAGCCAGCTTCCTGAATTCCTCCTGGGGAATACCAGCCAGGAATCTTTCTAGACCCTGGAATGCCTCGACCGTATTCTGGCGATCCATAAGCTCCCGTCCAGGCCTACGAATCAGCTCCTTAATCCTGATCATTGAGCTCTGGCTCAAATGCGCACCCATCCGTTCATCAACCTCCTTCAAAACCTCACCCAAGAACCCCTCCGAGTCCTCTGGCTTCCCGCTCGGCGCCTTGATAACCTTGTTCACGAATCCTGCGCTCACAAGCTCCTCGCACGTAATTCGCTTACTTTGGAGAAGAGCTTCGTTGGCTTTTGCGATACCCAGACGTTCTACGAATGCAGTGGAGGCGCCACCCTCGGCAACGAGGCCGAGTGAAGAGAATGGTGTCAGGAGGAAGGCGTGAGGTGCGGCGTACACGAAGTCAGCCATTCCGACCAGCGCGGCAGAGAGACCCACGGCTGGCCCATTTAGGGCGACGACTAGGATCTTGGAGTGCCGTGAGACGGTGTTTGTTATGTCGATGTTGTTTACGACGAAGCTGCGGACAAGTTCGCGGCGGACGTTGGTTCCCAGGCCGGCGCCGGGGCGGGCGGAGGTTACGTCTGCGCCTCTATTGATAGATTATATACCATTAGCAAATGTGACAGGTCCGATTGAGGTGGGGTGGAGATGGAAAGTACGCTGAGAAGAACCGTCCGTTCCCAGCCAGGACAGTGATAGTAATGTCATCGCGCTTATCGACTTCACGGAGACGCTCGCCGAGCAGATAGTAGTGGTCTCCGGTTAGGGCATTGAGCTTTTTGGGGATGTTGAGAGTGATGATCGCGACGCGATCTTTGTAAGTGAGGGTGATATCTTGTTCTGCGGCCATCTTATCTGCAGCCTTGCGTTGATTGGGTTGGATATGTCCGGCGAATTTGACGATCGCTGGTTTGTTCAATGTTGCAAAGTAGGGAACGTAAACAGGGCAATGGAGAATCAGCCAGCAACTCTCCAGTATTATATGATAGTCGCTTACCGAGCTCAGCTTCTCTGTCAGCTTCCAAACCCCCAGGAGCCGTGGCTGTTGCGGGGAGTGACCGACGAGCCGACAGAGGAGCCGAGGCCCAGTAGGCACTGACTGCTGAGCAGCGGAACGAAGATCTTTTCCATAAACAATGTCAAGATCAGGTGATCACACGTGATCCATATCAGCAGGCGGTCTGGTGGAAGCTGCATCATGTGACCTTCATAATTCAGGCCCTCTCATTGGCAAGCGGGAATATTCAAGTTTATAGGCCGGAGGAGCTTCGGATTCAAGATCGGACCATCGATCAGGAAACGTCTTTCCAAACCCCCATAATCAGCAAAAAGCCAGTCGAAGCCCGCCTGGCGGTGAAACAAATCGCACCCGATTCAATATAAACTATCAACATACTCATTCTCCTCCATACTATCCTGTTTCCGCCACTCCAATCACCTCCGCCCCCGCCGTCTTAATCGACATCAAAAGCCAACCCACGTTACAACAATGTCCACGATCCTCCGCAGACTCCAAGGGGGTAACCTCGAAGTAGTCAAGGTATGACAGCTACTTAACATTTGCCTCCAACGTCACCAATTTCCTCAATATATGCTAACATATCCTTTCTCCAGTTCGGCATGTACGTCCTATTCCCCATCGGCTGGATGTACTACTTCGGAACGAATCTCGACGAGCGCTTCAGCGTACCCGGGTTCTGGCCTACCACAGAGCAGTCACATAAGATCCCGCTGGAGAAGGAGGATATCGATAAGGAGCTGGCGCGCATGCGCATGGCTGATGCGGTGAAGCGGGAGCGACGGGAGCGGGAGCGGGAGATCGAAGCCCAAACGCAGGCTCAGGCCCTGGCGCAGGCGCAGAGTGGGCAGGGTTCAAATTTAGAATGAAGTGATGGGTTGTTTGATTGATTGATTGATTGACTCTTGGGGTGGTTGTATGAATATGGGTTTTGAAAGTTTTGAGCTGGTGAAAAGCTGAATCTACCTTATCCTGTTGATCGGAACGGTAGTGGAGGTTTTTCTTTTTCTTTTATTATGATATATTGTATGTTGGGAGTTTTTGGTTCCTGTTGCTGGTGAGTTACTTTTGTACAGTATGTATAATTGCTCGTTGTACTATAGCACTCTTCTCTGGGCATCTTATGGAGTTGCTATTGGTTTTGACAGGGATTCTTGATTTTTATATTGTTTTTATCAAGATGAGCAGTTGCTATTCCGCCTTAGAACTTTAATATCAGCCGACATGACAGTCTAGACGGTCTAATCCTTCAACAAAACACTCCCACAGCGGGATTGAACGTGATGTTGGACCATACTGGGAAATTTACCAACGAAACAGCACTTGAAAGTCCCTGCTCAACAGTCAAAAGTATAGGATAGCAATAGTCGGCTTAATGCTAGTAGAAACGAAAGAAGAAGGGGGAAAAAACCGAAACGCCTAGGACACGAGCACCGTCTGCACGAATTTCCCAACTCCTTGAAAGAAAAAAATAGCATTCCCACAACGCCAGGAGCAAATCGAGCTAACGATTTCACTTCAGGTCTATGGATGGTGATCATGCAGCTGATACTGCGAAAATTAGGGGCACAGGTATTGAGCCGGTGCAAGAGGGAAAAGAAAGATTAGCGTAATTAAACAGTGCATCAGTCCCCGACTGTATCACAACTAGAAATGAACCGGTCCAATGTCCGCTCGCTGCCGACAACGATGAAAACAAAAGTGACATCCTGGAAAAGCAATTATGTGAATTGAAAAGAGCTCCAGAGTATTACAACTCCGGAACCGTGGCTGCCGTCGCGGCCGTATTCTGTGCCGTCTCATACACCAGCTCTAGAGTCTGCGTGGCACCGTCACGGAAGACTGTACTGATGGCTGCGATGCCGTTTGAAACGAACGGGCGTTCGCCAACCCAGTAGTAGTAAAGGTGGCCGTATATTGTGCGGAGATGATCGGGAAGGTAGACGTAGATCGCGGTAAGGATCATGGAGAGAAGGGTGAGAATAATGGAATCTAGTGGTTGCACAGTCAGTAAATGTAATTGGGAAGATTGTGGAGAGCAAGACATACTGAAAATGAATTTTTCCGTAGGGGTAAGCATGTATACGGCGAAGGTCACCTCATACTGATAGATTTTCAGACGAATCCAGCGCACAAACGCGGCTGCTATCCAGAGAAGAGTCATTGTTTCGAAGTTGTTGACTGTGTGTTGTCTAGGTGTAAGCGAGTGATGCGGTGCGAGGTGGTTTTATCTGAGGTTGTGGTTGCCAGGAGCGTCGGTTCGTGCGTTAGAGGTGAAGCTTGACAAGAAGGTGCAAAGTTGAAAATGAGTAGATCAATTGTAGGCTCGGTTCGATAGCATGGTATTAGGTTAATCGGGTCGCAGGGACAGGTTGAGAAAGTCAACAGGAGGTGGATTTTAAGGATAAGGACGAAAGATTGCGTGTCGATCGTCGCTCGATCCGTTTTGACTTTGAGGCTGCGGATGCGGCGGGGGAGGCAACTCTGAGATCGAAGGAGGTTTCAGACCGAGGGCGAAAAGGAAGTTGAAATTCAAAATACACTTTAACAATAACAACCGGGGAATCTGATTCTGGGCTACGGCGAGAATCTGCTAAGAATAGTCGGGAATTAGTTGAAGTCCAGGTGTCCAGACTCAAGACTCAGAGGCAGACTGCCAGTGGTTCTCAACAGGTCCGGTCCACTCAGGGTCCTGTCAACGATTGGCAGTGCCACTAGTGGAAAGGGGGCAGGCTCTTCAATAGGAGCATCTTCTTGCAAAGCTCTTGACCTGGCTTCTATCACCCTCTCACAGGCTCATCGTCAGATTCTGGGTTGACCCCCATGTTAAAGCATACGTAACCCACCCTTGGCACAACCACACTCTCGAACAGGCGACCACTTGACGAACGAGGAAACATTCCTACGGAGCCCGGGGTAGATATCTAGAACAGTCATGCATACCTCTGTAGATGGCTTAAAATGCCCAATGATGTTCGAGATCTGTGCTCGAATCTCGAACATTTAACTCCTGCATCTTTTATCGCGATAAGAATCCGAGACACCCAACCAAATCCAACGCTTCTCTCCACCTCATCCTTAGCATGAAGCTGCTGCACATTTGGAGTATCAACCTCAGACTAACTAATATCCGATAAAATGAACCTAATCGCCTGACAACGATCATGGTCCGTCCAATACGACAACTACTGCGGCCCATCTCCAACACCGCACTCATCCCCCGGCCTCCTCTCCGCATTGCCACGGTCCCAGTCCCCAAACGACCCATCTCCGCCTCACCACTCCTCTCCAACAAACCCCTCCCCCCGCGCCTGAAGCTCGACGATGCCGACATAACACTCTCCTACCTCAAGGGCACAGGCCCGGGAGGGCAAAAAATTGTATTTCTCCCCCAATTCTCCATTCACACCCACGACCATCGCTAACACCACCCGTCCTGGTCGCAGAACAAAACAAATTCCGCCGTGCAACTAATCCACCGGCCCACCGGCATCGTCGTGAAATCTCAAGCCACGAGATCGCGCGCGCAGAATGAGAAATATGCGCGCCAGATTCTTGCTGATAAGGTCGAGCAAGCCCTGAGGGGTGATCAGAGTCGTGTCGCGCTGAAGGCAGACCGCGAGCGGAAGAAGAAAGCGAGTAAGGTAAAGAAGAGTCGGAGGAAGTATCGGGAGTTAGAAGACGGGAAGAGTGCAGAGGAGGAAGTAGGGGAAGAAGAGAAGGGGGAACCAGTGTTAGATGGGGATAATGAGCCTGCAACGAAGGAGTCAGGGTGAAACTCTCATGGACTTCTATACCTACTGCAAAGTCCTGGATGTCCGATTTGGCGGATATACTAGGTAGCCTTCGCACACACTACGTGCGTATATCTTAATATATATTGTACAGTACAGCATTGTTCTCTATCGGAAATTTGATCCCATACAGATGAAGGGACAGACATTGATATTCTAGAAAATAGTCCTATCTAGATGATATAATTCACGCAATATAACTGCCGAGCACTGCCTTCGCCTGGTCCTCTAATCTCTCCTGGGCGAATGCTGAGATTCTTCCACCGTGCTTCTGGTCTGCTTCCTTCAGGCACTTCCCAACCCAGATCTTAAGATCGGCACCCGTGTCCGGCCAAGGGTCTCTGACCTGGGGCCGTATGGTGACAAGAGCTGTGAATCCAACACCAAATGCCATGTCCTCAACGTCATGCTCAGCAATAACATCGTCCTTGCTAGCAGGCAGTGGTGGAAGCTCCAAGAGTTTGAGAAGGGCTTCGCACGTGAAACCCCATCCCTTCTTGTACTTGTTCGCAAAAGCTTCGGAGTTGGCAAGCGTCTTAGTGAATGATAGCACAGCAGTTTTGCGATCCAGTGGGCGCGCAAGCTTTTGTGACTCCGGCAGAATGACGTTCAGGTATAATTGAACATACAGGCTATTTGTAGTCAGTATCTGACTGAATGACAGAGGAATCGACGACAAACTTACCCCTCCTGTACTTTATCGACGATTTGGATTACGAAATCGGCGCTGCATCCCTTGGCATCATTGGCGCACATGAAGTGATAGAAACGCACGAATCGGAGTGTAAGACTCTCTGTTTTATGATTCTGAAGGCGTGTGAGAATGATCTGCATGATATCACCAAAGAACGGTTCCAGTACAGCTCTAGAAATAACGTTAGCGAAGTGTGTTATGTGTATCTTTCAGTAACCAACGTACGATGGAAAGTGCTCAATCACAGCTTCCAGGAGATCAAATCCGTAGCTTTCATTTGTCTTGGATGAAAGTAACTTCTGGAAAATACCAAGCGTGTTGATAAGCTGGTTGTTTTCTAGAATATATTGGGACCCCCGGCTAATAATCGACGATAAAAGTCGCACGAGCGCGGGGATATTGCCCTTGGACTCCCACACTTGAGGTGCAAGAATAGGGGCAATGAGGCTCTGATAGTATGTTGGCAACGTTCCCGATGGGTTAGCTTCGAGAAGGGCAGCGAAAAGCTGGAAGATGTACGGGACGAATTCTAAGCTCACGTCAGCTTCACTTGTAAACTTCATTGTACATAGATCAAGCATACCTTGTACATCTCCTTGGAGGATGGCGGAGAAAGGAGGGTAGAGAGCCTGCTCAAGTTTATCGGGGTTCGCTGGAGCAGCGTACCTATGACAGTCAATAAACGGTAGGGTTGCAGCGTCCGACAGCCTGAACTTACCGAATAAACGCTCCTATAGTCTCAAAATGATAGTAGTAAAACCTCGGGTTGCTCGGGTTGCTAGCTATCACTTGAGTGATGTTGATCAAGTGCTTCAGCACATTGTCCGTAATAGGGATTACAGCCTCTTTAATCACGATCAAAACCCTCATAGCGCATTTCATGATAAACTCATTCTCCTGCACTTTTTGAGGAGCCGGGTCCTTCTGAATCAAGGAGAAAATATGTTCCAATAGGTCCTTAGCAAGAGGCTTGATCGTGTCTGCTGAGATAATGGGCTGTCCTTGGTTATCGGTGAAATATAGCACGCGTTCAACGGCAATGGCAGAATACGTGTAAACAACAAAGTTGGGAGAAGCAAGGTGATTGACCAATAATGGAAGCACTTCCTGCCATTGTTCCTTTGTCACGAGGCTGCGGAAAAGGTAGAGATACTTGACAGCATCAACCTTGAGAATTGGATGCAAACCATCCCCAGAAACCAAGTCGGCGGCGAGGTGTTTTTGGAAATAGTCGGTGATGCTTATGAGGCTATTAGTTGTCGTGATTCCGTGGCTGGCAGTTGCAGCCCCTTTCGCTGCAATTGCAATAAAAAGGTAGGTTGCGGTATCCTTGGCTTTCCAGTTCAGCTGTGGTGATTTCGTGTACTCATTCAGGTAGTGGTCGATGTATTGCAGAACAGCCTTTGTAACCGACCCTTCAAAGTTCGCGTTCAATTGCTTCAGGAAGTCTGTAGCAGCACGTCGTCTTGTGTCGCTGTCTGATCCCTCGAGATCACGTCGGATAAACTCAATCGGCTCATCCTCGAACAGTTCTTCATCTGAATCACGGAGGCTAACGTTTGGCAAAATGACCTTTTCAATGACCTGAGCCAATGTGCCCTCCGCTTGGAAAACTTGTGCATGCTGAGGCATGCCGGCAATCGAAGTCAAGAACTTTAACGCCCGACTAACAAGAATGTCATACTTTGTTTCCTGCCCAATTGTAGTCAGGAAATTCCACGAGCTCTCCACGAATTGTTGGATGTGCTGCTGAAACTCGTCCCCGTATTTCTGTACCCAGAGCGTTAGGACCTCAAAAATCCCGGCACGAGTAAATTCTAGTTGACCAGATTCGGTATCATCATCAGTGTGAAGCAATTGGTTGTCGTATGTTAGATATTTGAGTAACAGCTGTGCAATCCCACTCATATTTTCTTCGAACATCGGAGGGAGGTCATGGCAAGAAAGGTCATACATCAGCTTAATCATCAAATTAAGTTGAGTGAATCCTTGAACAAGCTGGTCTTTGTTCGACTTGTTCGCTTCGAGATACGCATCGAGTCCCTGCATATAACAATTAGCACTGTCGTGGATTGCAGTTGTGGTGAGAGGAGAAGGGATACCTGGAAAAGAGTCAAGAAAGGATTACCGAATCTCTCAAGGACGTGGTTGATTTCTATGTAAAGTTCATCGGAGCGGAAAAGGGGTCTCCACCTCTTGAAAATCGAATGCGCAACTTGCAAGACACCGATGTTGGCAGCGGGGTTGTCGGGTTGAAGTTTTGAAACAAGGTCCTGGGGGAGTTAGTTTAGCGAAGATCAGGTGCAAAGCTAACTGAATGCCAAATTTACATTAACAAGTGTATTCCACCGCTCCCAGAAGTCACTATCAGCGATGACACTAACAGCTTCTCCTAATTGGGTTTGTATACCCTGCGGCACGGAGATCATCAAGTTGATGAGTTCTTGTTTGATCGTACCCACTACCTCCTGTGGAAGCTTGTAGTTTCCATCCTCATCGGTCCAATTCCTTTTGATGAAGTTCTTGAAAAATAGCGCACTTGCCAGGCGAGTATTGTACGGATAGGATTCGGAGGCGGTGATTTGAAGAAGTGATATCGCAAAGCTCGGGTTACTCTCTTCTTGACGAAGAGCGGATTCAGCTAGCACAAGTCAATATCAATTTTAAAAAGCGAGTCATATGACTAGGAATCTGCGAGTTCACCTTGTTTATTCTGTCTGGGGTCCAGACTCGCTGCGAGGAGCTGGGCAACAGCCCCAAGACCATCCGCCATTGTTTGGAGGGGCGATGTGTATTAGCAAAATAGAGAAAGATGCGGAGACAACCGGTGGCCGTTGAAACGTTTGAGCTTTGAAATGGGACAAATTCTGGTACCTCCACCAAGGTCAAGGTACTCTTTGCAGAAACAATGATGTGCTCAACAACAAAATAGAGCCAGAGGCAAGCTTAATTCCTGGACAGGCAGTTTGTTTGGCGGTTGCTTTGGAATTATTTCTAGGCGGTGAGCGCAGGTCCGCGGGGTTGTTCTGCCAGTCAGGTGACTTCTCCCTTCTGCGGAATCAAACTCTTCCGAACCTCCGCCAGATCAGCAGCCAAATTGGTGCGGAGGGGAAATACCCTCTTGGCGGAGCTCCATTGATGATTCAATTCTGAAGATATCTTGTTCTTTACCCCATCGCCTTAAAGTGCTATCTACAAAGGGGTTGGTTTCTCGCTGGCGCCCGGTGTTCGTCTGTCTTAACCAGTGCAACTTCCTTTCTTTCTTCATGTGCTGGCTCTCCGACTCAGCCTCTCTTGGGTGCTTCGACTCTTATCTCTTGGCATTGGGATTCAAGCCTCATCTTCTTTCAACCTCCTAATGTTACCAACACTTCCTGAACAGCTCTTCATGGTACGTTTGTATGGGTGTTTGATCAGTCTCTGATCCTGCAATGGTCTGCCGCATCCCACTCTTCCCACCCTTTGCCCATGACGCCATTTTAAAGCCTCTTGTCGCTAATCAACAGGCTCTTATCCAGCTCCTTATATAATCCTTTTGACTCACTTGAATCTACCCTATATACTCTCACCCGTCCACTGGGACGCATGCCTCCCGACGATGCTTCATTCCCATCCCGTTCTAAGTATTCAACATCCAGCTTTGCGGGCGTCTTTAGATCATTAAGTGCCTCCCGAGCGAAATCGGTTTCCTCTACGTCACTGCGGGATAGCGGTGACTCTTCCCACCAGCACACAGATGGACACACGGGCTCTTGGGGCACAATAGGGATAGACTCAATGCATCGTGGAAGTGTCGTGTCGAGCTCTTCGGATGCTTCGGGGACGCGGGATTTTGAATCGTCCGTCAAGGTGCTGGCGCAACAGCAAAACCTCAGCCATGCCAGTGACGAAGCAGAACAAGTGGCCAAGTCCTTTCAGTTTTATACTCAGGAGCAAGCTCTAGCGCTTTGGGAAGCCGGGTCGCACTTGATACACCAGGCGGGGTCTTCCGAGGCTCGGCACAGCGGCTCCCTTCTGTTGGTATCACTGTCAAGCCGCCAAGATCTTTCTCCTGCAGCCCGACGCACAGTCTTTGAATCTATTTCGTCGCCGTCTGAACCCGACGTTATCCCGGCTCGCGCTCAATCCCTAATATCCTTGTCAGATCATGGCAGACGATTAGAGTTTGCTTCCTCGTCTCTCCTACCTCTAATCTCCTCATTTATCGTCCTGTTATACGAAGTCATCTCCTCAGCTAGAGCGAAGGCGAGGAAAGCTAAGGTCGGAAAGGCGAATGGACTTACATACGAAGATACTGTCTTAGACGACCTCTTGCAATTCGCGGTTGATCTCATCACACTGCAACGGAAGCAACCAGAAAGCGATGAAGTCCAAGAACTGTTGGATCAGATTTTCATCATTTGCAGAAAGACGAGCGTGGCTGCTGATATAAAACATGCTCTGGCTGTTTTCGATGCAGTAATACTCTATGGGGATGTCCCTAATGGGAGCTTTTCCCCGATGCTTGAACTACTCTGTAGCATTCATGCGTCCGTAAGATCTCTTTCTGGCCCTACGTCAAGGGCCGTTCGAAATCTGGCAAAATCAAGACGACAGGCAGAAATGGTTTCCACGCTTCATTCGTTCCTACACAATTCAACCGGAGAGCACAGCCAAAACCTCAATGTTCTGCGCGGGGCGGTATACGCTTTCGCTGACCTTATCCGCGCACATGGTCAGGAAGGAATAGTCCAACTTGACTTCGAGCCTTTGATAGATTCTCTCCAAACAGTTGTCAAAAAGAATGATGGACGACTAGAGGCGGACGTCTTGGAGCTATGTTTAAACATGCTGGAGGGAGACTTCGCCAAGGTCACATTGGAACAGAACTGGCGAGGGTTTGTCAACGTCCTTAACGCCTGTTCTAGTAGGATTATTGAAGAGCCCGAAGCCAGTACTACGCCCACTCTTGGCCCAGAATCGCCCCATTCAAAAGCCAGTGTCATTGACGATGTTAAGCCCAACATCTTATCCAACATTGTTCAGATAGCATCTGCTGTGGGATCTCTCTGGGAAAGCTTGGATGGACAACAGAGACTGGAGATCACAAACTTTCTCTCCAATGTTTGTCAACACATCGAGCCAACCCAGGCCGAGTTGATACTCAACACGATGAGAACCGAGAAGCTCTGTGATCCTCAAACCTCAGGTTGGGTTCAGAGTTGTCAACAAGTGGTCAATTACTTCATCCGCGACCGCAGTAAGCCGGCCGAAACTCGAATCGTGGCTCTGGAAACATTGAAGGAGGCTTTTACTAGCTACGAGTCCTTGGCCCTCTTCCAAAAACAAGGCCTGCTAGATCTTATGCTAGAAGGTTTCACTGATGAAGATAGCATTATATTCCTAGAGTCCCTAATTTCCTTCCTCGTCGACAATGTTGTTCCTTCCTGTGGTGATACCACTTTCAAATCGTTGATTGATATTATCAGTTCACCAATGACTAAAGATGTGAGCACGGAAGAGCCCGACTCGCTTCCAGTGTCTCCCGCAGAAGGTCGATCATCGAGTTTCATGCTGGAGGTCTCCCTGGCCAACATCTGCTCTATTGGACTCGTCCGAATCTTTTTGAGGTCACTCACCCAATCGGCGGCTAAAGCAGTAATAGCCTATGAAGGCCTTTTGGGGATAGCTGAGTCTTCAGATCGGCCTTTGGACGCACGCTTGACCTCTCTCAAAATGCTTTTTAGAATGCGATGTGATTCCTCGGGCTCTATCATCGTTATCTCGGTTCCTGAAGATGATTTTAGGATGAGTATTTCCGGCCGCAGCCTTGACCCAAGTTCGTTGGCGAACGACCCGGAAGACCCAGCTGGAGATCACAGCGCTGATAATGACTCTGGTGTACCAGTGCCTCTAAGGAGGTATCCTGTCCGTGGGTCATCATCCAGTGCTTTGTCTAGATCTACCGGGCGTAGCGCTAGCTATTCCCAGCGTGCGCCAAAGTTGTCTCATCCTGTATGGGCTGTCACTACCCCACAGGTCCTACCCGAGGAACCTCCAGACGGTTCCAGTCCATTCTTATACGCCCATGCAACACCTAACGCACCAAATCAAGAAGATTCAGAATCCACTGAAAGAGTCGCTTTGAAAGCGAATGTGTGGCTCGAAACAATCATCATGCTGCTTCAGCGTGAAACGAAGTGGGACATTTACAGTTATGTTCTGACCCACCTATCCCCTCAGCTTCAGAACAAAGATCTCTTCAATACCGCAGTCCCTCAAGTCAAGCTACTGCGCAGCGTCTTGTGTGATCAGATTAAGAATGATTCCTTCCGTGAACCGCCTATAAACACCGGGGTGAAGAAGTCCGACGTGGCTGGCTACATATTTGATTCTCTGTGCGTCCTAATAAGCTACCATGAACATTTTGCAAAAAGTGAGGAGGACGAACTTGTACGATCGTTCATGATGGGGATTATCGGGTCTTGGGGCAACACATCCCGCGGGTGCATCCATGCCCTCTCTCTCTGTTGCCATGAAATCCCTCTTTCAGTCACTAAGGCTCTGAACGGAATCTTTGACAAAATCTCCAAAGTCATCACATTATCCAATCTTGCTGTCCACATATTGGAATTCTTGGCACTACTTGCACGACAACCCGAAGTTTATGTCAACCTGCGAGAGGAGGAGATTCGTACCGTTTTTGGAATATGTATTCGGCTTGTGCAGACTTCACGAGAGCACAGGCTGAAAACTTCCGAGTCGCCGACAAGAAACCCACAAGGTGCCACGAGAACTGGCAGCGTTGTCCGCGAGACTGCAGCGCTTCCCGGCAATGACCCATCGGACACGTCCGTTCAGGATGCTATGTCCAGATATATTTATACCTCGACACATCACGTCATGGTGTTTTGGTTCTTATCGCTGAAGCTCCAAGATCGCCCAAAGCATGTCAATTGGATAACTAGCAGGCTTATTTTCACCGATGAACATGGGAAAGAGACAGTGGAAGAACAAAGCCAAGTGTTCCTTGATTTAATGCAAAGGGTCGCCTTCTCGGATTTGGGTGAAACCATTCCTTTTGCTACATTTCCGCCTTCCGCCGAGGATGGGCCAGCGATAAAGAAGTCGTGGATTGTAGGCATGAGCATCGTCACCGCGGAGACTGCTAGTGTCTCAGGGTTGACTCAAATTACCAAGCGACAAGCATCAGGGACAACTTATGCAGTTTACCAACAGCGCACTGCGCCTGTCCTTCCCCATCAAGTCCCAGCAACTCATGACGCACATCTGCATCCAGATAACATGAGTACCAGTGTTCTACCCAGTCACATTATGCTCCAGTTGACATCGACGGCTTTCCCTACGCCCGTTACGACCCAGCCAATTCCACTACCAGATGATGACATGACCCGCCGGGCGCTGAGCACATTTGACCGGAATGATATTGTGGATGGTCATAAGATTGGTGTCGTATATATCGACGATGGCCAGACTACGGAGGCAGAGATTCTTTCCAACACTGTCGGCAGTTCCGATTACGAATATTTCCTCTCGGGACTTGGCACCAAAGTGTCGCTCAAAGAAGCAAGGTTCAATACTCAAGGTTTACATGCCGAAACAGATGGAGAATTCACATACGCCTGGCGTGACCGGGTGACTGAAATCGTTTACCACGTCACTACGATGATGCCAACCAACTTTGACAGCGATCCGTCCTGTGTCCTTAAAAAGAGTCACATCGGGAATGACTTCGTCAACATCATTTTCCACCATTCCAACACCCCGTTTAACTTCAACACCATACCGTCGCAGTTCAACTTCTTCAATATTGTCATCAGCCCTGTGGCTCGGCTCACGGAAGAAGAAAAAACAGGATCTTCACGGACATCTAATCCCGAGAACATGTTCTACTCCGTGAAGGTAATGAGCAAACCTGGATTCCCGGACATTTCGCCTGCCGCGTCACCAAAAGTTATTTCGGGCAAAAACCTCGCACCGTTTGTACGCATCCTAGCACTGAATGCTTCGGTGTTCTCCAATGTTTGGAACAGTCAGGGTGAACATATTTCGTCCTGGCGCAACAGGTTGCGTGAGATCAAAAGGCTACGCGAGCGAGCAATGAATTCTCAGTCCCAGAACCCAGATAGCCTAGATGCCACCTATCCGACTCAACGCCGCAACACCAAAGCCAATATCTTTTCGGAAGAAGTGCCGGTACGTACCAGCGTAGGGAGGTCTGAGTTCTCTACCGACTGGAATGCAACAGCGGACTCGAACATTCTTCAGAATCTCGACTTCACCCGCTGGGCAAGGTGAAATAATGTTTTGAGTGTGGCTCTTTCCCGCTGTTTCGACAGCATTTATTACCCCCTTTAGGTCGGGGGGGGGGGGTCCTCATGGAACCATTTGTTCCACGCTCTCGTTCGCCCTTCGCCTGCCCGTTGTCTATACCCCCTGTCTTCATCTTATCCCTATCCTTAAGCTGTCTTCATTTTCATTCACGCCGGGGATTGGGCGAATACATTTGATCATGCATCTAATAGAGCTATACTGTGTTGTGTCCTTTCTCCTCACGTTGATCGTTGCTTCTTTTTGCCCATGCTTTTTTTTGTCATGTATACCTACTGTACAGGAGTTGGACGGGGCTTAAAAACGGTGCCAGATGGAGCGATACGATAAAAAGTTGATTTATGATGGAAATGACGGAACCCAAAAGTTTGTGTTTTGATATGACTTGATGACAGCGGCTGTGATTTCCACGTCTGATTTCTACATGTGATATCTCAAAAAGCGGGCGTCTGTATGAAGTTGAATAGATGAATGTAATCCTGCTAAGAAAGAAATAGCCAGTGAATTGATTCAACTACAAGGGACTTGAGTATCTAGCTACAACTACTTAACACTAAGCTTAAGCAATCTCATGATCGGATCGGGCGAAAGCATCCATATATTTTGATTATATTGTGTGAAAGTCTAATGATGTGATATAAATAACAGTACAAAAAGAAGGCAAGTACACGCAAAAAAAAAGAGTTTTCTATATATACATCAGGATTGCCCCCTTTTCCACTATCCTAAGTAACAGCACGGATAGATAAATGCATATAAATACCACTCCCCTCCAAGTGAATATGTTCAAACCACTCCTGTATATATGGTATTTCCGTAATGCCTTTTTGGCCTGTAACTAGGTTACACCTTTACCAGCCGAAAATCTCGCCTATGCTCAGTGTACTCCACCGCACACCAGCAACAGAGAACAGGATAAGGACGACGTCCACGACGCCGAGGACAAGAGCGCCGAGCATGAACCGAGGGTTAAAAATCCGGTAGAGCATAAGGTGGCGGCGGAGATGGCCTGCCCACATCGTTGTGGCTAGGTTGATGGTCGCAAAGTATAAGACGTATGTTGCCGAAGCTTGTGCGACGTCGGAGAGGAGCTTGAGGGCTGGTTTGTTGGAGGCGGCGTTCTTATCGTGGAGTTGTAAGGGCCGTTTCCAAAGAGCTGTGAGAGGAACGGCAATTGCGGCGAGAATTTGGGCCCCGAAGGTGTTAAGGATGACAAGGAGTGGGGACCAGGGGTATTTGACCGTTGTTAGAGGGATGAAGGCAGTTTCCCACTGGACACTGCTTATGGTGGCTTGGTGGCCAGTTTTAAAATAGTAGAAGGAGCCCAGAAGGCCTAGGACGACAGGACCGATGGCTGAGTTACTCGTTACCAGTGAGTTCGTATCGAGGATTTCGAGGAGGGAGAGGATCTGCCAGAGGAGGAGACCCATGGCGCCTTGGCCCATGGGTTTCTGCATCAGGGTTATGGCTAGGCAGAAGTTGATAGCGAGGAAGAAGAATCTGGTGCCGTGAACGTTGCCAAATCCAAGGATTGTGACGGTTGTCCTTGGTACTTGTTGCTCGCCAGGAGAGGGTCGCCTGGCTTCCGGCTCTGCGTTGTTTTGTGCGACATCGATGCTGACGCAAGGCTTCGAGTAAATGAATGCTGTTGTGCCGGCAGCAAATGCCAGGGCGAGAACAAGCTGAGCTAAGAATACCCGGATTGACTTCAAGGTTTCACCACTGAGAGGTAACCAGTCTTTACCGTCGAGTTCCTCGAGCATCCAGAAGATAGAAGTGACGAAAAGTCCTAGGCGGAAGCCAAGTCCAATCCATAGGCTGGCTGCTCCTTCGTATGATTTTGATCCAGCATAGAAACCCTTGATGACAGTTGGCAGGATAAGCATCACGAGAAACGGAATAGCCAGCTGCCATGGGGCGGAGGTAGAGGATGTGCTAGATGCATAGTAAGTTGAGCGGCAGAATGGCATTTGCTCCTCGCGACAAAGGCGAGATAAAGATCCTATTCTTCCAAGAAGGACGAAGACGATGGAATGATACACCCCTAGGACCCTGTCCGTAGTGGTTTGCTGGCGCATCGATGAGATACCAGAGACAACACCGAACGTGCAGAGAAAGAATAGCAGGATCTCATCTTCCCATATCGTATACGAGTTGGACGCGAAACCAACAGACTGGCTAACTGTAAAGATAACAGCCAACCACCCCCAAATTGAGTTTGGAAGAGGCAACGATAAGCGTTGAGAGCCAAAGAAAATGGCCGACGAAGCACCGAAGATACTTCCAACGGCTGCAAGAAGCGCTGATGATTCGGGCACTTTCATCTCAGTTACTCCAAGAATGGCTAATGAAGCGCCGGCCACAGCGCCCGACACTGAACCTATTCCAGCGCGCCAGAGGAATGGGCCTGTGAGTTCCGTTCGGTCACCTTGCACTCCGCGAGCATAGAACACTAGTAAAACAATGCCGGCAAGAAGTATTCCAATTCCTTGTATCATGCTTGGCACATCAAAGCTCGCCCATAGTCCCCTGCAAATGTGGAGAGTATGTCGTTGATACTGCCTATAAATTTCGTTGATTGAGGCCAACTTCTTCGAGCTGGCCCAGCTGCTATGAGCCTCCCATTCCTTTTCTGCTGCTTCCCAGTACTCGATGGACTGAGACGCTTCGCCATTGCCTCCATCGCGGGTTTGAGCATAAGCATGCTGATAGCGCTTGATCTGGGCAGAAGCCAGGCGATTCACTGCAACCAACTTGTTCCAGTCATTGCCACTGGGTCCAATGAAGGCTTCTTCGATTGGAGATCCGAGGTTATTGTATGGAATCGGAATCCCGAGAAGTAGTGAAAGGGTTGGTACAAGATCAATCTGAGGGACAAATCTGTCCCGCGCGTGCTCCGGCGGCAAAACGGTTTCTTTACTTGTACGGCCGAAAATGCCCCTCTTAGAATACATCCACAAAGCAGCATCGACCTCGTCATTCGATTCGCCGCCATGGTCTCCTTTCGAGTCCATTCCATGATCTCCCATCACTACTAACAGCGTACTATCGTCGATCTTGGCCATGATTTCCCGAATGTCTCGGTCCATCTGGTTCAGTTTCGCTGCCATGGCGGGGTGGTTTGGACCATATCGGTGGCCAGCGTGGTCGACGCCGAGATAGTGTCCGAATATTACGTCCCATTTCGTGTGATTCTGAGGTTCCAGGAGAGGGAATAAGTGTTCATTGACACCGTTATCAACGGTATGCAAGTCCCACACATTAAACGAATCAAACGGCCGAGTAAGATTGGGGTTGAAATATCCGGGGAAAAGCGCCTGCCAGGTGTCATCGCCGAGCTGAACAATACTTTTCCCTGCCGCGTGAAGTTGAGCAACGATATTGTCTTCGTCAATTGCTGTTCCCGCAAAATTTGATCCTGCGTCGACAAATGTAGGAAGAGTACCTGTGGTCAGTCCCTTTAGTCGTTGCAATGTTGTAGTCGGTGGATCGGCGATGAACGGGAGGAGGAAAGCGTTTTGAGGTGCTTCAACTGCTGTCTCATACAACACCGGGATATTATCGTGGAAGAGGTGGGCGCTGTCTGATTCTGAGTTTGGTACAAACGGGACAGTAAAGTCATAGCGTAAAGCGTCAATTATGATCACAATTGCCTTGTCAAATGACTTTTGGTGCCAGCATTCATTGGGCTCCGACTGCTCCGGCGAGATCGTGGACGGGTCGCTAAAGGGAAGAACATCGCAGGAAGACTTGTTCTCTAAGACCATTCGAGTGAGAAGAAAGCCCTTGGTGAAGAAGAAAATACCGACAACATGCAAGAACCTATTCACGAGTCGATATTAAAATTTCACTCTGAAAATCAATGCAATTATTCGACTCACAATACCCATGCGAACACACCGAGTAAACCCAGATGCCTATGTTTGAATTCCTGTTCCAGCTCTTTTACAAAAGTATCTTTCGACTTGTTCTTATTTGCCGCTTGAGATTGCAGTCCAGCAAGCATCTTGGGGTTCAGGGCTTTGCGAGGATCTGACGGCCGCCGCGACGAACCCTGAGAAGACTGGGATCTATTGAGGGGACCATCCGCGCCCGTTGTATCATGTCGTGAGGCCATTTTCGCGGCAAAGAATGATTTTTCGGATTGCGTCCACGAACTCGGAAATCTCGGGAGACGCGGGAATTTCGGACTCGTTGTAAGCAGGTAGACGGCTTGCAACCTATTCTCTCGCCGGAAACGGTGGCTTTATCAAGGTGAGGTGTTTCTGGGGGTCAGCACAGCTCGAGTCATCGAAGCGACAGATTTGTCCTTTCTTTTTCCCAGAGCTTCCAAGCTTTCCGGTAGGAACTCTATGTTCAGGAGCTGTAGTTGGCAAGGTCTCGCTAGTGAACTGGGTTCAGCAGCTTGAGAATCTCATGGTCGTAACTGCTGCTCCATTTGGGGGTAGTAAGGTCGAGTGACGGAGGACAGGGTTCCTGCAGCGCAATTGCAGATGTCCAAGTGTGCACAACTTAAACACTCCAGCCAGCTTGAAAAGGCGCCAAATCCTGCCCGTGACGTGGGGGAGTCGGCGTTTTCGGCAGCTCATCTACGAATTGACGCGTTGTTATTGGTTAACACGGCCCGGATCATTAAAAGTCCTGCAGCAGTGGGTCGTTTCCAAATGGGGACAACTGTTTAGGACATGGCTAGAAGTGGCCTGGAATCAGGGGGAAGTTACTAGTACTCCGTACCGAGCACTAAGTGGGCAATAAGATCATAAGGAAGTAATCCGAAAGCTATAAAGTGTGCCTCTATAGGCCAATAAGTACATTCATCGACGCTCACACCTGTATAGGGAGGCCGTCCAATGCATAGCTTAAACTAAGTACATACATTATCCAGCTGCGAGTCACCGGATACGGAGACCGAGAAGGTAAGGGTAAAGTTAGTCACAAAAGAATAGTAGAAAGGGCACCTTGGAAGAATGGTACGCGGGCTTCAACAGAAAACAGAACGTAACGTCTCTCCAGCCCTAGTAACGTGGCAGGGTGGAGAGGATGAGTGACAAAGCACAAGAAATGAACGCCTCAAAAAGAAATCAAAGTAGTAAAAGGCCCAAGATCCCCACAATGGTCGCTAGACACGATTCAGATGTTGTCCATTTCCCAGTTGCGGGGCCCGGTTCCAGGTAGCCAGGCAGATAGCAAGGCGGATAGCGAACTGCTTGAACAGAGTGGTTTCCGCGTCACAATTAAAACACCGTAGATACTGCTTGTATGTGCAAGGTGCAGATGCGCGTTGAAGCAAAGTTGTAGTGACATACAACAAGAACGAAGCAGATTTTTGCCGAAACGTGGTCATGCTTGCGCTGGTCGTAGGGGTATGAAGCAGAAAAATGAATATGGCCGATTGAAGTATTGATCAAGAAGACACACATAAATAGGTAGGAATTTTGGTGACAATGTTTAGCCCCATCGCTTTGCGTCATCCTTTTCTTTTAAACCGCCCATGCGCTCAATGTCGAGGGACTGGAAACGTTCTGCATCACTCGTCTGGTAGGGTGGGAGCTGATCATTGTATGGTTCAAGCCCAACACTTCCAGCTTCGCTGATTCGTACTACCACGACCCTGCCAGACTTGCGCTTTCCAGACTCGTCCTCTTCCTCGGGAAATGTGATGCGAATCTCAGGTACAGGGCTGGGAGGCGGACTTGAGGAGTTCTCCATTAAGTTGCGCTTCTCATCAATCACAAACACGGATTCGGTCTTTGCGTAGGGTGGCGCGGTGATCGTGAGGCTACGGTGGTGGGTCGAGCATTGACCATTGTGCACCGGGAGCTCAGGCTGTTGGCGGTTCAAGCGTCTGCGACGTAGAATAAGGAGGCCGCCAACAAGGGCAATACCAAGTAGGACCAAGACCAAAAGAGAGATCAACAGGTCAACCATAGGTCCAGACATGCCTTCACTGTCTTTGTCGCCATCGCCTCGCGCAAAGAGTAGGTGGATGTTCTGCATCATATTGGTCGGTGGAATCGGGATGTATCGCCGTCAAACACGGTTGCGAAGGGTTACGTTTATACAGTAATGTTGGGATTATCAACCAAGGGGGAAGTAAATTCAAGAATTGAAGGGGTTGTTGCTGTGCCGACAGTGGGTATGTTCTGTTGGAATTCCTGAGACAGAAAACGGGCGAGTCGGTGTTTCAGCGAGTCTCCGGTATGAGAATCTGGTCGAAGGTTACTCCGCAGGCGTTGTATTGTTTTTGTTCGAAAGAGAGAATGTATCGGGTCGGTGCGAGATTCGTGGTGATTCGTTCGATGGTCGGTAGCTGGTCGGTTGGTTTCTCAAGGGTGAGAAGCGGGCCAGGCTGGGTGAGGAAAGAATGGACAGCAAGGTGAACAGTTGAAAGAGTGAAACTGGCACCTGCTTGGAATGAAGGAATGGCGGGAGGGTGGGATTGAGGATGAAAGCAACGAAAGAAGGAGGATGACAAGGGAAAGAAAAGAGTGAAGGAGGGTTGGGATTTGGGAGACAAGAGGAGAAAGGGAGCAGCGCCGAGCGGCACACCACCAGCAACAGGCACAGGCACAGGAACGAGGCGCAAGGGCGCTTAGGCGAGAATGGCAGCAGGGCCAGAACACAACAGGCTGTTGGCTCGCTGGAGTTTGGTCTTCTGAGGCGCCGATCTAAAGACGCACTAAAGAGACTAAAGGAACTGATGGCCCACTTGGGCTTTGTTTGTTTGGCCATTCCCCCTATCGCGAGCCCTTGGCGGAGGTGCTCACGGCAGCAATTTCCAGCCCCGGCCTATCACACAGCCAGTGTTCCTGGCTCTCTGTCATCTTAATTTCTTGACCCAACCTCATTCGCTTTCCCCTGATCATGAACCCAGTCACCAACATCACGAACTAGGCCTGTTAAGTATGGTTTGCGGCCCATCGCCTCCTCACAAGAATAATGTCGATTCCGTCCCTCGGCCCAGCCTTGACATTCTCGAAGACAATCAGTCGTTTCAGAAAGATAAATGTCCCGTTGTTCTATTTAAAAACTGCCAGCGACCTGGTCAATGCTCTTTATGGCACTGTGCCCCTGCAGGTCATATATGATTCAGAATTGCGGTGGACCATGGATCATCCAACTGCCACAGCAACATCTTTCTGAAATCATTAAAGTCCCGTCAGAATTCAACACCAATTCATTATTCTCAAATGGTACGAGACAGATATCCGCATATCCGTCTTCCTCTCGCCGCTGCTTCGCAAATATGCGCGAGACATTCCACCTAGTCACTCGGCTTCTTATTGCCTGGAATTCCGCTGTGACCAGGAGCCCAATGCAACCCACCCAAGTTCGACCCTGGTGTTCTGAACTGATATATCTTTGCTTGCTCCCGTATGTCTCAGGGGTCAGGACTTGACTTGTCCTGTTAGGTATGTTCGCTGTACGACACGTCTCAAGTCAGATTGTGTATCTTCGAAAACAGTATTTCGTCTCTCTCGATATCATGTCAAACTCGCGGGACCCAACCTAATCTGCAATGCTTCTCTGATGGCGAGAACATCTGCAGTGTTTGATTGATTAACGCCAGAAAACGAAATGCCATCTCTGCGTCAGTCAGGGCTTTGCGATGTTGTCAACTCTACGACACCAACCCCAACGTAGAACTTTATCTACGGATGGAGTGCCCCGGAGAGGAAAGCGGATAAGACGATAGTACCAAGCCATCAGACCAGATAATAAGGACACCTTCGTATTTCGGTCTTCCAACGTCGTATCGGCGAAATTCAGAGCTCTATGGCGCATTTCTCTCGCTGGTTTCCTACGGAATCCTGGTGTGAAGTGCTTTCTAGCAATTTCGATATTTCTATGATCTAGAGCATCGCAGACTGCAAGGATAGCCTTTAGTGGTCCGCTTGTTGTAGGCGTACCGACGACCTCTGGCAGCTGAGACACCGCGCTTGTTTCCGTATCGACTATCTCATCGCCAAGTGTTTGAGATTCGCTCCAAAAGACACACCGTGTGACGTCAACGAGCGAGATCGAATTCCCTTTTTTTTTATATTATCGAATGCGCAATTCGAATGCCATCTGGTTATTCGGTTCTTCGCAGGTTAAGCCCCGCGATTCGTCCTCGAAGCCATCAGGATATTCGTGGTAGGAATACGAGCACGGAAAAGTCGTGGCCACTAGATACCTCACTGTCTGGTACCAATATCTGCACGTATGAACTCTAGGCACCATTTGGAGTCCGTTTATCCGACCGACATTACATACCATCACGCGGTCATTATCATGTCCTGACTTTTCGGGTTTCTATCCAGTGCAGTTGACTTCGGGGTTTGTTCTGACTCGACAGCAGCATATCCAAGAAGGTACCTCCGTTCTTAGCAAAAATCATCGACATGGTGCCAATTTCGGCATATGGATGAGGAAAGGGTGGTAAAAGAGAAAGAAAGAAGGCAGTCAACGTAGGCATATATGTCTTTTGACCCAGTCTGGATAATGTAAACCCCATATCGCGTAGAGAGCTTTATTTTCCCCGTTAATCGGGCACAGTAATATCCCAGTACGGCATTCCAAAGCTGGCACATATTGTCGTGCATTCAGACATCTTCATTAGACATGATTGTCTTCCCAAAAGTACCAAGCAGCCTTCGGCGCGCAGTTTTGTGTTGCTTGCAAAGTATATATATCCAACGCGTTGCTAGTATTGGGTTTAGAATGAATTTAACTCACCCAGTCTTCTAAGTTGCATGATTTACTACCGATACAGAGTTTCGAGATTGTCCCAATGAATATATATATTCGTTCCACCCACGGGCGCTGTTGGTAAAGGAAAGAAGGGATCAGGGTATGTACCTGCTTTACTAGAATCCTTTGCCTTCAACAACCATCTGTTACTTGCCAGTATCGATCACTAGACGCCTTCAATTACATATTCTATAAAGAGTTTGTTTTAAGTATTTCCCTGTTCCTACGTTCAAAAGAACTAGGTATAGCTTGCTATGTAGATGGTGGGCATATTCGATGAGAAGGCTGGTTGGTACTCGAGGACTGGCGGGGACTATTATGACAATGTCGTCATGTGGACGGGCGGTCATCTACTATTAGAAGAGCTGCTCCCAAGGGACTGTTTCTCATATAAGCAGGGAATATGGAATGGATCCGTGCAACTTTATATACTGGATCTATGTTACCATTGCCCATTCTATGGAATAATGACAGAATCTCCAGCACGTCATTAAATACATATCCATATGGAGAGAATCTAACCTTCGGCAGCCACACTTTAGCCAGGCCATACACCCTTGTCATTTCGAGATTGGAGGACTGGTACAAAGTCTGACACAGGACCTTGTGCTTTGGTTTCTGTGTAGTGAGTACCCTGTATCAACGTACTTGAAGCAATCTGAACATTACCGAGGCATTCCCGTCGATTCTGGAGGTATGGATCGTCTACTACGGGGTTAGGTAAGGGGGGCAAAGGGCTGGGCGGGAACTATCTACTCTTAGACATAGCCCAATGAACCTGAATTTCCCATTCCTGGACTCGAGGTCATCTATGCCGTCATATTGATCTTGGTGGGATGTCGCGTAGCGTTAGTATAGCCCGCGGAAGTAGGCCACCGCACCATAATTACTGGCTACCATGGAGCGAATGGGCCCTTGATGTCCACATGAATAAAAAGAGCAGACCGCAATTATAAAGATGTAAGGGATGTGTACTAGTTGGAGGAGGAGTAGCGGAAGCGCACCGTGCGTGTCCGGGTGTATGTCATCATAAGGGTCTGTTAGTCTGATAGTAAGCAAGAAACAACCTCGATCAGTACGCGGGGCAGGTACCCAGAACTCAGAAGCAGGGAGTGGACTTTAGTGTGGAGGATCCGAAGTCGACTGCTGATAGAATTTGTTTCCATTGTCAGTAGTAGGTCAACCGTCAAGTCTCATCGCAGTGACTGAAACAAAAACTCAGATGAGCCGGTGTTGAGTGGTCGGCACTGGCAGTCGCACTCAGGTTGTCAGGCTAAACTAGTGGATCCAGTTGGCCGGGCTTAGTTGCTTGCTCTGATCTTGAAGCTAGCGCGCAAATGGCAAATGATGGTGAACGGTCCTATGACACTCCTGCCCATGACTTCGAGGTGGGCGTAGCGCCCGAATGTAACGGACTATCTTAGACTACAGAAAGTTTTGACAATGCGATTGTCGTCGCCTCGTTCTCGGGTTGTTTGGGTCAGGAGAGGAGTGGTGCCCTGCCCATCGGAAAAGTGGTGTGTGAAGATGACGCAAGCGAGACATGGTCAAGTTAACATACGAGCCGTCGCAGATTGAAGTCAAACACATCCGACTGTCCCAGCAGCCAAAAGCGACGAATCGTAAGTGCTCGATCCAACAGGCCGCAGCAGGCGTGACCGAAGGTGAATTGGCGCTTCCCCAGAATCGAAGTGGCCGGATCTGGCGTGAGAGACGGAAAGTGGTACCTGCCAGAGCTTAAGCCTTAGCCTAGCCTTACTTAAAGATTTCCCGCAGCATCTTTTTTCCAGCTCGGCCTCAACAAGCTTATCTATCGCTCACTTGCCCTCTTCACCATCCATCATATTCATCACTTTGGCTCCTGCGGTCAGAGAATTAGTATTTTCTTTTTCTTCCTTTAAATATTAATTTTTTTAGTCTCCGTTCTCTACCTAGTCACTGGTCTGCCTTTCTCTTCTTCAATCTCTTCGCCTCGGGCTCTTTTTTTATCGCTGCTTCTGTGCTACCTTTCCGCCTCCACCACAATTTCTACCTTGCCTCGCACGCCCTGCCTAGAGCCTCGCATCCACCTCTCTCTGCCGCTTAGTTTAGTCGATATATTCTTACACAACTCTCGGCTCGCCGACCGGTTCCATCCCCGCATCCCTTGCTCAGACGCTTCAACTCGAAGACGGGACATCTGCCATCAAGGTCAATCTATCAACCCCAGCCAGCCGTTCTGGGTGTCATGCTTGCTTTCGCCTGTGTCACAGCTGCTCGACGTTAATGCCGTGCTTTGTCTCTCGTCCGCATTCCTACTCTTCGACGCTCCACTAATCACGTCGGATCGCTTCTCCATTTGCGCAACAGGCACATTCCCCTTCCATACCAGCTGCAATCTCACTTAACCCTTCCCCTCTCCCCCTTGCCGCTACGACCCGTTCAAGCTTTAAGCGTTTGTCGAAAAAACAGACCCGCATCATTTTTTCCATCCGCTACTCTTTTCCCTACAATCGTATGACGGCGCCCTGCGAAGTTCGAGCTTTGCTGAGCATGTACGGAGCGTGGTAAAGTTGCGGTTATCCTTCGACAACACAATTCGCCTACGGCTATTTGCTGCGCCTTGGGCTTGCAACAAAAAGGGAGAGATTAACGCCGCCTTGCGTTTTTCGCGTTTATACTCCTCTGTTTAACAATTTTCACTTCTTTCTTTTTTTTCCGCTTGCCGCTCACCCTCCCTTCCGTCACCCCTTCAATCCCCATCGGACGTTGCTCGACGTCGGTTTGGATCAAAACATAATCGGTTCCTCGGACCTTTCCCTCCCTACACACCTATCCCTTCGCTTGGGGACCCGTTGCTTGGTGAGCTTCCACCCTCCCTTTCTCTGCGTCGATGCGAGACTCGTGCTTGTTTCCATGACTGACACTCGTACAGCTTGTCATTTCCTTAGGGACCTCGTGCAATTACACCGCGTATAAAGTCTTCGTTTTGCAATAAAGGACTTCGTCACACCGAATTAAAGTATACGGAGAGTTGTGTATACATACAAAGTTGTTGTATAATCCCTCAATAAGCGAATATATACGTGGTAATACTTGAGTGTGCGGTGAAGAAATGACAGTTATTGCAGGGCATTCACGAAAAGTGAGTTACGGCGTTGGCAAAGGTCTATTTATTCAGTGAACTAATGCATTCTAGGCCCAATCCAACGGTTCTAATATGCAGCCTTCCAGTTTCGCTGAGCGAACACGAGGGACTCACGGGAGTATTGGCAGCGGTTTGAGCGGTAATCCGAACTGGAGTATGAGCACACTCTGGAAGGATAGTCTAGATGGTACGTACCCCCGACTTCTTGTATTCATCCACGGAGCTGTCCACTCACACAAATACCTCTCCCTAGATTCCGCAGGCCATCCAACACTGCAGGGTGTATCTGGATCAAGCTCCTTATTAGCCTCCTCCGAGTCTGATGGCTGGAACGCCCATCGAAATGTCCCTTGGCCATCGAGAGGACAGGGCAATGGGATGACTACATCTTCTGTCCAAACTCGCTCTACTGATCACAGCATTGCTGCCATGTCGAATGGCAACGACGCTTCGAATTACTTTGCACAGCCCACCTCCGGGTCAGGGCCATCGCCTGGTACGGGTCAAATGACTTACTTAGATTCTGGCCCGGAACGGATTTCCCCTGCTGGCGAAGCGAATGTCATGGGAAGCCGACCTGTATACAGGAATAATGACAGGAGGAACGCCGGATACGCTGCAGCTCCTGTTACAGCTGGTTATCAGACCCAGTCCGGATACGCAAGTCCGCTGGATAGCACAAGGCCCGAACACATCGCGTCAATCAATATCCCCTCCGTGTCTCAGGCACTGTCGGAGGGTATGGAACCGCGCAATACTCGCAATGGTTACGCTCACTCATCTCATAACTCGGCTTCATTTGTTCCTCAGAGACCTGCTCATTCTGCCTTTCCCTCATATCACTCGGAAACTCAGTTTAGTGGCCGTTATGGTAGTGAATCTGCGAATGTCAACGCAGCCATTGAGAGACTCCAACTGAACGAGACACACAGTGCTGTAAACCGACCACCCTATGTGTCTCACGCATCATTGGATAGCTCGATAAATCGGCTGAGATACCAGAGCCTAAACGATCAGGATGGCTACCAAGCCATGCAAAACATCGGTGCCGAAGGTCCTGCTCACAATCACGGCATGACTTATCAAACAGGGCGTTCACCGCATTTCAGAGAATCAGACCTGGTTCCATCCACTGAGTATCCGCTGGACAGCTCCTACAATGCGGCAGGGCCTAACTCTGGCGGTCCTTATCGAAGTACGCTGAGAAACAATTCCCCTGATGGTCAGATCGCAGGATTACAGGGTAGATTGCGAAACAATCGGTCTATGGAGACCTCCTACCAAGTGCCAAATGTGATGGCACGTCAGCAACAATTTTCTCCGGGATACGACTATGGTTATCAACCACAGACTGCTTTAGCAACTATGTATCCTGTTGCACAGGCTGTAGCCCTTGCCAACCGCCAACCGCCACGTGACCTGTCAACCAATCAGGCCACAATTTCGCCTAGAATGGCAGACTTTAGGGTACAACAGAAAACCAGGAAGTTTGAACTCAAGGTATCCGTATGACCCCAACCTATACGTTCACTGAGCTCGTCACTAACGAATACAGGAGGCATATGGTCATATTGTAGAGTTTAGCGGGGACCAGTATGGCTCTCGGTTCCTTCAACAGAGGTTGGAGACCGCCAACAGCGACGAAAAGGAACATGTTTATCAGGAAATTATACCCGAAATTCTCCCGCTGGCCATGGATATTTTTGGGAACTATGTTGTCCAAAAAATGTTCGAACATGGCAGCCAGGCGCAAAAGAAGTCCCTAGCCAGTCAAATGAAGGGAAACTTCTTTACTTTGTCTGTGAATCCTTATGGGTGTCGCGTGGTCCAAAAGGTGTGTTTTCCGCCATTCCATAATGTAAGCTTAAACTGACTGTGCATAGGCTTTGGAGCATGTCCTCACCGACCAACAAATTTCTTTGGTCAAGGAGCTCGAACCACGCGTTGTCGAGTGTGTTGAGAACAATAATGGGAATCACGTCATCCAAAAAGCCATTGAGAAAGTTCCCTCTCAATACACCAAGTTTGTGGTCCGCGCGTTCAGGGGACAGGTGGAAAAGCAGGCGAAGCATACCTATGGGTGCCGCGTTATCCAGCGGATGCTCGAGAACTGCGAAGAAGAAGACCGTCGATCCATACTATCCGAGCTTCATGCCTGCGCTCCAAGGCTAATTGAGGATCAATACGGAAACTATGTGATTCAACATGTCATTCAACAAGGCGACGAAGGTGACCGGGCCGCCATGATCGATGTGGTTAAGCGAAAACTCCTCTGGCATTCGAAGCACAAGTTCGCAAGCAACGTCGTGGAGAAAAGCATCGACTATGGTAACGAAACCCAACGTCGGGAAATCATCGCAAAGTTGGCAACCGAGGCAGGCGGTGGTGATGACCATCTCATTGGGTTGATGGCAGACCAGTACGGGAACTATGTGTTTCGTAAGTTTTTCTATCTACTTCCGGAAAATCATGTTGTCTAATAACCTTGCAGAAAAAGTCCTTGGTCACCTTAAGGGTGTGGAACGAGCCGCGCTCGTGGAGCGCATCAAGCCTCTGCTGCCGCAATTGAAGAAATCCAACAATAACTGTAGCAAGCAACTCGCGGCAATTGAGAAATTCATCGGAGAATCGAGTCCGGCCCCGAATCCGGCTGTCCCTGCTTCAAACCATGCATCCACCACACCCCCCAATTCTCACAAATCCTCGCCGCAGCCAATTAAGCGCTCAGTGGAGGATCGCTTCATCACAACGCCGCCCACTCCGCCACCGGCGGACAACCAAGGCAATGGCGAAAACACCGCCTCTTTGTCTGCCTCTGCATCAGCGGAGGTCACGCCCACTCTTCATTGAGCCCGGGCGTTCTCTTCTTCCGACATATTTTTATCCTACTCACTACTTAACTTCGTTGTTTCCAGATTGATATAATTATTTTTAATGTGGGCACATACATAAAGAGGTGTACTTCTCTTTATATTTTCGACTTTTTCCCCCTCGCGGCTTAGTGGCGCAGAGTCTGAATACATGGGCATGGCCGGAGTACAGATTGAGATTTATCTTTTTTATCTTAAAGTATCCTTGCTCAACACGTTTTACAAGTTTTAATTTGTGGATGGATTCTTTTCTTGTTCATTGATTTGATGTTATGGAGAACGAGGAGACGTCCTTATTACTGTCGATGGTTCTGTTTTTCTTCTGTCCAAATATGAAGGGTCGGCGTCTGGGATGGGAATTATTGCGCTTGACATGAATGACCTCGCGGGCTTGCAAATGGGACCTTTGAACATAGGGAGCCTTCAGCAGATAACGACAATCAGCTGGGTGAAAAGTGTTAATTACTTTGCTTTACTGGGTATGATGAATTTGCTTCGTGGTGTATGTAGTTACTTGTAGTTAGGCTGGGGCACTTGATAGTGGGTGCCTTTTAGGTATAATTAAACTATAGTAGCACTTTGCCAAACTGCTTTCATTGTAAGCAAAAGTGGCTCATAGTATTGAAAGCAAGCATTACCCAGCATATACAGGCTCAATTAATTTTGGTTACTCTGGATCACGTGACATACCTGCAGGTAGGTATCTGTTTCTAGCCCGCAGAACTTAAGATTCGTTCCGTCAGAACTACAAGCATACAACCAACCACCACTACAACTAGCTGTTCAGTCGCAAGCTGCACCTTCTATATCTCATCATACAGCAAGGTATCTACGCTACCGAGCGATAACCAATAAATCCACGGACTCCACACAGAACCTGCGATCCTACAACCCCTCACCAACTCTGGGGTCCAAAGCTGCCAAACAAAACTCAAAGGGAAGGGAAAAAAACCCCAATGTCCTCGAACGTCGGCCTCTCAACCCCGCGCGGTAGCGGAACATCGGGCTACGTCCAGAAAAACCACGCCTTCCTGCGACCCCGAAACTTCGGCTCGGGAGCCCCCTACCCACCACCTTCCTCGTCAGGTGGGCCTGAGGGCGGCTCAGGGTTCAAACAGCGTCAGCCGGATAAAGCGATCTTGGAGCATGAACAGAAGCGGGAGATTGAGGTGAAGGTACTTGAGGAGCGGGAGCGGTTAGAAGATGCGAATGAGCGTGTTGAAGAGGGAAAGGGTGAAGAGGGCGAAAAGGCGCTCAGTGAAGAGGAGATTGACGAGCGGTGTGAGGAGTTGAGGGAGAAGTTGGTGAAGGAAATGGAGGAGAGGAGGCAAAGTGGGCGCGGGGAGAGAGATGGGAAGGGAAAGAGGGATGGCAAAAGGGGCTTCAAGGCTTATCAGGTTCATGAGCTTGCGGAGGCGAAGATTGCAGAGAGTGAGCGATTGAGGAGGGCCCTGGGGATTAGGGAAGATGCTAGTGGTGAGCCTGTGAGTGCGAGGGGGGAGATTGACAAGAGGAGGGAGAAGGAAAGGGAGAGGGAGAGGGACAGAGACTAGCTGAGGTTTCTCCTATCCGTTATACTGTTCTTTTCTCTTTTAAACTGATAGCTTTGCATGCTGGGCGTTGGGTTTTTTATTGTATGCATGGGTGGGTAAGGTATTTAGGGACTGGATATGATTAATGTTTGGTCATCTTCGCAATATTCATGCATTGCTTTATCTTCGTATATAGCGGGTATTGTTCTATGTAATAAACTTTTCAATAATCCAACCCTGCTTCAGATCCTTCTTTTGGATCACCTTCTTTGCTGGTAGCGGCCATCCCGTGCTTCCCACTTCGCCTACCAACGATGGAATGACAAAGCAGGCACGTCGCTCAGGCACGCCATCCAACTGCTCGATCTTCCCAATCGGCTTGCCGTACTCGATAAGCGGCGTACCGTGAGCTAATGCTGACAGCTGAAGCCCACTGGGGGTGACTAGTGGGTACATCCTGATTTTGGGAGCATCTCCCGCCACGACTGAGGGCACTGACTGCTGCAGATGGGAGAATATAATGTACTGAGGCATTTCCTTCGGTGAAAGCTTCGCGATCACAGACGTTGGATGAACGAAGACAGCCTTTTCGTTTAACTCTTTCGCAGGCCCGTCTCGTGATCTGAAGAGCGTGAGATACGGCATGTCGATTGCGCGCTTCGGCGTGCGTTGCATCTCCGGGGGAACTGGTGCGAGATCTGCCCGGATCGCAACATTGTCGATGAACCCTGCTGTTACGATCTGCTTGAGCGCCTTGACTTGTTTCTCTGTTGGCTCCGGTAATCGCGGCTGGTAGGCCTCAATGAAGCCGGGGTTGTTGTTTCGTACAATATCGGTGAGCTGGCGCCTCAGTTGCGTTGCTTCTTTGAGTGCTTTGGCGCGTAGGAACATTTTTTCACAGAAAGAGTCACCGTCCGAAGCGTACCCGTAAGCGCAAATCGCAGAGAGATATTTAAGTGCGTCGGAGTTGTCGTCGTGTTTGCTGAAGAGACGGCGAGCTCGCGCGTAGTCTTTGTGGCGCTTTTCTCGAGCGGTATCCTCGAGACGGTCTGAGTTTCTGTAAACTCCATTGTCCTGTGTTGACTCGTTGCCTACTGGGTCGATCTGATTCTCCGGAACGAAAAGATCTCCGACAGCCAGAGCGGCGACAAGCGCAATGACATAGGGCATGCAACCGTGTTGGTGGCCGACGAATACCATCTTGCCGAACCTAGGCGAGAGAGGGTATGTAGATAGGCTGTTTCCGATATGCGTAATCTTGCCGTCGGCGGAGAGAGCACCTAGGTTCTTTAGGAGCTTCTCGGCCTTTGTGATGCCCTGACGACTGGGAGGTGTGGGGAATGGGAAATTGATGACATTGTGGAGACCCATGCTCTTCATCTGCAGGACAACTCCTTCAATGGGTGTCCGCAGGATCTCCGGGTCTGTGTATTCGGCGAACTCGCCCTCGTATATCGCGGAAGAATATAATCGGTAGCAGTGACCGGGCCCTGTTCTACCAGCACGTCCAGCTCGCTGGCTTGCGCTGGCCTTACTGATCCAGTCGATTTGGAATTTCTGCACGCCCGTTTCCAAGTCGTATTGTTTCTCCTTAGCTCGGCCGCAATCGAACACATACCGGACACCTGGGATGGTAAGACTGGTTTCAGCCACGTTGGTTGCTAAAACGATCAGCCGTGAGCCCTCCGGAGGCGGCTCGAAGACTCGAAGTTGCTCTTTGGTGGGAAGTTGCGAGTACAACGGCAGTACGTGGACTTTCGTGGACGAATCCATCGCCTCCTCGCCTTCTTCTCCTACATCGAATTCTTCATCTTCCTCGTGGTCGTCGAGACCAGTAATCTCGAGGTCGCTATCGTCGTCCTCGTAGTCGGCGGTGTTAGAGACATCAACTTCACCTATTTCTAAATCCTCTGCCTCTAGTGGTGCCTCATTTGCGGATATTTGGACTTTGGCTCGAGCCACTTCTCCTCGCTGTGTGGGTTTAAAGGCCTGCTTCAAACGCTGGGAAAGCTGTCTGATCTCGTTTTGACCAGTCAAAAACACAAGTATAGCCCCTGGAGGAAGCTTGCGGTGGCCTCTAGAAACCTTTTTGAAAGCTTCTTCGACGTAATCACGATGCGTCCGCCGGGCAAAGTGAACCGAGACGGGGTATTGGCGGCCTTCTGCTTGTACTAGAGGCGGTGGGCCCTGGCGGAAAAGACTCGCATTTTGCGTGAAGTCCGAAATGCGCAGGGTTGCAGACATGACCACGAGTTTCAAAGGTTTGACTGAAGGGTCCTCCTCGCTCAAGTTTTTGCGCAGGTCAACAATGCGGCTGACCATACCAATAAGGATGTCGGTGTTGACGCTACGCTCGTGGGCTTCGTCAATCACAATGATGGAGTACTTGCTGAGAGAAAAGTCTTCGGCGATTTCTCGAATAAGAATACCATCGGTCATGAACTTGACCGCGGTCTTGCTAGTAGCGGTGCTCTCAAACCGGATTTGGTAGGACACTTGGGACGAAAACTGGCCCAGCTCATCGCCCACACGCTTTGCCATACTTACTGCAGCAACTCGACGGGGCTGAGTGACTCCGATCATGCCAGGGTTTCCGCTCTCAGGATTACCGTAACCGGCTTCGAACAGAAATTGGGGAAGTTGCGTGGTTTTACCACTTCCAGTAGCTCCCCAAATTACGATGGCTGAGTTGTTGTGGATTGCTTCCATAATCTTTTGTTCCTCTCCGACGACAGGTAGCTTGAGACGCGCCTCCTGAACTTCCTCGGGGCGATCAACCTGAACACTAAAGGCCTTCCGATAAGGATTGCCTTCGGTAACCTGAAGTTCCAGAGGTAATGGTTCCTCCTCCGCAGCCCTATCCCTGACCGGCAACGCGGATTCCGGTATGTCTGGTTGTGGTTCGGAGGTTATTGGGCCGGTTGCAGGCGTGAAGCCCACAACATCATTGATCTGTTGTCGGGCCCATGACTTGAAGGCGGACTGCCGGGGCTTGATGCTTCCGTCAACGGTACTTTCCTCCTCGTCCTCATCTTTGTCCTCATCCTCATCCTCATCCTCATCCTCGTCTTCATCATCTTCTTCTTCTTCATCATCCTTGTCCCCATCCTCGCTGTCACTATCGTCACTTTCTTGAGTCGTTGAATCGTCCGATTCGCCCTCAGAGCCTGAATCCTCTCCTTTCCCCTCACTTTCCGGCTCGTCAACAGACCCATAATGGTCACCCTTTGTCTCATCTTCTGAGCCGAATCCTTCCCATGGTACTTCATTTAACGTAGCTGTCGGGGTTGGTTTTGGTGCGCGCTTTCGCTTTTTGAGAATCGGGAAACCATCCGGTCCAAGTTCGAGAGGACGTTTTAAACCGATACCATTCATCACATTCGACGACCCTTGATCTCCCAAGCCCGCTGTTTTCCCAATGGGTTCCGTTTTTGTCCGGGGTAATCCATCGTCCGACTCGTCACTGGACCACTCTGGCTCATTGCGACCGTCGGATACATCCACTTTCTGTCTCGGAGGTCCATCATCATCATCCCTCTTCCGCTTTCCAAGCTCTTTCGAACTCTGAAGACCGGTGACTTCAACTCTTGACTCTGCAAGTTTCTTGAGCAGCGCAGTGTTTTCTTCTTTCTTGAGTTTATTGTCCTAAACAGGGTTAAAACTGGCGTTGAAACATTTAGTAGGCAAAACACACAATGTATTTATCCAAGCGTTTCTGCTTCTTAGCAGATATCTTCGGATGCTGCGCTCGCAATTCTTCGCGGAGTTTCTCCTTCCTGGCCTCCTTCTCGCTCTTCGAGAGCGGCGCTATCTCCGCCGCATTGGTATCGGTCGCAGTATCCGCAGCCTGCTGCTGCTGCCGATGCCTCTGCTTTCTTTGGCGGGGAACAAACTTCGGCATTGCGATACCGTAGCCTTTCTCAGATCCGAAGAGCAACCGAAAAATGCGGAGTAAATGTCATCAGGTTGTTGGTGATGTCGAGTGGGATCTAAAAAAATTCAGGCGGCGGTGAGATTCTGCCTTGGAGTTGCACTGATAGACTCACCGCCTCACACACATCTCCACTATACAATTACTCCTCGTGTCAGTGTCAACCATGACAAGCGCTTGATTATTTACTCCCATCTCTGGTCTTTACATGTTCTATCAAAGTGAAAAAGGATTTAATTAATACTGTCCTCAATTACTTCACATTGAACAATCATGGCGGATATTTCTAAGCTCAGTCTGGACCTCCCATTCCCCGCAGCCACCAAGCGAGTATCCGGGGATATCAAGGGAATTCAGACAGATGTCACGACTGTCAAATTCAGTGACAAAATCATGATCACAATATCGCAAAAAGGGCGACTTGGGCATTGGGTTCGTAACTTAATCACAGATACCAGATCTGCGCTAAATCGCTCTTAGCTTCATGTTCCATTGGAAAACAAAAACCCAGGCACAGAGGGTTCTCATAGGATTCCAGACTTCGCAGATGATGGTCTTCTTCCGTTAAGTGATCTGACAGCGACTTCTATTCTCGGGGGCCGTGTTCCTGGTCATGAAATTGTTGGTCAGCTATATGCTCGTCAGATAGCGAGTGCCATTGTCACAAAAACACCGCAAGAAAACCGTCTGCTTGTCGTTGGGCTAGGGCTCGAAACAGCCGAAGTCGACCGAGACATATTCTTTGCCGTTATAGACCTGGTTCTCCAATGCATCTAGGGTACCAAATGTTGGGGGAAATGTTAAACTCACATATCCAGATGCAGAAGCCGTTTCCCTGTATCTTCTTCTTCTGCTTATCAAACTTGACGTCGGGGAGCTTGAGACCAACAATCAACCTTGCCAGGCGTTCACGCTCCTCTTCAGTAAACCCTCTGAAATTCAGCTTCCCGAGAAATTCGAATGCTCCGCCGAATAACGCCTTGACCAAGACACCTTCGTCAAAATTAGCCGCCCTCCAGTTATTGCTGGCCACGATAGTGAGGTTATAGACGTGAATAGGCCCGTCATGTTTCAAGGCGGAAATGAACTCCATAAACGACCAGCGACGCTGTAACGCCATTCTCAAGTCGGTTGACCCAAGCAATAACATAATTGATCCAAACCGGCGATGCCATCCAATCCTGTGGCTACGGCATGAGTATGTGACCCAATTATGTTGTTTGTTACTACAGCAAGGTAAGGGCCTGGGAAAACGGGTAAGGAGGCTTGCGGAATACATGCCAAAAGTTCGAAGAAACAGCCTCCGGTAGCTCAGAGAATGGTATAGGGCTATTGAAGCCTCGTGATAAATGATGTGGGAAACGCTTAGAATAGCCAGGTTTGCGACACGGTTATGCCTGAGTCTTCCTATCTCCAGTGGGCTGCCATCATGTTTGAACAGCTCTTCATAGATTCGGAACCTGATATGGAGCGGAAGGCGATAAAGATAGCAACTCATACGCCGGTCCCCCTCCCTGAGTGCGCCCCTCGCAGACTTGAGTCCCTCTGAGACGATTGTGTTGTGATAAGTAGGCTGCGCGCTGCGGTCCTCAAATCGGCAGATATATTCTCCCGCTTCATTGTAAACTGGCTTAAAGAAACGCATATCCAAACTGCAACTCGCAAAGAATTAGTGGCAACTCGCACTGATGCTCCAGGTAGAGCACAGCTTACCTGGGGTTCCCTGGGTTCAAACGGTCATGCCGATCCACGGCGACAGGGCTTGCTTTTACAAGCGCTCGCTTGGTTCTAGCCATTTAGTATCTGATGGTAGGGGTATGCGGTCAACTTTTTGATTCAGCCGCAACCAGGAAAGTTAAAATTTGAGAAAAAGACGCTGGAAACTAGGAGGTGTGATTGTGTTGGGCTCAGAACTGCACTTGTACATCGATAGATGTCTAGTGACAGTCAAAGAGAGCGTGTTTGTCTCCGGCTCTTTCAACCCAAACAATGGCCGGTACTAGTAATGTATCAAATTTTAATTTAGAGCTCAAAGACACTTTGTTATCTACTAGGGCTTTGAATATACTTGGTCCTGAATATTTTGGTTTACACATTATCTGCAACTATGCCTCTTAACTATACCCCTACAATGCTATCTAAAAGTATCATAAGGCGTCTTCGAGAGCTCAAAACAAGCCATATTCAATTGAATTCCCCAACAATAAATAAAGATCTATGCTATTTCTATATTCCAAAAATATACAGGACTAATTCATTACATATTCACTGGGGCCTCTGTCTCAGCGAGTGACAGCCCTGCGAGTCACGTGTATGCAGCGAGTAGGGACCGTCTCTTCACCTTTTCTTACTCTCATCGCATCAACATGTCATTCATTCAAAGAATAATCGGCACCGAGCTGATATTAGCGCCGGGTCTCGATACTGTTTGTTTTAACTCGATGTAAACAATCTCGTTCGCGCTGTTGAGTCGCGTTCTTCACTCCTGGGTTGATGTTTATTTGCGATTCGGCGAAACATCCAACACCAATTCACGGCTACGAGATTCCCTCCCTTAGTATATCAACACAAGTGTCAGAGAGCATCGCTCTGCTTTGAGTCTCATCGAAACTTTATTGATACCCGTTCGACTGTGCAATTGAACATGGATTCTGACGACGAGGACCTAAGAGTAGCAATTGCTGCTTCCTTGGGTGACGCCGCGTCGCCGGCTCAGAGAGCCAATAACCAAAATAAATCGGTTGTTGATTTAACAGGTGACAGTGATGAAGATGTGGTACCCATTCATCCCAAGTCCAAATCAGTCATTAGCTCAGAGGCCAGCCGCGAGGCAAGCGTCGTTGATATCGCAGACGACGGTGACGAAGATCTAAAAAGGGCCATCGCTCTGTCATTGCAAGAATCTGGCGCGCAAGAGCCGCCTTCGAAGCCAGAGTCCACGTCTGCCCCTGTTTCAGATCAGGCCCAGACGAAGAACCAAACCGAGCCTAAAAATACCGAAGGAAGCTTCCTTGGGCTGGATCGCAAGAAGATGGAGGAGGACCGCCTTGCACGTCTTGGAAAGAGAAAAGCTGAAGACGCCCCTCCACCTGACCAACGTGAACTGAAGCAGGCGCGGACTGAACCCCGGCAAAGCGCCAGCAGTGTACAGGCTAAATCAGGACCTCCATCGTCTGTGCCGTATATTCAATTTCCTGCGGGGGTGATTAAGAAGACGTTCGCAATCGGAAAACCCAGAACAGATGACGATATCAGGCTCGATGAGGTTCTGCAAAGCTCAGATCTTGAACTGGCGGTTTTGAGTTCCTTTATGTGGGACATGGACTGGCTTTTTGGCAAGGTCAATTTAAAAAAGAGCCGATTCATACTAGTCATGCAAGCAAAGGATGATGCTACAGTAAGTTAATTATCGGATTCGACCTCAAGCGTCTATATTTTGACCACTCTGACTCAAAAGAAACGACAATATGCATCAGAAACAGCAACTATGACAACCCTGCGTTTGTGCTTCCCGCCAATGGAGGGCCAGGTAAATTGCATGCATTCCAAACTCATGCTACTCTTCCATTCGAATTATCTCCGGATCGTGGTGCCAACTGCGAATCTTATCCCGTATGACTGGGGAGAGGCCGGCGGCGTCATGGAGAATGTATGCAGGCCTACGACTTTATTGTTACCAGACTAACGTTTCCCAGAGTGCCTTTCTCATTGACCTGCCCAGGAAAGGTGGTCCGACAACTGGCGATTCAAGAACGAGTTTCTACAACGATCTCGTCTACTTTCTCAGGGCTACCACCCTCCACGAAAACGTCATTGCAAAGTTACAGGACTTTGACTTTAGTAACACAGCGCCGTTCGCATTTGTTCACACCATGTATGTCCCACACATCAGTTATCGATTGAATACTAACATTCCCCAGTGGTGGCTCGCATTCAGGAACTTCATGGAAGCAGACCGGTTACTGCGGGCTAGGCCGATCAGTGGAATCTCTCGGTTTGCAAACTAACAAGCCACTTAATCTTGATTTCGTGGTACGTACGAATATCACAATCCTCACACCTAGTATAGAACTAATAGCATTAGACCTCCTCGCTTGGCTCCCTCACACCCGAGTTCATGAAGTGCATATACCTCGCCGCTCAAGGTTAGCACCTCCCCACGCACCAATCCCGGTTCCAGCTCATAAATTATTATTCGCAGGAGATAACGGCCTTACCGAGTTAACCCTTCGAACGGCAAAGGCTTTCCCTACCAAATCCCTCTCTGATCCACGCCGTCTTATTCAAGCATCCACTGCCGACGAGTGGAAAGATAGAGTCCGAGTCTATTTCCCATCCTATGACACAGTTGTCAGGTCGAGGGGTGGACCAAACGCAGGAGGCACGATATCTTTCCAATCGAAGTGGTTTAATAACGGCAAGTTTCCGAAAGATGTGCTGCGAGATTGTGTTAGTGTAAGAGAGGGGCTGGTTATGCATAATAAGGTATCTTCTTATACAACGTCTGTTGGTTCTGTGATATACTAATTACTGAATTATTCAGATTCTGTATGTGCAACCTGACGAGCCCGTCTCCGTCTCAGACGATTCCGAGTGTCCTGGTTGGGCCTACGTCGGAAGTGCGAATCTCTCCGAGAGCGCTTGGTATGTTCCGTCCTCTTACTTTTCTAATTATACCTCCTAACCTGCTATTTTTTTCATCAGGGGCCGTCTCGTCTTCGACCGCACAACAAAACAACCTAAGCTCAATTGTCGAAACTGGGAATGCGGGGTTGTGGTTCCAGTATTCAAAGAGAAGAAGAAAGGCGAAGGCTCAAACTCCACCACGGAGAGCGAAACCGACGATGAAACAGAAAACCACCCACAGACTGTGAAGGGAAAGGGAGTAGAAAGCGGTTCTGACAGTAAAGCCAAAGAAGAGAGCACAGGGCTTCTGGATATCTTCATCGGGACAGTTCCTGTGCCGATGCGTTTACCGGGACAGAAATATGGTGGATCAGGACCAAAAAAGCCGTGGTATTTCATGGAGGAGAAATACTAGACCTTAGTTGTTCGGACGGGAGACAAGGAAGGAGCAATGTTTAGAGTATCTGATCTCGACACCAGAACCGGTCTTGATCAATTAGTATTAGACATACCCAGCCGCTGCAACTTAGGCTAATGAGTATATATCACTACAACCTTACACCCCCTCTCATCCCCCCATCCAACACCCCATAAAGTGCCCTCTCAAGCTCAATCAAAAGCTCTGTAACCCGTGCATCTGCAGGAGGCATAAGCTGCGTAAACAGCGCACCCGCAATGCCCGTATCACGATCGATCCACTGTGGTGTACAGTTAGTTAGCATCAATCAGAGCCGGATAACACACACGCAAGCCAACATTGTTGCCCATCAGCGTAATTCAATAAACTCACCCAATGCAAATTTGGCAACCCACTCCAACTCACACTCCCTGCCCTTCTTCGGCCGGGTATGTCCCTCGTCGTCACCGTACCGGCTAGAGCGTGATCCACAGTACCTGTATCAGTAGACGATGCCCCCAAAATCCGCCTCATCTGCCGCCCCAAACCTTTGGGGAGTGCCTGTGCGGACTCGGACTGCGGACCTAACTGCGGGGCGAAGAGGAGGTTTACGCTTTCCTTGCCCTGACGGAATAGGGAGTCCCCGCCGCGGAGGAGGGAAGAGAGGAGGGATGTGAAGTCGGCGGGTGTGCTGAAGAGACCGATGCCGCCGAGATCCTGTTTGAGTGGGTACTGCAGGATTATGGGGGCTGGGGTTAGGGGTGGTTCAGGTGTTGTGGTTGTGCTCTTGTTTGTATTTGAGGCGGGAGCTCGATAGGCCATTTCGAGGAGAGGAGGCTGGGTACTATTAGTAGGAGTTGCAACCCGGTTATCGGAAGGATGATGGAATGTTGTTGAGGAGGTAGCGAGTTTGGAGAAGATGTTTTCTTGCATGTATTTTGAGAGCGGCGAGCCTGTTACGCGTTCGATCTGTACAAATCTGTCAAAACGGCCTCATTAGGCAGAGAATGAAGGACAGGAAGACTAACCAATTGGCCAGCCCAGTCAAGCCCGGCTCCATACCCCCATGAGGTGCCGGGTTGGAAGAGTAATGGGTGGGTATAGCCATCCTATAACACCACGCAGTAGAGCTCATTGATTAGCATTTCTGTTGCCAGGCTCTAGGTATCTTTCAAAGGGGCGTGCATACCATGCTTCCGCTGAATGTATACGCTGATCTTCCCTGGGACTTGGACCATTTCTGGAGTAGAGGTGATGAGGAGTCGTAGACGAAGCCTGAGGTGTGGCATAGGAGTTGTCTAGATGCCGTTTGTCAGTCATACTTGGTATATATACATAGACCCAGGACATACCGCAGTGTAATCTTCCCTTCAACAGGGTCAAGCACTGGGTGATCTTTTCCCGAAGAGGAATCTATCCCATTATAGTATCAGTATTTCATATGATCATCAGATAGGTGAAATTCCCCATGCACAAACATTAAGGGACGAATGCAAAGTAGTATGCACGGTACCTACCAGTCTTCATTGCTCTCAAAACCTTGACACTCCTCAACTCCTCGACCTTCTCCTTCACATCATCATCCAAATCCAAAACACCCTTTTCAACTAACTGCATAGCCGCAATAGCCGTGACGAGTTTCGTCATCGACGCAATCCAGTATAGCGAGTCGAGCTGGAGGAGCTTTGCACTAGCAATGTCGAGCCGGTCTTGCCCGGAGGCGCGGCTGTAGATTGTCTTTCCTAGAAGTTTTAAGAATTATACCTCGGTACGTATAGTTTATATTCAAGGCTGTTGGATAGGACTAAATATAATACCTGATCTGTCGACGGCGATGAAAACCGCACCGTGGAGGATTCCTGTCGTGGGGTCTGTAGCGTTGTCGAGGATGTTGTCCAGGGTTTCCATGATGCTTTGTGAGGCCGTCAAGGGATATTTGAACGTTAGAAATGTACCAGGTTGAAGCTTCTTGGTGCCAGCTGTAAATGGCTGAAGTGTTGCATTCTTGTGTTGTTCGCATTCTTCAGTTTATAGATTTGCACCTCGGTTACTAGTAGACCGAGGTACTCACATCATCACAATATAACACCCTCTTCAATGATGCTACAGTTATAAAAGTAGGGTAAGACTTCGAACTTTTCAATAATATATTAAATAATAAACTGTAATTCTAAAGTATAACCAAAATTAAGAAACGCCACAAATGCAACTCAACGCTCACGCTCAGTCTATATGTACTGAAGAAAAAGCCCATTCCTTTTTTAGATATAAATCATCGACTTCTTCTCTTGCTTGTTTTCTTGTATGCGAGCCCGAGACAGAAAGCTGAAGTTAGTTCTTCTTAGAGAAAACCTTCTTCACAGACGATATAACAGCACCAATTCCTCCAAACAGGTAGCCCATGCCAAATGACCATCGCCTCACGCGCACTGTGTAGATGAAGAAGTAAACAAGCGCCCAATTGACAATGACAAATGCCAAGAAGATGCCGAAGGAGCGCCACTTGTCGCCATCCTTAACGTTCAGCTGGCCCATGTACTCTGTGCCATTGGCATAGGGACAGTACTGGCAGCCCTCGGTGGCGTCGGGGTTAATAAGTTTCCCGACACCCGCGATGCTGGTGACGAAGTTGTTTGCATAGTCAAAGCAGGTGGAGCCTGGGGGAGGGTTGAAGTGGGTGGCTTCGGTTGAGGAGCACTGGATGGTGATGCTGGGGAAGATGGCTGAGATGGCGCCGCGAATCCACCAGGTTACCGGGTTGACATAGTACATCCAGTACTTCCAGAAGACGGGGTAGTCGGCGTAAGGGCGAACGACACCGTTGAAAAGACCTGTCATGACGAAGAAGAAGGGGAGCACGTTGGAGATGACGGTGAAGGAGGGCGCGAACGCGCAGATCCATTGACCCCAGGAAGCCATGAACAAGAAGAAGAGCATTGTCATGAGGAAGACGTAACCCGATGCAGGGGCCGCGACAGGGAAGCCGACGGCGAAGTACCAAAGGAGGAAGTAGACGGTTGCTGAGACGATGGCCATGGGAATCTCGGCGACGACATTGGCCGTGCAAAAGGCGAACCAGCCGTAGATTCGGGATGGGTATTCACGGGCTTCCCAGAGGGCACGGTTCATGTAGAACTTAGGAAGGGTGGAGTTGAGGAAAATGGGCGGGAGGAGAATAACCAAGAAGAGCGAGAACATGCGGTTCTGCATGGACGCGATCGAGTTATCAAGCATCCAAAAGGTGAAACCGTTGAAGATACCGATAATAACACTGGTGAAGAGCTTGCCGTAGTAGTAGGATGGGTCACGCCAGTGCTGGGTAAAGACACGCTGGGTCAGGAGATAGGTCTGAGTCCAGGTCGAAGCAGCGAATTCGTACTGCACAGCCTGCTCTTCGGTGGCCGTAGCGTCGCGGCGCTCGTTGTGAATCTGTTCGATCTCCTCCATGACTCTTCCGCCCTGCTCTGAGTTGCGCCATTCCTCGTTCCAATCAACCGTCACGCCATCGCGTTTGATCGGTTTAGCTGCGGTTTCCAGGATAAACTCGGCCACATTCTTTGCGGGTGGGCAGACAGCACCGCGGTCAGCAAAGTACTTGATCACGTCCTTGCCATCAGCGCCAACAGGTCCAAAGTAGAAGGTGTTACCACCAGGGTTCAAAGCCAGAATCATGTCGAACTGCTGGATCAGCATGGAAGAGGGCTGATGAATAGTGCAAACAATGGCCTGGCCAGCTTGAGAAAGCTTCTTCAAGAAACGCACAATCGAAAACGCCGCCTGGCTATCCAGACCACTAGTCGGCTCATCGAGGAAAAGCAAAAGGCTAGGCTTAGCAGCCAATTCCACGCCGATAGTAACACGCTTCTTCTGCTCGACATTGAGGGATCCAATCATAGCATCCTGGATCTCCTCCAGTTCCAAAAGGTCAATAATCTGGCTGACGTACGTAAGTTTCTCCTCCCGGGGAATGTTCCTGTCCTGACGGAGCAGAGCCGAAAACTCAAGAGCCTCACGGATAGTGGCAGTGTTGTCGTGCAGGTCCATCTGTTCACAGAACCCAGTACCACGTTGGAAGTCAGTTGATAAAGGGCGACCATCAACAAGCATATCTCCACCAATCACACCCATCGTCTGGCGCTGAGCCAGGGTGTTCAGCAGGGTCGTTTTTCCAGCTCCAGAGGCACCCATGAGCGCAATCATAACCCCTGGCTTTGCGTAGCCACTAACACCGTTAAGCAGTTTCCGAGTTCCATTTCCGTAAGGCACCGTATATTCAACATTACTCCAGGTGAAAACACGCTCACTAGAAGAGATCCGGTTGAAGGCGGCTTCATTGCCAGGGCCAGACTGCGCTACTGTCCCGTCGCTCTTGCCATTCTCCTCGTCGTTGGACTTCTGCGCGGCAGCCTTGATCTGCTTGGCCTTCTTCGACCGCTTGAAGACCAGGGCGCCACCGCCACCGCCGACAAAAGACAGGGTCTCCGTAGCGATGATGGTAATCAGAATATACAGCACGGTGAAAGCAATGATCACACCAAAATTGCGCCATAGGTGGTGGCGCGTGAACTGGAATGTTGTGCTGAGATAGTCCGCTCCCGCGACCTCCGTAGAACCGAGTTTGGATCCAGTCAGAGAGCAGCCTTGGTATTGCGGATCAACCCCAGGCCCTTGCGGAACCAACATGGAAGGATCACACTCCATGGTACGATCGGAAAATTCATTGCTCAAGACGGACTCGTAACTGTAGGAGAGTGGGTTGACGTAGAACAGCCATCCGAACCATATCGAGCCATCGATAAGACCTTGCTTCGGAATCACATAGCCAACGAACAAAACCAGCACGTTCAACGCGATACCAGAAAACCGTACGGCATCATCGATGGTCGGTGACAGTGCTGCGAACATACGATACATGGCAGTGATGCAGAATGTGGTGGTATACACAAACAAGAAGTAGATCCAGAACTTGGAGGCAGTAGCATCAAGACCAGCAAGGAAATAGACAATAATGGAGAACGGTACAGCCATGCAGAAAATAGCCGGAAAGTCGACAACCACACGAGCAATTGCAACAGCAGAAGGCCGGTAGAAAGCGTAGTCTTTGTGTCGCGCAACAATAGCTCGTCCAGAAACCGCGGGCATCAGTTCAGTTAATTGAAGCCAGCCGAGGAACAAAATCGAGAAGAAAATGGCACCGCCACGAGGGAAAGCACCATAAGTGTTCATCTTCTCACCGTAGAACAGAGAAGCGACAATGAAGCCGTTCGAAATGATAATAAAGTACTTGGTGCAGAGAGAGGTCTTATCACCCCACAGAAGCCAGAACTCGCGGCGCACGCAGGCAGCCACCTGCCGAGCAATCGAGACGGTGTAGGGGGACTTCTTGGAAACGGTCTTACTCTTGGATGACTGAACAGTCTTCTGGAAGCGCTGGGTATCCTCGCAGTTGGTTTCCTGGAGATTGGTTTCGTACGCCTGGACCTCCGTTCCAATGCGCTTGTAGAATTCGCTCTGTCGGAATACAGCCTCGAGTTCCTCGGGAGTCTTTGGGGTCGATGCTTCACGGCCCTCCTGGAACTGGCGAGCGTTGGGATCGCATAGCGAAGTCAGGAAGTCAGCAGTGGTCGACTGTTCCGGGCAGTAGAAACCAAGGTTGACAAAGTACTGTCTGGCGTAGTGTGCAGGACCTTGGAAAAGCATGCGTCCGGAGTCAATAACAAGCACCTTATCCATGAGCTCGTAGATACTTTCACCAGCCTGGTAAAGAGTCACTAGAGTCGTGCGCTTGCTAATGTCGGTCATAATACGAAGAGACTTGGCGTAGTCCAGGGCAGTGCTGGCATCAAGACCTCGAGTCGAGTTATCCCAGCAGACGACGGAAGACTTGGTGGCAAGGGTCTCTGCGATACTGACACGCTTTCTCTCGCCACCAGAGACACCACGAACGAACTCGTTGCCCACAAGAGTGTTCTTCGTGTGGGTGATGCCGAACATTTTCAGCAGGGCATCGATGATAACCGGGATGCTTCCCTTCTCATTCTTCTTAGTCTTGTTGATTAGAGAGAACTTGAGCGTCTGCCAAACAGTAAGATTCGGAAAATGCTGGTCGTCTTCCTGGTTGTAGTTGACTTCACCGCGGTAGCGCTTGTCCTGTTCTTCGGCACTCAATCCACCGTAGCTGATATCACCTTCAACAGCAGCGAAAGCGTCACGATCGTTAGCAATAGCCTTGAGGAAGGTCGAACAACCAGCTCCAGGGCGGCCCAGAACCAGCATCATCTCACCCTCGCGAACAGCACCGGTGAAATCATGGACTAGGTCGCGCACGGGCGGTTTCTTTCCGAAGCGCACCTGGGGGACGAACCGGCAGATGATGTTATACAAGTCGGGTCCAAAAGTTCCAATAACAGCATCCGGAAGGGTTCGAACAAAAGAAGCACCAGTCTGAACACCCTTGACGGTCAGATTCTTGAATACAACACCCACCTTCTTGGCAGGGTCTCCTGCGGTGGTCCGCCGCTCAAGATGGCCGCCCATCAGAAAGTCCGTCAAATCAAACTCGCCATCCTCCTCTTCGTCCGCTTCCTCTTCGAGAGCCTTTTCTGGGTCCTGATGCTGGCTTGCGCGAGATCGCAGTCGACTGGGGCCGTCCTTGGTTGTTGACTTCGTGCGCTGCAGACTCAGTCTGGTCAATTCCCTTCGCATCTCCTCGAAGTCCTCCATGGCACCGCGGCGAGAAACGGGCTCTGTTCCCTGCTCTCCCCACTGGCCCTCAGATGAGGCTTCAGTATCGCTACTCGAACCTGAAACCATGGTGGTATCGGATGGCTCTTCGGGCCCGACAGTCGGGATTTGGGCCAGGCCCGCGCCATGAGCTTTTTGGGGCTCGGCCATTACGACCAACTCCTGTCGGTAGTAAACTCGATATCAGTGTATTAAGATTGCAGGACAACTGAATTAAATTGTTGGGTTAGGAAGTGGTCCGGGGGGAAGCATGTAACGAAAACGGCGTGATTATTAAAGTAAAGTGCGTGGCGCTTGATATTTACAACAAAACGCAATTGGAAAGGGTGTTTAAGAGTGGAGAGTGTACTGCTAAGCGTCCACGCAGAGGACGATAAGCCTAGAGAAAGGAAACAGATGAAAGGATAACAAAAAATCAAGAGAAAGAGGGTGGAGCTGCGTCATGGTTATAAGGGCCGGGGGAGAAACAATATACGAGCCATGCGCATTACTAACTCACTAACTCCGGGCAATGGGGCAGCAACTTGTAAGCCGGGTCTCGGATTTGTCAGGATGTAGCCGAAACCTGAAGGAAACACAGGTCATCATCCTGAATCAGAGTCTGGTTCTCGGGGCGATCAAGCCTGGAACCCCGAAGAAACCTCGAAAGCGTGCGAGGCGCAACATGGTCTGGGCGGCGACTCGTGGGTAGTTCAAGGGAAGCTCCATGAGTCATGATGAGCAGCAAGAAGCTCATTGGCCAGTTCAGTCACAATCTTGAATCAGATCGTGGGGCGGCAGCAAATGCCAAAAGGCGAGGAAGAAAATTTCTGAGCACGAAAGATCTTGCGGCGAGATGATTGGGTGTGGCGGAGATAAGCATCTCGCGTCTATTTCCGGCAGGTGCTGGTCTCGCTTAAACGGCTGCCGCCAACTATACACAGCTGGCTCTGTATAAGGCCTCTGCTTCACTTTATTCCTCTCTGCGCAAATACCAAATACCTGACGGCATCCGTCACATCGACTCATCCTACCTCTCTTAATCGCTCAGCTAATCAGCCTATTCCATGACAAACCCTCAGCCCCAGCAGAGGGGAAACACAGGGGTCGATGTTGGTGAATAATCCATCCGCATTAGCCCAAAAGTCTCCGAGCCACCCGAGAACAATCTCACTCTCTTGAATCATGCTTGTTTGCCTTGCAACCAAACCCTGCAAACTTGCCTTTCGCAGACTTTTCGCACACTTATCGCACACTTATCAAGTTATCATCGCACACTTTTCCCTGCAGCTTACGCCAAGGCCATCCATCTTTCCTCCGCTTCTCTCCGCGCCTTCCAAATTCGGAGCCCGCGGTTCTCAACACTGCAACAGTCAGCACAGCAAACGGAGTCGTCACAACGAACTGGTCACAGGCCCAGTGGATCTGGTCCCCTCTGGCATTTTGGCAGCCGCCTGGCCTGCAAGTGCATTTTGTTGCCTCCATGCTGCCCCATCCAGTCTCCGACCAGCGCCCCCATCATCCCAACTCAAACCACTTGCTAACCCGAGCCTCACTCTCCCTTCCGTCTTACCCCGTCAACCGCCTGGCTCGTGCTGTACGGAGCACTACTGCTCGACTTTGAACCTAATCTCCACGTCTATCTAATTATGCCGTACTCCGAAGGTGACTTAGGTCTCAACAAGGATTGGTCGCACTAACTACTAGCAGTAATACTTCCCGCACTTTGCGGCGGAAACCATTTTACGGCAGGCAGGTAGATGTAGCAGTCCGGTACCGAGATATCAGGATCGGAGTTTCAGGCGCCCAACCAATTCTAGAGTCTTCTTCTCGGAGTAGCAGTCGAATCGAACCGCGGAGCAGGTGAACGTGACCGCCAACGGATTATCTATCCATCATGTGCTGCTTGCTTCCTGCATTCACCGCCATGTCGCGATCTACTACGAGTATGACTCGTGGCTTCGATGCGTTCTGTCGGTGTGCGGTCTGCCAGCCAAGTCGAGAAGGTGCGGACGTTTTACCGTGCTCGAGATTAGCTCGTTCGCGGCAGAAATGGATGCATACGATGATGGCCCAGTAGTCAATATTAGATAGATCGATTAAATACGGCGCAGTATGCAGCATGCACTATGCACTATGCACGCTATGAAGTACATTCCAATGATATGCTCCGCTCTACTCTATACACGTTGGACTACTAATGTACATCGAATCAGCCCACTATACAAGGCAGCCAATTCAAGGGTTTTTCTTTCCCGCCGCGCGAGCGATGCGTTTCTGGGCCTCCTCCTTGGAAAGAATCTTGACTGCGTCTTTGGAGAAAACGTAGCTCAGGCCCGACCAGATTGTGGTCGCAGCGACAAGATACCTAGTCGTATTAGTTTTGCGGCTCGAATAAAATACCAAAAAAAAAAAAAAAAAAAATTGAATAAGAAATGAAGAAAAATAATAAAGCACAGCGAGGGGGAAATAAAAAATAAAAAGCAAAAACATACAACAGCTGGGATTCGCATGTGGTCATGCACCATACTACTAACCAGCCGGCGTGTGGCTTAAGTACGGCTGAGCGGACGGGAAGCCCTGTTTTCCACACCCTGTGGTCGTATGTACCGGATTATTTCTGAGCACACCTTTTATCCCGCTAGGGCTTCCCAATGCACCCAGAATAAAATGCAGGAAGGAAATACGTGAAAAACTTACTGGAATGCAGTCATTGTTTCGTTGAGGTTCCAGGCATCAATGTATGCTGCCGGAAGCACAGGGAGGGCCATCGCGCTCCCGACAAGGAGTAGCTGCAGCGCTGTGTTGGCTTTGGATATGCCAGTTGGCTTCACCTCCGCAGACGGGAGGGAAAAGTCCCAATATCGCGCCATAGTCTTCGGTGGCGGTAATGATATCCATCGGTAGTAGATGGCAGAGAGGGCGAGACCAACGTCCCGACCGAGGATAATCACGGCAAGCCACACTACACCAGTCAGGCTTGGAGTTCTCAATGCGTTGGACGGAACTTACCAGGTATTGACCCGTTAACTGCAAGACAAGCAACACCAATAGTCATCAGCAATTTATCAGCCATTGGGTCAATAATCGTCCCGACAACTGTCTGCAGGTTATATCGTCGAGCGATATATCCATCAACAAGATCTGTGACGCCTGCGTATGCAAAGAGAGCCAGAGCTGTGGCATGATAGTCGTACACCAGGAAGTAGCCAACTAGCGGAGCAGCAATCAGCCGCGAGAAGGTGAGGATGTTGGGAACAGTGTAAATGTTCTCATGAGTTGTCGGCAGTGGAATCCGCGAGAGAATAGGCGATTTCTTGGCCGGAGATCTATACAAACGTCAGGACCAAGCAACTTATGCTGGAACTCGAATAATGGGCACAGACCCTTGCGGCTTGTCTGGATCGGTTGACTTCTTCGCAGAGCCCCGTTGTTGCAGCCTGAACCTTGACATCCATTGCTGGGAAAGTTCGGCCGAGGCAGTTCCAGGTCTCTTCTGTGAGCCCGTGGCCAGCGTGAATATTGATGCTCGAGGAGACCCCTGACTAGGTCCCCTGCTATACAGCACTTTCCAGCCGGATGCGGTGGTGTTTGGTCCCATTTTATGAGACACCGGCAACCGAGAGCATAGTCTCGATGCACGCAAAGCGAGCGGACAGCGTCCCGCCATATTGTCGAATCACAGTATTGCCGATTTGAAGCCGATAGAGTAAGCAATTGCTGATGCGGTCCAACGAGTTCTCTCCTCAGCCTGGCTCACATCCAGGTGTGGAGGTGCTATGAAAGAACACTCGGTTTCATATAGTCCAAACAATCACCTGGCTCCTATGTAAGGATGGATGTTTGGAGCCAATCCCACTCCGAACTACACGTTTCAGGCCAGCAAACAGAGCTCACGTGGACACCAAAATCGACGTAATAAGGACGCAGGAACAATCAACGTCCAGTTATCCACTATGAACGGTCGAGTATATAAACAGCCCACTAGAATCAAAAGGAGCGACAATGTTGAGTTTGTGGATATACCAAAGTCGGGACTGAAGCAGGAAAATGGATCTATACAAACGTCAAAGCTGATGAACTTAGAAGCGCCAGGCTCGGCATCTCGGACTCGGATAATTGTTGATCCTATCATGTGACACTTTCCCTTCCGGGCATTCACGAGGTTGACAATACTGAACAGGATTATATTTAAGAATAATGGACAGGGTGCTCCTATGCAGCTGTTTCATGTGTTGAATTCCATGTGGTGTTTTACACTGCTGTGACATGATCATGGTGGTCATGTAGGTGGAGATATTGGCCTGTCCGCAGCTCTATATATTTCCGCATAGCAAGTTCACAGCACATCTTACTGGAGCATCACCAAAACATTACTCACAGCACAGTCATCATAGTGGATGAAATATCGGAACTGGAAAGGTCACAGCCCAAAAGCTTTCCCAAAGGCAGATGCTTGACTACTCATAGTCCCATGCTGGAGCCCTACAGGTGCTATCCTCATCTGACGCCGCAGCTCACCTGACAAGAATATTCACCCTGTCTCCTGGAAGTTTTGTCCGTCAGAAGATAAGTATGCGGGTACAGCTTAACACAATGCGCTCAACTCTCTTCAGGTCAGACCCCTGGCAGTATTTCTCCTACCTCGACAACTCTAATATCCATGGACCGCCCATCCTGTAACCACCCAAACTATAATCATGGTGCTGAACCATCTCACAGCCCCGATTATAACCTCCACAGAGGTACCACCACAGCAGCCCGTACCAGACACCGGAAACAAACCCAAGGAGCGAACCGCAGCCTCCGACCCCAACATCCCTGACCACCGACTCAATGTAAACAGACCCTGCATCTACGAGCGTCGACTTCCAGGCAATGCCTATATAACAGCGCACGTCCAACGCCTCCAGCACGGCTACTATTCTACAGACGCCGTCTCAGACCGAGATATCGACAATGTCGACTTCCTCGCCGTTAGCTTCGTTTTCCATTCCCCAGACACCCTCAGCCACCGCTTCAAAGCGGCAACCATCCGGGCCTCCCTTCACCATCCCACCCACAGCCACACAACCAACAGACAAAGTTCCAGCAGCTCCAGGTCGCGACAACACCGAACAAACCACCCGCGTTTCCTAATGCACGCACCGCACCTGCTTTACGGCTCTGTCTCCCCCGAGACCCTCCAATGGAGCTACAGCCTTGCAGGCACCCTCGGAATCGCGCAGCTCCCGCTCATCGCATCCATCTCTCCAGCCGCGGGTCTCAACGGACGATTCAGCAGGTACGAAATGATGCGCATACAAGGGTCAGTCCGCACACTAGACGGCGCTGCAGCAAGCCAAATCGTCTGGACATTCGAGGAAAACACACTGCAGCGCTCGGGATTACCCCGTGAATTCACATTCGCGATGCTCATCGCAAAGCCGGCACCCGAGAGCCGCGTCCAGCTTGTATTGGAGATTGAGCCAATTCTGCAGTGCTGGTTTGGGTCTTACCCCGGCTGGTGGCTGACGCTGTTACGGAGATATCGCGCCGTTAGGAGGAAACGGGGGGTGGATTTCAGAACGAGTGTCGGGCAGCGGTTTGGTGCGTCCGTTAGGACCTCTTCTTCATCGTCTTCGAGGAGGGGATTCAATTTTGCGAATTTGGTGGCTGGCTTCGATGAGTACGTGTCTTTGTCTGGAAAGAGGACTATGGTAAGTGCGGGTTTGACACTCATACCGGATACCCGCGCGAGACAAATAGTTACATCAGTGATGCTGACCAAGGTCTTAAGATCGCTGCCGGCGGAGATATGCAAGATCAAACAGATGGGCAAATGCCATTCCCACTCCCGAATCCAAATCCAAATCCAAATCCAAATCCAAATCCAAATCCAAATCCAAATCCAAATCCAAATCCGAACCCAAACCCGTTCCAACCACAAACGCCATGGCCTGGAGACGGACTATGGCCGAGAGAACCTCAAAACTCAATGCCACGCGGGAGAGTTCGATTCGACTTCCAAGCAGCCGATGAGAATGCGGATGTGACGACAACTGCACAGAACAGGAGCTATAACAGTTACGGCACCGGCAAAGAAAACATCAACAGCAGCAGCAGTAACAGCCGCAGCCGCAACAGTGCCCAACGCAGCAAGCCGCGGCGTGAATATTACCAGCCTCGGTAGAGAGGGAGAGAGAGAATACGTAATATCGAAGACAGGCCGTTCTCATGCGCGCCAAATATCCTGTTATCTACCATATCTGTACATTAACTAGCATGGCCAATGAGCATTGAACATTACGATCTACCCCAGAGATTACGTATCTAATCCCCCTTGCCTAGAAATTCTATCTTATTCGTTTTGTACAACCAAGAACGTGCGTAAAACGTGCAAAAAATGCCCGAAAGTATTTCAAATCATACCAATACCCGTAATTGGCCGGAGGTATTACCGATGCGCAAGGTGGGATACGGGGACATAGATATGGAGATATGGGGATAAGTACGCACACATTCTGGACACACCCATCCATAAGGTATAAAGCAAGGTATGTACATACATTGCAGACCTCTTCAGCCACTAGCCTTCAGTCATCAATCACCACTAGTAGTAAGTAAGTAAATGGCGGGGTGAGTGTACTCCCCATCCCCATCCCTATCCCCACCCCCGTCCCATCATCCATACCTGATCAACCATGCAGACCTGCACAGCCATCCAGAAGCGTCCAGTAGAAGCGTCCAGTGCACCTGCCACAAGGAGTAATACTACGTCCTTACCACTGTCCCGCCCCTCTCCTTGCATGCCGCATAGACATGCTCCGTTACTACTTACACTGTACATACTGACTAACTAGCCAGTGGCTACGCAGTTAACAGACTGACATACCAGCACGAGACAAAACCACGCAATGCAATGCAATGCAGTGCGCATTGCCACATAATCATATCGCCAGTACGGACTCCATAGTCCACGTAATTCGCAAATCCCTAGTCGCTAGTCGTAACCAGACCCAGGCCTGAGAGTAGACTACATTCAACTAAGGGTCTGTGGTCTGTAGGCAGATACTTGGCCAAGGACAAGGAGAAATCCCTCGCAGGGGTGCAGGAGTGCAGGAGTGAATGCAGGGAGTCCAAGAGCCCAAACTCCAAACAAAACACGCGGGCGAGACTGAGCCGTGCACCTGCACCTCTGCTAGTGGCAAGTGCCCGGGCATTTCTATTTCTCCTGCTTGCCACGCGTGTTAAACTCTAACCGACATACCGCCCGCCAAATATGAGTGAAAAATATGGGGTATTACTATTAGGAGTATTACTAGCATTAGCATGTGGCGAAGAATGGCATTGTGAAGCGAGGGTTGTCTGATGGCTGGAGAGTGATTGATCTCAAATAAATAGATAGCGGGCTATTCCTTGGTACTACTTCAGTAAGGAGCGAGGTAGAGAGAGGGAGCGAGAGGTACAGGCCTCAGTACAACCGGAAATTGAAGTTAAGCGAGGGAGTGGCCAGTGGTATCCGTGGTTGATGAGTGATGACCCATATACGTAGTACAATAATGGGTCTACGATAGATAAGTGAGATGCATCCACAGTCGCGACAATATCAATCTGACGGCATGGTCGAGTTGAGTCAGCTGCCGGATGTCCACAAGAATGAGGAGAGACTGCGCATCAGGATCGTAATATCGGATACTTTACCCCTTGCATTGGTGAGCAAGGCTGTTACTAATAGAGAGGAGAACAGGTTTGGCCTTGTTACATGCATGGAGACTGCAGAATCTCCTCCTAGCCACCAAAGGGGGGAATGGAACAGTGGTCCCAGATAGATAAAACACTCCAATTTAGTACTCCAGTCTCGAACAACTACCAGGCTGCATAAGAAAAGAAAATTAGATAGTAGTCATGCTATTCAGTCGGTATCGAATAATGCCATACAGCTTTAATGCTCTTGGCATGTATACCGGAATAGCAGACAGTAAGAATATGCTCTGTCAAGAGCTAAAACGAAAGAAATCAGATAACCACCCTAAACCGTGCCGTCCGAACCGACCCATTGCTCGTAAACGCATCAAAGTGAAAGAACGAAAGACAAAATGCCCAATAACCCCTCCCTATGTCAGGACACTGAGTAGAAAAGAAAGAAAGAAAAGGCTGAACAATCTGTTTTGAGGTTCGTCATGTCGTCGTGGAGAAGTTCGAAATAACCACCAAACTATACCGCCATCGTTCTCTTACGAGAACGCAGTGTATCATCCGGGTAAATAATCAATAGAGTATGCAGGGTCTATTTCCCAAACTGCCGCCCTTACAAAAGACAATGGTATGGGGAATCACGGGGAAGAATGACAAAGGAAAGGCATCAGAACAAAAAGAAAACGGGGGCAATTAGAACGTAAGACGGGCGAATGGGGATAACAACCGGAACCATGCAAATTAAGCGGTTGGAATCAATCAACCAAGCAATCAATCAATCAATCATGTCATATCTGCGGCTGAGCAGAAGCCGCGGTTGCCCATGTCGTGACGGGATAGTTCGCGTGGGTGGCAGGCACCGGAGTGTTCAAGTAGTATTGGTGACGCTCGCTTCCAGGATAATACTGGGCCGCCGAAATGGGGTGCGATTCTCGACGGGGAATGCTGGCATCAAAGCTCATCCCACGGTGTTCCAAGGGCGAGTGAGTAGACCCGTCTAGCTGACCTGCTAGACTAAAGCTTGAGCCCCGTGAATACGTGGCCGGCGTCGATGGGTCCATTGGAGAGGTTGCATCGGTGGCAACACTTCGCGAGGAAATCGAAGAATTTCGATAGGCCGACTGACTCTGGTCCGATTGGGACCGGGCCCGTTCGTTGATGACTCCTGGAAGAGTCGGAATGCTGGCTGGGATAGAGGAAGGCAGTGCACCTGCGCCGTGACTGAGCGGATCGAAACCAGTGCCATACGAGGCAGGGGCGCGAAGATGGGCATAATCTTCTTGCTTTTGCGGTTGAGGGATATGCGCTGGCGCTGTTGGTGTAGGGAGGTAAGCTTGCTGGTTCGGGCCTGGACCAGTAAGAGGGAATCCGGGAACTGGAGTCGCCTGTGAAGGATGTGTTACCGGCGCGTAAGGGTTCGGATGCATATAGAAGTCTGTATGGGGAGTTGGCATTGGGTATGACGCTGGTGCCATCATCTGAGGACGATAAAAGAACGAATGATTTGGATCGCTCGAGTTTTCGATTCCCACGGGCTCGAGCTCGTCAATTGGGGCTCGGAAGCTTTGTTTCTGGGTCAGCTCTGCTCGGGGTCGAATATACTTGAGTGATTCGACCGTTGATGGTGGCAGCAGATTCGATCGTACCACGTCGTCCACGCTATAGTACGAAACAAGGTGGTGAGTGATGCCAGAGACGGTTACGCTCATTGTCTTCTTTACCAACCCCATATCCTTGAAGCCGTAGGAATCCACCAACGAACCAACCAGGGCTCTCTCGACGTCCGTCTGATGAGACCGCTCTCCGAAACCACCAGCCGTTGGTGACGGAGAGTAGCTGCCACCGTTGGTTTCCTGTCGCGGGTATGGCTCCCCAGGTCTTCCTGTCGGAATAGGGCGCCGGGTTGTCTTCTTCATCGCCCGCTTCTTCTCGCCTGGAGGGAACGGCTTCTCCAGCTCGCGGTAGACCAGGAAATTACCCAGGATACGACTGGGACTCCACGTTACGCCGTCTGTCCATCGCTTGATTCCCGACGAATTCTCCTCGTATATGAACACGCTCCCACTGCGTACCAGATGGCTGCGCTCTCGATCGTGCGGTCGACGCGGCACATGATGCAGCACCCCGGCCAAGCATGCTTCGAAGAGGATCAGAGCATCCTGAGTTGTCGCGACGTACCCCGTGAAGGTCGGCTCCAACACGGTCGAAGTACCATTGACCATCGTTCCTGAGTATTGTCTTTATTCTCCGCTCGTATCTTGTGCCTGAACTCTGTGGAGCGGAACCTAGTGGGAAAGAAGCCCGAGAGGGAGTTAAACCACGACGATCGAAGTTTCGAATAGTTAGCCACGGAAGAGCGAAACGATAAGAGTATATATAAGCTTGAAGCTGATAAGTAGTGTAAGATTGAAAGGAGTGTCGCTGCCGCAGTAAAGGGTCCGAGGAGCAGGTTGGACGGTTCTCTTGGGAGCTCGAGCAGATCTCCTTCGACTGTTGACCGAGAGAAAGAGAGAAGGAGAGGGCGCGCAAGAGACGCAAGGGAACAGAGTAAATACGTAGTTCAGAGCTGGCAGGGTAGGTGGGCGGCGACGGCGGGGGCAGATCGGGCGAGGAACGGGGAAGGCAAAATAATAACCTCAGCGTTCACTCGTAGGGACAAAAAGAGGGGTGGAATGGCCGCACAGGAAGGAGGGATTAGCCTCCGGGATCGAAGGTAGCGAGAATGACAGGTCCAGGAAGTTCACAGGTTCAGCAGGCGTACCATAGGAAGACAGGGTGGATAGCGCCAGTGTTTAAACAGCTTTCCCCCTCCAGACTACTGAGTTTCCGGCTCCCAGAATCCAGAGTTGCGAGACCCAGATCGACAGCAAGCACGGACCCGGTCTGGTCGTCTTCCTTCAAATAAAAACGCAGCGCAGCGAATGGTCGCAATGGAGCGATGAATCTGGCCCCAATTCCAGCTGGGGGGACTGGGTCGGATGGCTTGATGGAGCTTCTCTGGCTCGCTGGGTTCCACGGTCTCTGATCGGGATCGAAGACACCCTACCCAGAGCTTGGGAGAGATGAACCAAAGTTGCCAGATGAACCTGCCGGCAATTCCCTGTCTGAAGCTGCTGTCAGGAAGAAGTTAAAACCACTGCTGCAAAAACCTTAAAGCAGAACGGTCCTGAAGAATAATGGTAGATAAGGAACTGGCCAGGAGAAAGGCGGATCGCAGGACGATGGTCAGTCCGTCGTAGTCGTGGCCGTGACTGTGAGCTGATCGGTGCGCTGACACTCGAGGAAGGAATGAAGGAGGGAGTCAGTGAAGCAGTGAGCAGCACATTGTGGCAGACCAGAATATTATTACTATTATTAAGGGAGGCAAGAGAAGAGCGAGCAGCAATACTATGATCCAAGTGATTATTATAAGATCGAGATTGGCCTGCCCAGCTTGCAGGCTCCAGAAGTAAGGAAATCCCTTTTTTTTTTTTTTAATAATTTTTTTTTTTTTTTTTTTTTAATAATAATACTTTTTTCGGTCTACGAAGTGCACCAAGATGGTGATCAGAGCGAGGATAGTAATATGAAACAAAAACGAAAATAATAATTCAATAATAATTACGAGAAATAATAATAACTAATGGTGATGATGAATGGCAGACTTGCTAAGGCGAGCTATGCCGGAAACGGGGTAGTGCGGGTTCGGAAACAGCCTGCAGCAGTGCAGACCATGCTCTTACGCAGCGTCTTTCTCCCTTCTGTCGTTGTCTGTTGCGACTGAGGCTAAGACTGTTGATGAGGATGAGGACGAGAGGCGGGGCGACCCAGAGTTGGCTGACGAGTTGAGAGCGCGGGTGGAGGCTGGATGCAACTAGTGATCCCAAGGAGCAGGAGCACCGACGGTGGATCGCCTCTAGGAAATGCCCGCGAATCCAGCTGGCGATGTGCAGGCAACTCCACGGCCTCTGGACGGTGGATTCATATGACAATCGAGTCTGACACTGACAGTCGAGCGGAGCTGGACTGGAAGATACTAGATAATAAATCACTGGTGGTGAACAGCAACTGTTGACAGCGGTAGGACTATAAACCCAATCAAGCCACATCAAATGAGCCAAAACCACCGGGCTGGGAAGATCAATGAAGAATCATGGCCGGATCGTTGGCAAGGCACAGGAGCTTGACTGTGCTGGCCGTCGGCGGGGAAGGAGATTGAGAAGCAGGAACCCCGTTTTTCTGCTGGGATCTCAGCACTCACCACAATCACACACCACAATCCCCTTCCTCACCCTCACACACCAAACAAAGCTCCCGAGATGACGTTCTCTACTCCGACTCTTCTGCCTCGTATTGTTCCGTGATCTGCCACTGATTAATATTGGCCTGGTCGGGATCTGCTCCAGTCCGAGCCCCGGCGACTAAGACGGTCGCCAGATAGATTACATTACTCCAGAGACGCGGCCCTGGAAGAGATGATGTCGATTATTGGAGGCTAGAGCAATAACCTACCTTAGTCGTCGCGGTCATCGCCCCAGTGCTACCATGGATAGTCGCCAACCAGCCCAGGGACGCGACCGGGTGGAGCGATGGTCAACTGCCCGCGCCGACTGTGGTTGGGAAGGAGGTGGGCGGATCAGCCCAAGGACGACTTGGAAGAGGATCACTTCCTTACAGACGAGCATCATCGCTGCTGAGCCAGCTGGTGCGGCGCTGCCTACAAGCGTCGAGCGCTTGAACTGCCTGGCTAGTGTCTGGAGGCCCGAGGAGCTCACTTGCCCCCTACGGTAGTCAGACTAGCTCGAGCCTACCTTAGCTCTCATATCTCCCTTTCCAAGATCTTACATCAATCGCCCATCATAACTATCGCATCGGAGATTCATTGTTTCTGGTATGTTTCACGTTCCAACCCCGGAATTGTTTTCCCTCCCCCTCCTTTCTCTCGATGTTCGCCTCACTTCTGTTTTTCTCGCAAGTATGGTTCTGAAAACATGGAGGAGGCGATATGGAGCTCTCCAGGCTGGTAGATTTGAGGGGTTGAGTCCAAGTGGATCATCGACTCGCAACTGCCAATGAAGCCAATGTCCCTGGCGGAGTTAAGGATGAGATGATGTGCACTGGTCATCGAGTCTTCTGGGCCGCGCTAGTCTTTTTAGTGCGCTTAGGGGCGGAGGAGCCTGGGAAGACTAGCAGACTGTGCGCGTTAGTTTTGCGACAGTGACCTTATCCCATTCCCCGGTCGTCTGAATATTGCCTCATTCAAATCTCCTGCTGCACTGCCTCCACTCGCCAACGTTATCGCATGGAGGAAGGATCCGGCTCCTGCACCGAGATGAGACACCGCGAAGTCCCTGGCAATGATGCGCAACACCCAAAGTATAACACACACTTATACACATACACAGGGCGCATCCAGCAGACACATGATATCACCGCCTCGCAAATCTCTCATTCCTGGTGTCTTGTGATAGGAACTCGCCGTCCAAATCTCGGCAGAAGAATTGGGCTGCAGGTTTTGGACGTCACTTGGGATCTGGAGAAACTAGGAATCGTTTCGCATCCTTAACCCCCTCCACAACAAATAAGAATTCAAAACGGCTTGCCCGACAAAGCTCGTCCGAGATCATTTCGTAACGTCCCAAATTGGTAAACGCGGTCCGAGCTTTGTGGAAGCCAGTGGAATCCCCAGATACCTGACTGCTCTCGATCTTGTTCTGCCCATGATAGATACAAAGAAGGAGCAACGAACGACCTTTTTTTGTGCATGAGCAGATCTCATGATTGTGGCTTGCCACGTTATCTTCGTCAGCTTCCAGAAAACTGGCCATGAGGTGATGACTGGTGATGACACGGCAGCTGTGACGAGGAGACGGATGGGAGTGACTCGCGAGTCCGCGACCAGCTGCCCAACCAACCCAGAGAATCTTAGCAAGGGGACTGTGCGCTTCTCCAAGACTAGTACTCCGTAGCCTCAGTAGCCTGCAAATTTGGATCGAAGCTGATCCTCTTCGTGTCCACTCCTGTCTTCCCATTCTTTTTTCGGGAAGCCCGGCATCTATGATCTGCGCCGCTTCTCCAAAGTCCAAGCAGATCAAGACGGATCATTATTGGAAGAATCCGGAACTGTTGGGACCGTCGTTGAATCGTCCTTATTAATAATTAATCCTGTCGGGCACATTCGGGAGGCCTACAAACTTGGAGGGTGGGTGCAGATGCGAGACTGGGAGGTCCCTGCCTTTGTTTGATGCCGATCGCCTGCTCTAAGCGAACCCTCAAGTTCTCCCAAGGAGGCTCAGACAGAGTGAGAAAGTTGACCTATCCAGCTCTTACGAGAGACACCTCCCCACTAAGGAGATATCAAGTGGCTTTTAAGTTCTACTGGAGAGGTTCCACACAGACAATGGGGGTCCGAGAGGGCAGGGGGTCTGGGGATTAGAGTTGCTTGGACTGCGAATCCTCGGTACATCGTCAGGATTCAGGGCCCATTTCTTGAGCTTATATTGGATGTTCACAAAACTTTGGCGGGAGATCCCCCGTAGATCCAGCGAGGGTTCAAGGCCCTGGTCAACGACGGTGGCAGGCCTCAAAGGGGGGGTATCTTGACAATTGTTTCCGGGAGGGGGGCTTACTCACAACCCCGGAAATACTCCTGGGCATCGAGAATAGCAAACAGAGAAGATCAGTAGTGACAGCGGACATTTAGTGAGTCCCGACAACGCGGGCGAACTCTAGACGATCACAGTTGGCGTGTGCTTGTCGAAACTCAATCCTGTCATATCGAAGTTAAGAAAGCCTTTGTCTGGGGAAATGGGTCAAATGGTTAATTTGGTCGCATTCATATGGCCTGTTTTCATTCTTACCCATGAACGACCCGAATCCTTGAACCCGGACAAACAGATGCCTTCTAAGATAAAAACGCAAGGACGAGGTAGTTAAACTGGAAGAGTTGACCCATCGTTTGGAAATGGGACTGCTGCGACAGGGGTCCTGACTCCTCGAGTTCTGGTTGTGCTATGTGTATATGGCATGCAGTTGTGTGGACAGAATTGCGCTGCATCTTTTGTTGTCAATGCATGCGCTGTACAAACTTGCATGCCTTGTGAGCTAGATGGACAGAAGCATGAACCACTGGGGAGGCAACATTCCACTCTGGCCTCGTGGCTCCCTAGACAACTCGTGACTCATGGAGTCATGACACCGTGAATTGTGGTGCTTCTGAGATTGAGAGGTAGATTCGTGGCTGGTAATTGCTCGCTACTGAAGCAGCTATCCCCACTTGCATTGAAGGTGTCTGCATCTGGTTGTGAAGGCTACAGGCGAGACGCATCGAAAGAGAATATTTGGATTTGGTCAGTTGGAGCCGTGATGTGCTCTATGATTGGGCCCGCTCGGAAGAAGCGCCTGCTTTGTTACCAAGGAGGGGAGCAGGTGGGCAAATGGTCGCCTTCCATCACTTCGTCAAGGAGTGCTTGTTATTGGCCTCCACGCTGAGGGCTTCGTATCCTGTCGGTGGATTGGCTAATGATGATGCACAACTGGTGATTTGCCCTGCCCGAAGACGGTGGCGACGCCACAGACACTGAACCGTCCACCTGGGCCAGGCGAGAACCAAGGAGCTGCATTCCGCCGTTTTCCTTGTTCGACCCCCTTTTTATTTTATTTTGTCAAACTTCTTCTTGACTGGACAATTCCATGTTGTGAAGGATGATTGGCTTGCTTCTTGGAAAGCGTTGGCGGACGTGGCGCAGGATGTGATTGAGGAGGGTTTCCCGCAGCAGACCAAGCACACTGACTGGGTTCGGTCGCTGTCAAGCCAGGTCTTACCTTCTATTCGAGAGGCAATTCCGAGGAAATAAAATGAAAAGGAGACGACAATGTGGCGTTGGCGATGGCGCTGGTTCTGACGCCGTCTTTCCCGAGACAGCCCAGAGCAGAATTTTGAAAGCGCGACGAGGCTGACAGATCTCGGATTGGATCGAGCTGAACTGGTCGAACAAGTGACGGTGTTACGCCAACTGATAAGACCAAGAAGGCCAGAACAGATCGATGGGGACGATGGGGACAATGGAGACGCTGGAGATCACACACAGCCACGGGACGGGTTGAGCACTTGAGCTGGAAGACACGAACTCGCTTGCGGGCTTGGTCTTGGATCGATGGACATAATTTCGAGACACGGCAACGGAAGCCAGGAAAAAAGTGATCACCATTCACCACCCATTCTCAAGGAGCCCAAGGGGGGGAATGATGACGCCCCGTCAGGCTTGATCGTTTCATGCAGGGCACAGGTCGTTTGCGTCTCTCAATGCAGGTGGCTGATTCGAGAAGGAGGAACCCAGCAGGAGGATTGTGATGCAGTTTCAAAGATCAAGTCCCTGGCAAAAAGATAGAAAGAACCCTGGCCTCCAGGGTATTAATTCCTGGCCGATTGGACGGCTGCAATTAATTTTGTATCGGCGGATTCCCATTGGAGTGCTGGGGCATTATTGGCAGCTGAGGATGAACAGTGAAACAGAAAAGGCTGGGGGACGCTGAAGACGCGGCGGCTTGGCAAAAGCGGCGCGCTCTTGTGCACAGTGCAGCAGCCAGCAAGAGCGAGGACCGCAGCTTCGTGCTCCTGATAGGTTTCCAACTACGCGAGCCTGCATGAGCTCCTCTTCCTGCGCTTCTCCACACGCTCGTTTCTTTTGTCGCTCTTCAGATTCATGGTCTGGCCTCTGGAGTCCCGACCCAGATCACCATGGGAGTCACCACTTTCGTGTCCACTGCCCACTGCCACGCCCACTAACCAGCGCTCGGTTTGATCTGCATCCTCTGAACGAGAAGGTGGTCCCCATCAATGATCTGTCTCGGAAGTTATCCACCCCCCAGCGAATCATTTGGGTTGAGATAGTCTGACATGATGCTCGTTGCGTATTTCGCAGCCATCTCCCCTTCTGGTGACCGGCTGGATGCTGCCGCTACCAATAGTCTTCTCCCTTTTGCTGACGATTAGGCTAAGCATTCATGCGGGGGCACAAAAGTGCCATCTCGTCGTGGAGGCTGTGGTGTAGCAGCGCTTCCTCCCAAGCCGAACTAGTCTCTGTCTCGACTACCTAGTGCTGAGCACAGATCCCCACAGCTTCCAACGAGAGGCAGGATGCATGTTAGACTGCCAGAGTGTAAGGACTGGAGGACTGGGGAGGGTCAGTCGTGCGACTCTACTCAGAGTCGCCTCTGCTACTGTTACTTTAGTGATCATCCCCATGCGAGACAATCGCTCTGTCTGTCCCATCAGCCTTCTGGCTTCTCGGATGAACTCCTCCAGCGAGGCAACCAACCCGAGCTTACCCCACACTGAACTGTCAGAGGCAGTATTCGTACTAGACGATCGTCTCATCTGCAAAGGTACGGGACAGGATTCCCACCTCTCAGGTGAGCCAGAGCGCCTGCCGGCCTTGCCCCCGCTGTGACACCGTTGGGATTGAACCGCTTCCATGTGAATAGTAACAATCCTGCCTGCACGAGGCGTGCCGTCCGGAATCACTTCCTTTAGCAGCAATTTCCAGGATATCAGAACGAGATAGGGCTCCTCTCCGGCTGAACCTGAGAAGCCATGATGAACTACCGCCGTCGATCAAGGTTGCAAGATCTCTAACAAAAGTCAATTAGATTTATTTCGAACCTCAGTTTCGCAGGTACCTCACAGGCTCTGAATCGCAACAATCAGCATATCCGGGCATGTGGTTACCCGAGTATTTATTGACCGCTCAACCGGGAGGCTGCTTGGTTGTAGTAAAAAACCAATATCATCCAAGACCCGGATGGCTTACTTGAATCTTACTAAATCAATTAACTACGTAGTTAGTCAATATTACAGGTGTTGATCACAGTCCTGGACAAATTAGAAGCTACATCCCAATCACCAATCCAATAGCCATCTCCTGGGTCAATTCTCCCAGAACTGTTACTCGGCCTGCAGACTCGTTGAGTAATGGGAGCAGGAGCCTGCCAATAGTGAGAGACGACTCTCCAGTCAATGACCATGTAGGGAGGAAGATTGCGGCCATGTGATAAAAGGGGTTCTCCATCTTGATACACCACTCCGTCGTCATACGTGCAACTCCAGATAACAGACAAATCCCTTGCATGAGAGTCGCTTTTCCGTGGATCTATACGGATTCACTCCCTACGACTTCACTTCGCAGCTCCGAAATGGCTGACACCCGAGCTGCAGTGGTGTCCTGGCACCTCTACCTTTCCCGGCGATATCCATTCCTCCAAGGACAGCTCTAATCCCTCAATCGATTCAAGCGGCCAAGTCCCAACCCCCCCTTCCTCAATAGCCACAAATTGGTCTTTTCTTTTCTTTTCTTGTTTTTTTTTTTTTTTCTCTCTAAAAAAAAGCAGAGTCTGGAGGCAAGTATCCGTTTGCCGATGAAGCATCTCCACCCAACAACAAAGAAAAGGCCAGGCAAAAACAAAAGTCAACACTCAACACCCGACAACTGAAACAAGCCTCCTTCGCGCGGCATGCAAGTCTCGCAACGCACAGCTTCTGCCTGCCTACGCAGTGTGCACTTTTGTTTACCTCCCATGACGTAGGGTGTAGCACGCAGCTATGTCTTAGCGGCCAATGGCCACTCTTGGTGACGAATTTCCGCCGCCGTGGAGGTGCACAGGATTGTGTAACCAGTTTTCCCGGTTTTTTGCTGATGGCTCAGGGGGGAGGGGAGGGGAGCGTTTGTTGATGTTCCTGGTGGTGCGTGTTGAGGTATATGGGCGGTAGTTTGGATGTAGTTGTCCGGGTGGGATGGATGGGTGAGGGGCTACTAAGTACAAGCTTGGTGGGAGATTGTGACTGTATTTGCTTACTGTGACTGGCGTAGCTCGGTAATAGTAGATAATGTACATGAGAAGTCTGAAGTCAGTAATAATGAGTATGTCTAGATGATATACAACAAGAAGGAAATAGGAAATGCTGTCTATATAACTCCAAACTGCCGTCATTGCGCCTTGTCGCTGAATCCAATGTCAAAGATTATGGTGAATGGTTAATGCGTTTCATATCGTACACTCTACGGCTGGGCCTCGCAATTGAATGAGTAGCGCTCTTTTTTTAGGTCGAGATATCATCGGGTGTCTTCTCCAGGTCCGACGTCTCCGTGAGGACCTCTCTGGTTAGGTTCCCGTTTTTCCGGAGGTGAAGGAGAAGTAGCAGAACGCCGGCTGGAGTCACGCCTTCGATTCGCCGGGCCATGCCGATGTTAGCGGGCCGAACTCGCTCCAGAGCCTGTCTTTCTTCCGCGCTGATCCCATGGACAACGCTATAGTCTAGGCCGGGTGGGAGGAGGACGTTTTCGTCCTGCTGCGACTTGAGCGCCGCTCGCTGTTGTCTCATCACGTAGGGAGCATATCGGCCCTCAACAGCGACTCGCGAACGGATTTCAGGGGCGAATGACGAGGCTGTGTATGTGATGCCCGATGGGGCCTCTATATGCGGGATCAATTCATCGAGGTCGGTCTGGTCGCTGCAGAGGAGGTCCAGACCAGACCGGATGGTGCCGTCAAGCCGAACTTTGAGACCTTTCCTGCTCCAAGCCGTTGCTGATAGTTTGGTGTTGGATAGAAGAGTGTGTAATTCGTTGATCTGGGCTTCCGTGTCGCTGAACTGGCGCCACCTCTTTTCCTTCACAATGCCCGCCTGGTGTGCCAGGCGGGTAAGACGTAGGTCTGCGTTGTCAGCTCGTGCTGACATTCGGAACTCGCTACGTGCGGTGAACATGCGGTATGGCTCTGATACACCTTTGGTGATGAGATCGTCGATCATGATTCCGATATAGCCGTCGGAGCGCGTGAGCGAAAGAGGCTTTCGTCCCTGGGCAGACAAACCAGCGTTGGCACCCGCAATTATCCCCTGTCCAGTGGCTTCTTCGTAGCCTGTTGTGCCGTTGATCTGTCCAGCGAGATAGAGTCCGCTGATCAATTTTGTCTCAAGCGTTGGCCACAAATTGCGAGGGTCGATGTAGTCGTATTCCACACCGTAGCCTGGCTGGAGCATATGGACATTTTCCAGTCCACGAATCGTCCTCAACAACTCAAACTGAGCCTCCTCGGGAATAGTCATAGAAATTCCGTTGGGATAGATGACCTCGTTCGGGGCGAAGCCTTCCGGCTCCAACCAAATCAGATGCTGCAGCTTTTCCTTAAAACGGATGACCTTGGACTCCAAAGAAGGGCAGTATCTCGGGCCTTTCACGGTCTCGCGAATGTGCACTGATTTATCCAGATTGGCGCGGACGACATCATGCGAGTCGTTGTTGGTATGTGTCAACCAGCAAGTAAGTTGGGCTTCGTCATCCACCTGAACCCGATCATTGAGATATGAAAATGGCAGCGGCGGTGAATCTCCCTTCTGAACTTCCAGCGCCGAGAAATCTATTGTCTTCTTATCCAATCGAGGAGGCGTTCCTGTCTTCAACCGACCTAGCTGGAACCCAGCTTCCCGAAGCGATTTGCTCAAGCCGAATGTCGCGGCTTCACCAATACGGCCAGACGGGAAGACTTTCAGCCCGATATGAATTTCACCTCCTAGAAAAGTCCCTGTCGTAATCACCACTCGATTGGTCGGGATCACCTCGCCTGATTCCAATCGAACCCCAACAATCTTGCCAGCCGGCGCAGCAGGACCAGCCGCAATGTCATCCTTCGAAACCACAATATCCGCAACCTTGCCCTCCAAGATACTCAACCCTTCGGTCGAGAGAAGTTCTTCACGCATGTAGTTCTTATATAGATCCCGGTCAATCTGCGCCCGAGGACCCCATACGGCTTGGCCCTTGGATCGGTTGAGGACTTTGAACATGATTCCAGCCTTGTCAACAATCCGACCCGCAACTCCATCCATAGCATCCACCTCCCGAATCATTGTGCCCTTCCCGATTCCTCCAAAACTCGGATTACACGAGCATACTCCGATGTTGGAAAGTGAGGGTGTGATTAACGCCGTACGAGCGCCTGAGCGAGCCGCCGCAGCACATGCCTCAGACCCGGCATGGCCACCTCCAATAACGACCACATCGTAGGGCCTACCGATAAAAAAGGAGTCAGCAAGTTAATCAATCGATTCCGAGTAATATCCCATACCGCGTAGAATCAGCAACCGAAGCCAAACCGCGAAATCCACCTATTTTCCGTGACCGAAGGTTAATTCCCCATCGGAAAATTGCCCCTGAACGTGCTCGGAAAGCCATTATGGCACAAAGTTCGATGGCAGGCACTTCCAGCTCTGCTTGAGGAACTAAAATCTCCTAAGTTTATCTCTAAAATTTGGCTGACTTATCGCATCACGTGTATTAATGCCACGGCGGTGAGCAGCTTATTATGACATAGGCACACGCCTTTTGATCCACTCTTCTACAGGCGATCGAGCCTTATTCAATCTACAGGTACAGAGTAGCCAAATCCTAATCATTGCAATCAAAGACCGCAAGAGCGTTCTCCTCAAGTAGGTACCGAGTGCACGTAGTCTCGAGCTGAGGGTCAATCCTATCCTCCAGCTTGTCCATCAGCGGGCCTCGCCCAACAGATTTTCGTCAATCGCTGCGCCATCATCGACCAATTGCGGGGCAGCATTTTCTCACCCCGCGGTCCATCGGCGGTTTTTAAAGCTGATGCCATCCTGCGATTTTCTCCCTACAACCAAGAACACTCTTCTCCACTAAGCTCGTCCTCTAATACTTCAATTATTACTCAAAATGAAGGCCTACTGGTACGACAACAAGCCGGTACGTTATAACCCCATAAACACCGCAGTACCTATTCCAGACTACTTGGACACTAAAAACACCTACGATGTATACAGGGCGACCAGCGCGAACCCCATGATTCGGGCCGCCCGGTCTCAGAGGATTACCTCGCTTCCCTCGGCGTCGTCTATCATCATCTCCCGGATATCGCAGGCGTCGATGCGCTTGCTAAAGAACGCGGCTACAAGAACCGCGACGAGGTCGTCGTTGCGCCCGCCACCATGGGCGAGGCCTACGAGTCCAAGGTGAAGATGTTCTTCGCTGAGCATCTCCACGAGGATGAGGAGATCCGGTACATCCGTGATGGCGAGGGATACTTTGATGTCCGTGGGAAGGAGGACGAGTGGGTGCGCATTAGGCTGGTGAAGGATGACTTGATCATCCTCCCCGCAGGCATCTACCACCGGTTCACGACGGATGATAAGAATGTATGTTCCTTCATTCACCTTTTTTTCCATTACTTTATTTTACTTTGTTCTATATCTGGGCTTTCGGCCATGCTGACGCAGATGTGGTACAGTACATCAAGGCGATGCGTCTCTTCCAGGAGGAGCCTAAGTGGACTCCTCTGAACCGTGGGCCAGGACTCGATGGCAATCAGCATCGTAAGGCGTATGTTGAGAGCTACAGCGCCCCTTCTGTTGCTGCCAATTAGGAAGCAGGTTTTATCTGGATCGTTTAATGGTGCCTAAACCACGCAGTCGATTGAGCAACTGTAAATCATGACATAATGAATATGGATCTATATTTCTTATTATTATTTCACGTACTCAAAATAGTTATTCCGTGATTTATATGGTATACATAGCATTCATAACTTCAATTAGGGCCTGACATATCGGGCATGGACCCAGGCATGTGGTAGTCATCGCCCAAGCTCCGCTCTCGGGTTAAACTCGGACTGCGAGCACCACCAGTTTCAACTTGGTAACTACTCGTTCGGGATATAACATCGAAAGGTATCGGCGGCCGTGGGCCTAACCCTCGAAACCGAATTGCTTCCGGCTCATGATCACCATCGTCGCTCCGAAGTGGTCCGCCCAGATCGACTGACATTGCTGATCGAGAGGCTGTATTAGAGCCAGTCTCAGAGTCGTCGCCCGTTCGCACGCCTGTCCTACCCATGCGCGGCCAAAGATCCGGGAGCCCCACAACTTGCACTCGGGGTTCGACAACCCTCTCTTCGAACCAGGCGTGGACCCGTGCTTCTACCAACTGCGCAACCTTGGGCACGTCCTGGAGTCTACTACGGGAGCCAATCAGGGACCGCACGGACAGGTCCAGTCGATAGTCGGGTAAGAAAGAGAACGCAACATTGCTCTTTGGTGAAGAGTTCGGCGGAACGTCACCGCCTTGTGCATCAGTCGGCTGTTTCCCGGTACGGTTATCCCCTTGTTGTGCCTCTGCTGTTGGGGGCGACGGCATGGGAGAAGGTGTATGAAGTGGCGGAGTGGATGCAGGAACAAGTGAGATGCAGAGTGTGCCCGAAAACCGAACAACAGATACCGACAGGGCGACAGGTAGGATTGCGGAGCACGGTTTAGGGTAATTGAGAACCAATGATGTTTCCACGGCAATAGAGAGGTTATCATCACTCATATCTACGTCCATCAAAGCCTGGAGCCTGCCACCGTCGGACATTGGGTCGTCAACAGCAATGATGCGGCAGTTGCTGAATATCGGGAACTCCTCTCCAAGTGAAATATCCGTGACTGCGATCTTATCAATGAAAGACGGCTTCTTCTCCGGGTTATTCAAAGCTGCATTCAACGAATGTAGGATGGAGGATGTCCGAGAGTCTTTCAGGGAATACGCCGTCTGCCTATACTGCGCGATTGTCTGTGCAATCAAAACGTTGAACCAGTCCAAAGACTCGGGTTGATGGGAGGAATGATGTATCCGGTGTCTGCCATGTTTCGACGACGGGTTGGGCGGGATCGCACTATAGTATGTTTTCCGCAGGATCGATCGCGTATTGGTTGCGGACGACGGGACTGGACGAAGGACATTGGACGTAGAGGGTTTCTCTCTTAACGATCTAGGAGGCGCATCTTGGGAGAATATCGAATTAGAGCGTCGATGGGTCGAAGCCCGAAGGCCACGGGATGGCGGCGGCGGTGCTTCGCCGAAAATAAAGAATTTTATGAAGGCACCAATCAGCAGCACCACGGAGAGCTGACCCAGGAGGAACCCTTGCGTAAAGGACAAGCTGCGAATCTAAATTAGCAAGTTATCGGAACAACGAGAAGAGGTGGACGAACGAGGACTGGGCCGGTACAGTAGTCATGACTTCACCTAGAGAGTTCGTCAGTGAGGGAACCCATGAGCAGGGTCCAACCATGGGGGGAAGGGTGTACCTTGCTGAAAAGCCATTGTCAGCCGCTGTAGAATGTCACCGTGTGCCCATGACTCGTCCTCGTACTCAGTAGGTGAATGAAGCCTGGCGGCGAGAGGGGATCTCAATAAACGAGGTACGTAGGAGTTTGGCGGGAGTGACGCCAAGTCGGAGGTGCAATCGGAGCTCGGTAAAATACCTGGTAGCTCAGTGACGATCATCAGAACAACTTACAGCTTACAACGTCGCAGGCGCCAATAAAGCTCGCATTTTGCCCTTTTCACGACGTTTGATAATGGATCCGGCTTGATGAACCTGTGGCCTACTTGATTAGGCAGCAAACAACACCCGACAGAAATAAGAACCTCTTTTCTACCCCGCAGTCTCTTTCTCTCACGTATACGGAGTAGTTAGTACTCATCTCAGCATTACCAACCCACAACCATGCGATCAGCAACACCCCTACAGCTCTTGCTGCCTCTTCTCTGTCTCCTCCCCACGTCGCTCTCTACAGGCAACTCGCAGCGAAGTCCACCGGGCAAGAATGCTATCCTCCTCTCCCAGGTCCACTCTCTTACGCTGCGAGGTGGTCGACTCACCAGCTCCCGTCGCGTATCGCCCGTCCCGCAACTAAAATGTGTCGGTCCTTCGAAGCGCATATGCAACATGTACGAACTAGATGCTATGAGGTGTACAAATGATGGCTACGGTTACGATGAAGAGGACGTCCAGTGGACCTGCACCGCGTCGCTCCCTGGCGAATTCAAGCTTGGTTCGACAGATGTGATGTGCGAGGGCTATCGCAACTCAGACGACCCGTGGGTTCTGAAGGGAAGCTGCGGGGTGGAATATCGACTGCTTCTGACCGAGCAGGGAGAGCAGAAATTTGGACATGGCTCTTTCGACGAAAACAACTGGTGGCGAAGTCAAAAGCCGGGGACAAGGTTTAACGATTCTAACTCACTCCTGAATTCTTTGGGTAACCTGCTCTTCTGGGGCATCTTTCTCGGGGTTTTCCTCTGGATCGTCTTTGCGATGCTATGGGAATGCTTTGGTGGGGAAAGAAACCCGCCGCGACCCGGCCGCCGCTGGGGCTGGGGTGGTGGTGGTGGTGGTGATGGAGGACCGTATCCTGGTGATCCTCCTCCACCGTATAATAGCAGCGATTCTTACAGCCCTATGTCTGGACAAGGTTGGAGACCGGGATTCTGGACGGGAGCTATGACCGGTGGTGGGATTGGGTATGGTCTGGGAAGGAGAAACGACCGCTACGATTCGCCATATGGGGGAGGGCGCAGGCGTGGTTATGGTTCACGAGAAGGGAGTTCGTCTTCCTCATCCCGTTTCTCAGCGCCATCGTCGAGCACTGGCTTTGGCTCTACGAGCCGCAGGTGATTGGCCTGCTATGCTTTCGACCTTCTACTTGGACAATAAACTTGGATTGTCTGTTGGGCGCACTGCACAATTACTTCAGCTCACCACTGGATATAATGAATAGCTTTGAGACTATGCACCAACAGAATGCGGTTTGTAAGTTGAATTTCATTGACTGGATAATCATCTTGGTCATATCCACGAGTATTCGTGATTCAATCATTTGTTAACATCAGAAACGCCGGAAAGCACCTAACCGCCCTAGTGATATATAGTTGCCCTGAAACCCCAGTTCGCCACATTATAAATGATCAATCAATCGTCTATTGAGCCCAAAATCTCTTCGGTTCCGCCTCCTAGATCTCGCGCGCTCTGTTTCTTATTGCGTTTGCCCTTAATGGATGTTTTATCAGACCCAGGAGCGCTGCTGCCCGCGAGACCATCTGGATTTCGAAGCAGATCCTCTTGAGCCTTTTTATCCTTTTCATACTGTTCTTCGATGTGTCTTTTCTCCTCATCTAACTCTTGCTGAATTATTCGAGGATCATCGTACACCGTGTTGGTCATTTCCGAATAGGTGTTGATATCGATGGTTTCCCGGGGTCCAAGAAGCGTCTCTTTGATTCTTTGGGGATCCCGGCGCTCTTCGTTATTGAATTTCAACTTAATTTGTCGCCGAGACCGACCAGGAAACATCTTGCTGATCACCATGAAGTCGGTTCCAAACATACGGAGACCGCGATAGAACAAGTCTGTCATGTCTTCGTCCCAGGATTCTGTTTTGGAACGTTTCCCATACGTAGCCTGATTGATCTTTCTGGTGAGTGAGTTCTCAACAACGTCCTCCAAGTCATCCCCATTTCTTTCTGCGTCTGCATGACGATCGACTTGCAGAGAAGCAGTATCCAATACGATCTCCCCATTTACAATCCGCATAACGGGACCAGCTTGTGATTTCTTATTGGGCGTACTCGTATCCTCATCCTCCGGGGGGGATTTGTCATTCGGAGTTTGCTTCACCGGTGTCTCGGCTTGACGGTCTTCCTCTTGTTGAGCCTTCTTTCGCTCGGATTCTGCTAATTCGTGAGCGCGAAGCTCTGTTTCACGTTTAGATCGTTTTCCTGTCCGCATATCTTTGCACAGATCTGACATTTTGACGACCGACGGCGCAATTTCTATCTGCTCAGCGCCCTCGGGGGTGGGCTCGCGCTTGCGGGTTCGCCGCTTCCTTTCCTTCTTTTGGGCCTTCCCAGCATCGTCACTTGTAGACCTGCTCGCTCTCCGGCCTCCCGTCTTAGTTGCGCCCCCACTCTGTCGTGTCGCATTCAGCACTTCGGATTCATCACGGCTTTGCGTGTGTTCTCTAATAGCAGTCGCCTGCGTCGCTGGGGGTGTGGCAAGCTGAGAGGTTTCTTCTATTGATTGCCCTAACGCTGTTACTGGTGTAGGTTCGATTGTGGTCCTTGGACGTTTTGGGGGCCGGGCTTCGACTGCGACTTCATCGTGGTCGGGGATAGTGAAAACCGCAGATGCTTCCTCACCCGCGCCCACATTTGCACCAGTTATCTCAACGTGCCGGTCTGGCGCCTGCGCTACGGGTTCAGGAATCACCGTGGTGCTTGGTGAAGGTGAAGGCTGTGGAGCGACTGGCGCATCGTTCGTTGGTCGGATTATCGGAACAGCGACAGATGCCTTGCGCTTAGGACTAGTGGTCGGGATAGCAGTTACAGGTTGATCGGTGGGCGCATGTTCAACGATCGGCGCAACAGATGATGACGCAGCAACCGTTGGTTCAGATGGGACGGTCGGTTCGACGGTTGAAGAAGAGGCCGGAGGTTCGGGAGTTGCTGTCTCGCTCGTAGTCGCAGGAGGATGGGAAGCCGACGCCTGAGACGCAACACTCGCGCGCCTCGAGGGCGCTGACGGCGCTCGAGGAGGGGCTGGAGCGGCACGTCGGACGGGCGCCTTGGGAGCAAACTTTTTGCCCGACTTGTCTGGTAAGATTTAGCAATATTCAGATACGGAAAGGATATGGAAAGCACATACTAATGGCAGAACTCGAAAAAGACTTCATTCTTAGCGGGGAGTCATCACAAAAGCCGATCACCGTCGCTGTTGTTATAGTTTACTTTGACTCACCTGCAGAAGTCTCGACGAACTTCCGGGGAAAGTGGGCATGGTCACGTGGGAGGCTAACCTTGAAGCCGAAAATCCTCCTGGCTTCCTTTAAGTCTTGCTTATCTCAACCACTCCAACTGTCTCCCTCACTACCCCTTCTACGAATCTTCCCACCGTTGGATCCTGTTGCAGTCTCTGCTACCGGCCAGTCGCTGCTCAGTGGTCACGGCTTCACTCCTCCATATGACTACAGTAGCCACTGATGCCGGCCGCCGAACCATCCCCCGTCGCACCTCCCGAGCCCGGTTTTGTCAAGATGGAAGACCGGAAGCGAGCTGCCACATATGATAACAATGAATCGGCGCCTCCGCTGAAAAAACAGGCCACCTCGGTCAATGGTGGCAATAAACCCCATCCAGATGCTGATATGCCCTGGAAAGATGATCTCGAGGTAAGTCACTGATCTTTCAACGTGGGGTGAAGCTTCGCAGGGGTCGCACGAAAATTGATCGTTGGCCAGTTCACTGACTGAGACCTTTTTTTCCACTCAACAGCGATTTCAGAAGGACGCGATCTGGCGTCAAATGCAGGAATACAAACGTGACAAGGTATCCCTGGAAGCGAAGTTAAAGGAAACGTCGAAGGCCACCGCCTACCATAACGACCATCTTCGTATAATCGACGCATGGTATAGCCAAGTGAGTAGAACCAACATCTCCAATTTTTGTTTATTTTCCTTTCGATAACTAATGCCCCTCAGTTGATTGACGAGATTAAACTCCTCTTTGGCAACTCCAACGAGGATAGCAAGGGTAAGTTCAATATTTTCCACCTACTTTTCTAGACAATACCATTAACAATCTCCTAGATCGCTCCTCCTTCCAAAGCTCGCTACAATTTGGTGATGTCGATAATTTTGAGAAACATCTGAAATCTCGCTCTGATGATATACGAGACATTATCTCTCGCCTCGTCGCCAAGTCCCCAACAGGCCCTCCCGAGGTTGTGGATTTACAGTCTCAACTTGCGCGGAAGTTAGTCGAAGAGAAAGCGACTCTTTCCGAGCTCAATAAAGCGTTATCCGAAAAGCAACAATTGGAAGAAAGCCTAGAAGAAGCCTCCTTACGGTACATGGTTGCCGAAAAGAAACTCGATCGTGCACGGAGTGTAACTGTCGCCAAATTAGAGAAGCAGTATATACTAGGTGCTCAGCGACCGGGTGGCGATAGTGCGTCTGGAAACCGTGAAGAGCCGCCAAGCACGAATGGTGCCACGCCTACCGGCGAACGCACGCCAGAATCGGATGAGTTTTACAGCAGGCTTTCTGCCGTGTCAGAAAAACAGAAAGAGCAGCTACAGAAACTGGAAGCCGAAAATTCCAATTTACTTGGCCAAATCACAGATATAAGTATTAAGGTATGCAATTTCATTCACTATACCTGACGTGGTACTAATACATACTTTTTAGAGGACGAAGCTTACCGACGACGATTATGCACATACAGACCTATTTAAGCAGTTAAGATCTCAATATGACGATGTTGTGAAACGGATAAACCACTTAGAGGCAACCAATGTACAACTCCGTGAAGAGGCAACGAAACTACGGTCGGAGCGGACGGCATACCGCAATCAAGTCGATGAAGAAACACAAAATGTTGTTGCCGAGAAGGAAGCGCAACTGGTGAAAGCCGAGAACGATTTGGCACGGATACGCAACACGCGTGATGAACTTCTGGCTGATCAACAGATGCGGAAGGCTGCATTAGAACAAGAGAAGACAGGAGCGCTCAAAATAAAGGAGCTCGCGGATGCTGGAAAGGCTCAAATCGCCGCCTTGGAATCAGAGGTGGAGCGGTTACGGATAGAAATTGGACAAGAGAAGGCAGAACAGGCAAATCTCAACGATATAACGATCGAGGAACTGCGTACAAAGCACAGCAATCTGGACCGCCAGTACTCTATGCTTAATGCTGAATTGGCGTCCATGCAAATTGCTTGCAAGAAATACTCGTCATTGGCATCTCAAAAGGTCACCGAGTTTAGTGCGCTGGAGGAGAAGATGGTACGTCTCGCCGCGGAGAAATCTAAGGCAGATCAGAAATATTTCGGTGCAATGAAGGGCAAGGAGGCTCGCGAAATGGAGGTCCGGACATTGCGCATGCAAAATGCCAAGAGCTCTGACATAGTATCTCAGCTGAAGGAGTCGGAAGCAACCACGCGGTCGCTCCTTGCCAATATGGAGAAGCAAGTCAGCGAGATCAGGGAAGCTTTGAATAGCATGGCCAACAAGTACCACTCGTCGCAGCAACAAGTTACAGAGAGCAATATTGCAATGGAAGGCTTGCGCGGGCAAATCACCGAACTCAAGGCGCTGTCAGTTTCAAAAGATTCAACCCTGGCTGCCACATCTAGCGCCTGTCGTCGTGCCGAGACTGAGGTTGAGGGGCTCAAGGCGACGCTTACTGATACGAAGAAGAGTTTGGACAACTGGAAAAACAAGAGCCTTGGGAACTCGTCGTCCGAGTATGAAATGCTGAGAGTAAGCGCTTCCAACCTGGGTTGTGACTTCTTGATTCATGTTTGCTAACTTGACTGCAGTCGCTCGCACTTTGTACGGTATGCCGCAGGAATTTCAAGAACACAGCTATAAAAACCTGCGGTCACGTTTTCTGCAAAGATTGCGTGGAAGAACGACTTACGTCTAGATCTCGAAAATGCCCGAATTGCAACCGCTCGTTTGGCAATAACGATTATATGCATATTACGCTGTGACCCCCGGTCCCATGATTTTGGTCATTTTTGCACATTTCCATTCGTGTATCATAGTTTTCTCCTTTTCTACCCCTCGTCCCACAGTTTTCTCATACTTCATTTTATTATTTCTCTTTGCGTTTACCATCTTGATTTTCTACGGAAAAGGCTCATGGTGTGGTGTTTTGTCTACGGTTTAGCAGGATAGGTACTCCGGGGCTGGCGTTTCACTTTTGTTACTTGATATCGGACTCCCTGGTCTTCGGGTTTCTTTTCCTCTAACTTCTTTTCTTCCTTTTTTTTTTATTTTTTCTCCCTCTGTTGTTTCTATTCTTGGATACCCATGAAGTTCGGGTATCTAAAGCCACACATGGTTGTGTCGGTTGTAGGACTAGCAAGAGGCGTTTGAACCCATAAATCTGGGTAGCTTTTTTACCAAGGTCTGTCCAATAATCAGTAGTGCTCCCAGGAATGTCAACCCTTAGATGTGATGCGAAAATGTATTTCGGTGATAATTGGCCAACGCATTGGGCCGAGCAAAGGCAGTGCCCGGTGTAGAAAGTATGTGAGTGAACTTTGACATCCAGCAAGCAACCTATATATAACAGGGTTCAGTCAACCGAGTATATTACATGTAAAGAACATATATGTGAATTGACATTGACAGTCTGGATTGTGCTTTCTCCTATTAAATTTGGAGATTGAAGTCATACGGGTAGTGTCATCACCATTTTATCGGTGACAGACACACGCACTCCCTGTCTATATGTATCAAGGGCCGTTGGCGTTGAGAATAGACTCGGGGAAATCGAGACACAGAGTAACAAACCAAAACGAGGTGGACCTCATCGTCAATTGGCTCGCTTGGCCAAGTGGTAAGGCGCTTGACTTGTACACAACATCTCGCAATCAAGAGAGCGCTGGTTCGATTCCGGCAGTGAGCATCTTTTTTGCTTTTCGCGACATTTTCTTTTCCATACATTTTCTTTTCCACTATACATTTTCTTTTCCACACATCTGCATTCGTTACATAGCGCAAGGTACAAGGTACATCACCCCTCCCGAGTAGATATATCGTCTTGATTTGCGAACTATATCCTGCTTTGACTGGGATACTTAGGAGAATGTCACCAGAGTAGTGAGGCCGATAGACAGAGATTCTTGAGTCATGTGTGGCGTATGCATTGGAAGGTTTCTAACTCAGTTGGAAAACAATGCGAGGTGACGGGCCAAAATCTGTAGCTCGGGTCGCATAGAACCGAGACTGTGCTTTTCCAAAAAAAAATTGATCCCCATTTTCACATAGACTGCTCCGTCTCCGATGTCTTCCAAATCTTGCGTGTGCGCTAAAGCCACTACGGGGTTATGCCAACATTACAATTAGTTGCTCTACAATGCGGCCGGATCATTGGAATATTTCATGAATTGAATATCCTGCTATAAAGAAGCTCATGGCGCCCAACCCAAAGATCCAGCGGCGGCACTACCTGGCCCGCATCTTCTACCGCAGTGTCCCAATCCCGGTCAATCCGTTCGGCAATCATGTCCTGCAAGTTCCTGCTAGCAAGCACGCTCTGCGCCTGGTATGGTCCCATCACCGACGCCCGAACCGCCGCACTGAGAACAGCTTTGGCATGGTTCAGCATAAATACATATGCCGTTTGACGCGCATCCATCCCCATAGCTAAGCATACAACACCCCATAACGGTGCAAAGTGGCCCTTGGGACCTAGCTCATCGTCCATCGAGCATTTGAGGGTCTCCGAAAAGGCCTCCACGGCCTTGATACCTTCCTGCAATCCAGAGTTCTGGGTTGCATTGTCGCTGCTACGAGACGCATATGCGGTTCGGAATGCCCGCTCCCATACACCTAATAATGCCCGCCCTTGCGCAATACTTGCTCGCTGGGCGACCGGGCATGGCGTGGAAGCGTCGAGGTCGTTATCTAATGTCTCAAGATCGGCAGGGTCGCGGTAGGCTGCTAGGACGTAGGGAAGCGAGAGACTACCCATTGATGCAAGGGACAGTCGTAGAAAGCGGTAAAACGATGCAACCGGTGTTGTGGAGCGTGGGAGTGGCTTGTTATGTGCTACGTATGATTCTAATCCGTTGGAGTAGGCGAAGGAACCCAGAGGGAGGGCAGAGTCTGATAAGAGGAGGAGGGCATGACTAGTTGCTGGGGAAAGCGTATCTGGTCAGTAAAATGCCATACAAGGAGATATGCCTGCAATGTTCGTCGGTAAAGGACGGCATACCGGCAGGTAGAGGAGGGATTGGAGACGATAAGGACTGCGACAGCGACTCGGAGTCATGCGGAGAGACCACTGCTAGCCGAGATCTTGCATTCTGTAGACGAGATTCGAGATCTGAGATCTCTTGCTTCAATTCTGGGACACCAGGCTCGAGTGTCATCGCTGAAGTTCTGGAAGACGGGGCATTGGCAAGAAGAAGAGCCTAAAAGGAGCTTGGAGGTTGAAAATTGGCAGACCCATCACGGTGGATATCTCCCACCTTTTCCTGATAAGGAATCGACTGATAAGGCCCGCGCGCCGGGGCTGCGGGACCGAAACCGGCGGCGTGGTTCTGCACTGTGCAGAGCGGTGTCGGGCGGCAGAATGCGGCCGGACAAAATAAGCTCAAGCGCCAAAACCATCCTCGAGACAAGGTACAACGAGGTAGGCGGAAACTCAACCATGCGAGTCCGGTGAATCACGGTCTGTCGAATTTTGGAGCTTTGTTTTTGGTTTATTATTGGCGCACTGAAGTCATGTCAGGCAAGCGTCTACTCGACGCTATCCAATTCTTGAATGTCGCTAAGTCAGTTGCGACGAAGCACCTCGCAGTGCGTCAACGGCAACTCGATGTATTTACTAGGACGTCTTCCCTCACGAAGGGTATTAAAAATCAGACGGATGGCTTAATTCTCACAGCCAAAGCAGCTGCGGCGCTTGCTAAACGTTTCGACGACACCCCTCCCTCTCAGTCGCAGACGACTTCCGCCAGCCCCTCCGAACCCTCCTCTCAGACGCAAAACGAACCTCATGTTGGGGTCAACATACCCGCATCAACTCCTGGCGCTGGTGGAAATACCGTGAAAGGTCAATTGGGTGTCAGTCCACAACAGGAGGAATTCTACCAGCCTTCGCGCGAGCCAGCCGCAGAGCCCGCTGGGACACCCCGGGTGAAAGTACCACAGGCGGCAAGTGATACGCAAGTTGGGTTAGATGAGAATATAAACGCCGAAGTTTATCAATCGCCCGTGAAAGCTTCACCTGCGAGGGACGCTGAATCAAATGCTGGGCCGGACCGGTTAAAAGTGAGCCCACAGCAGGAGGAATTCTACCATCCTACGCCAGAGCCCGGTGCTGGACGCACCGGATCGCCTAAAGTCGAGCTACCACGCGCTACGAATACCACACAGACTGGGTTGAATGAGGATATAAATGCGGAGACTTACCAGTCACCCGTGGCACAAGAGCAGGAGCTCCCGGAAGAAATGATGAAGGACATATTCCATAGCCCTAAAGTTGCCAGGACCCTCTCTCGGAAAGCAGCACCAGACCTGAGGTTTCGTCCTTTGGGCACAAGGGAGGGTGCTGCGGAGAAAGTTGATACACGCGGCACTGGCAACATTGAGCCGCCGACTGTGGAGGATATCGTTCCGTCGGATTCGAAGGTAAATTGTCACGTTTCACGAATTTGAAGTATGGGCACTCACTCTTTCACGCAGGTAGAGTCAGAAGTCATGGCAGAGCTCAAAAAAGAGAGAGATGCCTATCGTATGGTTGAATCACGGGTTCCGTCTTCCCGACTGGGACGACTCTGGCAGTATGGTGGCCTAGCAACTTCGATGGCTTTTGGAGCCGTCGGTGAGAGTTTTCGCAGAGTGACGGGGAACACAGAAGATGCCGCTGGGTCACTCATGTTCAGTGCAGGGAACATGGAGCGTCTCGTGGCTAAATTATCTAAAATGCGCGGCGCTGCTCTGAAGCTCGGTCAAATGATTAGTTTCCAAGGTACGTCGCAAAGCATTATCTCTTAGGTCGACTGCTTCTAACTACACCAGACTCGAAAATGCTCCCGGACTCGATTCAACAGGTTCTTCAAAGAGTTCAGGACCGCGCAGATTATATGCCAGCCTACCAGCGGGATAAGGTCCTCACGGACAACTTGGGACCTAACTGGCGGGACCTCTTCGAGTCCTTTGAGGAAGTCCCGATGGCAGCCGCTTCTATCGGTCAAGTGCACGGAGCCGTTCTTAAGAGTACGGGTCAACCAGTAGCCGTGAAGATCCAATACCCCGGTGTCGCTGACTCCATCGATTCGGACCTCAACAACCTTTCCATCCTTCTTACGGCGTCGCGCATCCTCCCTCGCGGTCTATACCTCGACAAAACTATTGCGAACGCACGAACAGAACTTGCCTGGGAATGCGACTACACCCGCGAAGCCGAATGCGGAAACCGCTTCCGCGAGCTCCTGAAGGACGACCCCATCTTCCACGTCCCCGAGATCATTCCCGAAGCCTCCGGCAAAAACGTCCTCACAATGGAGCGCCTCAACGGTATCGCCGTCACCAAGATCCAAAATTTCACACAAGACCAGCGTGACTGGATCGGAACCCAAATCCTCCGTCTGTGTCTCCGTGAAATCACCGAATTCAAATACATGCAGACAGACCCCAACTGGACAAATTTCCTCTACAACGCCTCGACCAACAATCTAGAGCTCCTCGATTTTGGTGCCTCAAGAGCCTACCCCTCCAGTTTTATCGACAAATATGTCCAAACCCTCCTCGCTGCTTCCCGATCAGATAGAGAGACATGCCACACCCTCTCCATCGAACTAGGCTACCTAACAGGCCACGAATCTCGCGCTATGGTCGATGCCCATGTATCGTCCATCCTCACCCTCGCGGAGCCATTTATGGACTCGTCACCTGATGTCTATGATTTCCAAGACCAGACAATCACGGACCGCGTACGGGATTTAATCCCTATTATGATAAGGGAGAGATTAGCGCCACCCCCTGAGGAGACATACAGTCTGCATAGGAAGCTGAGTGGGGCATTTTTGCTTTGCGCGAGGTTGGGCAGTAGAGTCCGTTGTAAGGAGTTGTTCAAGGATGCTACGGAGAAGGTAGACGGTAGTAAGTAGTACCTACCTGGCCTCGCCTTTGACGGCTTACCTAGGACCCGAATGCGGGGGAAAAGGATAAGGGTTGTACGGTTATGTGTATAGAAAGATCACCATCTTGTATATTAGTTGTAACACTACTCTAATGAATATATAAAACATTGTTCAAACCTTGGAGGTATAGTTCCAGATTGCTGGTGTCTCCCAGCCCTGAATATAGATTTTGGTCAAGACCTGCCATGAAGGTCGAGGAACGCTTCCTCGGAGTGTATAAGTTAGGGGAGTGTAACAATCGACTTTCAGTGGTGCCTGCCACCCACCACGTGGCTCCCATCGTTGTAGTATATAAGATATACCTCTGAACATAAGGACCTCTCAGCGGGTTTAGGGCTCACTCCCGCATGGGCCAGTACACCCACCCTGTATAGACTGAATATGATATGAAGGAGCATTCATCGGAGAATCAACCCTTCCCCTTCGCAAAAACCGCATTCCAATACTTCTTCACGCCCTTGCAAATCCTCTTTCTCTTCGTCCATGCCCGGAATTTATTCTCAAGCTCGCAAGCCGTCCACATAATCTCCGTCCAATAATGCCTTTCGATATCTGATCCAAAGTTCTCAATAACGCTTCGCGGCTTCATCCAGGCCCGCGAATAACTCCCATCATCAGCAAACGCAGGATTGACCTCGTGCGGTTGGAAAATTGTAGCCGGGTCGAATTTAGGGAAGTTGGCGTGAATGAAGAAGGGACGTGGCGTTTCGGACTTTCCTCTAAGGTCTTTGACAGCTGACCCACGGAGTGCATAATCTTCTGTAGGGTCAAATTGGACCATTGCAGAGCCCGCGAGGTGGCCCTTTGAGTTGTGGCCTATTGCTACGATGCCCGTTTTGACTTGGTAGTAGGGCTCGTTGACGGCTATGGCGGCTGCGACGAAGGTTTCCTTGTCGCCTTCGCCGGCGGCGCCTTGGGAAAGAAGGGGGTAGTAGTAGTTTGGACCCCAGAGATTATAGTAGGTACTGAGGAGAAGTGTTTTGGCATGGGTTCTCTTCGAGATAAGGATTTCGCCGGACTCGCTGGATTGTCGTGCTCGTTTTCCCGGGCTGGGCGCTGGCTGGGATGTGATCTCGTAGAAGTATGATGAGACTGTGGATGCCCAGAAATCGGGCCATGTAACCATGTTTCTTGATCTGAATGGTTCATTTGTGAATAAGGACTCCGGCTGTATAATCGGAAATGAGTCGGCGTCTAGAAAGAGGATCTCTTCAAAGGAGGAGAATAGCATGGCGAAGAGCTTGAACTGATAGCTTTCAATCTCCATAATCTTTGGGGCTGCATTGAAAATATGGGACAGCACAACACATTGTGCGTCCAGAGATGGAAGAACCACATCGCAGATGTATGGTTCGTATTCATCGTCGTTGGCTAGAAAGACTTCGACGGGTAGCTCTGAGCCCGTCCGTCTGAGCATTCGCAATGAGATGACCAACACAGGAAGATATGGCCCTCCAGCCGTGGAGATTATTCCCCTTGTATTTGGGATATAGTGTAAATGGGCCGAAACCATGCCCATAGAATCAACAAATCTGGCATGAGCGCTTTTCATTTCTTCGACTTCGTCCGGTAGCATGTCCAGCATCTCCGGCCGGTTGTTTGGATCTGATTCCTCAACTTTAATGGAAGGGGCGTCTCCCAACCTCAAAGGTGGATCGCATTTTGGCATGGATGAAATCAAGACTGGTTGGAATTGGTTCCAAAAACGAATATGACCCCCCAGTGTTGCTGGCTGGTATACCCTACTGTGGGCATTCTTCAAGGAAGTGCCCGGTAGGCTGGGAGATGAGCTTGAATAGCGTCCGGCCAGCGACCAGAGGTAAAACACTGCGAGAGCTGTTGCAAGCAACAACACGCGCACCCGTGCAACTGGTCGCCGAGGAACCATTGCGATCAAGGACCCGGCGCGGAGAGTTTGTCCTAACACTGACTGGCCAACACTTGCAGTTGGATTGTCGTGTTGACAGCCTGGTCGCAGACTCGATCAGCGTCAAGATTAACGCAAGTTCTCATTGACTTGGTACTTGGATTTCGGGAAAGCTTGCTTCTTTAGCGACAGACATTGATGGAAATGAGAAGACCATCCGAGCCAGACGGTGAGGTGATGGTCAAGCGATTGTGATGGAGTAGGTGAGCAACCTAGGACTGCAGTTGGTCGCAGGTGAACGCTAAAGAGTGCAGGGAGTCAGGACCATGTCCATATTAGACTTGGTTCCATGGAGATGGATTTAAGGATGTTTACCAGCTCAGTCCAGTGCTAGTAGTATACGTCATAATACTGTCCCAGCTCCACACCATCCAGGCCCTGGTTCTTCATTACCATTATTCATTATCTATTTTACTACTATAGAAGAGACGATTCTAGGGGTTTATATGATGTCCTTAAATTTCCGGATCAGCCCATGCGCTGGCGAGGGGTGAGATGCTATTCAGATCTCGGAATTCTGACTCTCTTCTTCCAATATCGTTTCAGACACCAATCCACTCTTTTTCAGGGGATTTGCGTCTACCCCCCAGCCCCAATTATCCAATAAGGCATTGCTTTCCCCAGGGCCGTTGGAGGGTTCGGACTTGACATCCTCGATTGCATGATGCCCCGGCCTAGGCTTGAGGCGGGCAACAGTCGTAGAACTTGAAACGCGACCCAATAATGCATCAATAGCCAAGGTCGTTATTGAGTACAAGAGCAAAGCCGCACCAGCACCAGCCAGTGAAGCTACCCCGAGGTAGATTAAGAGCGCCTGGTATTGTTAGACTTCAAGTCTCCTTGTTGGTTTCCTAGAGGATTCTCATACTTTGAGGCTGAGCACGATTTTTACTGGCAAGAGAACCAACCAGAGGCATAACGAGCCCAGGTATATGAAAGGTGAGGCCACAAGGCTTAGGAGAAAGTATGCGCAAAACGCTACATAGTAAACGGGGTATACCAGGATGATGGAGACGAACGTTGACAGAGCGGAGAGGAAGCCCATTGGTACAGGCCTAGCTCATGATCAGGAACCCTGGAAGCCGATATGGATGTCCGCCAATTCTTTGAGGGCTGCAGTGATGATGCAGACACTTGACATTCACTTGGGAGGAGGTCGGGGGTAACAGTTGCAGTTCCAGGTTCCAGCAGCGAGTCGGCCCGGAGAAGCCGCGACAGTCGCGACTTCCTTTTTGGAAAGGTCCAGGTCTTGGCGCCGAGCGATGCGAGTGTATCATACACAACAGGAGTTAAGTATGGAGGGTGCTCCCGAGCCTAACAGGCTAGATCCCAATGGAAATTGAGGACACTTTCTCCAGCTGTAGTGAACCATGGCCAAATTGGGGACAGTGCATACATCCTGGTTCAGTAAGCCCCCAATTGGGCGGCAGAATGACACTTGCCTGGGTAATTAGGTAGTGACAGACGGAAAGGCAGCAGGTGTATTGTGCCCCACGAGATACCGGCGTCATTCCGCTAAAGCAAACCCGTAGTATCATGCATCAAGTTGCGGATTGTGCTCAGGTTGCGAAGGAATACATAAAGCCTTCAACTTGTTTAGAAGCGTACCCTAAGCCCTAATGACCGTTTCTGGCCAGACTCCGGGGTCGACCATATCAAGAGATTATCGACATCATCTCCAGACTCCAATTGCTGCCGACTCCAGCGCTCTCCCCCCCGACTCTTCGGGTTTCTTGCCACATGTGTACCCTGTTTATACGCGATAGGCTATTAATTTCCTTTGTTTCCCCACACTCTCTTCCTTGACTCACCGAGCGACCCTGTTTATCCGTCCCGACTTGTCTAGTGTTCTGCCCCGCGGCCTTCTGAGGTTGATAGTCTGATGCGGATATCTTGATCGGCTCCGATTCTCGATTCTCTCGCCTCCGACTCAATAGCCCAAACCGCCCCTGCCCCGCGGTCCCTCCTCGAATATCGCATATTTCTGCAACTACTCCGAGTCTCAAAGATGGGCAATAACCCTTCCAAGGGCCCTGCGGGAGACGGCCCGAGTCCGGTAACTTCGGGCACCACGAGCCTGACGGCATCGACGAGTGATAAAAGAGCAGCTCGCGGTCCCTCACCCAGCGGCCCCCCCAGCACCACCAAAGCGCCCGTAGCCGATGCATCTGCCTCAAGAGAAACCGCAACTGGTCAATCGTCCTCCCAAAACCAGGCTTCTGTCCACCGGCACCTGCAGACCCGCAATGTCGCAGATTCGCCAACGCGGACTGTAGATCGGTCTGATCCCCACGAGTCCAAGAGGGCAGTTTCTCCCTCGAGGAAGCTTCGATCCCCCGATCCCTCCCACCCTGTTCAGGTCCCTCTTTCTCGCGCAGCTGCTGCTCGACGCGACCCGTACGAATCTGCTGTTACCCCGTCGGCCCCGCCTCACAAGATGTACTATAGTGCGTCCCATCATCTTCAGCGTCCGCCCAGGATGCCTCTGCCGATTGGTGATGCTACAGCTACACCAGGGTCACCCATTAGCGGGCCTGATGATGCGAGCCCCCTCGCTCCTGCGCATGCACCAAGTGATAAGACCGCCACGGCCAATCCCGACATGACCACGATCGAAGATGAAGAAACTGTGGATGAACTCCAGCCATATACTACAAGCGGTGTGGGAAAAGCTGTTCCCACAACCATCGAATGGACGTCTGGTGGTAACAAAGTCTACGTAACGGGAACTTTCGTCAACTGGGAGAAGAAGTTTCGGCTTCATAAAAGGTTTGTCACTGTTGAATAACCACATATTTTCTCCCAGCGATAACTAATCGGTCCGCTTTTGGGCAGTGAAAATAACCCCGGTGTCTTTTCCACCAAGTTAAATCTCCGCCCGGGAACGCATCATCTCAAGTTTATTGTTGATGGTGAGATGCGCGCCGCGGACAACCTCCCAACTGCTGTCGATTTTACAAATCACCTGGTCAACTATATCGAACTTAGTGCAGACGACTTAAATCGACCGAGGAGGGACAGTGACAAAGGGTCATCGCCGTCGGGTACCAACCCTCCCCAAGTAGCTCTCGATGAAGTCGCGGATGGATCGACCGAATCCGCCATCGACGACGATAAATCAGAAAAAGAGGAGGAACCGGAGGAAATCCAAATTGGCGATTTCCGTGGCGTCATCCCGCAGTTCCTCCTGGATCTTGACAAAGATGAGGAGAGTGCTCCTTACCAGCAAGCTGTCAGCATCATTGGCGATGGGCCAACACCACCAAGCCTTCCACTTTTCCTTGGGAAATCTATCCTAAACGGCACCACACCCATGAAAGACGACAGCAGTCTTCTCAATAACCCTAATCATACCGTGCTGAACCATCTCGCCACAAGCAGCATCAAAAACGGCGTATTAGCCACAAGTGTGACAACGAGATATAAACGGAAGGTAACGATTCTGAATTTTCAATATAAATATGGGACCTTCATACTGATTCGTTTGTTCGCAGTACGTTACGACAATTTTGTATAAGCCAACCGGGGATATCGGTGAATAAACGGCTACTATATTCGGTTTTCAGAAACCCTGTATCTAGGCAACACAACACAAGCAACACGTATTTCCCTTACGAGTCAGCATTAACCCTTTTAGACAATCTGCGTCGAAAGGAATCCATGACTCCAGCATTATAGAGCAAAATCATTTGCAAAGGCTCCCTTGAAACCTTTCAAGGCGCCTGCATTGCGTCTCATGGCCACACTTATCGAGGACGCTGACTTGGAGTCCACTCTAATGGCAAATCGCGGTTGGCGGACGACCGTTAATGGGAACGAACAGTCATGGCACGCAGTACGGTCCTTAACATTTTTGGCATCTTGAATGCGCACATGGTATCAAGGAAGTTGGTTGGTTAGGTGTTCGTATATGCATCTCCTCTCATTCCTTCAAACATTTACTCCTGTGTTTGGGATAAACGGCCTTATCATATATACGCTAGAACAATGAGGTGCTTGGACGGCTCAACATTAGCTGCTGGGCATCTGAGTATAGATATCAGATAGTTACTCATTCGTTGCCCCGTCTTAGTCAAAATGGTAAATTGAAGATGAGCGGATGGTATGCCATGAATGTAAATGGATTAAACCGCTAGACTGTTGTTTAATTAAAGTAAATATTTTGTTATCTAGTCTCTCCACTGCACAAAAACATCATCCGTCCGAAATCGTTGGGTGCACGTGGAGTCTGTAAACGGCGTCCGGAATCCGGTCTTATACGCAAGTATTCCGGCCTGCGCGATCATAATCCCATTGTCAATACAGAACCTCTCATCAGTCGCATGAACGCTTCCGCCACGATCTCGGGCCATTATTCCCATCATCTCTTGTAGTCGCTCATTGCACCCGACTCCACCAACAATCAAAACCTCCTTCGATCCAACATGTGCCATAGCGCGCTCTGTAATCTCAACCAGCATTGAGAATACAGTTTCTTGCAACGAGAAACATAAATCTGCCCGTGTAGGCTTTCGGTTTTCTAAAATTCCGTCTGTTACGGGTGTATCTTGCGTCCTTTTGCTATCTTCTTCCTCTTCCTCCTGCTGTTCTCCGTTCAGCCCGTATGTCGCAGCGAGCCCATCGATCGCAGCCAGAATTCCTGACATGGAACAGTCCATGCCCTTCACCGTGTATGGAAGATCGACTAGTTGTTTTCCCTTCTTCGCGAGTTGCTCAATATTATACCCTGGTGCTGGGTCGTTGGAGATATGTAGCGTGCGCGCGAAGCGGTCGAGACAGTTACCCACGGCGATATCAAGAGTCTCCCCGAAAATGCGGTACCGTTGTGAGCTGTATGCGATTACCTGGGTATTTCCTCCGGAAACATATAAAACCACCGGGTTTGATGCGCCAGTGATTAGACGACCCATTTCAATATCTACAATTATCCGCATTATTATTAGCTCAGGAATTCACTCTGCATTGCAGCAAGATTTGGGGTAGGAGCGCTTACGTCCAACACAGTGATTGACACCAATTAATTCTTTGGCCCAGAGTAGACTTAGCGTCCGGGCGGCGACAGCCACGCTCTGGAGAGGAGCTCCCATTCCGGGTCCCTTTGTGTAGCAAATGCAGTCCACATCGTCGACGGAGACATGGGCTTCTCTGAGAGCTTTCTTGACGAGTTTTACAACCCACGCCCGGTGGTGTTTTGCTGTATCTTTGGGGAGAAATCCCTCTCCAGGAGGGGAGACATAGGTGTGACGGACGTTGGCGAGGACTTGCGGGGTGCTTCCATCTTTGGGATGCAGCATAATGCCCACGCCGAGTTTGTTGGCGGAACCTTCGAGACCGATGGCGATCATATTGAATTGCGGCTAAGAATATGGAGTCCTCAGTGTGGTAGTTATTCAAATAACATTAAATTGGATAAGTAGGATAGCTATATTTCGGTATGGAGGGGCAAAGTCGGGCGGAGGCCGGAGATTGTTTTTTTTATCAGCAGCCTTATCGATTGGCTCGCCTTCTCTGGGTCAGTCACGGTAAATCCGCCGCTGCGTTTATCCGACGGTATACAACCAGACCCATCTAACTAAACTGAAGCTACTAGTACGACAACTCAACAGCCCACTCCTTCTTCTCTCCTCTTCTCTATTCTCCCCCCTCTTGGGCAAACTCTTTACTCCGATCCTTATAATCCTACTACACCTCTGTATATCTGCTATCTATTTCTTTTGTTTCCTCAGATTCGTCTTTTGAGGGACCGGCGTGGTTTTCTTTCTTCGCTCGCCCACAACCCTCGTCAATAAAAGCCATGTCCTCCTCAACCCACTTTTCCGACTTTGGCAACTTCCAACGCCAGTCAGATCAGTTTGCTGCATGGCTATCTTCTAGACCCGGTGTCTCAGTGAATTCAAAAATAAATATAGCTGATCTGAGAGCAAATGCTGCTGGAAGAGGTGTCGGTATGTTCTCCATTGGGACGAGGGAAAACTCGTCCCAACGGTCTGCCGTCGACTTTATTAAGTTGTACCTCTATCCAAAGTGTCCTTGTTTCTGACGATACCTTCATTCCCTCCAGTGGCTCAATCCGATATTTTCGAAGGCGAAGAGCTTTTCACTATCCCCCGAGGTCTCGTCCTCTCCACCCACAATTCAAAGCTGAAAGGTCTGCTCTCTCAAAACCTAGAAGAGCTCGGCCCATGGCTGTCTATGATGCTGGTTATGATATACGAGTGTCTCCAAGGTGATAATTCCACCTGGGCACCGTATTTCCGGGTTTTGCCGCAGAATTTTGACACCTTGATGTTCTGGTCGCCGGCGGAGCTTGAAGAGCTGCAGGGGAGCGCTGTTGTTGAGAAAATCGGGAAATCAGGAGCTGAGGAATCCATTCTGGAGTCTATTATTCCTGTCGTTCGAGCCAACCCTTCTTTATTTCCTCCTATTGACGGCCTTGCTTCGTATGACGGCGATGCGGGTGCCCAGGCACTCCTGAGCCTTGCTCATATGATGGGATCCCTAATAATGGCCTACGCTTTTGATGTTGAGAAGCCGGAGAATGAGGATGAGCGTGATGGTGAAGATGGGTATCTCACCGACGATGAAGAACAGTCCTCCAAGGGCATGGTGCCTCTTGCTGATATGCTCAATGCGGACGCGGACAAAAATAACGTGAGTTCCCCACACATATCTGTATATACTTTCAGCATTCCACTCACCTCAATCCATAGGCGCGCCTTTTCCAGGAAGAAGAATCAGTAGTGATGAAGGCAATCAAGCCCATCCGAGCTGGGGAGGAAATTTTCAACGATTACGGAGAAATCCCCCGTGCTGATCTTCTGAGGCGGTATGGCTACGTTACTGATAACTACACTCCGTACGACGTTATTGAACTCTCACTCGACCTTTTGTGCGCCGCTGCGGGTCTCGGCGATTCTGACATCGAAAATCAACCACGGGTAATTGCCAACTTCACTACCCCTCACATTTTACACCTTGGATTAACATCTTCATAGCTTCAACTGCTCGAAAACTTGGAACTTCTTGATGATGGCTATGCCATACCTAGACCTTCAGATGATGATACGGTCACCGATATTATACCAGAAGAACTGGCCCTGCTCCTCAAAACCTTGACGTTAACACCCGAGCAATTCGCACATCAACAGGAGAAGCAGAAACCACCTAAGCCAGCCTGTGGCCAAGAAGAAGCAAGGCTCCTTCGCGCCGCAATTGTGATGAACCAGGGACGGTACAGCACAACGATAGAGCAAGATCGTGAACTCCTCGCCCAGCTTTACTACCTCGAAGCATCTGGCCCTCTCGACGGGCCTTCACGCCGGCGAAAAATGGCCATTCAAGTTCGAATAGGCGAAAAGGAGGTCTTCGATCTTGTAAAGATCAAGATCGACACCTACCTGGGAAATGCTGAGGGTGGTACTACGAAGCGGACCGCAAACGATGACGGTGACGATTCGAGGAGAACGAAAGCCCAAAGAACCTAACGCCTCATTCATCCTACGCTGCTATCGATCATATTCGGAAGAAAAGTTATTTTTCCCATTTTTGATACATATTATTAATTGTTTTTTATCTTTCTTCGTTGCTGACCTCTTAGCTCCACTATCCGTACAAGGCTCATCGACCTATTGGCTGCAAAATGAGGAGATAAAGGGAGAAAAAAAAAATAGCTATGTACACTAACATCGCATAATCTTAGGTCGTCATAAAAAGGGGAAATAATCATCAGCGACGTTATCCAGAATTTCGAATGCTTCGCAGCATCCAGCATCCAGGCGGAGAAGGGTTTGTGGCGGAAAAGGACTCAGAAAACAAAGGGGCCCCAAGAATCAAAATATAAAGGGAGTAAAAGTACACTGGGGTTCGGAGGACCATGACGGTCAAAATGGTCGACGCGAGAACGTTGATGGAAAGGGTGTTGAAAAAAGGTTCGGGGGGAGAGGAGAAAACGAGGCCCGGCTCAAGTTTCAGCTGTCGGGGCAATGGCGCCAGGCCCAGGATTTGATCCCATCGTTTGCCCAGGATTTGATCCCATCGTTTGCCCCGGATTTGGGTTGTTGGCTGCGGCTTGTTCAGCCTGGAGTCGCCGTGCTTGCGCTGCCTGTGCATGAGCATGTGCTTGGTCTCGAGCTTTGGCGAGCATGATTGCCCGATTCTGCATGATCTGAATATCAAACTGATCCATCTCATAGTCGATATCCTCGTCTGAATCTTCCTGATCAAACTTGAATCTGTCTGCCTTCCAGTGATCTAACTCCACACTACATCGAGAAGCGAGGTTACGGCGGTCAATCAGCAGACGCCCGCCACGCCCAATACGTCTTCTGAATGAGGGCATTTTATTGGCATCCTCACTCGTTATCATAGCGTGTGCGGCAAGTTTATCACGGAAAGATATGGGACCCGCGGTATCTAGTGCTGAATCCAGCATATTTTCGGAAGAATCTGAGGATGGGGGAGTTGGCAATTGCGCTGTGATCGCAGGACGGAATGAATGTTCAAATGTCCTTTCAGGGGACGGGGAGAGCGGAGCACGTGTGAAGTCCACGTAGCCCTCGTTCCATTTGATATGCTTGGCGATGTGCGCCTTGATATCGCGGAGAATTTCGTTTTCCTTCTCCGCTTGGACGTCCTCCAGCAACTGCAAGTCTTCCGCAGCCTGGGTCCCAGGCTTTTGCGGCATACGGAGCTGTGCTGCCGCTGGGCGTTGCATGGGCGGTGCCTCCATAGGCTTCTTCTTGGGCTGCATGTTGCATTAGCATCTAAGCGGGACGACAATGATGTGTGAACGGGTCGTACCTTTTGGTTGATGAGGTCCTCGTCATCGTCCTTGATATTGAGCTTCCTCTTCATATCCTTGACTTCAGCCCGCTGCAAGAAAAGATGTCGCTCTGTCGCCAACATCTCTCTTCTCGCCACTTCTCGTTGCCGCACAAGAGCAACCAGTTGACGAGCATCCTCCAGTTCCTTCCTGAGCCTCCTTAGTTTGTCCGCACTCTGGGCATCTCTGCCGCGAGTCTTGCGAATCTGCCGAACCTCACGCCTGCGGAAGCAGACATAAGGATCTGTATCATCTGTATCTTGACCAGTTTCGAACTGCATATGCACGTCAGCAATGTGTGAATTTTTGAACCATGCCTTACAGGAGACGGTGCGTACCTTCAGGTTGGAAAGTAATGATTGATTGCCGTTGTTCGTCCTCAATGTCTTCCAATGCTCATATACGTCCTTGGCAAATCGCCTTACGATATCCTCTACGGTTGCATCCATGGACTCTTGCATATCCGGAAAGCTCAAGACCGGCGGGCTATCTACCGCTGCAAACGGCTGCTTTAATCGCGCAGTTTCTTCGAAGAAGTTAATTACTTCCTCGAATTGGTCTTCTGTGCACCGGTCATTGGGGTCCCGCTTCTCGTTCATGATCTTCAGGAATACATCATCCTCTTCGGTCATGTCATACGGGCAGCCGCAACAATCCTCCACGGTGGAGGAGAAGCGAATATATGTCGCAGGCTGCGAGAAGACCGGGGGGTATAGCTCGTCATATTGGAGGTTACTGAGGACAGTCTCCGGCGTTGGGATATGAGCCTCATTTACGACTTTTCCTTGTGCTGTTGCATTTATTGCAACTTGCAAATGGAATTCCTATACGTAATAAATGTGTTAGCATGTGCTGGTTGGGAGCTGGTGCTTCACGAAAATGTCTGCACATCGTGATGGGTGGTTGTCACGTGATGCACCAAACAAGGGGAACTTACAGACTCCTCGGCCTTTTCAACACCAGTTTCGATCTGCTGTAGGCCACTCTGAATCTCTTCTTCGATTGCATCTATCTCATTCTCGCTAACAATGGGAATGGACGCCTTGGGGGTGAGCTTCTTTGGGCGCGTCCTACCCAACCCGCCATAACGAGTCATAGGAACGTTTGGGGCGTTGAAAGCTCAGCGACCGCAGCGACCATGGGTAGGGGGCCCAAAATCGGTATCGATAGAAAGTTCAGATCATGTAAAATCGCGTAGTCGTATTTTTATGATGACCAGAGATGGGTGGTGGGTGATATTGACGGCTGAAATCTCGTAAAATTAGGCTGGTCGGCCGGTTGTCGTTCAGTGCTGGGGCTGATTTGGCCTCTTCTGCCCCAAAGCAGTGAAAGCACTGGCATGTTTGCACCAGTGCGTCCTCAGGGGCGCAATCCACTAACCGATTTAGGACTAGTGCGGGGTGGAACATCAAATAATGCAGGCCCGGGCATGCCTCGCTTGGCATTCCTGACCCAAGTTGTTGACAGCCGCATCTCTATTCTCTGATGATAGACTAACTCAGTCGTATATTCTGGTAGATTAACTCTACATTCTTTATCACTGCTCTATTTTTCCTGGCACCATCACTCCTTTTGACCACCCTGCTATCTATTCTGATTTCAGCATGGATACATCCGGCGGACCAAACGCCGCTGCCATGTATTCACGGAGACGACAGAACTCTGTAGGAACATCGCAGATCTTCGAAAACATTATATCCGCGTCGAATTGTATGTTCCTATGAACACAATATAAGTTACCCCGCACTAACAGCTCCCAGTCGACAAGGATGAAGTGGACCGTCTCCGCAAACGTTTCATGAAGCTCGACAAGGTGCGCTCTTCAGCCCATCAAAGAGAGAGTCCTATCTAACCATCTCTCTAGGACAACTCTGGCACGATCGATCGCGAAGAATTTCTCTCCCTCCCACAAGTATCATCCAACCCCCTCGCCACACGGTGCGCCTCATCCCGAACCCCGACTCCGCAAGTCCCAGCTGACAAGATAATGTGATGGCAGAATGATCGCAATCTTCGATGAAGACGGTGGCGGTGATGTCGATTTCCAAGAATTCGTCTCCGGTTTATCCGCCTTCAGTTCAAAGGGCAACAAGGAAGAGAAGTTCCGCTTCGCATTCAAGGTCTACGATATCGATCGCGACGGGTTCATTTCCAACGGCGAGCTCTTCATCGTGCTGAAGATGATGGTCGGGAACAACCTAAAAGACGTTCAACTGCAGCAGATTGTCGACAAGACGATTATGGAGGCGGACAAGGACGGTGATGGCAAGATTAGCTTCGAGGAGTTTACGGATATGGTTGAAAATACCGATGTTAATTTGAGTCTGACATTGGGTATGTGTTCCCCCATGCTTTCTATTTATATAATATTCAACCCCCTCCGCCCGGTTCTTGCGGCCTGCGTGTTTTCGTTGCTGGTGCTAATATTGTGCAATATCAGATCAAATCTGATTTCCTAGCGCAACATTGACGGGCCTTGCAAGCATTGCCCTTGTTTACTTTATTTTGCTCGGATGGCGCCAAACTGGACCGGCTCACTGGATGCACTGGATGGACTGATATGACTACCTCTTATGAAATGATCTTGACGACAAAACAACTGTAGTTGCTTACGCTGCAATGAAACTCTGAAACACCCTCTGTTCTTTATGCGACGATTCAATTGGATGCAATGGCACATGATTAAAACAATGCCCTTGTGCTCTAGGTATATGCCCAAAAGACACCAGATGTAAATAGTTTACGGGAGTTAGTACAACTACATACAAACTCTGATAACCACTATCATAGTGACTCGAGAGCGTTGAACTCATGTTAATTTTTAGATGTTCTTTGCTATTCGGGCGTGCGATAAAGTAAGGAAGAACATGTGGCCATGCCCCTTCCAAAGAATATTTGAAGGCTTTAGCGTCCATGGTCCGAGGAATGAAACCTCACCATTCCTTCCATAAACACCATCAAACAAGCAAAACACCACCCCTGGTCTTTTCGGAGATATCGAGGTACAATCACATCATCGGGCGTTTATGCAAATACCTGCACGTGATTCCGTGCTTCGGTACACGAATATTTAAGGAGTGAGCCTCAGGCTTGAAGCAGAGACCAGACAGTGATCTGTGGGTAGTATATGTTACAAAACCACCCCACTCGGTGTGAAGTATATAGGTCATCGTCGCCATAGTCGTGTCTATATAGGGAGGGATAGTCTAACCATTATGACCAGAATTCGGAAGATTAATATACCTATGCGGGTCTTGGATTTTCTACACGGTAGTATACACCGTACTGTCAAGATTCCAACTCCAAGACACGATAACTGTACCACCTCGATCAAATCGATCTTAATGGAAAGAAAACCCGACATAATAATCATAAAGTAATGGAAATCGGAATAAAGTGTGTCCCTCAATAGTGTTGTCGATCCAAGTACGTACTGAAAATGCACGCCAGCCCCAACAGTGCGGCTGTACGAGAAGGCTAAGAATCCATGCTAATAATAACCCCTGCCGATTTGCATCAGCTGAAGGAGGATAGAAAAATAATCGTGCAGAAGTTATCAAGAAATGAGGCAGATAGAAAGTCTATATTGCGTGAAATTAACCAGAGCGCATTCATTTTTTCACCGAAGTTGATCAATTCCCGTGGGTGAGGGAAAGGTGCATCTCCAAACACGAATCGTCCAGACGCGGGGCTAAGGACGTGGAGTGGATTTGAATCCGTAATATCAGATCCGTGACGTCAAAATGTGATCTGTTTCGTTTCGGACGGTGACCCCGAAGAAATTTCGGGCGTCGCTGCGGCCATGGTCGACTATTTGATCGAATAATAATAATGGGTTTGTGAAGTTGAACATTCCAACTGTTGGTTTTAGGGCTCGCCGGCTATATCCTAATTTGGAAGGTGGTGTCGGGCTTTAGGCAGACCAGTTCAGTCAACAGCTGTCTTCGGGCGTCAAGGGGCGAGTAACTCTGAAGATGAGATGAAGGAGCGCTTAGCGTGGCGGGGGGGAACAAGGTCGGGCATAAGAATTCCTCGATCTATCAATCGATAGTGCATCCTAAAAGCTGGAACGGAAATCATGACCCAAGGTCTAATTTAGCCCCTGACTTAGGGCCACCCAAAGGCAAATGACGCGGAAAGTGGGTGCCGTCTGGGCACTGGAAAATCGATCTGCACCATATAGGGATCCGTGCATTTGAAGCCTAAAGCCTCACGTGTGGGCTGCGGCGGGACGAGTACGAGTAAGTTCAGGTCGGCTTTCGATGAGGTCCAAACATTGGCCCAAGGCTAGTTGGGTTTCCAGGTTATTATTTTCATCTTGGAGGTGACTCGACTTGGGGGCTGACCTACCGGACAAGATTTCTTCCTCCCAAATGCCTATTTGGTAATCCACCAGGCCATGTTGCTCCATCTGATCACAAAGCTGTATCAATTGTTTGCCCAGAGTATCCATAGCCTCGATACTAAGAAGACTAGTTCGGGACGGCTGACGGCCTGTCTGAAGCAAGTCCTGCGTCATGTCCTTCTGCTTCTGGCACAACGCTAGCCAGCAGATATTGAAATCATTCCATAGTTTCAATCGATCGGAGTGGGGCATTTGGTCATCGCGGAGAATACCTGTTATGGGCATAACAATGTTAACTTATCATCTTCCAACACTTAATTTCGAAGGAGGAGGATGTCCTAGTAGTGCTAGTTTAATCTTGCATGAAGGGAAGCCGCGGGTGGTAGATAAATCATCTGGACGCTAAGAGAGAAAACATACCAAGCTCCCGCGCACTAGCCACAAGCCACTCGGAGATTTCTAGCAATGATCGACTAGCCTCTACCAATCGACCGGCGCGAGTATGATCGATAGTCCCCCGTAATGCTCGCTGCAATTGCCGATATGGCTCTGTTGACGCCGGAAGTTCTGACAACACCTGCGGCTGAGACTGTGATAGCGCCTGCTGCTGCTGTCCCGCCGCCCCCACGGGGGTCATGTCCGCCATGGTTGCGGGAAAGGGTTGCGTTGCGTTCGAGCGTCCAATGGGCCCCGGCTGATTATATGCGGACAGAGAAAGTCCCGGTGGCAGATAAGATGATGGGAGCCCAGCGCCTGACGGTTCATTGGGAACGAAATACTGTGGAACGGGAAATTGGCCGGCGAGGGAGTCCAGTGATGCAGAGTGCCGTGACGAATATTGTGGCACGACCTCGTACGGGGGTTGCGCTGGGCCCTGCTGCCCGAGGTTGTATACAATCTCGGGCTCATATGAAGGAAAGGGTTGCTGGCGCTGCTGGTGGTCGCGCAACGTCGGCGGATACGGTTGCAATTCGTCCTCCTGCAACGCACCGCCTTGAAAGGTGCTGTCTGTGTATCCATAGTCCATGCACGCAGGCATTCGTGGTCTTCCAGCGGCCTGCGATGGATCTCCACGTGTTGGCTGAAATCCGGCCTGTCTAAAACGGTCCGCCGTACTGCCGGACGATCTGGAGGTAGAGCGACGGGACATGCCCGGTTGTGTCGCGTAATATGCTTGCTGATCATGCTGTTTCATGCGTTGAAACTCACCATCCATGCCCCCGAACGAACCCCTACGCACCGAATCGAGGCCAAGGGACCAATTCGTCGGCGGGGAGAGCGGAGGACTCGCGTAGGATTCCAGTTTGGCGGGATTAAACGGTGAACCTGAACAGCGCTGCGGATTACGCTCTGCCCTTTTCGTCCCCCTAAGACGATGTATACGCCTATCTTATCCCAGGTAGAGGAAAGAACGTGACTACCACCCAGTAGACCGTAAGCGCGCGTTAGTCTCACGCTTTCAGCCCTGCACACGAGGAATGGGTGCCACCAGGGCAATCTAGATATCATTTTAGCTCAGTCAGCTTGGTTCTTGACAGAAAATGGAGAGACGTACAGTGATCCCTTGCCACCTAGCACGCTCAGACGCGCGGCAAATGCGAATCCGGAGCGACCAGGAGCAATTGAAATGCACGATAGGCCCAGAACAAACACAGGTCGGGAGAGGAGCCACAAGGCTTCAAGGGTAAGAATGGATGGAACAGCAAGGAGGGAAAGGTTAAGAAGTGAAAAAAAGGTTCAATCCCAAAGACCCTGAACAGCCTATGTGCGATTCACGTCAGATGCAATGCAGGTGCTCGTCTGTCTGCTCTGTGTTTGCAGCCCAAACGTGCTTATTATTGGGGAACGGCGAAGAAGGGAGGGGCAAACACAGGTGGGATCGAGCGGTAAGAAATATTGAGAGACGGAAACTCCAAACAGAGAGAGTGGTACCTAACTTATACGGGCCTCTTCTGTGATGAATGATGGACGATGGAGCGGGCGATCCCCGAGCAATTATTGAAAGCCTCAAGAACGAGGCGAGTAGACGCTCCGGGGAGACGCCGGACAGGATGATGGCCCTGGCATCACAAATTATAATTAACAAATGCCTTGACTTCATGGCCTTACTCTTCATACCCTGTGGGGAGGAATATTAATTAATTAATCGGAAAAAGAAAAAAAAAGAGGATCTAGCTCGAGTAAGATGGACAGGAAATGGCGAGCAAGAACTTCTACAGGCAGAGAATTGGAAAAGAAAGATGACACAGCTGGAGCACAGTATAGTTAGATCTATCGTCCTGCCAGTCTTTCTTCAATTCAGGGGACAAGCGGCCCCTTCTTCAACCCATTCATAACTCTATTCTTACAATGCTGCCCGTCCAATACCACTATATCTGAATCCGTTCGTCGCAGTCCCAGACGGGCACGAGCCTGGGCACGGACAGACCAGGTCGAGCGGCCTTGCATAGCCCCGGAGGGACTATTTAGGCCCATCCAATTCCCATTCGACATCATCACAGTCCTAAATAGTGGGAGCAACAGTGCTAGGGATGCACTACTCCCAACTAAGTAGAGGGGATCTCCAAGCGGATCCGATAAGGTTCACGACCAGTCCGCTGGAACCAGCCATTTCCACACTAATCATTCGCACCCCCCTTTGCGAGCTTGGAGGCTTGGAACCATTCCAAATCTCCGGAAATTGTCGATTTGCCTGGTTGCTCTCTCAGGCCCAGTTTTATCCAAGAAGTCAGCTTACTCAATAGTGGTTGACCCAAATTGCTGGAACGCGACCTGTTGCTCGACGATCCGGAGAAAGTAACCCAACAATAACTGCGCTGTCAAAATAGAGGCGTCCTGGATAGCAACAAAAACTAAAGGACTGCGAAAGTATAATCTTGACTCGTATTTTGTCTTCGTCACTCCAAGTCCTCGTTAAGAATCGTGAGATCGCCTTGGGGCTGCACGGGAAGAACCGCTGACAGTGACAGCTCCTGCGAGGCCGCGAGGATCCAGGAGGATCAGACCCTGGGCCATGACTAGCATAGTCAGTTCAAGAATAATAATGACTTGCTTTGCTAAAAGTACGAAAATGGACAAGGGTTCCTGGTATTAAAAAAAAAAATATATTAAAAAAAGGTGCTCAAAAGAGTCCATGGGAGGCTTGAGCTGCAAATGTCACATTGCTGCATGGGATCAATGCATGCAGCTCCGTCCAATAAAGGTCTGTCATCGTTTCTTCGTCCGTTCTGATTCGACCAGTAAATACTTTTGTTGAGTTTCCATGGGGCCCGAGAGTCCTGGGCAGAGTGCACTCTGCGAGAGATCCCAGCTGGATCGCAACCCACGGCAGTGGATCGGTCATCCACACCAAGGATCGGCCTCGTTCGGGGTTCGAAGTGCGTGCTCAGTTGGCGCTGGATCGACGAACTTGCCCGAGGCTGGACTAGGTATGCGGTGGGGATCGCTGTCGATCATCGTACAGTACACGAGGGACTCGGGAGCATACAGGCACAGCCTTTCATGTGGATCGTTTTCGTCGCAGAACAATATGAAAAAATATCGCCCGGAATTTGGAATAATCACACGATATCGTCGTCATAAAAAGTCGCAGGTAGACAAGGGAAATAAATAAACTTGCCTCACCTTGTCCAAGTAAAGCGTTTTATGCGGTTTGAAGATGAGGCTAAACTCGTCTCACGTTATGTTGGAAGTAAATAGTGAAGCGACTGGTCTAAATCCTGGAGCCTCATTGTGGGCGGTCTGTTTCTCACTGATCGATTGCATCATGTCTGTTTGAAGGTGTTCTTCTTGGTAATAATAGACTTCGATTCTGGATATGGGCTACAAGAAGAGACTCCCTTTTTGTGTTGTATACCGAGTCACATGTTTACTGTAGAAGAATCACCTGATTATCTGCTTAAGCCCTTCAGCTTCATGTCCATCCTTCATTCCGATATCCATTAATCTCACCACCATCAATATTCCGTACATTCCTACAAAGCAGCTTGTGGGCTCCAGTCCTATTAGTAGGTTTCTTGCTGCAACAACCTAGCTCAAGTTTTCTTCATAATTCCGCAATTGGCGCATCAACGCGATCCTCGTGGCCAGCAGAAGTGCCTCAAAGCCCACGATCCCCTTCGCCCAATCGATTCCGTTCCGATGCTGCCACCCCATGTCTTCAGTACATCGGACAAAAAGGTGGAACTTTTGATTGGACAAGATTGAGATAGAAAGTCTTTGGGCCTGCTCCTTGCCTCCATTGACCCTATCAAATGCTGGCTATCAAGCATTCTAAACGAAGCTTAGGAGGAACGTGCGAAGGGCCACGGAGGAGAAATTCCTTAACCGGTCCCAAAATGAGGCTATCCTAGGTTAGTTTTAGACTATGTCTAACTTAGTGAGTCTGTACGATCCGGTGGTTGAGGAATAATGGGACCTCCTTAATGCATCGGTCCGTGCTTGCATATCGGGTTCCTCCACTTGGCTATTTTATGTCCTCCGTGATGATCAGTGATCACCCTGCGAACTCAAAGATCTTGAACTCTAGTTCTAGCAAATCGGCTGGTGATCTTAGCATCGCGGCATAGGTTGTCCTCGAACCTGGGATCTGGGTTCTCCCAGCTTTGGTCTTGGACTTAACCTAGTTCAGCATGCTCCAGACCTGCCTTTCAGGTTCGACTCCATAGATTTATAGTTTCTTTTTTCTTCGCTTGTCAATCTTGGTGGGTGACCGAGTTACTGAAATCCTTGTTCCTAGGGAAATATGCTGAAAACCAGACACCTAGTATACATAGTCATCACTCAAATTAATCACGGCAAATTCTGGTCGTACAAATTCTACACTATCTTCGGTTGACTTGATCAGACAGAAGAAACGCCAATAGTTACATGCGGGTCGCCGCGAACATGCAGTGTCGTACCTAGAAACGACACCTTGACGCCAAATTGAGAGAAAACAGCAAATAATATGTCTTCGCCGAAAATCAAATAATACAGTATGTGAATAAAAAGAAGTAAGAAGGGGATATGAACATGTGACTGTCCGCGACAGTGTCTCATCGCTTGACCCATGTAGGAGCCTTGCGCGCCTTGAGGTGGCCAGGCTTCTTTCTCTCCACACGTCGAGCATCCACGGTAATAACGCCGGCTGGAGAAAGGACGGAGGCGTTAGCACATGCTTATCAAAACGAATAGAGTTCACTCTCTCAATATAGTTGCTATACGTACCTCTTCGCAAGATGGGCTTTAATGCAGGCTCGTGTACCATCAATGCGCGTCCAAGCGCCAAGGCGACAGCCTCAGCCTGTCCGGTTGTGCCGCCGCCCCTAACCGTAGCCCACACGTTGTACTTATCTAGCCTGGATGAACTCCTAAGGGCCCACGTCGCGCTCTCACGGTCATGCACTCGAGGGAACGCCTCGACCAAACTCTTTCCGTTGACCAGAACCTCCCCATCGCCTTCTACCAGTTGCACTACTGCGGATGACGACTTACGCTTTCCTTTTCCACGAGCACGACCCAATTCATCCACAGTAGGTTGCGCGGCCTGCAGGGCATACGGATTTCCTGGACGAAGGAAATCTTTCAACGTGAGGCGAACCTCGTCGGGAATGACGCCGGGTTCAATCCGATTTAACCGTTGCAGAATTTGGAGTAGGCCTTTGTATTTCTTCGTAGGAACCTGTTCGCCAACGAATTCTCGGAATCCCGGTAGCTTCAACCAAGCCATTCTAGGAGCCTCGCCGGCAGGCACAGTCGGTAATGTCGCATATTTTGCCAAAAGGCTCTCAAGTCTCAACAGGTGGTCGAAGAACTTTGGACTGCCCGAAAAATAGGAAGGTGATGCGGGAATAACTCGTACGGGCCTGCTTTCAAGCTTTACGAAATCAATTTCCGGGGCAGCGGTCTGCTCGGGTTGTTGAGCTTGAGATTCGGTGGCGTAACCACGAACACCTCCATGCCATTGTATGCGCGTCGATATAGCAGTTCCGGGGACGAGATATGTAGGGGCCGCTAAGCGTTGGGAGATGGATGCTCGAAGATAGGTTGTGGATCGGAGAGTCTGCATGGCATGGGCCACGCAGTTAGCTGTTTTCAAGCCCATGATGAGACAGACCGGCTGTCAAAGGCCCCAATTGAAGGTCAACGACAGGAATTCAGCGGAAAGGGAGGACTGGCTGGCTTCGCAGTCAGGTGCCTGCCGTCCTAGGCGATCCTGAGGTTTTTCGATGTTGGCCCACGTGATCCGTTTAAACGTTCCTCCGGCACCGAGACTCCGTCTGATTCGCACAAAATTATTTCATCCACTTGCAAAGTTTGGAGACCTGAGTCTTCCCCTCCTTCTTTTTTCTCCTTTCCTTCATCACCCTCATCCCTCCTCTACTCCTTATCACCCTCAACATGGCTTTCGGCAAGCTTTACGGTCGTCGTGTACGTCTACGTTTGTCCCCTGTCTTTGTTTCCATTGTAGCATTTACATTGCTACCCTCTGAAATACTAGAACAGAAGCTGATTCCCTCGATAGGACAACACTCGCACCATCTCCATCCTCGTTGCTGCTAAGCACAACGACTTGGAGCTTGAGCTCGTCGAGACGCAGGCCAACCCAGCTGCCGACTTCAACAAGTCTGATGCCTACACCAAGCTTCAGCCTCTAGGCAAGATCCCCGCTTTCGAGGGTGCCAATGGCTTCACCCTCTCTGAGGTTATCGCCATTGCCGTCTACGGTACGTACACAATAGTTCACATAATCTGCGGCTTTTCAAAGGTCATAGTCTTTTTTTACATGATGAGCAATTTCATTATTAGTTATCCCTGTCAGAACAATACTGTTGATAACATACAAACTCTGAATTTCTTTATTACCCCCGCCTTTGAGCAAAATCTTTGATCAAGGCAGCATAGCTTTTGTGACTCGAAACTTATTTGATCATTTGATTTGTTTCGATATTTGATGCTAACTGTTGTCAAAGTGACCTCTCAAAACGAGAAGACAACTCTTCTCGGCAAGACCAAGCAGGACTACGCTTCCATCCTCCGGTGGTTGTCCTTCGCCAACTCCGAGCTCCTTATCAGCTTCGGCTCTTGGTTCCGCCCTCTCCTTGGCCTCGATGGCTACAACAAGAAGAGCGTTGACGATGCTGCCAAGGCTGCCCTGAAGAAGCTCGGCGTCCTCAACGCCCACCTCACTGCTAACACCTACCTCGTCGGCGAGCGCATCACCCTTGCTGATCTCTTCACTGCTTCTCTCCTCACTCGCGCTTTCGCCACCGTCATTGACAAGAAGGTCCGCTCTGACTACCCCGCCGTTGCCCGGTGGTACCAGACCATTGTCGCTCAGCCCGCCTTCAAGGCCGTTGTTGAGAACCCCGTCCTCGTCGATGAGGCCATCAAGTACACTCCCCCCAAGAAGGAGGAGAAGCCCAAGGCTGCTGCCGCCGCTGCCCCTGCTGCGGAGGCTCAGCCCGCTGAGAAGAAGCCCAAGCACCCGCTTGAGGCCCTCGGCAAGCCCACTTTCATCATTGACGACTGGAAGCGCACATACTCCAACGAGGACGTCCGCACCGGTGCTATGCCCTGGTTCTGGCAAAACTACAAGGCCGATGAGTTCTCCCTCTGGAAGGTCAGCTACAAGTACAACGATGAGCTCAAACTCACCTTCATGGCCAACAACCTGATCGGTACGCCCCTGAACCTCGGACCATCATGAATCTTCACAGTTGCTAACCCAATGTTTAGGTGGTTTCCACGCTCGTCTTGAGGCTTCCCGCAAATACCTCTTTGGCTGCCAGGGTGTCTACGGTGCCAACTACGCCTGTGTCAACGAGGGTGTCTTCCTTGTCCGTGGCCAGGAAGCCACCCCTGCTTTCGATGTCGCTCCTGACTGGGAGAGCTACAACTTCGACAAGCTCGACCCCAACAGCGAGGCTGACCGCAAGTACATCGAGGACATCTGGGCCTGGGACGCCCCTGTCGTTGTTGATGGCAAGGAGCTTGCCAACGTCGACGGCCACGTCTTCAAATAAACGACTTATTAGATGCCATAGTAACTGACTCATGATGATGATATCCAAAAAAACACACTATGACACTTTCCTTTGTTCAATTACATCCATAAATTCCTTCTTCTAAAAGTATCTATTTGTGATATCCCCTGGGATGGAACATACCCATATCCATCCCACTTTTGTCAACCCGATCACGTCATGTCTACGCCCCGCACCACGATGCAATGGTTTTACGTTTAGCCACTGAGAATGAAAGGAACTCTTCACGAACAATTTACTTTTCGATTTCTTTAAAACACTAGAGGTAAAATTATCGAAATACCGTTCGACCATAAAGACCACTAGCGGCATTAGGTCGTCTTTCTATTTGCATTATATGCCAACAAAAATGACAATTGAAGTATATTTCTATATATATATTTATACGGGGTTTGTTTTAGATGTCTTATACTATATCCCTGCAGTGCCACAAGATATATATGTACCTCTAGTGAGATCAAGCCTATGCTAAAAAAAAAAAAAAAAAAAAGAGAAAATAATAGAAAAATGATATAATGTAGTTAATTTATTGGGTATCACTATCGAGAAATATGCACAAGTAGAGCGTTGCCATTGAAGCTCAATATATGCAATGGACAAGCCGCCAAAACCAACTAACAACCAACAAATAGCAACCGAGATTGAATCGTAATACACATCAAGAGTTTAAAGACTCTTCTAATCGGTCAAGAAGGGTGTTCCCCGATTGCACAGACGACGCAGAGGATGGCGATCTCTGCCTTTGTGACTTTGATATCGAATTCATAGGACGATTCTGGTTTCCGAGTTCATCTGCAGGTGGGTTTGACGGAGAATATTGTAGCGACTGGACAGGAGCTGAATCTGAGGCAGATGTCCTCGCTGCGAGGATGGCGGCGGTTTTGCGAGCGGCCTTTTTCTGGGCCTTGCGTGTCTTGCGGCTGAGTTTACGGGCTTCGGCTGGGTCGAGATCAGCATGGTTATGCTGACTGTCATCACCAAGGCTGTCGTGTTTGCATTCGATGGGGCCTAGGTCAAGGTCGAGGATGCTTGTTTCGGGGGATGTGGATGTCCACTTGTAGAGCATCTTGCTGACGTCGTCGCATTTGGCGAGGAGTTCGAGGCGCTGGAGGACTTTGGGAAAAAGGTCGGATTCGTCAATAACAGGGTTGTTAGTGAATTCCGGGATCTCAATGAGGTTGTAGGGTTCGCTAAGGGCTTTGAGTTTGCTGTCGTCAATCAGGATGGTGTTTGTCTGGTCCCAGCGGGATGGCTGTTTCTTTGCTTTGGGGCCACCCTTTTGAGCTTTGCCTGGGTATGATGCTTGGATTTGCTTATTGGTCCAGACTGTTTCCAAAGTCTTGTAAACCTGGATTTTGGAGTTGTATTCAGACTTCGTGAGGCCGAGTTTATCCCGGCCCCATTCGGCGACGAGTTCTTTCCTTTTGGATTCTGGGAACAACTTCTGGCAGACAGCGGCTACTGTCGGTGGTGTTGAACTTGACCAGATCATGACCTTGTACTTTTCAACCAGGACGTTTAAGAACTCATCCAAGCCAGCTCTTCGCGAGAATGATGGCGGGAACTTCTTCGTTTTCCGGTATATCAAAGTGCCGTTAAGGTCAAGGATTACAAGCAAAGGTCGTGGAGATGATGTTAACTTGGGTGATAATGATGATTGGTTAAGGTATTTATTTGTCGCGGAAGGGGGTCGGGGCGCTTTGAAAGCCTGGCGATGGGCTTTAGCAGCACTGGGCCGTTTCTGATCCGGCGCCAAGGGAGCAGCCGCACCGAAACCAGCCGAAGTAGGTGTTCCGTTCTGATCAACAGTATTTAACATCGGGTTTAAAGCTGCCTGACTCTGCATATCGAGGTTCATAAAAGCGGCCGGTGATAGGAACGGCGGCATACTTAGAAACGGGTTCCCACCACCGAGTAAAGGAAAAAATGCAGGATTCGGTAAAGACGGATCAAACTGCGAAGGGAATTGTGATTGTTGTTGCTGTGACATGTTTGGCGTGGAAAACGGTGGCTGAAATGCCGAAAGATCTGAGGGTACTGGAAGGCCACTGAACATATTAAATGGGTTCACCATTGGGAAGTCGGCGAAAGTATTGTTTGCAGGCAACTGCGCCTGGTCATTCTGCGATTGGGGCGGTTGTTGCGACGGCGCTTCCCACCGTGGTGAGTGTGACCTTCCTGATAGGCCATCATAAGAATTCGAATTCGTCGCCCCGTTTGAATATACTCTAGGATTTCTCTGGTTTTGGTGTGGCCGGCCTCGCCGCGACGTATGGGCATCATGGGTAGCGGGTTCTTCCCGAGGCGCTTCTTTGCGATTATCCCGATAGGCCACTTTGGCATTCCATCGACCGCGGTACGGCCTCCAAGATGACCTAGGGTTGGGTATTGTGCCTCCTTGGCGCTTTCCATCTACAGTTTTGGACTCGGCGTTCGACGGTTGGGACTTCATTGCAGGCGCGAGCATCGGATACCTGCTGGTACTAGCGCGGGCGACGGGAACTTTTGCGATAAACAATAAACGTGGACAATGTTTCGGCAAAGAGCGATAGCTAGCGAGTGTTCGAGAAAATAACTTCCAGGAGTTAGTTAGGTACCTTGTGTTTGCACCAAGTGCGACTCGGTATACGCACCTTATCGTACGCCCCACACCGGGACATCGGAGCAAAAGAGACGAGGCGACAAGCGAGAGACTGAGGAGATAGAGGAAATGAATGGCGTCAGGCTAAGCCGGACTGCAATGCAATCATACGCAAAACGGAAACCAAACGTGATGAGAAGCAGCAATATGTACAATGAAGAAACAGAACATTGAAAGATGGAGTGAATCTTGGACTCCGCTTGTGTTAGGCAAAATCTAGATCAGTATCGACGTGGCGCACGTGACCGCCCGCTTTGATATTCTGGCAGAATTCAGACCGCTATCAATAATTTCAACTGGCTAGTCCATGGTCCGCAGTGCTATATTCCGGCTTGATTGGACATATATCTTGGCCAGTCTTGAGGAATAGGTCGATTACAATGGCTATATCAGATCTCCTCAACCGTCGAGTGCGAGCTCGCGCAGATGATGATGAAGAAGTCTACTCCGACGGATCAGAATCAGAGGTACTCAGCGATGCCGAGGGATCTGACGAGTCTGGCTCAGACAACGCCAGTGAAATATCAGAGGGGAGTGATGATGAGGTAAGAACACTCAGACCGTGAAGTACCACTCTTGGTAGACACTAACCCATCCTCCCAGTCCAACCCCTCCGAAGCCCAAGGCTCAGAACCAGAAGCAAGCGAGATCGACTCTGAAGAAGACGACGACGACAACGATGGCGATAATGATGACGACGTAAAATCATCCATTAACAACATATCCTTCGGCGCGCTCGCCAAAGCGCAAGCGTCGTTCGGGTCCAACGGTAAGCGGCGCACGAAAGGTGCGAAAGAAAGCGACGAACCAGCAACAAATTCACCACTAAACGACATCCGAGCCCGGATCCAAGAGGCACGCGAACAAAAACGCAAAGCATCGGCAACGTCAAAGGAAGGGACTTCGAGGTTTGAGAAGCCGGCATCTCGCTCCTCAAAACATGCACCTACAATACAATCGTCCAAGTTCGCTGTTTCTCGGAAACGCACTATCGTTGAACCACCGAGTGTACCTAAATCCCGGGACCCGAGATTCGATCCAACGATTGTTGGTCGCAGGGGAGGAAAGTCTGCCCCGAGCGACGCTTATTCGTTTCTGGACGACTATCGCGCCGCGGAACTGAAGGATTTGAAGGACCAGCTTGCCAAGACGAAGGATGTGAAGAGGAGGGAGGCGCTACAGCGAGAAATTCGGTCTGCGGCAGACCGGATGCGTTCGATTGAGAATAATAAGCGCGAGAAGGATATCTTGTCCGAACATAAGAAACGGGAAAAACAGCTTATTCGCGAGGGCAAGAAGGCTACGCCTTATTTCTTGAAGAACTCAGATCTTAAGAAACAGGCCTTGTTGAAGAAATATGAGGGTATGAAGTCGAAGGACCGCTTAAAGGCGCTGGAAAGAAGACGAAAGAAGGCTACTGCTAAGGAGAGGAAGGAGATGCCGATGGAGCGTAGAGGGCTAAGCGATAGCTTTGACGCAGCCCCGAGGAAACGGCAACGTCTCGACTGAACTGCCGCAGTTTCACAATGTTCATAATCGATAACTTGGTTGTACATGCTTAGAAATAGAATACAGCGTCTAATAGGGCGAGAACGGGAGTATAAACTCAAAAGATGGCCACACTTATTAGTTGACATTATCCAAAACTATCCGCATCCTTTCCTTATCGCGTAATGAGATGACCTCAAATGAAATGTCCTGCAAATAAAATGGCCCTGAAGGCCAAACGCGAAGGGGGAATGATAATGAATAAACAGATGGTATCGCAACAGGGCATCGAAGCCATACAATGATCACCGAAACGAGGAAAGATCGAAAACTGGTATGGACAAGATTCCTGTGAACATGGAATAAATAAGACAATAAACTCCGTATAAACGCCTCCTGGTTTGTAAATAGAGCCAGGTTGAAGCAAAAAAGTGTCCTTTTACCTGGATGGTATTGTAACAAATGAGAACCGGACACTCCGTAGAGTAAGAAATAACAAACGAAAGCAAATGTAAAACCTTCCATGGTGCAGTTCATGCTGTGTTCGTGTAGCCAATCATACTTTCAAATATCCATCTCAGATCATCATGCGCAGCCATTCCATCCCGGCTTATACCTTACAAGATGGACATCAAAGACCGTATATAACTAATACCGCTTGTGAACTAGTTGGCACAAGTTTAAGAATGGAATAGGTCCCAGGCGCGAGCACAGAGACCCAAGAATTCTTCTTTCTTTCTCCGCTGCGTCTCCGGAGAGTCCCGCCCTGCCCCAAACGGACCATAGGCAGCACCCGCACCATGTCCCAATGCGGGATTGGGTCTATAATGAGAATCGGGTCCATGCCCCAAGGGTGGGCTTCCGTTATCCCGCTCATATTCACTTCTGGGACGGCGACGAGAAGTTCCTTCCGCTGCGTATGGTGCTGGATGATGCGGAGCGTGCGCACTCCCCATTGGCACAGTTTCAAGGTGAGGCACAGCTGACTTTGGACCATTGACGGCGCGGGGGGAAGGCGGGGTTGGAGGTTGATGTCCACCGTAGTGCACAATACGTGGCAGTAGGTCTTCTCGCCCACCAGATAAATCTTGAACTGCCTCCTCGGCTGAACGGTATTCGCGGGGTCGGTTCGATTGTTGCGCACTCCCCGGTATTCTGGGCGATGGTAGAGGAGGCAGGTTATTTGACTGGTTTGAATTAGATGCAGTTGATCCCTGGTAGTAAGGAGTGCGGTTCGAGTCATGGTCCCGAGAAGCTGCCAGGGCATCGGAGCCGAAAACATCTGAAAGGGGTGGAAGGCGATTGCTGGTTTGTGTGGCAGGTACATGGTGAATATGTGAACTAGAGCCTAGTGTTGGGCTCTGGTTCACCACGTGCCGCGTTAGCGGTTGTGGCTGATGACGGCCCGTAAATGTCTGGTTAAGTGGTGCAGATTGGACGACACGCTCGTTCGCAAACTGGGCCGCCGTTGGGGGTACAATGGAGAGCCCCGGGGGGGCTCTTCTTTTCGAAGCACCGGCCTTTGGGATACTAAATGGGTTGGATTCGGACGGTTTGACGCCGTCTGGACCGTCATCTTTAGCCGATTTTTGGAGCCTGGCTTCAATTATATGCCGTTGCTGGTCGCGCACTGATAGGCTTCTTTGCAGTTGTTCCCGCATAATCGGGTCGTGAGTCTGAAAGCCAGGCGACAGGCAGGCGATTCCCACGTCCTGCATCTTAACATCGCGAGCAGTCATAGGACCACCCGGGGCCCGGGCTGACAATCTTTCGGAGGTAGGAAGGCTGGTAGAAAGGTCGAGTTTTCGGGGTCGGGGGCGGGTACTGGTTTGCATTCCAGGCGACGAGGGCGGCTCCTTTTTCACGATAACTTTCGGGGGGTTGCTGCCGTTCTGCGAGCTATCGGGATATCAGATTTGGTTCTTCTGTCATATTCATAGTCTTTGTCAGGTACTTACGAGGGAGAAGTCATTTTCTTCCCGGCAGGGGAACTCTTATTGGAAGACCCATCTCGAGACACAATGGCCGCGCGCGGTGGCGTAGAGCTGGATTGGTTGCTGGTATTTGCTGGAGCCAGCCGTCTCGGACTCGAGTCTCTGTTCATGCGAGGAGATGGGAGCGGTGCGGCCGCGGCTGATGCGACGGCGGTAGACATTATCCGAGTTCACAAAAAATCAAGTCGGAAAGCAAGCGACAAGACAGACGGTTAAGGTATAGGGTGGCTGGAAGGCGGAGCAGCGGGTCTCAACGAGAGCGACTATGATACTCGATCGTCGAGGATCACAAGGGCACCCTTGCGGCTGGTAACATAAACGCTCTTTTTATATATAATAACGTCTAAGTTGCGCTGGCGACAGGCGATGTAAACAGGCGAGGCCGGATGAAATGAAAAAAAAAAAAAAAAAGCGCACTGTTTTGGCGGCTAACAAACGTCTGTTCTCGTGAAAAGGTATGGAGGGATAACAGAGACCGAGCTGAGGCTAGCGAACGGAGCTTGGACGACCAACAACCACAACCACAACCACAACCCAAACGACGAACCACGACGAGGACAAAGACGGCGAAAGAAGACGCGGGGTGACAGGGCCGCAGGCGATCCAACACCTATTTGGAGGATTGTCAAATGGTTGGGTTGAAAGACGGACAAAAGAGCTGGGAATGCTTCGATGCCTGCTCTTCGGGGGGAGGGGAAGGGACAGGCGGGCGGCTAACAAGAGCTGGGCGGCAGTGTGACAGCGACAACAGATCGAAGGAAATACTAGTAAGAATACGGAGAAGAGACCGGGATCTGAAAGTCAAAGAGCAGGCCCAGAACGAAGGCAGCCGGCCGAAAGGAGAGGAGCAAAAAAAGAAAAAGAAAAGAAAAGAAAGAAAGCGGGAAAAAGAAAGAAGCGCCCGTGGGAGTGCGAGACGGAGAAAGGAAGCAGCTCGCGGGGAGACCCAGAGAGCAGAAGAGGCGGAGGAAAGGATATAGGAGAGAGGACGGAGAGAGGAGGAGATTGAGGAGGGGGAGAGAAATCGACAAGAGCTCGGAGCGAAGACTACAATTGTGATCACTGATCACGCTGAAATTAAGATCCTTCTGTGTTTATAAAACGAAATTGGGCTGAAACAGAGCCACCAACTGCGAACTGCTCAGCAGTTCCCAATTCCATGCATCGTGATTCCAGATTCCAGTTCCTGGCTCAGTGCTGGTGGAGCGGGTGGCCGCCTGCAGCGCTGATTGGCACTGGCTGAGACATGGTTTGTTTCTGGCTGTGGATGATGTGACACTCTTGCGACAATCCTCCTGATTCAAGGGGCCGTCCACGCTGCCCATATAAGCCCCCAGGGTCTCGTCGGCGACTCGCCGTGCCCGTGCCAGCCGAGTGTTGGATTCTCTGCACCCTCTTGCTTGACTTGGTCGCTGCGACGACTCGGGGGCATGGTACGGAGAAACTCAGCGTCTGTGCAGTTCGTGAAGCAGGGGCTCCAGCTCCAGCGAGTCAGCGACCCATCCAGATCGATCCAGCCTATGAAGATCCTGGCGCCGGCGCTTGGGGCACGCTCTGGATGGGGTCTGGAGAGGGATGGTTGATGGGCCTCCACGGGCCTCTCCATCAAACTTCAAAAGCCTGGCCAAGTCAGTTGGGGTCTGAAATTGGAAGCTCTTTGTCTTCAAGCCGGACACGATGCTGAGAGCCTGAGATGCTGTGTGCCGGTGGTGATGGAATGTTTCATCGCCCCAACGAGCACCCACCTGGTTGGCGCCAGTGGAAACAACACTTGGACCATCTCCCAGTGGTCGGTAGTCTCGGCTTCCATCGCCTGTCACACATTTATGAATCACGATCCCTCCCCCTCACCCAGTTAACCGCTTGTGGGAAGTCTTGCCCGCATTGTTGCTTTCTTTTTCTCGTCAATAATTTACCTGATTCGACGTCTCACATTCCATCCGGCTTCTCCTCGGGTTTCAATTCAGACACACATGCGCAAGCAGAAGATGAGGTGAGATTTTGCCAGGCAGTCTCCTCAAGTTGGACCGTCTCGCCCGTCGTGTACTTTTGTGCCTTCGTTCGATCTGGGTTTGGAGGACCGTGCTGGCCCTGCTGGCCCTCCACGAGTTGAACTCTGCTGTCAGAATTGATCTTCGCGACTAAATCGATGATCTGAAAGGGTCCAAACTCCAAGCTGGAACCTGAAAGTGGAAAAGCCTCTCGCTTCAATAGCCTTTCCTTTAGTCCCATCCCAACCACTGCACCGGAAGCTTTTCCAGGCGAAGATCGCTCTGCAGGTGTAGCTTTTTCTAGTGGGCAGAAGCCGCTTGGAAACCCTGCTCGCCAAAGTACGTAACTCCTCCGTACCGAGTGCTGAGTGAGATATACTGTCTCAAGCACGCCATCCTTTCTGTTTGCTGCCGCTTATTCTTCCGACTATTTATCCGTTTTATCCTGGTTAAAATGGACTTGGACCCTGGACCTGAACTTCGATATCTTGTGGAGTAATATTACTATGATACCCTCCAACAGAACACTTGTCAGTCTACAACTCACGCCAGCCAGCTGGCAACACACAGTTCCCCATATGCACCGCACGGGCTTATCAATCTACCAACTCATACGTGGAGTTCGGTACCACTGGCCGCACCTTGGCTGGTCGAGGAACTTCCAGACTGTTTCATTGCTTTATCTATATGGCCAGACTCACGGCATGCAGGGATTGTATCCACAACCCCTGCTGTGGTTGCAGCGCCAATGCTGACCTGCCACACCTTGTAGCTCGGCTGGGAGAAAACTCATGCTATTATTGCTCTTAATTTACACACCCTGTAATGGGTAAATAGCTGCGGTTGTCATATATCCTGATTCATATAGCAACTACTCGCACCCATGCCGCCAGCTCAGTGCGTGACGGGAAATACCTATAGAGCGATGGGAGAGTGTGGTGTGATTATGCAACCAGCATTCCGGGTCAACAGTTGGATTGCTAATAGTGTCCACACTAAACTTGTCACTATCTACACCGCAAACAAAAAGCGGTCCATAGACTCCGTCGTTTGTGCTGCGGTCTCCAGTCAGGCTGTATAGATCAGATTCCACGTGCAAGTAGATTATACCATCTTTGGTCAACAGTTGATCCCGAGTCAGTCACGCTTGACGAGCCATTATACCATGGCGTTATGACCCCAAACGAAATTCAAGGGACACCTAAATAATTTACCACCTACGGTAGTAGCTGCTTTGAATTGCGGAGAGCCAACACCATGTGGATGAGAGCCTCAGGCAACACTTCCACCTCGAAGGCGGTCAGTGCCTATCGATAACCGCTTTCGACTTTTTTCATGAAGAGGAACAAGCCTTTTCCCAAATATCGCCCTCAACCTCTAGCCTCCACTCTTGAATTCGTCGCTAGACAATCACGGCTTCGACAGAATAAAGCCTGATACACAATTACCACACAACATATCGCATTGGCTTCCCGCCACCGCTCGAGCGACCATCAATCCCACCCCGCAATATCGCACTCCGGTCCACGCATACTCCCAATTAAATATTAAATATTACAGACCTCAATGCCTTCGTCCGTACATTCTCAAGATAACGACCAATCCATGGTCGACGCTCAGAACCAGGAGCACGAGCAAACCGAGCAGCAGCAGCAGGAGCCGGAGCCGGAGCTCGAAGAGAAGCGCATTGTCGTTGTACGTGGTCCTTCACTTGCCACCAGTTGAATAGTCGCGGACCGTACAGGACTGGATCACATTGAATTGCATTAGTTCTAACCAAGTATATTTATGTGAATAGTTACCCGGCGCTACAGACACAGCAGCCTCGTTCCAGTTCGAGGGCGAGGGACATACATTAGGGAATGCGCTCCGTTATGCGATTATGAAGAAGTATGTTTCCTTTTTCTCGGCCTTCTCGATTTTCTGGATGCTTGGACAAGTGATTCGAACCTTCAATTATATGTGTGTGGTGCTGATATTATTGTTTTTTTAACTTTACAGCCCCGATGTTGAATTCTGTGGATACACAATTCCGCACCCCTCAGAGTCGAAGATGAACATTCGGATTCAGACATATGGTGTGTTTCCCTTATTTTATTAACCTATTGGAACCCAACCCGGCTAACCCATTTCCTCAAAAGATACAACAACCGCAGTCGAAGCTCTAGAAAAGGGCCTCGACAGCCTGATGGATCTATGTGACGTCGTAACAGACAAGTTCACTGATGCGCGGGACACGTTCAATGCGGAGCAGGCGGATAGGATGGAGTCATGAACTGAATTCAGTTCGGCATATCTGCTGACTGATACTGTTATATTATTATCTGTTTCTGGTTCTGTGTTTGGATTGGCGTTTTTGTTGTAGAAAAGTTCGTCTTTTGATATTGTGTATATTGGCGAAATGATAGATCTGCATTGCGTGCATGAGGTTGATCGTGCTATTCGGTCTGGATTGGATAGACGGGTGAGGTGAGGTGGTGTACTCCCAGCTATCATTTGATCCTGCCTTTACTACCGGGTTTCTAGGCATTAACCGCCGTGGTATGGCGCATTAATTTCCACATCCGCTACTACAAGCAAGCTACAGATAAATACCCACAGAGTAAAGGAAGACGTTACTTATTCTGACAACCCTAGTATATACATAACACCCTCTTGTCGCTGAACACCCTCTATCAGCGTCGCGACAAGAGGAACCCAATCGGATCGGAATCTCAATGCTAAGTTTAAAAAAAAGACAAAATGGAAAAGACGGTTTAAGAGAAACAATGCGTTTAATTGCGGCCCTCCAAGAAGCCGGAGATAAAGTTGGGGGGTAGCCGGGCACCTGGGTCCTCCTCTGGCCGGAAGTACTTCATCACATGGGAGAGCTGTTTCCAGTAGTTGAGGGTTTCCTGTGATGGATAGTGTTAGCTGGTGTGGCGTGGCGGTGGTGTGGTAGTATCGGGTCTATCTGGATTGCATGTGTATAGCCGCGAACTTGTTGATGCATAGCTCGGAGGACAGGCTCGACAGCATGGGTATAGATATGCGGACTAACCTGGAACTCGGCATGGCTCTGGAATAGCAGCACATCGACGACGTTGAGCTGGCTGACGTAGCGGTGCTTCTCGAATTCCTGGCGGATCTTTGTGCGGATGGCGGAGACGGGGAGGTTCAGCGAGTACATTGTTTGGATCTCAGGGGACTAGATAAGTGCGACATGGTTAGCTCTCCTCTCTGCAATCGAAAAACGTAGCATAATAGTCGGCATATTTCACGCGGCTGGGTGTGGGATGAAGAACAGAGATGCCGAAGCCCATGCGGTATCAAGGTATCAATCAGACCACAACCACCGGGAGCGACAGCGTCATTTTACAGACGCAATTGGGGTACTAACAGCTCGGAGCCAGTCCCGGTAGGACAGAAGAACACGCTTCTTCGCATCGCCCAAGTTAACAGCTATACAGAAGCAAAACAGGTCAGCGTTGGATTCTAGCCATTGACATCGCGGCAATTTCAAAGATAGTCGTCGGACCGTTTCGGGGCTGGGAGAGAGCACGTACAGGAGCGGGTGCGCTGCGCGAGGTAGGTCGGGTTGATGGTCATCCTGAAGAGATATCGTTCTCGGTGTACGCCAATGGCACACTGCGGAGGGGCGGGAGTGGTTGTGAGGGGAAGAACAGGATGCTGAAGACCTGAGGTTTGCTGCCGGCCTGGCTTGGATTAGCGTCGCGTGTGGAGAGAAACTAACCTCAGCGGGCATAATTTTACCGCCTATCGTTTTAGGAAATCTTTTTTTTCTGCGCGCTGGTCTAGCATAATGCAATGTGCTGCTGGTACTCTGTTTTTCATTTTTGTATAGTTTATCGTGTTTTTTTTTCTCCGTTCAAAAGCTGCGTGATCACATCAGGTCCCGAGATTTAACATCTATATCCTTTGGATTTATTCTCTTCTGACAATCCCTCAACCCCCACCGAAACTTTCTCCCTCAAGATGGGGCCAACGAAAGGCGCCGCAAAGCCCAAGACTTCTGGAAAAGGCGACTCGAAGAGCAATAAAGTCCTCGGCTCAAAAGTGAGCAAGAAGAATGTCAAGCGACCGCCGCCAAAGGAGGTGAAATCCAAGGCGCGCACCGAGTCAAGTCAACTCAAGAAGACCAAGAAGAGAGAATACTCAGAGGCAGAGCTGGATCTACCCAAGTTAAATATGATTACGCCTGTTGGTGTGATGAATCCCAAGGGGAAGAAGAAGGGAAAGACCTTTGTTGATGACCCGGTATGTTGTCGTCTCCTTTGTGATATCCAATGCATGTGGTATGGATATGGAGTGCTAACTCGCTTGGTTCTTTTTAGGAGGCGATGATGACTATTTTTGCTATGGTTAATGCAGAGAAGGAGGGCCAGATCGAATCTAAGATCATGAAGGCTCGACAATTGGAAGAGATCCGTGAGGCAAAGAAGAAAGAGGCGGAAGCTAGACAGTCGGAGAAGAAAAATAAACTGGTACGCCACGAGCACTCGGCTGTGTCGAAGTGGATTCTTGCTAACATGGTCATTGTACAGGAAAATGTGAAAGATTCAATCCGCCAAAATCGCAAGGGCAAAGGCGGCGCTTCGCAGAACGCAAAGTCAAATAAGGCTGATAAGGCTGGGGCAGAGAGTCCAAAGCCGAAATCAGGCAGCAAAAAGAAGAGCGTTGCCTTTGCTTGAGTGGTTTTGTACAAAAGTAATATTGTGTATAGCATGTTCAAGTTTGTGTTTAGAGGGGTCATCGGCGTTTCTATGGGTCTATCTATCTATATCTTTCGAAGCATGACATGAATGACACTCGTGACGAATATCGTCATCGTCAACCAACAACAAGTCTCCACCAAATCGTAAAGCAAGCAATGTATCGTCGCTAGGTAACACGCTATTTAATACGCTAATTGATAATGGGCAGAGTAAGTTTACGCTGCATCGGACTGAAGCTTGCCGCTGTGGACTCTATAGCGGCATCTTTGTGGAGGTCGGATGTTTGTCCATGCACCAGTTCGGGCTTCTCAACCACAGGAGGCGATTTAAGATCAATTTCGTTGGCCATGATATTCAGGAAATTAGTCACCTGTCATGTATTAGTACGAATATACCTATACTGCGGGAGATGGGAACTCACCGGCTTCACAAACCATCTATCGCCGCCGAATTCGAACCAGCCTAGATGTCCACCCCAGGACGTTGTCATCATGACACCGTATGGATTTTGAGCGATCTCCTGGAAAGGAAGCCCAGATATACTTGCAATCTATTTTTCGTTAGTGTATAGTATTCGGGAATTGTCTTGGAAATCTTACTGGGTCATCCTCGGCTTGGATCACAAAGAAGGGGATCCGGATCGCGAGCAAAGAGTCGGTAGAAGTTGCATCACGATAGTAGGCGCCTTCTGTAGGATAACCCCACAGTGCGCATTGCAGAGCCCTGGAAGTCACCGTCAGGAAGGGCCAATATGCAATCAGAAAATATAGTACACACCTGTCAAATTCGTGCAAATAGGTGATGCTCCTGATTGCCTCTGCGTCAATCCTGGGGTTCTTAATAACCTCTTCGGCATGTCTGGGAGATAGTTAGTAAATCGGCAGATGATCCAATACAATGATACATACTGTTCGAAAAGCTGTTTCATGCTGGTTCCCATGACCTTGCTGTAAACCTGTAGCCCCATGAAGCTACTTTGAAGAGCATGTGAGCTAATTTCCAGGTTCCAAGGGCTGGCACAAATGACTGCTGCCTTCAGCTCGCAAGCATCACCTTCTTCGCCGAGATACTAGGAAAAATTAACTGACTGCCCACTTGAAAGAAACAAGAAAGACTCACGTTGGTCAGGATATTTGCACCGAGAGAGAAACCAATACCAAAGAGGGGCCGATTGGGAAAAGTCTTTCGCAGCCATTTCACGGCCTGACGAACATCCCAAGTAGCACGAGCGTTGTAGAGAACACCAGTAGAAATCTTTGTTTGGGCACAGCCTCTAGAGTTTACAACACAAGCTTCCCATTCGCCGTTCGCAATCATGGGGTGGACTACATGGCGGAGGTAAAGTTCATGGGAGCCACCGCTCAAACCATGGAGAACCACGAGCATGGGCTTCGTATCATCTGAAGGCAAGGCAGCGAATTCCTCCTCAGAAAGCATTGCCGTCCGTTCCGGGAGACCCGATGGCAGGGTGTACTTTCTCTCCGCATCGGTTGCCAGAGGGTCATTGGGTGCTTCGTACGGCTCGACGACAAAGTCAATCGCAAACTGACCCTGGTACCTGACACTGTCGGCCTCGAAAATGCGGCGCTTGTAGTGCACAGGAACCCCGTCGAACTTCACTGCAGTCCAGCAAGTCTGCAGATGGCCGTTGAACAGCAAAGGGTTGAGATCGCATCTTTTTGGCGTGGCAGTCCGGCAGAGCTCGGCCAGTGTGGTCTGCTCCTTTGCACCCGAATTGCTAGATTTCCTGGCGAGAAAGAGGTTGTTCTCTTTGGAGCGGAAAAAGGATATTCTCCCACTGGGACGAGCCCAAGAGAAAATCCCCATTGCAATCACCAGACCTACAAGGACCGATACGGGCCCTGGGCTGGAAAAGGTGGAAGGTTGAAAAGCAGCCGAGGCAGCCATAGGATCCAAGCTCCACTTAAAGTAAAGAGTGTCACCAGGAGCAAACGGAGCGATTCAGCTGGCAAGATTAGGACGAATTTTTTATCAAACCGGGAGAGAGGTGCAAACGGAAAATATACCCGGGCGAAAAAAAGAAAAAGATTATCAACGTTCCAAGGTTGGATATACTTAGTTTCAGCAACCTCGGAAGTTTGTGCAGTGGCGGAGAACCTAACCAGTGGATCTGCCAAGACACTATCTAGACAGTCCAAACAACCAAGGAAGATGCGGTCAGTGGGCAAACAGTAACTCTTTGTATTGAGTGGAAGGTGAGTTTTGGTACAGCGATATGGTTGTTGGAAGAAAATCAATGATCGCTGCCCCGGACAGTGTTTTACCGTGGATCTTAATATACTTAGGGCAATCGCTGCTGGTCTATGTTGGATCCGTGCAGGTACCACGAATATTCCATGCATGATCCTTATGCCTGCATATCGTATTGCTGAGACATATATACTCCGGACCACAACACGTACTCTCGTCGGCATCTGGATTGCATGGCGAATCGTCGGGAGAGCGTTAGGAAAATAAGGCAGACAACATAAGAGAGTTTCGGTATATGGCCTGTCATAATTCTTGGTTTATTTAAGACGATAATGTACAAGCAAAATGACCAGCAAGTGTAAGCATAAGTGTCTCATCTCGACTGAAATGGGGGTTCCCCCTATAAATGCCCAATCCTGCAGGTCGTGCAGACGAGGGCCTCATGCAACAACACCCCGCCACTCGCCTAGGGTAGAATACTGCTCTTTAAAGTCGAACCCTAGATATATCTAACAAGTGACCAAGTCGGGGAAGTGGCAGCTTTGCTTAACATGCATGGAATTGCGATGGATTGATCAACATCGTGTCTATTGAAGTTGAATCAGAGCTCAAGATTATGTATACCCTAGTCCCGAGGAAGCAGTCTGTATATAAAATCATGCTCTCTATCTCCAAGACGGTAGTAACCAAGTATAAAGTTGTATTTTAGAGCATCCAGAGTGCTTTAACAAGTACACCCTGAGTCATGATCCCTGTCACCAAGTAACTAAATATACAACTGCCTTATATTGGGGTGTGGGTCGGCAAAACCCTGCCTACCACATTAGGAGCTGCAAACCAGCCCCATCTCTCATTCAAATCATCCTCAAACGCACTTCAGAAGTTCTGACTTCGAAATCTTTCCTCTCAACCTTGGACTAAATGATGACATAGTTCTTATCGGGCTTATCGCTTATCGCTTATCGCTTATCGTTATCGGAACTTGGGGCGTCGATCGTCTCCCGTCTCCAGCTGACCCAACAACGGTCACTTGATGGAGCAAAGAACAATCACTTGATACATCCTTTGATTATTTGTGTTTGCAGATCGTGGAAGTTCTGCCAGGTCCAACTGCACTGCAAATGAACAGATAATGGGGTGCACACCTGGTGGTTAATCCAATCCCGACCTCTCTGGGATTATTCACTGCTGTGGGACGTTGAGACTTGCCGACTTGCCGCATGCGGCTGTCAAGGGCGGCCACAACCAAAAGCATACCCAAGCGACTCGAACCTCTCGTCTCGAAACCAGAAATATTTGAAATTATGCTAATTTTAAACGCAGTTTGATGACCCCAGGCTTATTCTTCATGCATGAATTATTGACGAACCGCTAGCGGTGGGCACGGGCTGGAGACCTAACAAAGAAAACGGCCGTTCTCTCTCTGCGTGGACTAGTCGTGATGACATCTTGATGTCGACTTTGAATCTGTGACACTCGCGCGTGTTCCGTTTGCGTGAAAACCGACAACCATATGCGTAGACTATTTCCAGGTCAAAAGGCCCTCCTTTTCCCTTTCTACGCCTAGCTGCCCGTCACGCGGTACTGTCTTACACAACTTCTACATCTACTATATACACTCACTATGTTACCCCGGAGCACGCAAAAAGCAAGTGCCTCTAGACGCTCCTCATGAAGCTCTGCCAGAACCAGTCAAAGTACGATTCACTACAATTTACAAGCCGTCGGGCTCGTTTCCTGAGCTTCATCGCGCCTAAAACGGCCCATGTCGACACTAGTGCCCTCCAAGACGTCATGGCAGACAGTATTCGTCGTGCTGGGGCTAAACTGAGGGTTGTTATGAGCATGACTCGCCGGTCCCATGGTTTAGAAGCGCGAGCCGGAGAGCAAAACTCTCAAAGGCGAAGCTATCTACTCGAACTTCCCACAGAATTATTACTCGAGATCAATTCTCACCTACCGGTACTAGAAGAAGCCTGTCTTGCGTTGACATGCAAGAGACTATTTTCAATATCCGCAAGGACTCTAAATTCCAAATCGCTTCAATTTAGTCGAGACTTTGCTCCGCTGTTTCACCATTACCGCAACGGACACAGCTTTGCCACGACTCGATGGCAGCTGATCAAGATGCTCGAAGATACGAGATGGAAAGCTTGTCCAAAATGTCTCAAACTCCACCCACGAAGCGCTTTCCCACCCCGAGAGCTGAGACGCAAGCCTGAGGATCGAACCTGCATCTTGGGAAACCTTGCCGGGATTGTTGACCTGTGCCCGTGTAAAAAGCTGACCTTTCGCGACAAGGTTGAGCTCGTGGAGCTTTTGCAGATACGCCGAAAGACAGTGGGACTTTTGACTTCACAATTTGGTGGTGTACAAGAGCGCTTCTGCTGGCATTCATGCAACCAAGCTTATGGTTCCACGCAAATGAAAATCGAGATCTATCCCGAGTTGGACGATGAAGACCAGTTAAAGATCAAAACAGAATACCACTTGATGACTGCCCCGGGACAACTTGGAAAAGAAGAGTCCATGACCTCCCGCTTTGGATGTGCGCATCGCTCAGTCGACCTGTGGCTCTCCGGTGTTTGTCAGACCACGATATGCCAGTTATACGAAAATCACTGCGCCTCCTGTCGGCGAATAGCCATCTGCAACTCCTGCAATACTTTGTTAAAGTGTCCGCGACAGCAGCATTGCCGAGTGGACGAAGAAACAGGAACGGTTATCTATTCCTTCTGGACCGAAAGATGTCTTGGAAGTACCCTGCCTATCCCAGATGCGACCTGGGCTGCGCAGAGGATCCATCCTGCTGAGGCTTTGGTCGACTTGGACAACTGCAGCGAGCTCTGCCCGTGGACTATTCGCGAACACCCTCCTCTCCGCAACCCCCCATCCTTGGAGATGAACATCCTTGACCCTGCGATTCAAGATCAATCGCTCAACCAGCTTTATAGCTCCATCGACACGAATTAAGTGGTGTAGATGATCCGACTGTTAGGGCTTGGCGTAGTGGTATTATCCGGCGTTGGGGTTCGACTTGAAGCACTGGGCGTTAATTTACTGGTTTTATTTTTACGACATATCACTTACATAGACCTGATTTTTGGTTATAATATGAGATTCCTTCACATGCGTCTGCACTTACACCTTAAAACGTTCCACAAGTACTTTTCACGTGCTGTATGCTTCGATAGCCTGCGCTAGTCCACATTAGTCGACCGCGCGCTGGCGTTTCTCCGATTCCGAAACTAAAAAGGAAACGGGCTTCGCGACCTGGTGGAAGAGAAACCCGACAGACCACCGCATCAACTCCAGATCTCACGGGCATTCAGCAGGTTTCACTGGCTTGGATGAGTGTCATCCGTGTCCCGGGGCGATGAGCTACCCACCATCCCATAATGGCCAATATTCCCCGCAGTATCTGCAGCAGCATCACAACCTCCAGCCGCCCCAGCAGACCATCCAGCCCCAGCTCCTGTATAACAATGTGAACGCTGTCAACGCGAATGCCAACGCTTCGGCGTACCAGTATGGCAAGCCCGCTGCCTACCCCCAGGTTATGGTACCACCGTACCAGGCTTATGGCCAGGTATACAATCCACAGCCACATCAACCGCAGCTCCATCATCAACCGCAGCCTCCCCCCCCACCTCCGCCGCAACAACAACCGCCGCCACCGCAATTCGTGAATCCTTCGGATATATTCCAACAGCCGCTTCTTCCGTCTCCCTCACCGTCATCCTTCAGCAATCATCGCTCGCCTCAATATGGCACACAGCCGCCTGCGGTACCTGTTGCTGGCAACAACCGCCCCCCGGCCCTCACCACGTCCACTCCAGTTGCGCCCGCACCAGTACCAACACCTATACCAGCGCCTACCCCGACATACAGCCCCGTACCTATCGCTAACCAGGTGAATAATCAACACTCCAATAAATCTGCGCAACCCGCTGCCACCCCGAAACCTCCGGTACAGGCCAAACCTGTTACAGTAAACCCGCCGGCGGTTGCTGCTACACCCCCAGCGCCATCACCGAAACCAGTTCAAGTCCTGATACCAGCCCCGTCGCCTGAAGTACAGCAACATATTCAACGTCCGCCTCCCAAGAAGCAAACACAAAAACAGCCCACCCAGCAGCCTGCACAAAAGCCTGCGAAACCGGGTATAGACTATCAAGTGCTTTTATTGGCAATGGCCGATGAATATCTCAATGCTGCACACAGTCATGGGACCACAGTGGCGCTATTGAGGAGGGAAATGGAGCTCGAGGAGTATTATAGGTTGGTCGCAACGGGCCTTGGGTGTTTGGAAGCGGTTTTAAAGGTTTGATTGAACGCCCTAAGCTGTGCCGTCTCGGGATTCTGACGCATTTGGTCTAGAATTGGAGATTACAACCGCGAGTGGAAGCTTTGGTGCGACTGAGGTACGCACGGATCCTCTTTGAGGAGACGGACAACGACTTGGAGGCTGAAACGGCGTTGAGTAAAGGGGTATGTACAAGTTCTAAACCATGATATGAGGTCTTAATTACTGACGGGGTTCAATTAGATTGATTTATGTGAACGAGTGAGTAGGCTATCAGGACCATTTCCCAGGCCACTATTGTTGGCTATCATACTTATCGCATCTAGAATCGTATGCTTGACCTGAAATACAGCATGCAGCATCTGTTGGCACGGATGCTATACAAGACAAACCCGAGAGCTTCCTTGAAGGCTGTGGATGGGATGATACAGGACGTTGAAGCGTAGGTCGCCCGTTACTCATACGATTAAGCTCAGTTTTTGATCATTCTTAGATACCGTCATTCCGCCTGGGAATTCGCCTTTCGCTTTCTTCGAGTATCGCTTTCGTTGTCTTCGCTTGCTCATCAAGAATCGACGTCAGCTCTGCAGCACCTCCACAAGATTTCTAGCATGGCAAGCCGCAATGGGGACAGGGCTGTTTCCGCCATGTCTTCCATCGTCGAAGCATTGTCACACCTTCAGCAAGGATATAGCTCTGACTCGATTGAGCAGGCTCAGCGTGCAATAGCCACTGCGCGAAGCCATCAGCTGAACGATGAGCTACGCCATATCCCGCAGCTTGCAACGCTAGTACAGATTGTGGATATCTGTTGCAGTTTGCTTGAATACGACGTCAATCAATCCTCACAAAAACTCAAGGTTTTGCAGGACCTGATGGATGAGCGGTTGAGTGACTCAAATTGGCGTGCTGATGGATCATTCTCCATACCACTAAGTGGTAAATCAGCGGGGCCTTCCTCTATGGACACGGGAGACATTCTTCAAGTTCAGAATGGCACGTTGCTTCTTAGCTTCAGTTGGCTGCCTCAACACGACCTTTATGCACTTTGTTACTTTCTCAGCTCGATTACGCTGGGTTGTAAGAACTCACACGATGGACGCAAGGCTGAAAAGTTCCTGCAGGAAGGAGTGCGCATGCTCAAGGGTTCGTTGAATCATTTATATGCTCTAATACTGGTCGCTGACTTTTGCAGGTAACTTCCAAAAGCCGCAAGAGATTACAGAATCGTTGGTCAGTGCCAATAGGCGCGTGGAATGGCGCAGGACGCTATTCTGCAATCTACTCGCTCACCAAGTATTTCTGGCCTGTAGCCGAACAGATTGGGACCTCGCAAATAGAACCCTGAAGGAGCTCCAGAAAGAGACAGAAGCGATGGGTGATGACCTCCCGGACTCTATCCAATGCCTGATGGAGTACGCAGCGGGTACTATCGCCCAGGCCACGGGTGATCTACAGGGAGCCCTAGCCGCCTTCCAATCCCCTATATTCTCACTATCTGGGTTTAGCAAAACCGCCCGCAACGACCCTCATCGCGACATCGCGATATTAGCCGCCATCAACACCGTGCTCATCCTCGGTGACCCATCTCATCCATCTCATTCTCACCTTCCGAACATCTTATCTGCCCTTGAATCATTTTGCCGCTCAAGCCCCAACAAATACATCCAGGCGGCTTACTACCTGCTCTGCGCAACCGTGCATACGGAATCGACGATTCAGACCAAACAAAATCTCCAGCAAGCCCTCCAATCTGCCACGGCAATCGGAAACAGTCAAATTACGTGTATAACGTTGACGTTTATGAGCTGGAAATACTTCCGCGGAGTAGTTGGCGAACAAGCTGAGAAGAGCGCTCGAGCCAGTCGCGCAATGGCAGGAAAGGCCAGTGACCGTCTTTGGGTCAGTGTTACGGATGAAATGCTTGCAGAAACACTCGAGAGGCAGGGGAAGGGCGAGGAGGCGAATGGTGTGCGGGAAGAAGGGAATCGGGTGATGATGAGCCTGCCACCAGCTTTGAGACGGCCAGCCTAGCTTTCTTCCTCAACCGATACATCACCATCACCATCACCATCATCATCACCATCATCATCATCATCATCATCATCATCATCATCATCATACTTATTCGTCTCGACAGCTGCTTTTCTTCTTCCAATGTACGGAACATTTTCTTTTGCTTCTTATGTCGCCTTTTTCGTTTGTTTCTCCGGTTGCATTTTCGTTTTGTTTTTTGTCTGGCATGGGTGCAAATTTATGATACCATTCTTCTCTGACCCTGGGGTATCGGCGCATTCAGGTTGAGGTTTTTTTTTTTCTTTCCATGACGGGATCATCGATTGTCTGAGATTTTCTTTTCTATTTCGGTTGTGATGGGCCGGATTATTTTCATGCATACTGAGTGCCATTAAGCCAAAGCAGCTTATAGATGGATGGGGGAGTAATTGTTTATCCATTATGGGAACAAGAATATTACTTTTACAAATAACTCGAATTGGACAGATATCTAATCCAAGCTGATAAGTAATGATAATTAGTCCAGGTACCTGCAGGTATGTTACACCTGGGTAGCCGCGTTGATCGTATTCGGACACGACGCAATCCCATGAGCACCCCTGTCCTATTTACTAGTAATGTACAAACCGCATTCCAGACAGAAATTTAAAAACCCCGAGTAAACAGCAGGAATAGAAGCAGATAATCAACACCCTTTCAGAAATAGACATGCCGTCTTGAAGTGACTCCTTAACACACTGCGCCTAAGAAACCCCCGTGCACCAACAATTAGAGAAGCCGAGTATGACGAAGAATTGCAGAAGAAGGGTCAGAATTTTTCTCGCCAAGAAGGTAAATCAGACTGAAGAAATGCACAAAGCTGATAGATTCGACAAGCTTCCGTTTCGGTGCTTCTCGACTCTGTAGTCCTACCCGTATATCAGGGAAAAGGATATCGAGAAGAGGGAAAACAAGGCAAGAAATTTTCAGCCCAGACCACCCCACGCCCCGCGAATTCTACGCGCAAGCTGGATATCCTTCTGCATGATCGTAACCCGTCTCGCATGAATAGCGCATAGATTCGTGTCCTCGAACAAGTGTACTAGGAAGGCCTCGGCGGCCTCTTGGAGCGCAAGGATTGCATGCGACTGCCACCGCAGCTCTGCGCCGACTTCTGCGGGGAGGAGGTCCAATGCGACCTCGCGCACTAATCGTGCAAAGGGGAGTTTTAGGAGGAGAAGATCGTATGAGCGTTGGTACTTGCGGATTTCCTTAAGGGCGACGGTACCGGGCTTGTACCGGCGCCGGCGGCCTTTGGGGGTTGGGTCTCCGGCTGTGATCGTAAGCGTTGGTTGAGATGTTCGAATGGCTTTGAGGTCAAGTTGTTGGTAACTTACGCTGAACATCTGATTGAGCGTCTGATGTCCTTGGTGGTCGCTTCCCCCCCGTGGCTCCCTTGCCTCCCTTGGCAGCTTTTTTCACTCCGGCAGATTTGGAGGGGCCTGCGGTTGTTGCTGTTGTTGTTGTTTTTGAGGGCCCGGCGGTGGCCGAGGCTGGCTTCCGTCCTTTCGGAGGCATAGTGAAGTCTCAGGTTCTTGTGTAAGGATGTGTGAGAGGTTGTCGTGAACCCAGTGAAAGAGATATTCGTTCTGGCAACCAGGAGTTCGGACCGGAGATCTTTGCTGTAAGTGGGTTAATTGGCAATTGAAGTTCGCTGAGATGGGGTTTTTTATTTCATCCGATCTGTGTAGAAGGCGTAAATGGCGGAGCAGTTGTATTTGTTTCGACTTAATGTCCGGAGAAGCAGCTTCAGGATCCCTCACCGATCAAACACCCTTTCAGAAAAAGCGCATATAGACAGCCTGTCCGAGGAATTGAAGGGGCTGGGGTATAGCTTGTCTCGAAACGAAGCTTTAGCGTCTCCCAGCCTTCGAGTTTCACGCGTCTCAGCGCGTCATCTTCTTAGCGCGCGGCAGATCGCCATCACGGTTGTGGCCTGAGGCGGAAAAGGCCACTTGGAGCTCCGTGGTTCTTCCGGCCTGGGGTAAAGTCACGTTGTCCTCGATTGCTCCAGCTGGTCTTTTGCATTTTTATTTTTTTTAAAAAAATTTTGATTGTTTCTCTTTTCAAGACGCGGTTGCATTTTGTCTTGTTGTTTCGTCACACACCGTCAAGTTCCCACTATATAACCATATCGCCTGCCGGTTGAAAGCTGCATAAGTGGCCTGCGCGGCGGATCTTCGACGGAATGGCCGCCATTTGGGGCAATGGAGGGCAGGGAGGGCAGTTCCCTCTCGAGCAGTGGTTCTATGAAATGCCCCCCGTGACTCGATGGTGGACAGCGGCGACCGTCGCGACATCGGTCTTAATCCATTGCCATATCCTGACGCCGTTGCAACTGTTCTACAGCTTCCGGGCGGTCTATGTCAAGTCGCAGGTACGTCATCGCATATTTATCTGGATAGATACAATACCAGAGACAGACCCTTGGGACTAACTTGTGATAGTATTGGCGTCTAGTCACAACGTTCCTGTATTTCGGACCACTCAACTTGGACTTGCTTTTCCATGTCTTCTTTCTCCAGCGATACTCGAGGCTGCTCGAGGAATCATCGGGTCGATCCCCCGCCCACTTCGCGTGGTTATTACTCTACGCCATGACAATGCTTCTCATCATATCTCCGTTTCTGTCGCTTCCTTTCCTGGGGGCTGCGTTGTCCTCGAGTTTGGTTTATATCTGGAGCCGTCGCAACCCAGAAACTCGCCTCAGCTTCCTCGGCGTCTTAGTCTTCACGGCCCCGTATCTTCCCTGGGTGCTGATGGCATTCAGCCTTGTCGTGCATGGAGTCGTTCCCAAGGACGAGATATGTGGTGTTGTGGTTGGCCATATTTGGTACTTCTTCAACGATGTTTATCCATCTCTTCATGGTGGTCATCGCCCATTCGATCCCCCGATGTGGTGGGTGCGGTTGTTCGATCCACGAGCGAGAGCTGGAGAGAATCAAGGTACAGATGCTGCTAATGTCAACCAAGAGTTTGCTGCAGCTGCGGCGCCGGAGGTTCGGTGAGCTCCGTTATGACATGTGCCGGAGCCAAACATAGCTTGAGGAATGCCTACTCAGGTCATCATGATATCTTCATTTCGGATCACCTTTTTTTACCTGCGATCTGCTAAAGCCCCGCAATGATGAAGAGGCTTGCTAAGGTTACATTTTGTCCTTGCCGAAGATGAGCTGGGCCTCATTTCGCGATCAGTTATTGTCATGCAGCATTGACCTTCCCAGCTTAGGATCGATGGGATTCGATTGGGCGATGCATGGCAACCTCACATACGTTGTCCATCCATATCTACCATTCAGAGAGTTGGTAAATCACTTGTGGGGATGCGTGGAGAGTTTTTTGGGGTACGTTTAGGGAGCTAGTTAATATCAGCTTTCTATCATACTCCGTAGAATAGCGTTTAGATATTTCCAGTATACGGGAACAACAATAGATCTTAGGAGTATTCTGATGTAATTTCTTCTTCAAGCCGAGGCCCGTTTCAGTCGCCGCCAAACCATCAGTAAATCCACTGACATGATTAAGACGAGAACAAACGCCGTCCACATCTTTGTTGCTCAGCAAGCCACTGACTTCAACATCTTCCCCTCCATGCTCCCCCACCATCCCACCATCCCTAGGCAGCCCATGATCATTAGCATGGATCACTGAGTTGGTCGGGCTGTAGTGTCGTCTCCGCAAAGATTCGTAAACCTCCAGATTTCACCTGTGGTAACTGACTTTAAACTGAGACGCCGCCTTCCTGTTCCGAGGAAAAAAACGCCACCGAGAATGCGGAGACACTCAAGTGGCACAGGCCATCTGGCTGGCACATGTGGGGTAGACCTGACGAGTAACGATAGTCAGTAACCATGGAGTTTACGACCCAGGAACGGTGGAGAGTGGAAACAGGCTCATCGGGCGAAAAGCAAAGCCTGCCACTTGGAGATGGGCGGTTTCAAGCCTCTGGAGTCTGGGGTGGTTGGATGGTGGGACGCGAAAATAAATTGGATGATGACAAGTTATTTCTACGGTGTACGTCACCGATTGGTTTAATACTACACCAGCTGGGTGACATTCCCAGAGTTTGTCTGCCACTATACGGTGGATGTCAGTCTGGATAATTATGGGGAACCCCAACGGATCGGCTAAATCTATGTGTGTGCAACTGTGGGTGGTTTATGTCATTGCACGCCTCTGCCAGTAATGTTTTTTTTATAGAAAAAGATGGAAGGAAGATGTCATTTTCTAAATTCATCATGGCAGTGCACATGCAGCATTACGCACGTCCCAAGTTCAGCTGCTTATCGTCGAATAGCAGCTCTAAGCCTTAAAAGAGGATACTGGTTGTTAATCGTCATCTCTACGAATACGTGTAACTACTCTGTATGGTGTCCATCGCAATGATGTACGTATCTCGTTTCATCTGTGAGGGTCCTTGTCTCCAGGCTCCTCCAAAGTCCAAAGTTGTCCATCAGTGGAGATGATCACTCTGCAGTCTCCAGGCGCCAGGATAAAACACCTGGATCTTGCCAATTTGTAACAATAACTGCAGATTTAATCTGTGTGCCTTGGAGGTGTTTCGTCCCAAGACCACAGCACAGGCTTCAAGTTCAAGGTTGTGGGAAGTGAATGTGACTTGGCGAATCGGCCGGCGCTTCCAGTGAGACCTTGGCTCTTCTTCCCGTGTGACCGCGTTACGCTGTTTCTTGATCCATTCCATCACACCTCCTTGGGGGTTAGGCCCATGCGAGTCTAAGTTCGCTGTCTTCATCGCCAAACCCTTTTCTGGAAAATGGAGAATAATGTATGACCCGCGGAGAAACTCCGCTGGTTAATGCTGAGACTTGAGAGAGGATGCCCTTATACGAGTACGAGGGCCGGTGCAATAATTGCCCGCTTAAATTGAACTGTTTGTCTCGTCCTGGTCCTTCTCCCCAACAAAGTCCGTGCGTGATTGTTTTAATAGCGTCTCCTGAGCTAAAAGACACCAGATTGGGCTAAGCATACGCCAATTCTAATTATTGACAGAAAGTCCGAACGGATCGAGTGCCACGAAATTATTCAGTCTATATTAAATAATAACTTGTGAAGTGCGTATTATTATATCGGGTTGTGCGTAAGACGAGTTGCCTGAACCATGAGAGGTTGAGGACAGCATCATCATGCTTGACTTGAAACGGGGCCGGTCATTCAGCATCGCGTTTCAGTTTTCAAGCTTTTAGATTCTGTGATAAACTTCTTATCCTTTAATTCATGCTTATTACTATTAAATTTATTGGAGTTAAGTGGCCGACCTTACCCGATTCGGGTGGTTTTGCAGCAATCCACCGCCTGGCCTCTATGTGAAATTGTGAAGGTGCACTTGAGTTTTCCTGTTGGAGCCTGGCTTGCGAAAGATTAGCCATCTTTAAGGCCAATCACGCTTATCCTTGCCTGGACCAGACGACCGTCACGACCGTCGCCTTGACGAACAGCCACGAAGTGGATGGGCTTGACGAGGCTGGAACCGAGCCAGAATTTCATAGGCAGGCACATTCTTAGCGCCCCTTCAACCAGCGTTCGGCGTCCAGAAAAAGCTCCAATAGGGGACCGGTCGAGAGTGGCTGAGTCCCCCGGCCAGGTCCACTGCACACGCCAACGTTGAATGGGGGCACAAGAACAGCGCCCAGCGCGCGCTTTTTAGTGTCAGGACTCGGCCAGGGATGATCAGTCGGCGGCCACGCTGTGAGGATGCTCAAAACGCAGTCCTCTGAACAGCAGGATAATCATTATGGTGTCTGACAGTCTGACTGTGTCGCCGACGCGTCGTATTCAATTTGCATTGCAAGCTGTTCACAGCAGCAGTAGTGGCGGAGGCTCAGCCATCAATTCCATCAAGTGAATCCGTTCAACAACGCGTTTGGATCCCTCCACTCGACCTGCGCGGCCCCTTTTCCTTGGCCAGTGGGAATTAATTGGCGGCTACGTAAGTTCAAGGTTCCTGCTGTGCGAGAGCGCTAACCATGGGCCGTTGTTGACTTCGCCGCCCACACTAACGACAGCTGCTCCAGATTTCCTCCACCTGGACCCGACCACGACCACGACTCCCATTATTCTCACGCTCTTCAATCTTTACATCTCTCCCTCCAAATTTCCCAATTCATTGATGCTACAGCTTGGCTGCTAAGGCGTCGTTCACTCCTTCTCCCTGCTTAACCTTCTTTTTATTTAAAAATAACTAATTTCCATTATTCAATTCCCCTATTTACTCTCATTTCGCCCATCTCTTCCTGCTCTGTACTCGAGGCCCCTCCTTCCCCAACTCCATCTTCAGGAGAAGATCGCTTCCCCAATCATCGTTTACTTTTTGTCGTCTGTCCTCCCTTTTCTTCGTCCGCTGGGCTTGGTCTTATTCAGTGCGCTTTGTACTATATTATCATCGCCCTATCCATCGAGCTAGTCGGCTTTAGGCCCCTTCACTCCTTCCTAACCTAATATAGCTCGAGAAAACACGGGTCAAGGGAAACTCAAAAAAAAAACGTTTACTGCGGACTCCTTTCCCGGGTTGTCATCTCGAACTACATTTCCCCACGATTCTTCTTCGACAAAACATACAACCTCTGACCGAGTCCGGGTTCTGCTAATGCTTGAGAATCACGATTGTCATTAATCTCGTCACCTCCCCTTTCATCCCACTCGTCTGGTGTCGTGTTTCTCGATCATCCTTCACGACCCCCGTTAAACTCGAAACCTTCCTCACCTGCCACGAACTTACGAACTGGAATCTTATCAATTGCGTTCTCACGTTAACAGCGGACGCCGTCACTTCCGTCTTTCCCATTTCCTCAACGGTGTCCTACACCAACACCCATCATCATGCGACGCGGACTCTTGGTTTTCCTCGTTGTTAACCTCCTCATTGTCACATTTTTGATTCGCAGTGTCTCAACACTCTTATCATTGCTGCTGGAGGATGCTGCAGCTGATGCGATCCATCGCGCGGAGCTTCCCTCGCCAAATTCGAGCTTGATCGAGCAACGACCCCAGGTTATTCCCAAGATTATCCACCAAACATATAAGAACGAATCAATTCCCGAAGTATGGCAGGATGCCCAGCAGAGCTGCATCGACCTGCATCCCGATTATGAATATATTGTATTTGGCCCGCCTCTGTTTCTGAATGCGCAGGACTAACAATTCCATAGCTTTGGACGAATGAAAAATCCCGTTCATTCATTGCAGCCGAATATCCCTGGTTCCTGGACACCTTTGACAACTACAAATATCCCATCCAGCGTGCTGATTCAATTCGGTATTTTGTTCTGGCTCATTATGGTGGCACCTACATTGATCTCGACGATGTACGCTAATACCCCTATATCTCCCGGTATACAACAGCAAATATGCTAACATGATGAAAAGGGTTGCAACCGGCGGTTAGATCCTTTGCTCTCGTATCCCGCTTGGGTGCGTCGCACCGCTCCCACTGGTATTTCGAACGATGCCATGGGATCTGTTCCGCAACATCCGTTCTTCCTCCACGTGATCGAGCTGCTGCAATCGTATGACCGCAGTTGGCTTCTCCCGTATATCACGGTCATGTATTCAACTGGCCCTCTTTTCTTATCTGTGGTTTGGAAAGAATACATGGCAGCGAACCCCACCGAAGCGGGGCGCGTCCGAATTCTTATGCAGGATGAATACAACCGGTACTCCTGGAGCTTTTTTACTCACCACGTGGGAAATAGTTGGCACGGGAAGGATGCCAGGTTGATCTTCTGGATGGGACAGCACTGGATGCTCCTGACAGTCGCTGGCTTCGTTATTGCCGGCACTGTTGGCTTGTGCTTGTGGTGGGCTTACGGCCGTTTACTGCTCCTCGGCTCCAAGTACCGCTACCGTTATACCAAGCTCCCAATTCCAGGCTTTAGTCGTTTGTCCTCTCCGTCGCGTCGACCGCGTGATGCGAGGCCAATTTTACTTCGCAGGGTCAGCTTCAAAGACGAAGAAGCTGGTCCTACCGAAACCTCTTATGAATTCGGCAGTCGAAGCGAGTAAGCGGGCTTTTGGAGTTAACTGTTTTATTAATTGCTTGTGTCTATTCCACGGCCTCTCCGAAACGGATTTTGGTTTGCTTTGCCTGAACGAATCTATTCCCGTGATAAAGAGGCTCGCTGAAGTCTCCGGGATGTTCTTCTCCTTTCCAGCGCATGTATGGAGTTCTGGGATTCTGTTTGACCCTCAATCGCTTTGAAAGGCATTAGGTTCTTGTACTTTTTTTTTTAGGCAAGATGTCTTGTGATCTGTACACGGTGCGATCTGCTAGACAGCGCAACCCGCGTTTTATCTGCCTTGGTTCTTTTTGGATGTCTCGATTTCTAGAGCTTTCACGTGAGCGTCTTCGCTTCTTGCTCCCCTTTTACACCCTATCACTTTTAAACAGCCTGAAACGTTTATATAGACCTGCTAAGCACCGGATTGGTGGATGTGTTGTCGGCGTTTCAGATGCCTGGAGCTAGCTGAGTCGCAGACAAAGATAATAATAATGTCAAGATACTAGAGATTTGTGAAGATGAAATATTCTATTGTAAGTTAACAAATGATAGATATCGTATCCTACTCGGAGGTTGGAGACAAAATCATCCCAACTGAGTCTGACCTATCGTCAAGTTCAAGCTCTAGCCCGCCGTTTCAGAAAAGCTGTCCCTGTTTCAGATGACAGCCGGAGAGACCAGTCAATGATCTTCAGCCCCCATATTCCTGAGTAGTAGCGCCAACATTCCTATGTTTCCTTGGTCTTTCGTTGGCCTCATATTTACTGTCCACTCTCAGGCATGCCAGAAGGAATCCCATTTGATCCTCCTTGATCCTCCTTCCTACGCCGAGGCTCAGCTGGGCTGAGCGGCGGGGCCTGACTGGCTCAGCCCAACTGCTGCGGTCAATGTCTTTCAATAGCACAATGAATGCTGACCCTCAGCCTGGTAGTTTGGCAACGCTATAAGATCGGGCGCGTACGCTCTTCACTTTCCTCATTCCTGTAGTAATCCTGTCTATCTTTCCCACTTTCAAACGTTCTTTCTATACTTTATTCTCGATCTGAGCGATCATCACATACGCACATCCACTCTATCCATCTATTTATCGTAACCTTCAAAAACGCCACCAAAATGAAATTCTCCGTCATTCTCCCTCTTCTCCCCCTCCTAGCTGTCGCATCTCCCACCTGCAAACCATCATCCCCAGGAGATAGCCTCACCGCAGCCCAAATCGAAGCCGTCGCGCCCAAATCCTCGTCGTGCGCGAACCCCGACGAAGTCGCACCAGAGGAGTGCGCAACAGCCGCGCAGGCCGCGCCCGCGCTTACAACCGCGTTCAAGAAATATGGTGTAACCTCCAAGGCAGAGCAGGCTGCTGTTCTTGGTCTGATTGCAATGGAGAGCGGCGAGTTCCGGTTTAGCAGGAACCATTTCCCTTCCCCTGGTGTTGAGGGAAAAGGAAGTATGTTACCTTTTTCCTTTTATCTTTTTTGTCTCTCTTTCTTTCTTTTTTTCTCTTGTTTATATGGTGGAATGCTAATGGTACTGAACTTTGTAGCACGAAACATGCAATCCCCTGACTTCAACAAGGAGTATGCGGCCTCCATCGATGCCCTGAAGGAGAGGTTTGAAGCGGTCAAGAGCCAGCCTGGGAAGGTGCTGGATCTGCTTCTCGAGGACCCGGCCGTTGATTTCGGGTCTGGTTCTTGGTTCTTGACTACGCAGTGTGAGGACAGTGTGAGGAAAACCCTCCAGAGCGGTAGTGAGGAAGGTTGGGAGGGGTATATTGTTGACTGTGTGGGCACGGAGGCGAATGAGGAGAGGAAGGGATATTGGACCGCTGCTGTTAAGGCCTTGGGGGCTTAGAGCTTCTTTTGCCTGTTTTCTTTCTTGTTCCATTTGAGCAATTTTGTTGTTACAATGCAGAAAGGAGAGCGATTGTGTACTTTTGAGAGTCGGTATGTATGTATGCTACGCTAGGTGGTTCGTGGACTGCATCTCGAATGGCGTTTAGACATGTTGGTTAGGAAAAAAAAAAATCATAGCACACCCTTTGTGCTAACGATGTCTCCCGCACCGACCTCTCCCTCTACTCTCCGGGCACAAGCTGTCCGGACAGCAACGGCCAGCGCCTTGAACGCACTCTCAGCCCGGTGGTGGTCGTTGTCACCGTATGTGCAGCCAACGTGGAGAGTTACGCCCGCGGCCTGTGCAAAGCTCTGCAGACCGTGCGTGATCATCTCCGTGCTCAGGTCGCCGATCTTCTCGCGCTTGAAACCAATGTTGATGACAGCCCACGGCCGGCTGGACAGGTCGATGACGGCCCATGAGAGGGCTTCGTCGAGAGGGGCATCACCGCGGCCGAACCGTGCGATAGACTGACGGGCTCCGAGAGCGGCAGTGAACGAAGAGCCGAGGGCGAGGAAGGTATCTTCCGTTGTGTGGTGGTCGTCAACTGCGGTGGGTAAGTCGTCAGCATGGTTGTTTGTACTTCTGGTCAGAATGAGGTAAGCAACGTACTGTACAGATCCCCCTTAGCTCTGATAGCCAAACTCCATCCCGAATGTTTCGCAAGTGCGTGCAGCATGTGGTCTAGGAACCCAATGCCCGTGCTGATGGTGATCTGTTGCGTGGCAGTGAATTGGGTGGCATGTGCGGCATCCTTGAACGGGACGATGCCCTTCTTTGCGGCTTCGGCTTCCTGGGGGTCGGAGGGTGGTGGGAAGTGCTTGGATGGCTCAAATGGAGGTAGGACGCCGCCGTCTAAAGAGAGAGAGACCTGGATTTTGGTCTCGTTGGTGTCTCGAGAGAGCGTAGCTGTGCGGGCGGGGAGGGGCATTGTGGATGTGAGATCGAGGTTGGATGATACAGGCTGGTTCGATGCGCTTTGAAGTTTGCAATTGATCAAAGTCAACGTCCTGCGGTTACGCTTGATACTTCGGCCGTTCAATTGAGACAAGTTGTTGAATAATTGAAGTGATACTGTTGGTCGCTCTCTGGATTTTTCTTCAGCGGAACCTCTCCCGCATGGTATTGGTATTACGTACCGGTATCGGAGTTTGGAGCAACTGTTGATCCTGGTGCGTCATTGGTCCTCTCCCCTCTTGCAATCGATAAGAAACAGCTGGAGATTGATAACTTCATGATTCCAAACAAGTTGCTCTCTTGAGCTGTTAGAAGGTCTACAATGCCTCCACCGTCTTCGCAGAAGGCGGATATTGAGCCGCCAGATGAGATCACATCTGAGGCAGTTCGTGGGTTTTTGGCCGGTGCTTTTCGGGTATGTCTTCGAAAACTTCCTTGACAACATATGTTACTTGTTCTGGTGGACGTTCGATTGGGAGGTTAGAAGGCTCCGCGAAGTGACACTCCGAGACGGGGACGGTATCAATAATAGAGCTACGCTGATGTAGTTGGAACACGATATAGTTTGGCTCCGTCTCTATCCTCGCCCATATGATCATGATTCTCCCTCACCCTTTCAAGTTTGCGCCCTCTTCCACAGCAGGTCCTCCACAGCACATGCAGGAACAAGCCCAACCACGGCCGTCGCGTTTTTCAAAAGAATTCATTCAATCAAGACTGTTTTATCGCCCTCTGGAAGGCTTTTCCGAGTGGCTCTCCCCCACAGCCCGGATCTACAGGGGTTTGACACCACAATTCAAGGTTTTCCTTCAAATCGCGGCAATGACCCTGGGCGGATGTGTCTGGGCTGAACACAGGGTTAATGGCTATATTAAAACGCTTCGGAAGGTGAAACGCGCAGAGCGGCTGCAAGCGCAACGAGAGGCCCGGTATTTGGAATAAAACCAAACTCGACTCTCAAGATCCATACCGAAGCTGCGGTTCAAAATTTCTTCAGGAGCAGCGGAGTCGCCGAGTGAGCTGTAACTTTGCTAGGCTTGTTTCATGTTTGCTGGTTCCAAGATCGAGGCTGACTCGTCGCAACTCGGATACCATCCGCATTCAAGGGTCAGGGGATAAGACTGTACATTAGGTATCTTTATTGTCATGGTAGTACTCCTCCATACAGAGTAGTGTTTATTAACGAGTGCTCTCTGCAAAGAAACCTGTGCTGGATCTTCGGTAAGTGCGATATCCTAGTGGTGGTTTAATCAAAAGGTAAAGAAATAGCGAAAAACTCAATCTCGGTCACAGGGCAATCTCCGATCCATATTGTGGCGCTATTGCCAAAGATGGAACCGCGATTTGTTGCTTGTCGCCAATTCTGAAGAATCATTTGACTCGTAACTTCGTAAGCAAGCAGAGACTAGACAGGAGTTCGTCGATCTTTCTAATTAACCGGGATCCGGACGGCTGGCTAGGGCCGAAGTCTACACCGTAGTCAGAGATTCATGGACGATGAGGTGCCGGATGCAGAGAATATAAAAGAAACTCTGCTGTCATATCACCTAGCGCTAAGAACAAGGGATGGAGCGGGCAACTCTGCATATGCTTCCTCTCAGACGCGCGTCTTTCAGACGAGGATTGGTTCAGTTTGTCTCAGTCGCAGTTGCTCCTGGGAATGAGGCGATTCAGGCAGATCGAGGGTGGAGCTATGCTCAGCCTCTGAGCCTACTTGTGCATCAGCTAGCGGCAATGGTGTTCAGGGCGGGCGAGAGTCTAAATGGCGAAAGGTCGACTTCCGGAACGACGGGTCGAATCAGTTCAGTCTCATACTCTGTCTTGGGCGATAAGGAGCTTAAGAAGCCATAGTAAAGATTAGACTTGGAATGTGGCCCATGGGTTGTCAGTCAGCGATCAAGAGAGCCACTGACGTAGGTATTGTTTAATTGTGTAGCAATGTAGAGTAACAGTATGTCAATCGGTGCCATCAACAGGATGATCAGCAGGGAAAGCGTGGCATTATAGAGGCCAACTCCAGGTCGGTCAGAGTCGTGGGTCGACATCAAACGCTGTGTGGATGGGAAGTGGACGCCTCGTATCCGCATTCGGGGATGCACTTTGCATTGATCCATTTTTTGAGCTTCAAGTTTCAACAGATCTGAGAGCGTGTTCCCTGATCCGGGGATTTTCCACAACTCTTGAGATTCATGAGCCCTCTCGTTCCCTGTCAAGACTCAAATTGCAATTGCCAGCCCTCGTTGCAGGTCCCAATTTCCGCTCTTTTCGTCCCCAAGTTTCGGTCAAGGCGATTGACATCATAATCCGATCGGGGGATCTTGGGTCAGGAACTTCTCCAAACCACGGATTCAATAACACAAATCACAATTGACAATCGCTTTCTTTCCCTCGCTGTTTGGTTCTTCTTGTTTGATTCCTGGGGTTTCTCTGTTCTCCTTCGTTCTATCCCCGAGCCCTGGTGTCTCTGCTGTTTTCATCTTTTCTCAATTGCCTCATCCGGTGCATATCCACCACGCCAGGCTTCAACCTCAGATTCACTGCTACCACTGTTCGCTCTTGCAGTGCAACCTCACTTTCGAGTCGCTCCTTTTTCTTGTTTTATAAAGTTTACTATATTTTTTCTCCGTCCCTCTTGCAGCAACCGCCAGGCCTTTTTCTAATCGGGCCGCTGTCTCAGATTCTTGACTGACTTCTGGAGACACCACACCGTTCGGTCTTTTCGACTCTGCTTCGTTTAGTCCAACGCTTTTCAAGCTTCTCATTTTGGTTTCTACTTATAGCGACAGTCGAAAGCCTCGCCTAGCCGGTGATCGATGGCTTCGTGAAGTCTGCTGTATGTTCCACTTCTCCTCCTCCCCCCTCTTCCCAAGGTTCTCCTTCCTCGCTCCCCGATTTGCTTTGTCTCTTCCTTTCTCCACCTTTCTAATTCCTATCCCCTTAGCTTGTCTTGCATCATGTCCATTCAATATCTGCTGCTTATCATCCGGTGACAGCTGACTTTCTTTTTCTTTTTTTCCCGCCGTTAGTGAGTGCGACAACACGCGGCCTCGATGTGATAATTGCTCTGCCCTCACAATTGCCCTCTCCCGCTCCTAGCCTACTCGACCACCCTTTGCCTCTCCTCTTTCTCTAACTTCCGTGCCTCTTCCCCGTGATGACGCAAGGTTTGGGAAAGAGAGAGCGAAGGAAGAGTCTGGGTGCGTTTGGCCCGCTGTCAACGACTTCCAATCCTGGTCCGATCCCACTCGATCATTCTACAACTCACGATCCAAATGTCCTGAAGAAGAAGCAGCGGCGTAATTCGGGATTCTTTGGAGCCCGGAACCCCAGTCCAGTCGAAGCTCCCACCGGCCACCGCGGCCCTGGAACCGCAACCCCAGTCAGGGTGGCCTCATCGCCCGCCCTCGACGCTACCCCCCGGGGCCGTCAAAGACCACTTCAAAAGCGACGGAATTCAGTTTTCGGCTCGCTTCGGTCGCTCCATTCACTAGAGGATGATGACCCGGCTCGGTATTCTGTGGACGGTGATGATGGCCATGGGGTTGGATCGATTCTTTTACACCATGGCGAGGTTCAGATAACTGGAGGGGTGTGGAGGAAGAAGAGCCAGTACCTTGTTCTAACCGATACACATCTCGTTCGGTTCAAAAGTCTGAACAAAGCGCTAGAAATGTTCCCCTCCATCCCTCCGTCAATGGCTCGAGCATCCGCCAACCGACAATCAATCGCCTCTATCAGCTCCCTACAAGATCCGCAGCTCGGCGCCATGGGTGATGCGTCCACAGGCATTCCGCTGAGCAGCATTGTTGCAGTCTACATGCTTGATGATGGAAAGCCGTCGTCTTCGGTAGAAGTGGCATATATGGACGAACGAACCCAAAAGACCACTTTTATCCAAATGCAGACCCCGGACCTTCAGGAACTTAACCTCTGGATGGTGGGAATTCGATCAGCTGCTGAAATGACTCGCAGCACGGCCCCTATGCCCTTTGACCCCAGGGCATTGGACTGCGTTGTCAGGATGCTAGAGCACGAACGCGATTATGATCCTGAGAACTTTCGTATGTTTCGAGTCATTCAGATGGCATCCAGCAAGTCCCCGACGCGGGCGTCGTCGGACGAGCTCACCAAACTGTCACCCACTGGATGCTATCTTGCCCTCGGATTGCACAAGCTCCATTTGGTCGCACTGCACAAGTTTTCTACGCGCAGCTCTACGACGTCTCTAACCGACCTGGACACCGCAACATCTTTTGGCCTCATGAATTTGAGCTGCTTGTCGATGGAGTGGGGTGACGATAGTCTGCACTTGACTTTTCGGGTTCCCCTCCAAAAGCCATGCTCAATATTCTTAGCATCTGTCCACTCGCTTGAAATCGCATTTTGGATCAGGCAACAGACCGAATTTTTGCGCCCACTCTGGCTCAAACAGCCCTATGATTTTATTGTACCCCGTGATCTCAATAACGAGAACAACTTCCCCCCAGTCTGCCTTGACGAGGATTATGGTTGCTTCGATCGAACTTTGGTCGCCTACTGCGCTAGTTATGACATTGATACCTCCAACATTCGATATACTATCGATACACAATGCGACGATGCGCCGTGCTTCAAATTATTACGGCCAGCTTCACCTCTTCAAAGTAAATATACCGCCTTGGAGCTTATCGCGCTCATGCGAACATTGAGATATAATGAGTCATTTCGGTCGGTTTCTTTCAATGGGGTCAGCCTGGATGCAATTCAAAGCCTGCGGGATATTTATGGGAATGATAAAGACGCGCTGTTGACCCGTGCGGATGCTCAAATTCACGTTCCAGGACAGGAGAACTTGTCTGTCCTGTCACAGGAAATTCGGGCACTGAGCGTGAAAAGCAAGTGGCTCCGCCGTTTTGACTTTTCATATACTCTCAGCAGAACACCCAAGTCTGACAGTGATAGTCATGACCCAGGCTGTGGGATTCCCGAGGCCATTTTCCCTATTTGTCGGCGAGAACTCACCAATGTTGATTGGGTCATTCTGAATGGTATAAAACTTGGCGATTCCGATCTTGACTACCTCGTCGATGCGGCTTCCCAGCGAGGAAGTCATTTCCGAGCGCTAGAGGTGGGAAATTGCGGTCTATCTGTCCATGATATTGATCTTCTTCTTTCCACTACTGTCGCTCAGGTCTCGAGCCTCGAAGCATTGAATATCTCTGGTGTACAAGGTCGCATAAAACCCGATATGCTACAGCAGTACCTTGGTTATTTCAGCCAGCTCAAGAAGCTTGACTTATCGCGCATCTCAAGGACCTCGGGTCCTGAGCCGCTTATCACAGCTCAAAATTTGTTCAATTGGCGGCTCGAAGAGCTCTGCCTTAGCCAAACCCCTGTCAACAGAGAGACCGTTGATGCCATCGCCACCTACCTTGCGAGTGATCGTTCCGAATGCCTACAGGTTATCCGACTCGATCAATGCGGACTCACTGGGCAGGATGTAGCCATTTTCATGCACTCATTGGCGGTAGTCGCGCATGGCCGTGATGTCCATCTCCACGTTAATGACAACCGGCTAGATCTTGGCATTTCTTACCTTTGCGATGCCATTGCTCAGAATAAAACCCCGTCTCATTTATCGATGAGGATGGTTGATTTCAAGAAAGAGAAGCAATTTCAGGATTTGGCGGAGGCTCTACGCAAGAATCACACTCTGAGATATCTTGATATCTCGAAAGCATCTCTTCCGTACGATGCCGGGCCAGAGACATGCAAGTCGCTGCAGCTGATGTTTGAAGAGAACGACACCCTGGAGGACCTGGATATTAGTGGTGATAGCGCTCCCCTGGATATGGCAAGGTTCGGGATTGGCCTCAACCTGGCTTTGACTGGTTTGAAAAAGAACAACTCGTTGAAGGTGCTGAGGATCGAACACCAGAAACTCGGACTACAAGGCGCAAACACCCTAGCTTCCGTGTTGGAAAACAATACCAGCCTACATGAGGTTCATTGTGAAAATAATGACATCAACCTCCAGTCATTCACGGTTCTGGTTAACGGACTTCAAAAAAATCGGTCTTTGATAAGCCTATCATGTATGGACCGCGATAGAGCCAGGTCACTCGACAAAGTACGCCGAGAGATTGCAAATGTGAAAAGGGAATTGAGTGCCTCTCAGCACCCGACGACGAGTTCTCTACGTCGATCATTGCACGCTGCGATCAATGTCAAGAATATTTCTGTCAGTAGTAAACTGGCCAAGCACTCGCATTCTTATGGTCATATCCGTGCTACTGCAAGCTCACTTTCGGCTGTTGACTCTAGGCCACCCATGGACGACCAAGTGGAAGCTATCCTCCAGTCGTTGAGTTCAAAATGGGACGCAGAAGTCTCTCGTCTGCGCCGATACCTCTTCAGAAACTTCAACCTAGTTAACGGTATAAGCGATGATGAAATTGGTATCGCTGGCGATGATGCCGCTAGTGATGGACGCCCTGCAACTGCTGCAAGTCTTGGGACCATGCTGGAACAACTCAAGCTTGATGTGGCACTAACTACAAATGAAATCCAATCGACCACGTCGCAGACACCGTCACAGGCCAGCGGGGCGGATAAGAGCCCACATCTGGAGATATTCCAAAGCCTTGATACAGAGAATAACCTGGATGACGAGCTACAGAAATCACCATATCTATCGCCCTATTCAGGTCACGCTTCTCAAGCTCTGCCGTCAGACTATGCTGCTTCAATTGCGTCGGCCCGCTCTGCTCTTCCAGTTCCGATGATGCCATCCGTTGTGAGCAAGTCTAGCAGTATCCGCAGCGCTCGTACCTCGAGCAGTGTTTCCACGAGTACCGGCACAGGCGTAAGCGCAAGGAGCGCATATGGAACCGCGTCCTCAACGCTGAGAGGCTTCCTCTCATCGAGAGAACGGAAGAAGATGGATACGATGAAATCTGGAACTGTGTGTGTATCTGGAGATAGACCACCAACTTTAGATTGGTCCCCGCCTCACTTTGATCTAAGTGACTTCCGCTAGGTCACCCCTACCTAATCAAGAGCTCCTCCATACACCTCAAACTTCTGAAACTTCGGTCTAGGCCGTGGGCGTCTCAAGATATATGAGGCTAAATGATCAACCATTTGAACACCATCTTCGCTACTCGAAACTGCTCGTTATTATACCACGCCCTGAAACTTTGTTTGACGCTACCACTCGCTCGAGTTCCTTTGTTCCTACTATAAATAAGCAGATCTACGGAAGTCCTCGTCCTCTTTATACGCTCGATACCCTCACTTTGATCTTACCTACCTTACGACAACCGGCATTGTACTCAGCTCGTTCATCGTTTTCTTTTCTTTTCATTTTTACCGCCCCATCCGTTCATCTAGGTATGGACTGTTGCTCGTGCAAAAGACAAACATACTTGTCTATTTTGATTCGCATCTGGCGTATTTGACGCACAAATCGACTGTCGTTATACAAGCTCCATTTTGAACATACCCGACAGTCATTAGAAACCCGGCAGGATGCTCTTTGTTCCTTTTTGCATTTCCCAACATGACTTAATCGTTAATGCTATAGATTTACTCGGTCTAAGGAGGAACCTTATTTCTAACCCAAGCGACGGGCTTTTGTCACGCTGTCTGTCATATTTTGTTGAACGGCGAAATTCGTGTAAATTGGCTGGTTTTGTTTACAGCATACCTGTTACCTACATACTACCGTACTACTGTCGATACATGCGGGTTGAATGTACATATAATAGGCAGGAGTTTTGTATATATACTGTCAATTATCAACTTGCCTTTGGACCTTCGTGGTTTTGCTCGAGTACTAAGTGTTGATATACATAGTTAGAGCATACGCATATTTGCTTGACGCGGAGTAGAAGTGGTTGCAGTAGATATGAATGAATATATTCAGAGGGAAAGGTGAACCCAACCTAGGTACATAAAATACCCCCAAACGCCGTTGTTCTGGGTAATTGAGGCCTCAAAAACTCAACGCTCAGAATTATGTTACAGGGTACATGAATTATATAAACCAAACCAAAAGTTCAAGTATAATACAGACCTTAGAGAGAAAGAAAGCATCTATCCAATACAGAAAGACATCATTCATCAATGCTCCACACCGTCCAAAACAGTGACCCCATGCTTCTTGTCATCTTTATCCTGCGCTTTGCGAAGTTTTCGGCCCTCATATGCAAGCCGCCTCAATTTCTTTAGGTACGCCGTCTCGCCCGAAAAGTCGTCCTTTCCTTCAAGAAGGGTCTTACGACGGTGCTGGCAGGCATTGTAGAAACTTCTAACTTTTGGACCTTCCAAATCAGTTAACTCGTATTCAACGCTCCAGCTGTCATTTTCGGTGATATCGTAGGGACGGCCAACAGGGCGGCCATTCACACGGTTTAGTGTCATGAGTACCATGCCGGAAAGCTCGCGGTTATCGGTTTTCGAAGAGGCTTCTGTGTTTCCTAGTTCTTCTGGCTTTGGCGTGGTGTCCTCAATGGCTTCATCTTTAGCGGCGGCAACTTCGGGCTCTTGGGAGTCTTCAGCGGCTTCATTTTCAGCAGCGACAGCTTCGGATTCTTGATCCTCCTGAGAAGGGTCTTGACCATTTGCATCGGGGGCGTATTTTAGGATCCGTTGCTGGTAGGCGTCGATTTCTGCCTTGTTCCTAGTTTGGATGGCTTCGATTTCTTCGTCGGTGACGGGCTCGTAGAAGATGTACATGAATGGCATCGCGGTGTCTCTGGTCTCAAAGTGGAACCGGAGAGACTTTCCAGGGTATTTTTCAGTAGCCCTGTTAAGTACTTTGTTCCAGAGCTGAAGGCTTAGACGGAATTCACCGTCACCCAGCGCCGTGTCCGTTTGACCATGTATCGCTTTATCCATTTCCGGCAAACTAATGTACTGGAAGCCGAAAATTCGTTCAATGTTGTGGAACGCCACAAAAATCCCGTCCATGCGCCCAATACGGACCTGAAGTGAATACTTGAGGAAAGCCGCGCGAATCATATCAAAATACTCACGTTCATACGACTCGTACTTGCCAAAGCGTGATTTGATCTGATATCCCAGGCCAGCCTCAAAGTTGCGCGCATCCATTCTAATAGATATGACTGCGCGTGTCTTCAGATCAAACATTCCGGTACCAGGAAGGCGTGGGTCATGGGCATCGAGTTGAGACCTCATCAAGAAATCTCCCATGGTTGAATAGTGGTAAGATTCCGGTAAAGACGCCTCTTCCTCAGGTGTGATCTTATTCTGGTGGGATCTCCGGTAGCGCTCGAACTCATCTTTCGGTAAGGTGAGAAGCTTCTCCATCGATTTACCTAAGTTCATCAGGATGTTGGCCGAATCGAATTCTTTATCGGCATCTATTGCATAGACACCATCCTTGTACCGTAAAATCATGGCAGCAGGCGCTCGCATTATACGTGTGTAGTTCTTTGCATTATCATCGAATCCTCGAGAGAGCACATCCGTTCTGATAGGGCGCCACGCTGACAGCAGGTAATGGAAGTGTGACAAAACGCTTGTCATGCTTGAAGACGATCCTATATATTTCTTGTTACTTTTTATCGCCTCGTTTCGCAATATTTCGTCTTGGGATGACGTGATATAGTCTTTCAAGGCTGCGAAATCGAATTCGGTAACAGGCATGATGGAACCCAAGTACGGATCGAAATTGAAGACACGAGACCGAGGATCACGAAGGTGGTAGACTCCAGGACTAAACAGAAAAGACACAGCTTGGTTAGCTTATTTGATGCGGAGTTAAGTACGGAGGGTGGAAAATATGGCTTACTTGAAAAGAACTCTCTGTAGGCCATAAGCCAAATTTGGTACCGGTTGCGTCGGCACGTCGAGCTCTTTACATTTATCAGTTTTGTGCTCTTTTTGGAATCAGCGAGGGAGGCTGTATATTGGTCGCACCTTTGAAGTTTTGCCGTGCCAGATACAGCTTGTCGCGTCGTCGGCCTGCTGCCGAAGACGTGAATATTCCAGGAAGTGGCGGGAATACACTATATTTCTGATCCATACGCTGTGAATCCCGAGGTGTTTTAATTTGATGAATAATGTTTTTCAAGTTGTTTTCAACACCCTTTTTCTTGAGTTTGCTACCCGGTTCCCTGGCCTTTACTCGGTCATGATCAGAACGAATCGCCCGGATTTTGTCTACAACAGATTTTCGCAAGTGTTTAGGCTTGCCTTTTGCTGCGTGATCTGTGCGAGGGCTCCATTTCGTTGTTTCTGCTTCTCTCGATGCCGGCCGCGTTTTCGGCTTCTAATCGCAAGGACGGATTAGTATATAAATACTTTTGCTGACTGTTCGCGAACGGGGATATTCAGATTAGTCACGAACCTTGTGTAATGGCGGAACACCTCCAGCAGGTAATTCATCGGGCGTGGCTCCTGAGTCTTCGTTACCGGCTTCTGCGCGCGACAAACGAGTGGTGCGAAAGGCGCGAGTCTGAACCTGGCCTTCCAGGCGGATTGCTAAACAGGAAAAACAGACATGATCACGAAGAGGGTCTGACACAGACCGTAACGATGATCGAAACATCCGGTCCGAGTACACGTAGAAGGCCTCACAGAGTCAATTGAAAAAAAAATCTCCATGTGCCGGGGGAATGGTAGTTGAGGTGCTCAGGCGCAAACACGCGAGTGATATCCATATTTTTTTTCTGCTGCTCAACGCCGCCTCACCGCCTTTGCTAAAGTAATTACCGCTGTACCATACGATACCCGTGCTGCCGTACCGTAATTGATGCCTCCGAGTCCGGGGAGACTTCGGAGCAAAAAGTAAAAAGCCCCGCCGTGCCGCAAATCAGAAAAAAAAGTTGCTCGACAGAGTCAAGTTGGGTTTTGTCTTCTCTACAACGGTTGTCTCTGCTGTCTGGCGGCTTGTCTCCTGTTAGACTTCTCTCGAGGTGAGTTATTTGAATCTTTTGCCATTGATCAAAATTATCTGTTCTAGTGCTGCTGCACTTTGATGGAGGGGCATGCATGAAAAGTGCCCCTCCAGCGTTCCCAATTTTGCGCTGTCTCTGAATCATATGTGAGGACTCAATCTAATATCCTATTTTTAAATAACAGATTTCTCTCGAGAACGCTACCCCCACCATGGCACAGGAACAGGAACGTCTGCGCGTCCTCATCGTTGGTAATGGTGGACGTGAGCATGCTCTAGCTTGGAAACTGAGCCAGTCTCCGCGAGTCGACATAGTCTTTGTCGCTCCAGGAAATGGAGGCACTGCGGCAGGTGCCCACAGCAAGATCGAGAATGCCAATGTAAAGGGGGATGACTACCCGGGACTGGTGGCTTTCGCCCAGAAGAACCAAGTCAATCTCGTGGTCCCAGGTCCGGAGGCGCCCCTCGTAGATGGAATTCAGGGATATTTCCAAGCCGGTTGGTACCCCTGCGCTTTTTGATCTCATTAGACCTATCATTGATTGGATATGAAGTCGGCATTAGGTGCTTCGGTCCGTCAAAAGCGGCAGCGCGCATGGAGGGCTCCAAAGCCTTCTCAAAGGATTTCATGAAACGCCAGAACATCCCCACCGCTGCCTACGGGAACTTCACGGATTACGAAAAGGCTCGCCAATACCTCGAAAGTGTGTCGCACACCGTTGTTATCAAGGCCGATGGATTGGCTGGAGGAAAAGGTGTGATCATTCCGACAACAAAGGAGGAGGCCCACCAGGCGCTGCGCGAAATGATGGTCGACCACCAGTTTGGCGATGCGGGAAATGAGGTCGTTATTGAAGAATACCTTGAGGGTGACGAGCTTAGTGTTTTGACCTTCAGTGATGGCTACAGCATCAAGTCCCTCCCCGCCGCTCAGGACCACAAGCGTATCTACGACGGAGATCAGGGCCCCAATACGGGAGGCATGGGCTGTTATGCTCCCACTCCAATCTCTTCGAAGCAGGTTCTTGAAGAGATTGACCGCACGATTGTTCAACCGTCGATTGACGGAATGAGGAGAGAAGGTACATGCGCAACAGTCACACCTATAAATGTCAATGCTAACAACAACTAGGGTTCCCGTTTGTTGGTATCCTATTTACCGGCCTCATGATGACCAAAAACGGTCCCAAAGTTCTCGAATACAACGTTCGTGGTGGAGACCCAGAGACCCAGACTCTTCTCCCCCTCTTGAGTGATGACACAGATCTGGCAGAAATCATGGTGGCTTGCACGGAGCATTGGCTTGATGGCGTCTCCATCAAGGTCAAGCCTGACTTCTCCACCACTGTCATCGCTGTTGCGGGTGGGTACCCCGGTGCATATGCTAAGGGTAAAAAGATTACCTTAGCTCCAACTCCGGAGGGTACCCTCATCTTCCACGCCGGAACCAACCTTGCTGGGAATGAGCTGCAGACTGCAGGTGGACGAGTTATCGCATCCACCGCCACAGCAACTAGCCTTGAAGAAGCCCTGAAGAAGAGCTATGCGGGCATCGAGACGATTCACTTTGAAGATGTTTTCTACCGCAAGGATATTGCTCACCGTGCCTTCCGACAACGTGAGATACAGCAGTCCCTCACCTACGCCTCGGCCGGAGTCTCCATTGATGCTGGAAATGACCTTGTCAACAAGATCAAGAGCAACGTTGCAAAGACCAAGCGTCCTGGAACTGACGCTGTCATTGGAGGCTTTGGTGGCCTCTTCTCCCTCGCTGCAGCCAACTCCGCCTATCACCCCGAGTCCCCAACTCTCATTGGAGCCATCGACGGTGTCGGAACAAAGCTCAAGATTGCCCACGCAGCAGGCGTACACGACACCGTTGGTGTCGACTTAGTCGCTATGAACGTCAATGACCTTGTCGTCCAGGGTGCAGAGCCACTCTTTTTCCTCGACTGTTACTCCTGCGGCAAGCTAGACGTGAACACGGCTGCCGCCTTCGTCACTGGTGTCGCCGAGGGTTGTACGCAAGCCGGTTGTGCCTTGATTGGTGGCGAAACAGCCGAAATGCCCGGTCTTTTCATTGACGACAGCTACGACGCCGTTGGCGCTGCTGTTGGTGCCATCAACACTTCTGGCCCTAACGCCCGCACCATCCTCCCGGACACATCAGCCATGAAGGATGGCGACGTCCTTCTCGCCCTAGCATCCTCTGGACCCCACTCTAACGGGTACTCCCTCGTCCGCAAGATCGTCGAGCGCTCTGGCCTCAACTACAACGACGCGGCCCCCTTCACCATGCCTTTTTCCTCCAGTGAACCCCTCACCCTCGGCCGTGCCCTCCTAACCCCAACCCGCATCTACGTCAAGCCCCTCCTTAAAGCCCTCTCTGCCTCATCCCCAACCGCCATCAAGGGTCTCGCCCATATCACCGGCGGCGGTCTCGTCGACAACGTACCCCGCATGCTACCCAAGGCCCTCACCGCACACATTGACGCCAAGACATGGCAACTTCCCCCGGTCTTCTCATGGCTCAAGAAGAATGGTAATGTCTCAGCGCACGAGATGACACGCGCCTTCAACTGTGGAGTTGGCATGGTTATCGTCGTCGAGAAGGGCGCTGAGGCTGCCGTAAAGGATCTCCTTGAGAAGGAAGGCGAGACCGTCTACCAGGTCGGTGAGCTCAAGGCCAAGGTTGAAGGTGAAGAGGAATGTATCGTCTCTGGACTTGAGACGTGGGACGCATAGATGGAAGAAAGCTGGCTTGGTTTGACAGCCGGCGAGGGGTTTCTGGTATGAATATTCAAGCACTACGTACCATGCATATATTGGGATATTCGAAAAGAGAAAAGAATGGCTTATGTTTAAGATTTATGTTCATGACATTACACGCGATATCACAAATACTACTGCTTATAGTTGACTTTATATTATATCGCTTGGCGGGTTTCCGATTTACGGAGTGCCAGACAACTAAAAGCCATTTAATACGGTATGTTATATTACATGAAAATTTCCATACATCTACTTCTTCCCCTATCTATTGATCTCTTCTTATCTTTATCACTTATGGCAATGGAGGTCTTGGCCTGAATCCAGTTAATGATTGCTGTCAGGGCAATAGGTAGACGCCTCAATTAACAGTGAGCGGTAGTTTGATGAGATTTTAGACAACATAATGCTCTAATAACGTTAAATCCAGGTTTGGATTAATTGAGCCGAGACTCGAGTTGTGGTGCGCTCTGTGTACTTGCAACACAATATATCCTTTACTATATGTATCCCGTTGCTCCTAGCATTCCATATTCTTCCTTGTTATTACAACCTGAACAGGGTATTTTGTACTAGGATATATTTTAGTTAGACTACTTGTTCCGTACTATACTGATATCGAGTTCGCTGTTGGTAACGCGCTGGGGAGAGAGGATGTCGACAAGTTCAAGGGTTGCAAGAGAGAAAACGGGTCTGACGAGAGAATAAAAGAACAAACAAGGACCACAACGGCGAAAGGCTCATCAACTGCACAGGAAATCAAACTTCTCAGCAGATGTGCTCGAAGGTGAAACCACGTAAGGAAAGAAAGCAGTCCAAATATGAAAAAAAAAGCAGATTCAAACAAGGATTGAAACTATATGAGGAAGCTTTCACCGCACTGGCAATAGAATCCATGTACAGTATCCATCGACTTTTCTTGCCTTCGGTCTCCACAAGCTGCTATTCGAATTTAATCCCCCCCTGCGCCGAGCGACAAGCGCTTTCAAACAAACCATCTCTATACCACAGCTAAAATCAAAGTTCCTTTTTCAGGCATTCTTCCTCCTAGTGCAAGTCAGAGACGGTCCGCAAGCCACCGTTTGTCTCCGTTTGGTCTTTTAATACAACAGGAAATACGCGACAACGACAAGATACAACAACGCAAGAGCTGCAAATAAATTAGCATTCATAATTCACGTGCATTGGGTAATATTGCGCCCAATCATACCTTAGAAGCACTTGCGGTGGACGATCGAAGGACCGCTCTCGTCGTACTCCTGCTTGGAGATCCACATCTGTTGGAAGGTGGACAGGGAAGCCAAGATGGAACCACCGATCCAGACGGAGTATTTACGCTCAGGGGGAGCGATGATCTTGACCTTCATGGATGAGGGTGCAAGAGCGGTGATTTCCTTCTGCATACGGTCGGAGATACCGGGATACATGGTGGTACCACCAGACTATCAAATTGTTAGTACTGGCCAAGTAGGATAGCGTTAGGGAAGACATACCATGACAATGTTGCCGTACAGATCCTTACGGACATCAACATCACACTTCATGATGGAGTTGAAAGTGGTGACGTGGATACCACCGCTTTCCAGACCAAGCACACTAGGCTGGAAGAGAGCCTCAGGAGCACGGAAACGCTCGTTACCAATGGTGATGACCTGACCATCGGGAAGCTCATAAGACTTCTCAAGGGTGGAGCTCTGGGAAGCGGTTTGGATCTCCTGCTCGAAGTCAAGGGCGACGTAGCAGAGCTTCTCCTTGATGTCACGGACAATTTCACGCTCAGCGGTGGTGGAGAAGGTGTATCCGCGCTCCGCCAAGATCTTCATCAGGTAATCCGTAAGGTCACGACCAGCCATGTCGACACGGGAGATGGCGTGGGGGAGAGCGAAACCCTCGTAGATCGGGACAACGTGGGTAACACCGTCACCAGAGTCAAGGACGATACCAGTGGTACGACCGGAAGCGTACAGAGACAGAACGGCCTGGATGGAGACATAGAAGGCGGGGGCGTTGAAAGTCTCGAAGACGATTTGGGTCATCTTCTCACGGTTGGACTTGGGGTTGATGGGGGCTTCGGTCAAGAGAACCGGGTGCTCCTCAGGGGCGACACGGAGCTCGTTGTAGAATGTGTGGTGCCAGATCTTCTCCATGTCATCCCAGTTCGTCACAACACCGTGCTCAATGGGGTATCTGAGCGTGAGGATACCACGCTTAGACTGTGCCTCATCACCGACGTACGAGTCCTTCTGGCCCATACCAATCATGATACTGTTTCGAGTGTCAGCGTCCACCGCCCGGTAGATGGGGGGATACTTGAGGGGAATTTACCCATGGTGACGGGGACGACCGACAATGGAGGCTTCACAAGATAGTTAGCAACCGAATTGTTTAGTTGAGACGTGTATCGCTGGTGATACTAATGTTCACCGCCCTGGAGTGCCCACTGTAGCGCAAGAGCACTGTGGACACCATTTCATCGAGCAGACTCGATGAACGTGATAGGAACTCCAGGGGATGAAAGGGCTGTAGATAGGGAACTGAGGGGATGACTTACGGAAGACGGCACGGGGAGCATCGTCACCGGCGAAACCGGCCTTGCACATACCCGAACTAAAGCAACCCGAGTCAGCATATTAAACAAAGGTAGGTTATGAATTAAAGACGCGGAATAGCTGAAGCTGATCATCATGGATGGTTTTTCATTATGAATAGAGTCCAATCTCCAGCCAGCATGTTCAGGGCGGTTAGGTCGTTGCGACCAGCGGCGGGCGGAGGCGAGTGTTTAGGGACAACAATGGAGGGCGGGATGGCATCGTAGATGCCATCAAAAACGCAGTCAAGACATACCCATTGTCGATAACGAGAGCAGCAACTTCCTCTGTACACAGTTGAAAAAAGGCAGGTTAGCGCAAAGTTGACAGGTGATGGGTGTGGAGGGGAGGGGGAAGGGAACAAGCGAGGGAAGCAAGGCGTTGAGGTGGCATAAACCTTACCTTCCATGGTGTCTAGGGATGGATTAAGAAGCGAACTACGGGGAACAAAGAGGAAAAAGAAACGAGAAGAGTGATTGGAAGGAAGGGAGGAGAAGAGATGATGGCAAGAAGGAAAATGGGATGTGGTTGTTGTTGGGGTGAGAAAGTGGAGGAAGAGAAGGGGAGAGAGTCGAGAGTTTGGTGGTGGTCGGTGGTGGTGGTGGAGGTGCGAGGGTAGCGGTAGGCGGAGTAGTCAGCAGCTACTGTGCTCCCTGTGTTTTTCTGTCCAGTTCGAGCGGAAAGGGGGCTGGATGGGAGTGGGAGTTGGTCAAGTTCGCTCCAAAGTTGCTATGATTAGGCGCCAAAGGGGGCTTAGTCTCGTCTAGTCCCAGTCGCTGTCACCGCCACACAGCTGTCTGATGCTTTGCGTCTGAAGAAAAATACAGTGGTCGCCCCCAGCTGAATCCATTATTGGTTTTATACGACTACGGCTCGCCCTACGGGTGTTGCCTTTCAAGGCAGAATGATTGTTTCCTAGCAGCTGAGGTGTCCTTTCCGGCCCAGGCGATGATGAATCCTCGTGGGGCAGACCATGAAATCCAAGGCTGCGATGATGGTTCAGCCCGGCGTGTTCCAGTTTCCAAAGAACAGGGTCCTTCAATCGCCGCCTCTTATTCGTTCTATTATTGTCGGCGTCATCCCGGGCATCAAGAGGCAAGCGGCAAGAAGCAGGATGACGACTCGCTTTTCTTTGAATGCCAATGCCTGAAGAAGAATCCAGGCTTCCAGATTCTTTACCCCTCGCTCTGATCAGGGAGGTGTGTGTGCCTGAAGAGACAGTGAGTTCCCCCTTCTTTTACGCATAGGCTGCCAGACTCGTCGACGGAGTACAGGAGTCTGCTCCTGTTAATGCTTCATATCGCTACACACTACACTGTTGAGAATCACGATCACCGAATCTTGGACTGAAGATCGTCTACTTGACCGCCTTTTTAGTTTTCACGATCAGACTGGGGCTGGACTCTGTACAATGCCATTGTCAAGAAACACTCGAGGTAATAGTCCTACGGTAGGCAAATTCGAAATTTTTTAAATTTTCGCAGCGATATACCCATTTTGTACTTCGTATTCCAAGTCTGGCGGACATTAAGCCGCATAGTTTTACTGTATGACAGCATCGCGGGGCTCGAGCATGGCGGGGTAACGAAGACTTGAACATGAAACCACTAAAATTGGATAAAAGCACAGATACACAGCTTAAGGAAATTGGGTTGACACTGCAATTAAGACTCAGCAATAAATCAGCAGCACCGTGCATGCAGTGCTACATGCGTGCCTGCTAGGGTGTCTAATTAGCGTAGAACGAGGTGGAAAGTCATCGCTGGAACGTGAAGCGTCTGGATCCGACCAGAACTGTTCTTCGGGTTCATCCTTAACTAACCTCTCTCCTTTTCTAATCCTTTTTTTTTTTTTTTTTTTTGGCCAACTTGCAAGCACTTTTTTCTTCGACATATAGTATCGACCAATTTATTACCTATTTGAATTGAACACCTACTTGATCTATTCTTCGTGATCTCGCATTTGCCGCAAACCTTGCCGCTCCAGAAGAAAATATCCAGAAATATCGCGTCACACCCTACACCATGGACCCAAATATGAACAACCTCCTTAAATGGGGAATCCAAAACTCCACGAATGCCCAACAATCATCCGACTCTAACAACGATGGCTCCCAAGCCCCGCGCACCAACGTCACCCCGCAGATGCTCAACGCGCTCTTCGGCGGCCCCTCCGAAGCCGATCTGATGAAAGCCGCAATGGAAGCCCTGCACTCGGATGAGGTCGATCTAGAAAACAAATTGATCGCATTCGACAACTTCGAACAGCTTGTTGAATCCATTGATAATGCGAATAACCTCGAACCGTTGGGTCTCTGGACTCCGCTCGTTGAGCTTCTGAAGCATAAGGAACCGGATATGAGGCGGATGGCGGCGTGGTGCATTGGGACAGCGGTGCAGAATAACGAAAAGGCTCAGGATAAGGTGTGTTCTTCTCCTCGACAATCCCCTCTATTTTGAGTTTTTGGTGCAAGGAACAAAAGCTAACGACGTGCCTAAATAGCTTATTGTCATGAACGCCATTCCAAGCCTCGTCTCGCTATCCACAGGCGACCCTGAAAAGGCCGTTCGCAAGAAGGCTGTTTATGCTCTCTCTTCTGCCGTCCGTAACTACCAACCAACAATGAACGAATTTGTCAAGCATCTCCCAGAGGAATATGCCAGTGGCAAAGTTGACGCAGGCGACATGGACACCATTGATGCGATCATGGGTAAGTTGAGGGCGCACCCCGGACCGTCGTCGTAATCGAACGCCACTTTCCCCATGAAACGGAAATGTAATCTTCATGCCTTTCCATCTTTCTACCCACGCATTCAATCACGTGTGCGTATAAGATAGAAAGACCGTTTTTGGCGACCTCGGTTGTCACTTTTATTTGGTTACCTGAGGAAGTGGCTCGAGTCTCTGTCGAGATATTTGTGTCCGTGACAGGCACCCTCGATAGAAGGCGCCGTCGTCTGGGTCGGTACGACAAGGCGCATACGCGCGCATTCAAACTCGATCGCTATTTGTAAATAGCAGAGACAGCTATCGTCTCTTTGCTGTTAGTCACTCATCACCATCTTGCATATGGCGACATATTCTGTGATATACGTGGAGGAGCCATGGCTCGGGAATGATATAAGATATTAAACTATATCACGAGTCTTAAAATAAATAGAGGCAATGGAAAGAACACTCTGAACATGCATCACAAAACCGTTTACGCCATCCCATGAACAGACATGTAGTATAATGCACAACCTGGCTCGCAAACCAAGACTTGTGGAAGCACGCACGATAAACCATAACATTCAAAAATCATATAAAGACATCTCAAAAGTAATATACTGAAGAGAGCGAACTCTCACACAGTGCCCAAAGCAAACCGATCAGCTTTTACAGCGCAAGGTTGTATGTGTAGTCATCTTCAATGTTCTGAGAAACCCAAAGAACAATTGAACTATATAAGAAACGAGTAGAGTTAGCACATGTTCTGAATCAGTCCCTTAAAATAGATATTCATTTCTTACCTAAGCATAATCAGCCCATTGGAAATAACGTTCGCGATCCCAAAGTATAATATCGACAACTCGTAGTCTTTGAGGAGGTACTTCAGGACCATAACCGTCTAAGAGCCCAATTAGTATACCGTTCTCCACGAATAATGCCTCGGAAGTAAGAGGTCTAAATGAGATGTCACCCGGAAAACATACCACACTCCCCGCCAGGCCCCCAGCAAGCAATGCGAATCCCAGGAAGAGCACGAACCGCGCCTTCCACGCGACACCGTTTCCACTGTAACTGAAGCTATCGGCTTGCAGCCGCGACTTCTCTATCGAGTTGATGACAAGCATGCCCAGAGCAGAGCAAATGCCGGGGATCCAGTCGACGAACTTGACGTGAACGTCCGAGTCGTTGCGGTAGCTGTGCGAGAACGCGGCGGCGTCGATCAAGAAAAAGAACCCCAGGGAGAACTATACAACAGTTTATTAGAGATGAGTTACGAGAGGTGCTGTGAAATGACAGGTTGGGAGCGTTACCAATGCGCCTGCTGCGTAGACGCCTGAGTTACGCACGGTTGAGTTGTTAAGCCATTCTGGCTTCGAGAAGCGGAATAGGCGGCTGTCTGAGCCGTCCATGTTTGGAGTGGTAGTCGTCTGTGTGTTTAAGTATTTCAGTCGGGAGAATTCAAACAAAACGGCCAGTGTTGGATGTCGCGATTGTCGCTTGTACTTATGCTTGGTCTGACCTGGCGGCTGAATGACGATGCCCGCAGCTGTCCGGATCACGGAAAATCCGGTTCCGGAGTATACGCAGGAGTCTGGACGCACCACAGGCTTGAGCCATTCAACATGAGAAACGCAAGAGCTCCTCATGGCACTTGTTAAGCGCATATTCCTTGCGAACTAGGCTTGCGATTTCATAAGCAAATAGAAAAATAGTCCATGAAATTTTAAGCTTTAACTCCTCTGAATGCAACCAGACTATATACTTCGTAACTTCATTGCCTCGTAGCCTGGGCCAGCCAGCTTCAATGTTCCTCCTCGCAAAATAGCTTCAAGAATCCATCAATATATGCCATTGCTTTTCCTTTCTCCAGAACAGGGACCGCCAATTTCGAGCCGTCCTCGCTCATGGCCGGCTCTCTCAAATATTTCCGTAGCGCAAATGTGGACGCACGATAAGTCGCGTGGTACATGGCTTTAAATTCATCTTCATCACTGCATGAATTGAAAGTAGACAGAGCCGTGTTGTCGCCGGGACCATGTGAGTCCTTCCCTTCGTTCTGAAGGGATGCCATATCGTTATGGGATAGATTTTTGTTAGAGGATGCAGGTCGAGTGGTCCGGTTGAACCCATACAGCCGCATACAGGTCAATATGGTACGGGTTATGATGTTTTTATTATCGGAGATGATGGTCTCTGCGATCTTCAACCCCGATTCCTCCTTGCCTTCGGAAGATAGTAATGTAGGGGAAAGCATGCTTTCCCTCCGCGACGGGATTTCCGTTGATAGCCCTGGCGCCGGTGTCCCTCGCTTGGTAGAATGTTGACGCGCATGGCCTCGGCTGCTGCTAGGCCGCGAATGCTCGGCACGGGTTTCTAACCCCTTGTTAGGATTGAGATTCGAGCTGATCGAGAGCGATCTGGGCCGATGGGAGGCAATCTTGCTCAATGTTGGAAGGTTAGGTTCCTCTGATTCTCTCTTGACCCTGTAACCCTGTAGCTGTTGTGAAGGTTGTGAAAGGTTCTGGGCCATCAACAGCGATACAGCCTCGCCTCCTTTGTGTTGTACTCGCTTATGATGCTGCGCTACGGATTCGAATAGCGTTTCCACACGCTTGCGCTTGGGGCTGGGGGAATTAATATCCGGTAGAAAATGTGCGAACGGTTCATGGCCAGCAATTGTCCCGGGCTCCTCACGATTTGGAAGGGCTTGCGCTCTGGTAATAAGGGACGCAGAAATCGGCGATGCATATATCCTCAATTCCTGGTGAGCGGTTCCCAAAACAGCCTCTTCTGTTTCGGGCGATGACGATACAGGTGGCGTAGGCGGCCGCTCATATGATGTTGCGGTGGACAGAATGCCGTACACCAGCAGGTCGGTGGTGGTTGGCCCGGAGGCTCTTGGTCGTGTCGCGCCATGAAGGTTCACGAGAAACCCAACCGGACACTGAATGGACTGAAAATGGTCCAAGTCATCATCCTCTAGCCAGATTTTATCCAGCAATTTGTGTTTCAGCCATCGGGAGGTTTCCGGGTCACTTGTATGGAGTTCGAGGTTCGGACCAACGCGAGCGTAAAGTGGGATAAGAGCTGGGTTAACGAAGGATTTAAAGCCTAAAGTAGAGAGCTTGAGTATATCTGACTGCCAGCTAGCAGATCGATCGATAAGTTGTAGGCCTGGGAATTGGTTAATGAACTGTTTCAGAACTCTGGCACGAGACTCAAATTTACCTTGAAGCCGTGATTGATCATCTAGCACAATGGTACCAGACCAGATATCCATATTCAAAACTCTCCACACCTCTCAATATACATATTATAAGCTCGTCATATTCTGGCGTTAATGCTGTTGGTAATGAATCGGCTGGTTGCATGATTAACACGACGCGAACCAAATAGGAAAGCGCGTTATCACGTGATATCTTTACTGCTACTACGATCAACTGCGACATGAATAATAACCCGGAAAACAATTGCGTTTAGATAAGCTTGCGGTCCTCATATGCGTATAATAATAGACCATCTGAATCCGTTTTACAAGCTCTATATATAACCGCGCAAAAGTGGCTATAATACATCAAATAATCTTATCACCGAATGACGGACAGCTAATAAGGGCAGAATATCCCATGAAACCCACATCAATAACTCCCAGCATACGTCGAAGAAAGAAACATTCATTGAAGCATCGAAACATTGAAAATAATAAGTAACGGGGATTCTCTCGATATGCGACACAAGTCTGTGAGGGGTACGCAAGGATGATGGCTCAATGTTCCGGTAATGAGATCGGCATCCTTTCATCGCAACATATCTTGTACTCAGAATTCTTCTTGTTCTCGGAAAAACATGGAGAAACTGATGATCGTTCCATAAATCAACAGACCACCGACGACGGACATAATCATGGCAGGTACTTGGATCGCACCGCTGTGCGCGAGAACGGCTGGAAGAGCTGTGATGACATATATATTAGCCCTATTCCACAGACAATAGACGAGTTGTATATGCTGGAAGAAAAACGAAGCACTCCATAACCGCAAAAGCTCAATCGCTTGTTGACATACCAATGCCCATCAAGACCAGGAATCCGGTCAAGAAACGGCCAAAATCAGCGGCAGCATTGCCGGAGCTGTCCATGAAGTCATCTGGATTTGCGCATCTTGAACAGATCCAGTTTGGGAGCGGCGCAATAACGTAGGTCGCAACAACAGTTAGTGGCAGGAAGTTATGCCAGAGAGCCGAGGAGAGAATAACGAGGAGAAAGCCAATCGCGAGAACCTGTAAGAGGAGTTAAGAATTAGCCAATATATCTGAAGAGGATGAGAGCCAGCCGTACAAAGGAGAGCGCGATGATTGTTTTCAGACCAGCCGTCATGACTGCGGAGACGCAGGTGCGTCAAGCTTTAGACAGCGGGCAGATGTTGTAGGGATCTTTTGCGTAGGTGGGAACCGACTCAAATGAATATAAACTTAAGGCCGGACGAAGTTGAGGATAATTCGACGGTATTGTCTCAACCGGTCTACTTCATCGCAAGATGAACAATGAATGAATGCGGGTGACGTGAGGTTGGATTCGGGCGGCAGCTGAGGCTTGGCAGCCTGAGGCGGCCAGGCTCACCACCAGCCTTCGTGGAGCTTCCTTTGGAACTCCATGTTTTGCGTCAGTCGCTGTCTGCCTGGTATCTCGCTTTCCTCTCCCCATCAACTTTCCTTTTGAATTCCTACCCCTTAGTTTATCCACCCCAGGTGATAATTGAAAATCTGATAAATTTGCATTTTGAGCATAATATCGCCCAGCTCAAGCTCTCAAGATGTTCAGAAATAACTACGACAACGATGCGGTCACCTTGTATGAGCTCTCCTTTTAAGTCTCCGAAGGCATGGACTAACTTGTTGTTCCAATAAAGCTCCCCGCAAGGTCGGATATTCCAGGTAGAGTATGCACAGGAGGCAGTGAAGCAGGGTTCCGTCGTGGTTGGTCTGGTCAATAAGACACATTCCGTGCTGGTTGGCCTGAAGGTTCGGGATCCCCTCAAATACATTAACCATCACATAAAGGGGTTGAACGGAATCTAACACTGAATTGAATCTATAGAGAAACGCCGAAGAACTTTCCTCATACCAGAAGAAGATCATCGAGGTCGACTCCCATATGGGTGTCGCTATCGCCGGTCTGGCATCAGACGCCCGTGTACTATCCAATTACATGAAGCAACAGTGTCTCAGCTCCCGAATGACCTACGGTCGACCCCTGCCTGTGAATCGCATTGTCAACCAAATTGCAGACCGTGCTCAAACAAACACGCAACAGTACGGAAAGCGACCATACGGTGTTGGTCTACTCGTTGCTGGAGTGGATGAAGCTGGCCCTCATCTATTCGAGTTCCAGCCTTCCGGCATGGCCCAGGAGATGCTCGCCTGTGCCATCGGAGCACGATCCCAGATGGCCCGGACCTACTTGGAGCGCAATCTAGACCAGATCACAGAATCTAGCCGGGACGAGCTCGTCACCCATGGACTCCGAGCTCTCAAGGAGACTCTTTCCCAGGATAAAGAGTTGACGGTAGACAACACATCCATCAGCGTGGTGGGACTTGCAAGCGATACCGGGAAGACTGAGAACTTCAAGCTCTACGAAGGACAGCAGCTCCTTCCGCTCTTCGAAGCCCTGGACCGGTCGGACGCGGGCGAGACCAAGGAGACTGAGACGATGGAGGTCGATCCATAAATGTGAACTTACGCCATAGACATGAAAATGCCTTACTCCTGATACCGGGAATACTATGACAGGATTTCCATTCATGCCACACCATGTTTTATCCGTAATTGACATTGTCCAATCCACATCTAGTCTACTATTACTCTATTCAAGTGCAGCGTCTCGCTCCCTTCATTTACTCATCCGACCAATTCAATTGGTATCTCCCCTCACTCACCTGATACTGCACCAGCTTTGGCCATACCTCCTCAACGGTCCTCGCCTCTACCAGAATCCCTCCATTCTCCTTAGATACATATCCCTCCCTCACCGAGTTTCTCACCCACTCCAACAACCCATCCCAATACCCAGCAACATTCAACAGCACAACTCCCAGATGATGAATCCCTAACTGATTCCACGTTGTCATCTCCATTACCTCCTCAATCGTCCCGAACCCCCCGGCCAGCGCAACAAACCCACTCCCGGGCCCTCCCTCTCTGACCTTCTGCGCCATCAGTCGTTTTCTCGTATGCATATCCGCAACGATCGTCGTAAGTCCGAATTCAGAAGACGGCGTCCCGCCCTCATTAACAACGCGCTCGGCTTCCTTCCCTCCGCCACCTGTAGTACTAGCTGCTGAGGACGTTGATGGCGTCTTTTCCTGATTATTGCTCTTGTAACCTGGTTCAACGCTCACAAGAGCACGCGGGATAATGCCGTGCACAGCGTCGGGACCCGAGAGGGATACTAGGGTGCGCGCGATCTCGCCCATCAGGCCTTTTGTGCCGCCGCCGTAGACGAGCTGGATATTGTTCTCGTGGAAGATCTGGGCGAGGCGTCGGGCGGTATCCATGTGTGCGGGGTTGGTCCCTTCGACAGAGCCGCAGCTTGAGAAACATCATGTTAGCCTCATTCTTTTAAGTAAATAGCGGCCAGGCTATTCCATCAGTAGGGGTGATCAGACGCAAGTATAGCGGGGGAGGGGTAAGGTGTCGCAGAACGTACAAAACGCAAACTACGGGACGTTTGGATTCGGGGGCTGTCATTTTGACTAAATTAAATTGAGCTGCCGCAAGTGATTTTTGAGAGAAGTCCTATGGTCTAGAAGTTGGGAAGATACACAGTTTGTTATAATTAATTAATGGGCAATATGCTGGGGCGGCGAACTCCTGGGGTTCACTTGGATAGGTCAAACAAATCCAACAAATCCACGGGACTGAGCAGCTTACTCCTGCCTCACTCGGACGTTGCCGCTTTAACCAGGTAAGCTGACCCAGCATCGCACACCTTCTTTTCACATTTCGTGGGTCATTTAGCTAAATACTAAACTGGAGAGTTGGCCCTCGGGTCGATGGCTCAATGGGAACAAATGACTGCATTACCAAAAACAAGTTCCGCAAGTCTTTTTCCGCCTTGCCTGCGTTCGAATCCTGGTGTTACTTTTTTTTAATCCCCTTTCGTCTTCGTCGTCTCCCACCCCCGAGTCTAGTTCTCCTAATTATTTACGCCGACTGCCCATAAATGCATGTTTGAGACTAACTCCCCAGCGTCGACTTGGTTTTCTCTTCATGCCCGCTCGTTCCCGTGTCCGGAACATAATCACTGCGACAGTGCGATGTTGGATTTTGCTGTCGGTACGAAATAAGATTTAGATGGCCGCGCTTTCTTATTATCTATTTGAACAGAGACATTCGCAGTCCCCTCCCCTTGGTGGCCGTAAATCTTACGGGGTTGTCGGGCTACGGAACATTTCCTTGCCACAGGCGGCCGAACGACCAGTATACGCATTACTGAACATGGAACGAACGATAACTAATTGAAATTGATTTTGTTTTATCACGGGTCTTAACATGCTCTCCTGTCTAACCAGCATTAAATATGGCCAGGAAACTCTCGAATGCCTCTCTGTTAGAAGAGGATTCTACGGTGCAGACTGTATGGTCCCAAATAAGAGTCCGTTATAAACGACGCCACGACGGTAACATGGTGTACAGACGGACTCGCCGAAGCCGTCGCTACCGATAATAGGTCGGTCCGAAAAGACACCTTCTAAACTATTGACTCTTGGACGTGGCACGAGATCGAACCTGCAAAAGAGAGAAAAATGGGGGTTAGCCTGGACAGGAATCATCCTTGACTAAGTGGGCTTCGCCGAAGCTCCCTCTCCTCGCTCCAAAGATTAGCGGTCTCATCATCAGGCTCCCCACCCAGCCCTCAGAAGGATGACTGCAGGTCTTCATCGGTCATTAGAAAGGTGTACCCACCTTTTTTGATCAGAAACTAAGTCAGGCCTGTCCATAGAGACCAGCCAAATGTTTTGATGGGAAATTCGTCGAAAATCGGTGTCAACTTGACTTTGATGGATGGGTTTGATAAAACACGCGGATAAAACGAATGATAAGAGGGATGTCAAGGAGAAAGAAAAAGAAATATGTTGGGAAAACGAAGGAAAGGAAGGAAAAGGGAGGAGACCAGGGAGACGTTAAACTTCGTCGTTATCTACAAGAGGAAGGTGTACACATTTCCTGAGGCCGTCTTCGTCTATAATAGGAAGGGGCCAGGGAGACTCCAAGCCCGCCCACTCCTCAGGTGCCCGTTAAGCAGATTCCTTATGCCAGCGACGATGAGGAATAATATCGATCTTATCCTATCCTATACTATTAAACTATTAATGGATACAGTCAATTCAATCGGTGCCACCATTGGAGTAGAGGAGGAACGCATGCATGTATGTCATGTGTGGCGTCAATCTACTTGATATGTGAACGAGCAAGTAGTAGTTGTTGGAACGCAATCTATGCCCAAGGTAGCATCTACGCGCTTGCGCAATTAGAAATCATGAATGGATGGATGGATGAATTGAATTGGATTTAAGGCGCTGACTACTAATCGACGAGATCTTGTGAGATAGTCATTTAAGTAACAGAAACATAGCGATCTTGGGCGGTTTACGATTGGTCTTCCTAAGGACTTGATATCAAGTATCTAGTTAGGGCCCTCTTCTAGCTCTATTGCACATATATACCTAGGTATCAATTAGGGCTATTTACACTAAGAGAAATTGACATGTAAGTCGTATGGCTGCGTGATCATTCATTATATATATTATAATGGTAGGTAGGGCCTCACAGACTGCGAAGGTCAGGATGAAAGGGATCTTATATCAGGCTGAAGAAATACTCCAATGACATCGAACGAGCCTTTCATGTTACCTAGCTAGAAAATAGAATAAAACGAACTAGAAACAAAACCAAACCAAACATAAGACCGAAATTAAAATGCTAACGCCAATAATAAATTGACTGATGTGTTCGTAACAGAAAGATGTATAGGTAGGTAGAGTAGATAGGAAGACAAGTTCAGTCAATGAATGAAATACAGGATCTTGGGCGGGAATCAATAGGTAGATCAAAACAGCAGCAACATAAACAGTGACAGTGACATGCAAAGGCAATGCTTGTAGATAAATTGGTTTCTGTAAAATAAAAGATTGCATGGTTGAAGTTAAGCAGGAAACAGGATGATTCATGGATATATGTGCGTGCAGGTGCCTTTTAGATAGACGAAGAGGGGGAAAGGAGCACCATATAGGATGTATAAACTCGTAGACTTTTGCTCGGTAGGTAATGAGATGAGTTATGGAGGGGTTTTGCAGGCATCGCGAACAACAATTATAGTTCCGTCCCTTTCCGCCCAATGCTAAGTTGTGGTGGATGATCTTTTGGCATCTACATATCACGAGGGATGTTTTGTTTGGGCTCAGGTGCATGAATTCACTGGCTATGGGTATCACAATGTCAACATCCACTCGAGGCTAACTACCTGGTTTGCTCTTCTTCTTCCGCTTGGGCTCCTCTGCAGTGCTGCCTTTATCGGAGAATTTCCCTGGCGTATCAACCTTGGTTTGTGGCGTTCCAATTCGGCCTGGAGCGGCAGTGCTTGTGGACTGTTGCTGCTTCGATGTAGCGCCTCGGTCTGTATCCCCTGCCCTAGACAAAATAAAGGATCCCGGCTCTCCCACCAACGGAGTCTCATCCATGAATTCGTCTCCATATCGAGCTAGAAGGTTGAATGATTCTGCGAGAGTCATTATATCACTCACTGAAGAGCTGGTGTCGGCTTGCGTTCCAGTAAAAGACTGCGTTTTGTTTGTCGCATCGTCCGGCATTGGCGTGTCCTCTTTGCTTGTCTGCGTCTGTACGCCTAGCTGGCCTGCATCTGTAGATTTGGGCGCGGGCGGAAGGTATGTGTGTCCATGTGACGGTGTGAAGTTGGGTAATGTCGACGCAGTCTTCATCAAGCTTGATAGAGAAGTGACTGCTGAAAGCTATAACGAGAACGCAATGTTAGTCCTGCCAACACTAAACAAGTAATGTTGGAGCATAAAACATACAATTCTATTCCCCAAGATACTTGCAGCCGAGGGGGCCATGTAGATGCAGTCCCCAACCACAAAGAATGTAGCTAAGACCACGACCTCGTCGTCATAGCTCGATCGTTTCCGCCTTATCTGTTTCCGAATCACCCACACGTTGGATGGCTCATGTGTAAATTGGGAATTCGAACCTGCCGCGGCCTGTAACGGATCGTAACCAACTATAAACTCTAGACCTTGCATGGTCTTCAAGCGGCCCTCGAAGGCTTCTCTTGTCTCCACGAAGTGACGGAAGGCTTCATTGTAGTTCGCTTGGATGGCTAGGGAGGCATTGTTTGAGGTCGCATCGAAGAAAGGAGACTCGGCGAAGTAGAAGAGGACTAGCCAGCGAAGACAATTAATTGCATCAATCAAGAAAAGAACAGGAGAATTCAGCGAGGGAGGTCCCTACTGTTATTCGAATGGAGATATCCGCCCATCATCTGGACGTGTGACGGAGATCGCCAGAGAATTTCCTCCAACGCGGAAGGGTCCTGTGTGCCGGCCATGTTTAACTGTTGCCGAAATGGAGGAATAAGTGAGCTAGATATCTGATAGAGAACAAGATTGTATGGTGAATGATCTCGAAGCTCGGGCCAATAGGTACTCCGCGGAGGATGAGCTCGGTTTGCATCGTTTGCAGCCTGCTACATGATGAGAACGAAGAGAAGTTTCAATCAATTGAATATCGTTGAGTTTCATTAAATTCTATGTAAATGACCTTCGAGTTAAGTCAAGGCCCAAGAAGTTAAGGCTTTAAGCCAAAACCGTCAATTATGCAACCAAAACGCCAATTCCCACGCTGAATGTTGAATCCGACCTGTCCAACCACTTGTATAATTCACATCAATCGTTCAAGGGCAACTGTTGAAATTGTTGCCATGCAATATGTACGTCAAAATGACAATGGCAAAAACCACTGCCCGGTAGTAATTGTAATGATACTTCATACATTTCGTATGCGGTATTATTACGCATGAGAAGGCGTGAAGATCCCACAGACAGTCCGGAGCTTGGTGAGCATTTCATCCCATTCGCCTTCGGCACTGCTCAGCATGGTGACCGCGCCGCCAGCACCAATTCTCCATTTCTGAATATCGGCTTGGTCATCCGAGGAGTTGAAAGCGGAGCGAATCAGGACGGAGAAGCTTCCTCCCCCTCCAAGGTCGAGGAAGCCCATAACTCCAGAGTAAACGCCGCGCTTCCGGCCTTCGATTGAAGAAAGGTGCACGCAAGATCGTTCTTTTGGAGCGCCAGTCATCGATCCAGGAGGAAGACACCGCTGTAATGCCGTGAGTCCATATCCCAGCATGTTCGATGACTGCAACCGCGGTAGACCTTTCGCAGCATAGCCGTGTCGACAGGGGTCAATATGCCCTTTGACGTGGGTGACCATTTGGTAAACTCGCCCATGGTCCTCCACCTCAAGCAGTTTTTCCACGTGAACGTTGCCCGCACCGCAGATTCCGTAGAGATCATGCCGTATGAGGTCCGCAATCATAAGATTCTCAGCCATTTCCTTGGTTGAGCCAAGAATTTCTCGTGCCCTTTCCATCGTCATACCGTCAGATTTTCTCACAGTGCCTTTCATTGGCTTCATCTCCAATGTCGAGTGCCGGTCCCAGTTGAGAAAGCACTCCGGGCTGCTGCTCACAATTTTAACGTTTCCGAGTCTCGCGAAGGCGCTAAATGCGGCGGGATTATACTTCCGTAGTCGCTTGTACAGTTTCCAAGGAAAGCCCATTCGCCCAGTAGCGGTATCTGGAGAGGGTAAAGTGATTGATGTTTCGCAGGTGAGACACAGCTCATATGACTCACCCGCTCTCAGTTCGTTTTTGCAAGCCTCAACCTGGCTTCGGTATGATCCTTCTGTTGGGAAACGAACCACTCCCCTTTTCAAAATTGAATCCAGGAACTCTTCATCAGTAACGGAGTTCTCGGACGATGGTGGGACATCGACACAGAAGAAACTCTTCACCGTATTCACGGCGTAATCTAGCCAGCCAGCTGGTAAGTTATCCTCTTCCCTAGTAGACTGTACCGTAACCCGGCCGGTCTCATTATCCACAACTATGCTCCTCTCAGTCCATATGAGGCTAACATCTGGCGGGTCTTCAGCACCGGTGCTATCTTGAGAGGGGTATTCGTTTTGAAAGATTCCACTCTCGTGCTTCAGTTGAGAAAGACAGGCCAACCCTAGCTCGTAGGAAAAATAACCCAAAAATCCTGCCCAAAAAGGAACGTCAGTGTCGCCTGATTCGACTTTCTTTAAGTCCACCAAATATCTTAGAATATCCCAAAATTGAGACACTGATGAGATCGCTTCAACCTTTGGGTTTCCAACTTTTGAAGAGTTATGTATGCTGGAAGATGCTGGGGAGCGTTGCAGTGATAGAGATTGTCCCTCAGTATAGTATTCAAGCCTCCAGCTACCCGGACTTGGTACAGATATAACACTATGTTTCCCATTCGATTGAAACAAGACAATTGGAAGTCGTGGGTCGTTGAATATTTCGCAAATCCCTTCAGCATCTGGTTGACGTGTGTTGACAGACCGAAAGGCGCACTGCGCCGAAGATGATGCGCACCAGTTTACCATCGTGTAGGCAACATCTGGCAAACTAGTTTCTTCGCTTGACGGACGAATGATATCGGTGGAGAAGGTCCCATATCCTTCGCGATTATTGCTCTTATTATACTTGACGGACATACTCCACCACTTGCGGAGCAGCGCGTTGCACGCTTCCCGGTCAGACTTGCAAGATTCAGGATGAAATTGCACACCCCAGAAAGGCTTTTCCCTATGCCTTACAGCCATTGGAATTCGCCACGTAGACGATGACGATGCATCTGGTTTGGTGAAAAACCAAGCAAGAACATCAAGGTCCGAATTTGACGTTGATTTTTCCCGGCCATCAAACATGGCATAAAGTGAGTGATATAAGGTAACCTCCAAATCCCGTAAGTCTTCAAAAATATCTCTCTGCATCGTTGTAATTCGATGAACCTGTCCGTGCAGAGGCTCTGGTAGTCGCCCTACAGAGATTCCATGATGAAGACACAAACTCTGGAATCCAAGGCAAATACCCAGAACGGGCAGCGTATGCGAGCTGCAGATATTCCAAATATCTGCCATAACGCCGACATCTTCGGGAACATTGGGGTCCCCCGGTCCTGGTCCCAGGACGACCGCATCATAATGGTGAAGAAACTCCACCATGTTGCCATCCGGCCATTCCGCATCAATCATCATCACTGTGACCCGGGCCCCAAGGACCTCTTCTATCATTGCGACGACATTGTAAGAGAAAGAGTCATAAGCATCAATATAAAGTATACTTCTTTGCCGGGTGCCTTGATGATCGACTCCCGCGTCAGGTCCAGTATTTGACGCTGTCCAGTCGCCAAGTAGTGGCGCCATTTCGAATGGTGAGTCGGAATATATGGATAGAATCGTAATATTTTAATGAAGAATGAAAACAAGGCAAACCTGGTAGAAATGGTGGAAGTAAGGTAGAGTAGGTAATCGGAGGCAAAAAAAATCCGCGCCTTTCTATACCAGCAGTCGACAGCACTAAAGGACTGACGGGCTGATAGTAGGCTGCTTTGCGTTGATTTGAAAGACAATCACAGCCAATGTCTAACTTTGATTCGAGGTGTGCATGATAAGGACGCCTCTTGACAAGTGCTCTTTTTTTTTTGAGCGCCCTGGTCTGATGGTGGCGGGAGCGGCAAAGATGAAGATTTCCCGGGGAAAAGGTTAGGAGGACCAGTGGAGCCTCGAACCGTTCCACGTCGTCGCCTCAGCCTCAACGTCTTTTTCTGCAATAAGTTCTAGAAGTTTGGAAGTTTGGAACACTCCAAAATATTGAATTGAGAACCAGCCTAGAAGATTAAGGGATATGGTATATTTACAGACAAATCCGTCAAGTCTATGTAGTATGCATATATCTACTCCAACTGAAAAGTAGAAAACCCGCTAAATTAGCACATTGGACAATCATGAATATTTGGGGCATAGCCTGATGCATCCTAATTCATAAAGGAGACCAGAATTAATTCCCAGGGCTCTGAATCTTTGTCGCTGCAGTTGCGATTTTAGTTGCTACCTTAGGGAAGTATTGGCTCACAAAGCTTTCACTGCAGCAGAGTATTAGCATATAAGCAATTTATATCAGAGGGATCCAAATCATACGTGTAGTAGCTATGGGCGGAGCTATGGTCTTGAACCAGATTGTGCGCCAACTCATGGCAGAGAATGACCCACCAGTATACTGTTGCCTCGGCCCGGTCCGGAGTCGCGTGTTGGAGCAATGCCTTCTCATGTAGCTGCTGGAAATAATGATAATTGCAGAAGACACTACCGGATCGGTTGAACGCGATGGACTTCGAACCGGGGTCATGGAAGATACTTAGAGTATCGGGCCGCAGAGAAAACACATCGGCACACTCAAGCAGTATAGAGCCAAACAGATTCATGCCAGCACTGTTCTGAGCTAGGAAAGCGGACCTCTCGGGAACCGTTCTTGCAACTAGAACATTGACTCGACAAGGAAGTGTCGCGGCAAACTCCAGATCATGTCCGGGTTTTTCATCGCAATAAGACTTCAATTCATTGAGTTGGTTTGTCTGTGGCCTGGAGAATACACCGGACGACCCATGCGGCCGACTGGCTTGGACAGCAGAAAGTAATTTCTTTTGCAGTTGTAGGGGAGAGCTGACGTTCACGGAAGGCTCTGGCAGAGGTGGTTTTGGTTCTTTAGGCGGAGGGGGCGGAAGAGGAGGATCACTAGGAGAATCAGGCGATGTGGAGGTCTCGCTGAAGGGATTCCAGGATGATCGATTCCCGTCCTTGAAATGTTTTGTGAAAGAGGAAAATAGGCCCTGGCGCCTATCTTTGGTCGACTCCGATGGGGAGGTGGGACGAACACCCTTCGACGACGGCGAGTCCGGAAAGACGCCGGGCATTGGAGCTGGGCCCTGCTTCTCAGGTGTTTCGTTCTTAGCTTCCTCCTTGGCCAACGCCTCTTCCTTTTCTTGTAAATGCCGACGTTCTTCCTCGAGCTGTTGCTGTCGCCGATCCTCTGCGATTCGGGCTTCCTGAGCCTTCTGTTTTAGAATACGCTCCACATTATAGCCGCGCCCTCTCAGCTCCAACAAATCAGTTTTCAACAGCATTTCCAAGGTGAGCGGCGAATGAAGTTTTGGACGAGTGAGAATCAAATGTGAAAGTGCTTGGCTAATCTCGTAGAAATCATACCGGCCGGGGCATATTCGCATGACACGTTCTCTCGAGATCTCGGTAACTATCGCCTTTCTCTCTTGCTGGTAAGATATACGACGGCCCTTGAGAGACCGTGTGATTGCGATAGACTGAACAACCTGGACTTTGAGGTTCTTATCAATCCATCGATTGTCATGTCGTACTGCCTCCGAAGGTTGATCATGAAGGAAAAGCCTTGCACGCTCTTTAATCAATTTTGATAATTTGACAGCAGAGCGCTGATCAGCAGTTACTGCTCCCCAGTGAGCTCGTTCTTCCACAAGCCGGCTGAGAGGTACTGCCCCTAAAGCGATGTAGAAGTTCTCAAGTGCCTCTTCCTGGGGCGCGGCCAATACGTGCTCTTTGAAGAGAACGAAGCTTTGGAAGTCATCGACCACAATCGCGTCTTTTGCTGCGGCCAGTGTCCATTCCTTGATGCCATCCTCTCCAGCCTCGTCTTCGTCATCAGAATTATCGAAGCCCTTTTTAATTTCACTCCTAGACTGCTCAGTGGTCGTTGTGATGTCTTTGCTAGCAAGTAAGAAAGCTGACTTTTTCATCTCCTGGAATAGTTCTTTGTGTTTCTTGAGAACAGAGACGTTTTCAGCAAGCGTTCTCAACAATCTTAGATACTTTTCGGCACTCTGAAAGGTAGAGGAAATCCTAGCAGGTTCCCTGACTACCATCTGCGCCAACTCAACTTTTGTTGGCTCTCTCTTTGACCCAACAGCCATCAGGAAGAGGTTTGCCTCCTGACCAAAGTCGACGAAATCAAACAAGTCTTTGTAATCTTCACCCTCCCCAAGATAACAAAGTCTTGGCGATACATGACGTATTGTCCCATCTCTGGGGGCCCCGTCGCTTGGATGAATCGGCACTATATCGGAACCTCCAACACGATCTATATCGCGCTGGTTAAGCTCAGACACCCTTCCGGCGAGATATCGATAAAGGAATCTTGCGTCATGTTTTGTAGGTGGTGGTCTACGTATCAACATATCAAGGCAGTCGGAGAGCTTGGGATGTTGTTTGACACCGAGCTTGGGGGCATGACGATGGAGGTCCTTGCGGAGAATATTGAAACCAAAAAAGGAGGCACCTTCATCTGTATAACACTTGCTTGGAGAACTGATGTTATACTGTCCTTCGGCCGGTGAGTTGAATAAACCCGCTTGTTTATCGCTCAAATTCTTAGTAAAGAAATTGTTCGGCTTTTCAATTGGCAAAAACGGTTCGGTAACCGAATTGCAATCAAAAATGCCATAACCTTTGGAATCATACTCGGTGACATAATACGCCATGGCCTTCCCATGCAGAGTCCAATTATTCGAGGCAGCCGCCTTGGCCATGATTAGTATGACTTCAGCCGCTGTTGGGAAGCTTTTTAGTCCCAATCTAGCCAAGAATTTCCCCTCAATACTGCTGGATATGAACATCCCTGGCCACTCAATAACTGGAAGCGCAAGGGCTCGAAGGGAATCGTTCGGTTCAAAAAGTTCCTGAGCTTTATAGCGCTTCTGGTCCAACACTTTTGAACCCTCACGACCAATGCTCGACTCGACCGTGCAGAAACTAGTGTCTTTGAGGCGTTTGATGTCACTGGCAGGAATATCACTGCTGACGGACGCCAGGTATCGTATCAAATCGACGTGGCTCCACTTTCCCTTGTTATGCGGCTTCCCATCAACTGTACCAGGATTGTTTAGAAGTCGCTCAAAAATGACACCGAGCTCGACGGTTTTCCGTACTCCAAGGGCAGTCAGGAATTTTTCTTTTACCCCCTGGAGCCCATGTATAACAGGCAGATCATCGAAAAGACGGACGGAAGGAAAGTATGTTTCGCCGGGTTGTTTCATGCCGATTCTAGTAGGAATGACGGTATGTACTTGTAGCTGATCAATCACTTTTTCCTTTGCGGTTTGGGTCAGACCCTCCCATTGTTTTGATATAACTGGTAGCACCTGTGCTGCGAATGCTGAGGTCTGTGTGATGTCTTGCGGCAGAGGAAGGACACTTCGGTTTCTTGAATTGCTGAGAAGCCAGCATAACCAGGGAGTCATAGGCAATTCATCCCAGCCAAACGATTCCAACTCTTTCCTGGCCAAAGATTTGGTGTACTTGAACGGCATCACGGTTGGCGGCAAAGGGAGGTCGGCAGGTATACGCTGGGGATTCAAAAAAAGCGATACTTCAGAGAAAACAATCAAACCGCTGGCAGTGCCATTCTCATCATCAGTGGAAGCTACCGCGCCATTTAATATGCTTTTCACGGAATATGGATCGAGCTGACCAGAAATAGCTCTTCGGCTTAACCAGGAAAGAAATTCTGTAATCTGAGAGGAACGTAACGGACTGGCCTCTAGTTCACGCTTGATATCAGAGACTGTAACTTCGGTTACAAGCCCCAGCATCGTCAACTTCTTGACAAACTCTTTCGAGCCCTCCATGAACTCATCTGGCAATACAGGTATGGAGTCTAGGAACGTCAAGTCCTTTGCGGCTATGCGCACCTGGTGATTTTGAACAATACCACACGTGGAAAGCACCTCAATAGAGGCATTCTTATTACAAGTCCAAAATGCGTCTTCCATTGTCTGTCCGAGCAATGTCGACGGTGTAGACTCACGAAACACAAACTGATTCGCAGTGTGAATAGTTTCAGGAAGCACATTCACAATGTCTTCTTTTCGAATTTTTGTCTGCATTGAGGGATCTTTGGCAGAAAGTATTCTGGTCTTTATCGAAGCCATCTCTGCGGACCAAGCGACTCGACAGACTATACCGGCCGCTCTCAACATCTCTGTGTTCCATTTGCTGATGTACCTCGTGTTGAGATCAATGCTCTCTCGTTCGACTGTTGGGATGACGGAGGGAGCAGATATATGGGCATTGAGACCGGTTGTTTGCTGCGTTGGAAATCCGATGAAAACCCTGCCACCTTTGGAGGGAAGAATGGAGGATAAAAATTCTGCTTGTGATCCAGAAGCCGCAGACGCTTGGCTCGTATCATACGAAGGTGTCAAGACAGCGATTGATGTTTTCTTGGGTGGAGGTTTTCTTGTAGCTCGTTCAAGTTCACTGCTCAAAGACTGGCTGATGGAAGCCTGGATGCTCGCAGTATTGATGTGTAAAAATACTGAAGCTGTTGAGCTCTTTGTCAAGTCTCCCGAACTACCGGCGGTCTCCTTTTTCTCGTTATCGACGGTCTTCTCAGATGATCCTTGGGTGATCCTAGACAGGAAGCTGCGCAATGATACGGTAGTGTCTCGAATACCCTCGCGAAGCGTGTTTGCGTTCGGATTCCATTCAACAGCGTGCATCCAGACAGCGTCAACCTGTGCAACCTCTCTCGTGACACTCGCAATCTTCATTAGCCCTTCCTGCGTCTTAGTTTCAATATCTCTTGGGATAGTGAGATTGATACTGGGGGCAGCCTTCTTGACCAAACGGAGCATATTCCAGTCGTCAAGCCACAGCTCTATGCACTCGAGGTTGACAAATGTAAGGCTACTGGACAAGAACTGACAAAGTTGCTTTAGCGACGGCATAGGCGAGGTATCATTTCGATAGTCTAAGACGAATGTTGTTTCCGGGTTGGCCTTCTCATTCAACTGCAGTCGCCGGGTAAAGAGGGCATTTCCCTTCCAATAGAACGCCATAGCATCTGAGCCAGAAGACACAAAAGGCTCCTCGCAGTCGTCGAAAACGCTATAGAAACCGACACCGAAAGCTCCAATTTTCGTCTCATCGGGGTTCCCGTCCGCGATGCGCTTCAATCTTGCCCAGTCCTTCTCGCTAAAAGGAAGGCCGTTATTAGATACTAGAAGACGCTTGAGGGTATGATGTGATATGGTGTGTTTTATCATAGTCGTGCCATCGGCAGATGGTGGCAATGGAACCGTGGTCGAGGGTAAGGTCTCAAATCTGATGGTGACTTTTGTCGCATTGGCGTCAGCTGCATTCTGGATCATCTCGCGTAAGACCGTCCTTTGATTCTTTGTCAGTAAAACACTTTTACATCCACAGAAAGCTGGCAGTTGGATCGAATCTTACCATTTCCCCGAATAACGTGCAAGAACCTTTGAAATTAGGCCGCGAGTGTCTACGGTGACGGCCTCTTCATCCTCCCCAGACCCCATAGTGCGCGCCTTCAGCGCACCGAAATCAATTTTTTGGGCCATAATGTGATATTATAAATGGTTCCAAGGTTGAGTTTGAAAAGAGTTAGATAGCTGCTGGGGTCCGACGACAAAGTAGACTGCGGTAAAGTATTATGTGAATGAGAAGTGCATGGAGCAAGATTCAGAAGAGATAAAGAAACAGAAGCAGACGCAGAGTAGCACCGCAAGCATGACCCGTTATGACCTAATAAAAAGGATAAGCTTTCAGTGAGTTGCCTTCCATCGTTATTCCAAGGTAGCGGTGGTGGTGAGGCGCAACCTAAGTTCTTATCGGAACTGAGAGGTATTTATCAGGGCTGTTGTTATCGGGGGCGGTGTGGTTGGTTGGCTGGTGCGGCGGTACCTGGCTGACTCAGCCCCACTGGCGCGCCCCAATCACGACCTGCAGCCACCGACCTACGGGGGGCCTTGGGTCACGGGGCCAGGGTTCCCGGGCACCAGACGAACAGCTGCCCAGGTGTTGATTTGGAGATCCCCGAGACTGTGAAGTGTGTACTGATACTCCGTACTGCGACGAATATCCCTCTTATCCTCCCGCACCAACAACCCTGTACTTTATTGCCGTTGACTTGTGGTCAGACTGGCCAAGTCGCGGCTGGTATAAGCCGTGAATTCCAATTAAAAGCTTCTAGCCCCGTCCCCTTCGGTTGTTTCGCATGACTTCTCGGCACTCCTGTACGCCCGGTTGGAAGCAGTCCCGTGCATCACGCCCGACTGCCTCCGCCTCGTCTCCTTTCGGATGTCACCATGGGCGTTGATCCTCTCTCCCCTATTGCGCCCGCGCGCTTGCGAGCTTTGATACTTCCAGTTGGCCGAATTAAGCGATCTCGCTTTCTCAGTTTCGCCGCGAGGCTCCAGTCCGAAAATGTGGTCCGCTTGGGGGACATCAGCCCCGATGCGCGGCCCAATCGAAGTGAGTGACTCGAGGCTCGAGGATGAGCTGTCGATGTAGCGTGGCCTAAAACTTCAAAGGACCGATTTACTGATCACTGTGATTGTTCAATCATAGACATGTTCTCTCCCCTAGCCTTCCCGACGGGCATTATTCTTTACGATCTTTCATTTTCCATGCCCCCAATATCACATCTGGAATTGTATCCATTTGAATTGTTTAGGGAGCCTTTGGTAGTTCTTGCAATAGCCGATGGGTCGGAGCTTCCTGGAGGTACAGACAAAAATGGTGTCGACTCGAATACCGACAAGTCGCCGAATCCAGAGGGATTGGGTTACCTCCAACAAGAACTCGAGCTACTAAAGGAGAAGAATCCAAGAGCGTTGGTGCATCAACTTCTGGTGTTTGATTATGATGGTGTTAGTAAAGCCTCTAATGGTCCCGATAACGTTCTATGGATTCCGCCTCCGCAGGCCTCCAAAGCTACCACGATGAAAACTGTACTGTGTGATATCACGTCGCTGCTCCTTTCTGAGATGGACGAGTTTGCAAAGACTATTCAGAGTATCCCAACCATTGAATCCCCAAAGGCCTCGTCTTGGGGTCCGCATCGTGGACCAGATTTGCGCCGGCGCCCAACAGACAAGCTGTTTCATAGGATGACGATGCCTGCGCAGCTCCCCACGGACCCAAGCAGTGCCCCCGAAACCCCCGAAGCCTCCAGCCAAAGCTCGCCGACACCTGAAGATCATGAGACACCGACCACGTTCGATGAGATCACTCGATCTATACAGGTGGCTAGTCGCTCCAACACCACCCTAGGCAAACCAGGCTCTATACCGTCGTCCAAAGAGCACAGTAGGGATCGGATGTCAGCTAGTGGCCTGAGTGCCACCGATCGGACGAAAAACCGGATCAAAGGTCGCTCAGGTGTCGTAATAGGAACTCTGTTCCTCCAGTCTGGAAGATGGCCGGATGCTCTGAAGGAACTCGTGGAAGCAGCATCTAACGCAAGGGCAAGCAGCGACTATGTGTGGCATGCCAAAGCGCTCGAGTCGATTCTTCTCTGCTTGCTGATGTTTGCTTGGGCGGGCATGGATTTTCAGGTTTGTTACGGTCTTGCTCTGGGGTCTATTGGTTACTAAAAATTTCCATCCGCAGGTCCCTCCAATATGCTACCCCGTTGCCGATAAATCTTCCAAAATGGCGGCAGCAATGACTTTTGATCCAGCTTCTAGTCAGTCCTCCGCAGGGAATCGCATCATTTCCCTCCAAAACCTCTCAAACCTTTTGCCTGATCTGGCGAACAATATTCTCAATCTGTATAATCGTGCGGCCAATATTACAGATGAACCGCTACCACAGCTCGTCTTTTCTGAAACAGTTATTCGCCTGGCAAGGTTATTAGTGGCCGCCCGAATCCGCGATGGGGCTTTGGATGACATTGCCTTGAAGCACGTTGTGATGAATGAGCCATTGGAACTTCTAATCCGACCAGAGCGGCCTCGGGGACTGACAATCCTTCGAAAAAACGAAATTGCGAATTTTCTCTTCCGCGCGCTGCCACTTTCTGCTAGCTCAGATTTACCTGCGACGGACGCGACACCTATCCTTATCGGTGTTGTATCTGTCCTAAACACGCTTGATTTGCCACGGAAAAAAGCATTCGTATTAAGGGAGCTTCTATCTATTTTGGTTCCGGCTTTAGTAACGGCTCGCAAAATTGGGGCTGCTGAAGTTGGTATCCATCCTGCAGCAGGTTTATCGTCACTCAGTGACACTGCTTTTGACATAAATGCCCTTGATATAGGCCCAGGAAACATGGACCAGAGCATGCGTGCGCTTCTCGGTACTATAGGAGAAGTATACGGCGTACAATCCTCGTCTTGGACCGAGCTAGGGAAAAGAAGGTCCGGAAGCGCTATTGATTTGGAAACCACCGAGTACGACTCGGTAGCTGGGATCGCCGAAAGGGCTTTCCGACACGTTGTCCTAGATCGTTACGGCGACCTGAACCTCAAGATTGATGTTCTCAAAATGTGCATCAACTCATGTGAAGCCCTTCCGGATTTTGGTGGCGTTCTGCGATTCACTGTTGAGCTGCTTCAAACGATTCGAGGAGACCTCATGCTCTCCAGACTGTCTTACACCGCACCTTGTTTGCAACCGGACGAGCAGGTTCGCCTTTTGAATAATATCAAACGAACTGTTGGGGCCGCGAATCGGCTTGGTGTAGCTGGGCTAGAAGCCGAATATTGGGATGATTTCTTAGTTCGCGGTGTTGAGCTTCTAACCCTAACTGACCCCAAAAAGCCAGTTCGTCGATCCAAATCTGAACTCGACGCTGTTACTGCGACAAGCGAAAAATCCACAAAAGATCCGTTCTTGTACAATCCCTTTTCTAAGGCCACTAGCAAGGCTTCAGAGCTGCTTATGGTTGCTGGTGAACATGCGACATTCCAGGTCACTCTTCAGAATCCTTACGAGTTTGAAATCGAGATCGAACGGATCCGCTTGGAGAGCGAAGGTGTGCCTCTGGATGCCGTGGCTGAATGGGTACTCCTTCCACCGCTCTGTATTCAGGACATCGCAGTATATGGAATAGCCCATGAGCAGGGCTCATTGAAAATAACAGGCTGTGCTGTCAAGGCTCGGTACTGTAGGGAGCGAAGCTTCCCTATATTCAAAGATTTCTGGAAACCTGATGTAGAGGTGAAATACAAACGAACCGGACTATCTGCCAAGAAGCCTTCCGCTGATCGTCCTCTATCTTGGAGCTCCACGTTCTCCAAGGATGGAAAGCCACTTGCAAAGAAAGGACCTGAAACATCCTGTTGTGAGGTAAAAGTTATCCGGCCCCAGCCATCCCTCACAATAGAGTCACTTTCGCTTTCTCAATCCGCGCTTATGGTTCTTGAGGGTGAAAGGGCAACATTCAACATCACGCTACGCAACTCATCTTCGTGCGACCTCGACTTTATTTTATTCACTTTCCAAGACTCGACAACGAAGCAAATACAGACCGCGCTGAGCAACAAGGACTTGCTCCCAGTTGAAATATATGAGTTAGCGCTGAAGCTAACAAGACCAGCTCTGCAGTGGCGCAGAGAGGGCTTGAATCCAAGTGACTATTCCATCCTTGCGGGGCAACGTGCGACGTTCGTTATCGACGTTACTGGAAACCCTGGGTTGCAGGAAGCTACAGTGCAGATCGACTATTCCAGCATCGGAGTCTCTTATGAAGCACTGCCAGACATATTCTATACCAGACAGCTATTTATACCGCTCACGGCAACTGTAAACGCGAGTGTGGAAGTGGCCCGTTGCGATATATTACCCTTCAGTAGTGACTTTGCATGGTCGAATAATGGGAAGCTTGACATCAGTCGTCCCCCCAGCGAAGCTCTCGAATCTTTAGACCTTCACAGCAGTGATCATTTCTCAACTGTTCTCTCGAATCTGGCGCGCGGATCATATGGCTCTGATCACTGCATTCTACTTCTTGACCTCCGAAACGCCTGGCCGAACCCATTATCCGTTGCTTTGCATGTCATGGACAAACCCCGGGAGCTGGCTAAGGGCGCTTCTGTGATTACTGATGAAGCCGGGCAATACTCCCTGCGTGAGGACCTTCAGCCAGGCCAGATGTCGCGCTTTGTACTCGTCCTACCTCGTGTTTATGTACAAAATCCTCATGCCTCAATACCGTCTATAAGCACGGGATCCAAGAGACAGTTTGTTGTTAGTGCACATAAACTTACATTCGACGCTGAAGCTGCAGCACGGGAGGCGTTCTGGTATCGAGAAGAGCTTCTCAAGAGAGTCAGTGGGTCCTGGAAAGAAACCTTGGGCGGTCGTAAAGGGACAATTGACCTGAGAAACTTGCGGTTCAATGCTCGGATGGTGGATGCATTGCGACTTGAGGATGTAGAGACTAGTTTCTCGTTGAAACCTTCCTTCACTGGGGATTCTCAGACTGGCACTCCCCCTGGCGTTATTCAAATAGGGAGGTCGAAATACAGGGTCGAAACCGACGAGATGTTGGATCTTACCGTCACTGTTCACAACCGCTCGTCTAAGCCCATCCACTCCGTCCTACGACTCCAGCCCAGCCTTCGCAATCAACCAAGCAATGTTGCGCTTGATCTCCCAAGACGCTTGGCTTGGACAGGCATGCTACAGCAAGTACTTCCTGTGTTAGGCTGTGGTGAAAGCACGACTGCTACCGTCGGCGTCACAATCCTCTGCCGAGGCGAGTACGAATTCGGCGCGACAATCGAGGAGCTACGCCTCCTACACACATCCTCCGAGAGAGACGGGAAAACCACAACAGATCATACGTCTGTCTATTACCCCAGCGATGAAGATTTCATCAAGGATACCTTCGGCGCCGACATGGCTAAGAAACGACGCATCTGGCACGCCAGAGAAACATGTGTTATGACCGCTCATGATTAACGGCCAGAAACATAGACGACTGAGCTTCAGACTTTTTTGTTTTGCATGAGATGCGCGCAGCCAGCAGCAGTCCATGACTGAAATGATAGCAAACAATCTTTTTTGTACAATTTCTGAAATCTGTTGCCCCGAGTCCGAAGCTTCGAAGCAATGCTTTACCGGATTAATGTGTGTGTGCGTGTGTGTGTGTGTGCTTATGTGAGTTTACCTCGTCGGTTGATGTTTGGAGATAAAGCTATGATGATGGAGTTGATTGCTTGACCTGGAGGGCTTCTTCTTGTTCCCTCTCTTTGCCCTTTGAATCTTTCTCTTGATTGATTGTCTATACTATATAGATGCCTAGATTTATTTGGTTCATACCAATCACTGTACATACCAGAGAAAATAATGTCCCAACATGTCTACATAATAAATATTATTGACCACTCAGCCAGTCCGTTCCGTTGTTTCATCCATTGCAGTTAGATGGTAATGGACATGAGGGCTGGTGTTGGCTAATTTGCCGGGAAACGCGGGCCCGATTCGTAGTCGTAAAACGTCGATGGTGTTCACAAATCAAGATGGTGAGCATGTGCCTGGGAGCACCGCCTCAGTAAAGAGCGCTTGGAATGACGAAAGGGCCTCAGGCTCAAAAGGGTGTATGTAAGAGCAGTTCGACATCTGTTGACCTGATGAGGATGGCATGCTCCCTCAGGCCCATACTGCTCAATCCAGTCTCGTATAAATGGACGGACGCATGGTCATCATTGATGATACATTAACATCACCAAATCATACTCTGCCCTCCTCTTCCTGTTCTTGGGTGTTTGATAGAGGCATGTCCTTACTCTCCCCGGCAGAGCCAATAGGCTGGTCAACAGACGGGAAACTAAGATATTTCCAGTCCTCTATCTCCTCAATAATACACTTGAGTCGATCCCGGATACTTTCAACCGCATATGTCCCCAATATAAGTCTCAGCGGCGGATAAGAGCAGTGGCCCAGCTGCCAGACCAAATGCGCTGCCTTGACAGCACTGGCGGGCTGCTTATCGCCCAGCCACATGAGCATCCGCTTTGCGTGAGCTGCTGGCGCCGTAGGCGTGTTATACGGCTCGCTTGGCGGCTTCACGAGGAAATGACCATATAAGGGTAGGGGAGATGAAAGGTTATGCACGCTGTCAGTGCCGGGGAAAGGCTCAGCTGAGACAAGATCTCCAACATCATCTCGGCGCATGTGGCCGGGCTCGACGAGCGTAGTCTTAATGTTGAAGCTGTCAACTTCGTAAAGCATACTCTCCATCAACCCCTCAACAGCATACTTTGACGCACAGTACGGTCCTAAGCCAGGTACACCGAGCGCGCCAGAAGTTGAGCTAAATATCAAATATCGCCCCGTTCGGCGTTCCCTAAAATGTGGCAACGATAGCTGAATCATGTTAAGAGTCCCCGTGAAATTAGTTTCAAACTGGTCGCGGATGTCGTATTCGTCCTGGTCCTCGCAGGCCCCGATGACGCCGTACCCCGCGCAGTTGGCGATGATGTCGATGTGGCCGAAGCGCTCGATTGTGCGGTCAATAACTTGCTGCACGGTTTCGCGGGCTCGCACGTCGCAGAGGAGACCTAGGCAATTTTCATGTTCATCTTCGAGCTTCTTCATCGCTTGCGGGCTGGTTTCGAAGGTGCGGCCGGCGGCCGCGACGAGGTCGTCACGCGAGAGAGCGGTTTTCACGAGAGAACGGCCCATGTGGCCAGTTGCGCCAAAAATCTAAAATCGCGAGAGCGGAACATGATTAGTATAGGTGTCTCTGGCGCAACTTGGGGGGTGGAGGCTGTACCAGCCAGACAAGTGGTTTGGGCCGGTTCTGCGGACCTGGGGGGTCGGTGGTCGAAGGAAGCTGGAGCTTCGGTTCTCGACTGTTGGTTGCTGCAGAGGGCGACAGGGCTGTTGCCGCTCTGGGAGGGGAGTTGTGAAGCTCCATCGGGTTGGAGAAACAACGTTGTTCTTGAAAGGAAGCTGTTGCAGTCTGGGAGCCTTCGATCGCGGAGGGAGGACCTCGAGTCGCCGGCATCTCCGATTCTCCGCATGACGAAAACCTGGGGCCGCGCCACGTTCACGTCGAATAGCTAAGTAGTCCCCTACGAACTGTAAATATTTACTTACAGCCTCAGCATAAGCCGAAGTTCATGATTACAAGGAGTTTTCAATTGGGGCTGTCTACTGGCACAGCGTCAACTCATTAGATCTACATAACGCTACTCAAAATGCGGCCATTTGAACGCCTGCAAGCTTCAAAACACATGGGATAGAAGAACTGGGCACCTAGTGTCCGATCTCTCTCCGAAGCCGTCCAGCGGCAGTGGAAGACGCAGGTTCGGGCCACCCGCTGACAGCATCGTCGACTTCCTCAAGAAAACTTTTGCTGTTGTGGATGGAGGTGCTGGCCAAAACTACCCGTATACCCGGGGAGCTGGCATTAACTTGGGTTACCATTTTCGCTTCTTCATACGTCGTTCCGCCAACCATGAATATAATAATGTCTTGCGGTTTGTCTCGGATATGACCGCCACCCTCTAAGAATGGATATTGGAGCTCCTTGAGTTTGCCCTTGATTAAATTTTGTAGGGTTGCTTCTAGCCGAGGCGAATGTTGCGTGTACACATTCTCAACTCCCTTTAACCCCTTAAACCTGTCCCGGGCACCGGAAAACAGCGATGTAGATTCAAAGAGGTCAGAGAAGCCGCCAGCAATAGGCGGAGCTTGGAGAGAATGGTGGTAGGCGAGTATCTTTGGTATGATGTTCACACGGTGCGATGGGACATTTCCCGCCGTGACGAGCAGGTCAAGCAGGATCGGAAGAGCGTTTGAAGGTTGTTTCTCGTATCTGATAGCATATAAGGCTACTAAGCGCAGCTTATTCTCAGCAGGTACTGTGGGTATTTGAATGATCCTTTGCAAATTCTACCGGATCGTTAATTGGATATTGAACGAACACAAGGGCGCGATCCTAACGTACCTTTAGATCGCTATTATGATTGTCGTTACAAGCCAAGCTCTGTTCAAGTTCACTCACATCGAGCAGGGTATCTTCCCCTACCTGCCGACTAAGCTCGCCGACCAGCGTGACATGTTTGCTCACGTTTCCTGAAAGCTTTCGAAACTCGGGGTAGTCTTCCACGAAGCGCTTCATATCGGCAATAGACTCAATATTCATTGTGTTTTGTGTCTTCACTTGATACTGTTCCACGTATTCTTTGATATTCTGGCCGAGATCACCGAAATTCTGGTACATATTCTTCTTAAAGAACGGATCCTGGTCTTGAGAAAGAACGATTTCCCGTAACTCAGGGCGAATTTCTGGGACATCTCGAAGGTCTACCCGCCCATTATGAATCCCCATTAATTCATGTACCATGGCCTGGTATGTCCATTGTGTGAGGAGCGGCGTTATTGGATCATCGCGACGGTCGAGAATAAGTAGGATCGGAGAGGTATCGGTTTTGCGAAAATTGAAGAGCTGCTCCTCCTGTGTCAGCTGATAGCGAACTTCTGTTGCCAGCTTCTTGGCCAACAGGCTATTTTTCTCATATCGAATTAACGGATTCTTCTTCAGGGAAAGTAACGTCGCAATTACGCCCTCCGTGGTTCTCTGTAGCGCGTCCGCGTTCCATACGTCTGGTGAATTGGCCCAAAGTCGCTGGCTCGGATAACCTAGATTCAGAGAACAAAGGTCGGGATTAATCACAAGGAAATCCGCAAATTGCTCCTGCATGACCCGTACGACTTCGTGCACATCGGCTTCGGCCAAACGCTCCAATGAGGATTTGCGGATAATGTTGCTAAGGTAGATGTAATACTCGCCGTACTTCGGCTCGCGGAGTTCGTCGATGAGGAGCTGGATGGATGTCGGGGACGGCCGCACGAAGCAAAGGCAGCGTAAATGTCGCATTCTCTCTCGAGCAGAGTTGTCCAGTCGGTCGATCAGGTATACCTCATGGTTTAGCAGGGCGGATTGAGTGATGGCCGTCGATACAATCGGTACCTGCGGCAGTCGCGAGTCAGTACACAATTTTGTCGCATTCACCATTGAAAGGATTGCGAGTGTCCCACTGTCTCACTGTCAAGTAGTAAGATCTTCATCTTGGTTGTAGACGGGCCTGATGCCGATGGATCGCCCGCAGTGACCATCTTGGAGATGTAGCCAGACACCGCGGAGACGACGTCCATTGTGGCTGAAGGAGGTCGCAGAGTAAGGGGTGAGCAAAAAAGGGAAGGTGAGGGAAGCCCTTTGATACGATCACGGGCGAGTAATGGGAAAGGAGGAAGAGAGAGGAGGGATGAAGCTGTGTTGGCGGGATGCCAAGTCGCAGTCTGATGATCGGCCTTGTGATTCCGTCATGCTTTCTCAACGCTCAACTCAACATCTTGACTTGACTTTCTTCCTCTCCTTCACCCATTGCCTTTTTTCCTCTTCTCGTCTATCTCTATGCTGTGCCTTTTGTAACCTAACTCCCACTCGGGTTTTCATCATGTTCCCAGGAATCGATTACTGTACGTCCATTTCCTTTTTTTTTTTTTGCGCGGATTCGAGTCTTGGTATGATCAAATTAGAGCTTCGCATCGAGTGGTCTAACATTTTCTTTACTTCTTTTTAGTGTTCAGTTATCCTGCCAGGATTACTGGAGCTTCTGTCGATGAGCGTATGTTCTACCCGATAGTCCTACTGTTACTAGTCGAGCCCGACCAGTCTAGCTAATGGCGGGGCCTCCTCCAAAGTAAAACTCATAGCTTCGTTCCTCCTTTCGTATCCGCTGGCAGGGCTATTGAAGAGAATTCCAGATACCCAGCCTTGGAAGAAAAATGCATTCAATATTGCAGTATCGCTATTCTACCTCATCGGGCTATTTGACCTGTGGGATGGCCTGCGGACGCTCATCTACAGTTCCGCCGGCATCTACGCCATTGCCTACTATATCGACGGTTCAATGATGCCTTGGATTGGATTCATATTTCTGATGGGCCACATGTCAATCAACCACATTACTCGCCAGATCTTAGACGACCCGCAAGTTATTGACATTACTGGAGCCCAAATGGTGCTTGTGATGAAACTCTCGGCTTTCTGCTGGAACGTGCATGACGGCCGATTGCCTCAAGACCAGCTGTCGGACCCCCAGAAGTATGCTGCGATTACCACATTTCCCCCGATATTGGACTATGCGGGCTACGTGCTGTTTTTCCCGGGCCTTTTCGGTGGTCCCGCATTTGACTATGTTGCCTACCGTCGATGGATCGACACCACGCTCTTCGAAGTGCCTCCAGGCACAGATCCGTCCAAGGCACCGCCGACTAGAAAGAAACGGAAGATTCCCCGAAGTGGAACTCCTGCTATGAAGAAAGCAATCATAGGTCTAGTATGGATTTTCGTTTTCCTGCAACTCGGCTCAATTTACAACCAAGATGCGGTTCTGGACCCCAGTTTCATGGACTACTCATTTTTACGACGGGTTTGGACCCTATACGCTCTTGGATTTACGGCCCGCACCAAGTATTACGGCGTGTGGACCCTAGCTGAAGGTGCTTGTGTTCTGTCAGGGATGGGTTATAATGGCTTTGATGGCAAAACCGGCAAGGTATTTTGGAACCGGCTGGAGAACATCGATGCCTGGAAGCTCGAGACCGCTCAAAATTCCCACGGCTACTTAGGGAACTGGAATAAGAACACCAACCACTGGCTGCGCAATTATGTCTACTTGCGCGTTACCCCTAAAGGAAAGAAACCGGGATTCCGCGCGAGTCTGGCGACATTCACAACCAGTGCCTTCTGGCATGGATTTTACCCTGGGTATTATTTATCATTTGTTTTAGGATCCTTTGTCCAAACTGTGGCGAAGAGTAAGGAGAAATCCTGCCTAGTTTTCGTTTCTATCACTGACCACGTTGCCTAGACTTTCGACGCCATGTTCGGCCGTTTTTCCTTTCTGCAGACGAGACTACACCCGGCCCATACAAGCGTTGCTATGACCTTGCCAGCTGGTTTGTGACCCAGACTGTTATGTCTTTCGTTGTAATGCCATTCATCTTCTTGTCTTTCCCGGCTTCGAACCGCGTTTGGCAAAGCGTCTACTATTATGGAATCGTTGCTATAATTTTGTCTCTCGCTTTCTTCGCTTCGCCAGCAAAGGGTATCCTCATAAAGAAGTTGAAATCTCGCGATCGTCCCAAGATGGTACGCTCAGCAAGCACAGAGAGCATTCAAGAGCCAACACTGGGTTTGCCAAGTGATCCCTTCAAGGAATTCGACGATGCGGTACAGGAGGTCAAATCTGAAATCGAATCCAGACGCAGACGAGGCAGCGTGGTCACAATGCCAACAGGCGAGGAACTCAAGGCCGCGGTCGAAGACAAAATCGGCCGCCCACTAGGATGAGCCACACCAGTTGTCCATCATCAAATGCAGAGTTTTTTTTCCAGCGTCAGCTGTGGAAAATAGTCTTGGTGTCGTGAGTATTTTCTTGCTTGCAGTGCACAATACCAACAGAGCAGTCGATGGCCGTGAAACCTTTGGGATACGAAATATTTCCAAATAGACTCCTTTATGCCAGCATCGACGACATAGGTTTATATGTTCTCGCCGCGTTAAGCCGTATACTGTTCTAATTACTCACTATCGTGTTCTATTATACACTTCCAGGCCGACTTCGGCCCTGTTCTTTTGAGGTCCATCAGATATATTGTGCAGTTAATTTTAATCCTAGAAACGTCATTGAAGAAGATTCGAAGTGTGTGTTAAACAAGGCGCTGTTTTATTGAAATAGAGTGTATATATAATATGGGCCGATCCCATATCTAAATACTAAATGTATATACATCAGGGCATAAATAGTGTATAAAAATTAACATGGTGCAAAACTCCCCGGCTAATAAGGACCGGTAAAGTAAAGAATAGAAAGAGTCCGTGCGTGATCTGTCGTCGTAAGAAACCCGTGGTAAAACGATTGCCCATTACTCCACATGGAACACTCTCCCATGGGAGAGAAAGGGGAGCATAAGCAAGAACGCCGGGCTGGAAGAGAATGAGTATAAAACATTATGTGCATCACATCGTGCAGTCGTGTCGAGTAATTTTTGTGAAGAAGCGGAAACGCAGTCAAAATAAGGGGAATAAGAAGAGAATATGCGACAGCAAAGAAGGCTATAATGGCGAATGTCAAGAAAAGAGAATACAACGGAGTCCACGGTGCCGATGAGGCAGTTGAATTGTGTACTCAGAAACCAGAGACCAGATGGATCTGTGTGGGGGCGGAGATGCGAGGCATTGCCTGTGAGAAGAATGAAAAAAAAAGGTCGTGTAAGGCTGTTCAACGGCGTTGGGTGGGGTTATACAAGCATCTTAGAAGCCTACCGTAGAGCCCACAACAGCGAGTGTTATCTGAGGGTGTTAGCAAAAACCATAGAGGGATAAGCAACCGAACATACAATGATAGCGACGATCACCAGCCCTAGGGGATTCATCCATCGATTGAGGTTTCTCCACCATCGAGCATTCAGGTATCGCCTTCGCTCAAGGTCGTAGAGTCGCATCTTGAGCGTCTCCTCCAGCTCGGGACCACGGTTCTCCTCCATCATCATTTCGGGCTTTTTCGGGAGGGGTAAGAATGAAGCAATAAGCCATGCTAAATGTAAATGGTTATGTAAGAAACAACGCAAGTCAAGAAGCAGGGGAGGGGTTGGATGTGCTTACTCAGTGGACATATAAAGCCCAAGCAAAAGGACCAAACTTGGATATTGCGCCTCCCAAGGATGGGCTCGGTCCGAGAGTCAAGAGATGGCGCACGCCAAGCACTTGACTTCGGCGCTACATTACGCCTATCGGGGAATAAATGTGGTGACCAACTAGGTCGTAGTCGATGAAAAGACGATCCAGGCTTTGTGACAGATAGCTCGAGGGGTTTCACCCAATGGCTTCGCGGGTCCCGGAGGTCGGAAACTGGTTGTTGGCCAGAGCTTGTTTCAGTCTCATTGGAGGTTCTAGATCGACCGATGGCGCTAGTAAAACGCTGGATAACAGTCGAGTTGGAGGTCGCAGGTCTCGCTGAGGCTGGGCGACTGCCTTCCTCTACCAGGGCCAGTGTAGAATTCCCGGGCTCCTCTTCAGTTGTGTAATACATCTTAGCCCAAGTCGGAAGGATGTTTGTGACAAAGCTAGAACTCGTGCCAGGACGCTGATTACTCCGTACACTGCTGCTTCTTGAACTTGAAGTCTGGCTAGTGGGAACACCTGGATTTGTGGGACGCGGCGGTAGACTAGCAACACTGTCTAAGAATTCGTCATCTTCCGACTCATTCACCAGCCATACTGAGGATGAGGTAAGCCTTTGGCGCGTCATGGCTACAGGAGGTGGCGAGAGTGTTTCTGACATGTTTCTCGAGTTATTGTTCATGGGAGAAGCGAAACCAGAATCGTCCTCGGCCGACCAACGAGACGACACCGTCGAGAGATGGGACCGAAATCGGGCAGAGGAATAATCACCACTAGGCGCAGGTAGATTATCCTCGGATGACCCTGGGGAGTTTGACACGTTTTCCACCCTTGAACCGGATGAAGGGGCTCTTATAGACGGATACTGAATGAACACACCGCTATCAACAACAGCCTGGTGTATATCAGAGCGCGGTGTGCCTTCCGAGGACGAAGTTGCCGAACGAGAATGGCTCCTAGCGCTCGGCCGAGTAGAATTTGATCTCATCGAGGGAACCTGATATGGAGGGCTGGAGCGAAATGACTGAGACCGGGAGGGCCCTAGCTCAGATGACGAACCATGCGTCCAAGGTGCAGCATCTGCATATCGAATAACGGTGCCTAGCGAATTGAGCGATGATACCGAGTTTGACCGTGAACCGGAATCTTGATTAGATGAGGGACCGATGCGAACAAAATTGAGACTGGAAGTGTCGAAAGCGACATAATTAGGGCTGGACGGCGGCCCTAGAGGGACGACATTAGGGCTTGTGTTGCTTGACGAAACATTTCCTGAGCCAGAGGGTTGGCGCGAGACAGAATCTGGGGCAACTGTCTTGATAGTCGGCGCACTTTGAGGTAGAGTAGATTCTTCGTCCGAATATATAGCACCAGCTTCATCATTCTCCCGTAGACCAGATTGCTCGTCCTCGAGCAGTTTTGACTCCGGGAAAGAAGTCTTGCTTGAGCTGGGATCATCCTCCCACAGCTGTGGGGGCGTATTGGCGGCATCGAATGTCGAAGACAGATCCCAATCAGCAATTGAATGATCAACTACGCTGCTGTCTGCAAGTCCACTAATATCCGTCGAGTATGTTTCGGTTGATGCACTTGGACCTTCATCAATATGAAAGCGCGAGTCGGGGACAAATTCATGGCCTTTCCCGGGTCGCGGCAGAAGAATCTGTTCCGGCTTAGTCGGGTAAGGAGTAGCTGTATAGATGTGATGCCCTTCTTGCTCAGGGTGTTTGTCGCTGACAGCCCGCACGGATGCAGGTGGGGAACATTCATTTGTATGAGACGGTGTCCGTTCGTGAAGCGCTCTCCGTCGGGGAGACGAGTTGTTCGAACGCATGTTGTTGGAGTGACCATTAATTCATTATTGGGAGATACCAGCGGTAAAAGTCAAGACCGACGCAAGGAATGCAATTTCCAAAAAGGCAAAGTGTGTTGTTCAAAACAAGGGAGAATGGTAAAGGGATAGAAAAGAAATGAAAGCCTCCGCAAGATATTATCAATTAGAGGTAATACAATAAGTACCGAAAAGAAGTGATGGGCAATGATCAAATGCCGCTTAATCTGAAGCGAACTAGAAAAAAGCAAGACAACAGGTTTGGCTTGTCTATGAAACAAACGATCAACACGTTGATGGTGATTGTTGACTGTTGTTTTGTTGATGTGATTCGGTGAAAATTCTTGACACAGTGGTAAGGAATGCCTCGACAGTGACACAATTCGATGTGAAAAAGAGCGACGGTGTCCAACGGTTATGGGACAAAAGAGCGTAGATCCGACCGATAGCGAGAGGAGTACTGAATCCTGATACAGCCGAAGAGAATGAACGATTGCAAGAACGGTAAAAGAGCGTCTAACCGGAGAGCTGGGAGCACCGCTGGGAACTGTTTCTAAAAGAGCGACAAACGACAGAACGACTGGAGGGCTAAAAGCAAAGGGACACAATCTGAAACAGCGAGATACGCGCAATTATGTATTTGAGAACCTTTCGCCCTTCAGCCCAGGAGTTTCGTTGCGAAGCGGCGGTGAGTAGTGGAGGAACTAGACTCAAAAGGGACCAGGGGCCATGCAGAGGAGTCTGGAGCGCCGTTTAAAATTGCACGATTGGCGGATAAGACAAGACAAACGAAGCTCATCGCTTATTTTAGGAAGATGTCCGCTTCTCAATTTGCCAGTGGATTCGAGTTTAATTGCAGCGGTGCCTCTTCGTCATCCGAGATCGAGGACCGAAGATCGCCAGTGCCTAAGAATATGCTTTGAACGGGTCGGACTCGACGGAGACCCCATTTTCATCTCTTGGATCTTGATTACCGCCGTGCCGGTTGTCTACCGAGGAAATTAAGGATCGCATCTTGACGAACTCGAGTTCTTTCCCTGCCGCTAGCGAAATAATTGCATTCAGCCCTGGGAGGTATCGCAATTCGAAGACAAAGCAGGGCATGAATTGACGCCCGGCTTCGAAATCAGGAGTGAGGACCAGGGTCCCATGGAGTTGGGCCGTCGGCCAGTGGAAAGAAAGAAGAGAAATTGGAAATGCAAGGCACGGAGGTTGGACCCTCGGTCATACATACGGCGTGCATAAGTGACTTCTGCGCTGGAGGAATAACATTGCGCGAAGGCCAATCCATCCCAATCTCTGTATGCCGGATAAACCCATCACATTCCCAAACTTGGTTACGAGCGCCGTCTTCCACGAGGAGGCCAAATAAGGTGATGTGACAAGTCGCAATGGTGGAGTTCCCGAACCTGCTCGTGGGCATGCTGAGTTGCTGACTGCTGAGCAACAAGTTCAAGGAACCCGAAGCCCCGAACAGCAGTTCCAGGCTCTCGATCCACATGTCGTGGCTGAGTGCGCTAAGAACGGGCTCATAATTTCAAACGACCTCATTGGCGTTAACGAGAGGGAAATTGGCCCTGACGATCCAATAACAACCCAGTGTCAGGGGAAAGCACGTTTAAAGTCGAGAAATCATGCACGCTTAACCATTTGAAAGGCATCACGGAGCAGAAGGATTACTCCAAGACTGCCAACTCATCTTGAGTGGGCTCGGTGGAGTGCTTTGTTTGATGCCTGAGGGTGATCGCTTCATCCTCCCATGAGAAAGGAAATACGGAGCGATCATCGAAAAGGCATTCAGAACTTGAAGATTTCACCGTACAAAGTAGATCATCAGAAATCAGACATAACTGTAGATCACAGAGTATCAGATTCACGAGTTTTACCAATGATCGAGGGTACGGTCATAATACTCTGTAGTAATGCCGACTGCCGTCGCGACGTCGAGAGTCGTTTGTCGGGTCGATGAAGTCAAACGGAGATGGCGACCGACTTGGTGCCTTGTTATTCAGGCATTCAGGTGTGCGATCTTCCCTTTGTTCTGTTTCTTCCCACCTCAACAATAGGAGGATGTTCTTGGGTGTAGGTGTCAAGTTCATTCCACACACCAGGAATCTACATCAATTCTTTCATATCCTATCGCCCGATGTCACTATTGTCTTTTGGTAGTTAATATCCTATTCCCAACCCTCGTGTCTGAGCCCCTACTTTGTCCTTCTCTTCCGAGCACCGACTTCTGTCTGTGAGACGCGGAAATGGCCCCGGTTACTAGCCTCCTCGCTCACCTCAAGAGTCTTTATTCGCCAGAAGAGGGTAAGCTATTAGCATGCTTCCGAACATCAGCAACTGTTTCATGTTTACTAACCGAGAGACCTAGATAAGCCAGCTATTTCAACCCATGCGGCAGCTGGCATTTCGGTATGTTCTCTTGGCCTGTGTTTCTCGGCGCCTCTATAAAAATAGCACCACTATATGAACCCCTCTCGAAATGGAGAACTCAAAGAAAGGAGCTTCCTGTGAACTCGGCACCCAATGCCCCTCCTCCTGACTCCTGAGCCACACTGGGCAGCATTCCAATCATCAACCAACTGCTGATCCCTTTGGCTAGATCTGTCTGACCCTGATTTACGTGCTCCCTTTCTATATCTCACCAACAACGCGGCCGTCCGCCACTCTTAGCCGTGATGCTCCATCGGTGATCAGAGCCCGGATCAGGGTTGTAACGCTGTCTTGTATCGTTTGCAGCTTGGCTGTTCTATGTCTCATTGTTATTAAGGATGACTCCTCTGTCTTCGATGCCCTGAAGCTCCTGGGTTGGTGGCAAGTCAACTTCACGGACGTCTTTCGTAGCTTAATCTTGACTGCCATCCTATTCACTGGGCCACTTTTCGAGCGTGGAATTGCTGAGGGGGAATGGAGGAGTTGGTTCGGGAAAGCTCGGATCTCCGAGACGCTGGGCGGCTGGATTGGATGGAGAAATTATGTCGCTGTGAGTATGGCTCATAGGCTACATGTTTCGTCCGACTAACAATGAGATACAGGGTCCCATTACAGAGGAAGTCATGTTCCGATCAGCCATAATACCTCTACATATTCTTGCTCGGGTTAGTCCAGGGCGTATCGTTTGGACAGCTCCGTTGTATTTTGGTGTCGCCCACGTGCATCATTTCTATGAGTTTAGGTTGACTCATCCTGATACTTCAATCATCGCTGCGGCGCTTCGCTCTGCTTTTCAATTCGGATTTACAACTGTGTTTGGCTGGTATGCCACTTTCATCTATCTCCGAACGGGTTCTCTTATTGCTGTCATCATTATCCATACCTTTTGCAACTGGTGCGGGCTTCCTCGTCTGTGGGGAAGGGTTGAGGCGGCAGTTCCAATAGGGCCTACCCTCAGTCGAGGGAAGGAAGATTCTGACAGGAGCCTAGAATACTCCTATGACCAGCTCGGTATTGGATGGAGCGTCGCATATTATGTCCTCCTCGTCTTTGGGGCTATTGGGTTCTGTTGCGCACTGTGGCCGTTGACAGAGTCTACACACGCTTTGGCAAATTTCGCCAGTTCGCGATGAAGTTGGGACCGTGTTCTTTCTCTTTGGAGCTTTTTCCTGTCATCTCGCCGGCCCATGGAAACGCGGTGTGGGTTTCCGGCCTGGCAGGCCATTTGTACATACATCCTTAACAATAGTTAAGTAAACAGACTACACCTGGTATTTACGTGATGCACAAATAAATCTGCTTTAATTTAATAGCTCCACGTTCATTTTAAAATCTGTAATCTTCAGGCATTGATACTTTTCAGGTTATTTCCCCATGCGACGAAGCATGCATGGCCTTATCGCAATCTCTTATCTCCGGCTCGGCCTCGGACGGGAAACCCCGAAAGACAACTTTTCCTACATATGGCTTTCCAGTCAGCACAAGCTAAAACCTTTCCTCTGCAAGCGCAAATACATCCACTATAATAACAGGGTATCGACAGAATATCGATACTCTAATCGAGAAAATGAGACTACGAGTGATGAGCTGGCGGACCCTCGCCATACGACAAACTACAACCGGACCAACAAGAACGAAAGCCGCGACCCGATGTTTATCGAGCTCCAGTTGCCTCTCAATGCCACAGCGAATCCCCTTGGATATTCCGCCACCATTTCCTATTACCAAGAATTGCCCTGAACCGAAGTGCTCATGTCCTCCGACACCATCTATGCCCGAAGGGCAGCCGCTCGATTACGACCATCCGCTGAACGGGACAATGGCAGCCTACGCTCAACAAATAGTCATATGCACGGGACAAATGGATTGGACAAGTCGCATTGAGGATGACGGGAAAGACCAAGGCTGGGGGGAGCTTGTGAGAGGTTTAAAGGGTTTGATGGGCCGCGGTGGTCCATACGCCGATGTGAGTCGCTCCATACAGCACCAACCAATGCGCCAGCTGACCTCTGTTTCTTTTTGTAGCCTTTTAACAACATTTTGGTCACGAATTCCTCATTGCCACCTTCGCAGACGGGATCTTCTTCTACCAATGCAGCCTCAGCCTTCCTTTTCCCTAGCTTTAAATACTTCCCTTTCATACCTACCAATGTCGGGGACTCACCGAGTCCAGGAGCCAACCTTTCAACCTTTGTGCAAGCATTCCTTCTTCCCACAAAACTCAGCCCGATGACAGAGAGCCTCCCCGAACCCCGGCATAGCGATTTACTCCGAAAGCCCGGGTTGGTATCCGAGTTCACCGACGCTGTGGATCTACATCATTCACCTGTTATCTTGATTTGCGGGCACGGCGGCCGTGATATGCGATGCGGAACAATGGCGCCTGTTCTAGAAGAGCAATTCCGGAAGGTCTTGGAATCAAAAGGACTATTCACCCAGGCAAGGAATGGCAGTGGTAGTATTGACAGTCCAGATCGTGCTCATGTCGGTCTAATCAGTCACGTCGGTGGACATAAATATGCTGGGAACGTGATCGTATATATTCCCAAAAACATGAAATACGAGAACTCGTCCGCTCCCCACCCGCTGGCCGGTAAGGGGATTTGGTATGGACGTATTGAACCCAAGCACGTTGAGGGGGTCGTAGAGGAAACTATCTTGAGGGGGAAGGTGGTGTCAGATCATTTTAGAGGTGGGATAGATCACGATGGGAGCATCCTTCGGCTATAGAATTGTTCTTAAACATGTCTCAAAAATTCATATTTGTTTTGGATGCTTTATGGTTCAACATTATATATTATATATATATATACATATAATTTCCCTAGTATGGCCCGACACGAGGGACTAAACGGCCTATTCCTAGAATAAGATCATAACTCTGTTTTAAGATAGAAAATAATTTTTAAAATTGCTATCTTGTTCAAGCTCATTTGCGGTGCACTACGCTTTGCTGAAATTGTGCTTCGTATCCCCGAAGCTTTGAAATTCATTGGCCGAGAACTCGGACCCTGCGGAGGCCCGATTGAGCCTAAGCTCATTTAAACTTTAAAACATCAGTCCCGAGGTCGCGGTCAACCCATCGAGCAATTTGTTTTAATTTCACTCAGATTTCAACCGTGTGCTTTTCTAGCGCCAGCTCCGGTGTATTTTCAACAGATAATGACAGTATGAGCAAACGAAAACTATGCAACACATCATCCGTTTCCGATTGAGCCCTGCCCGGGCGGCATTCGCGCTCCGGACACTGAAGCCATGCACGTCAACTTTCCAGCCTTCTCTGGGTTGCTCCCGCCGCGCCCTGGCGACTGCAACTGCAGCCGCAACCTCCAAGTCGAAAAAGCTCGATATATTGGCCATAGAGAATAAATGGAAGGCTAGATGGCAAGAAGACGACGCCACCATTGGTGCTGGCAACACTGTTGCAGGGACGGCTGATGAGAAGCCCAAGTCGTATATTCTTTCGATGTTTCCCTATCCGTCTGGTACGCTGCATATGGGTCATTTGCGAGTGTATACAATATCAGATGTGCTAGCGCGATTCTATCGGATGCGCGGCCATGATGTTTTGCATCCGATGGGGTGGGATGCCTTTGGGTTGCCGGCGGAGAATGCGGCGAATGAGCGCGGCGTGTCTCCTGCGGGATGGACGACGGACAATATTGCTAGGATGAAGGAGCAGTTACAGAGTATCTCTACCTCGTTTAATTGGGACCGGGTATGTTTTTGGGCCTTGGAAAATGATGCTATATTGAAAAGATCATCCGCTAATGAATGTCAATTTTCGTTGAGACATGACAGGAGCTCACGACTTGCTCGCCGGAATTCTACGAACATACCCAACGGATATTTTTGATGCTATATGAGAAAAGGCTTGCATATCAGGCTGAGGCCATGGTTAACTATGACCCGGTCGATAAGACGGTGTTGGCAAATGAACAGGTTGACGCCAACGGATATTCTTGGCGATCTGGCGCGAAAGTCGAGAAGAAGATGCTGAAACAGTGGTTTTTCCGCATCACGGAATTCAAGGAACAGCTGTTGGAGGATCTCGACTCTCTTGCCGGTGGTTGGCCGGAGCGAGTACTGTCCATGCAACGGAATTGGTTAGGGAAATCGTACGGCGCGAAGATCAAGTTCCCTCTTGTTGTCGAGGGTGATAACGGAAAGAATTTCGATATCAACGTCTTCACTACAAGGCCGGACACCCTCTACGGAGTAGAATACGTCGCGCTCGCGCTTGATCATCCCATCGTCTTGGATGCAGCCAAGAAAGATGCAGCCCTACAAAAGTTCCTGGATGAGGCAGCGACGCTACCGGCGGACTCTAAAGTTGGATATAAGCTAGAGAACGCCGGCGTTACGAATCCCCTGCTTGTAATTGACAAAGAAAGCCCCCACCTCGCTCGTCGACTGCCGGTGTATGTAGCACCATACGTTCTTAGCGATTATGGAGAGGGCGCAGTCATGGGAGTGCCCGGTCACGATTCCCGAGACTTCTTGTTTTTCAAGGAAAACGCAAATCCCAGCTCGATTCCCGTCATTTTGAGAGCGGAGCAAGCATCTGCCACGGGTACCAATCCGGATGCAAGTGAGGTCCCTATTGACGAGGCGAAGCCTTTCACACAAGAGGGGTTTTTGAGCACAAGTTGCGGGAAATACCATGGCCTTCATTCGCGCGAAGCCGGGGATATGATCACCACAGACCTCAAGGCCACTGGTCGCGCTGACTTTGTTGAGCAATGGAGGTTACGGGATTGGCTGATCAGCCGCCAGCGTTATTGGGGAACCCCGATTCCTATAATTCACTGCAATGATTGCGGTCCTCAGCCTGTTCCAGTAGGCGACCTTCCGGTGAAGTTGCCCGACTTAGAGGGCAACTGGCTGAAAGAAAACCGGGGTAACCCTCTCGAGACATCCGAAGAGTGGATTTCTATCAATTGCCCGAGCTGCGGAGGTCAAGCAAGACGCGATACAGACACCATGGACACTTTTGTTGACTCCTCGTGGTACTACCTCCGTTTCTTAGATGCCGCGAATGAGCGGAAGCCTTTTTCTCCCGCAGTGGCGCGACCAGTCGACATCTACATTGGAGGTGTTGAGCACGCAATTCTGCATCTGCTCTATGCTCGCTTCATTTACAAATTTCTGTCTCAATCGGATCTCTTCCCGGAGATTGCTCGCACTGGTGACTTGGCGGTGCCGCCGGAGCCCTTCAAGACCCTTCTTTCCCAGGGGATGGTCCATGGTAAGACGTACACAGAACCATCTACCGGCCGCTTCTTACTTCCCGCTGAACTCGACCTCTCTAATCCGGATAAGCCTGTTATCAAAGAAACCGGTGCCACGCCCCATATGTCGTTCGAGAAAATGTCGAAGAGCAAACACAACGGCGTGGACCCGACAACGTGCGTCTCAAAGTATGGTGCTGATGCCACACGCGCGCATGTGCTTTTCTCGGCCCCTGTTAGTGAGGTCTTGGAGTGGGACGAGACAAAGATCGTCGGTATCGAGCGCTGGTTTAGCAGAGTCTGGAAACTCGTGGTGGACACAGAACAGAGCCTGAACTCATCCTCGTATAGGGTGCGACAAAAAGACTTATTAGCAGGCACCGGCCTCGCTGAGAGCCTGGAACCCTTACACGGTTTGACCGACAGTGATGCTGAGGCCATACTCTCCAGTCACCGAGCTGTTTGCTCCGTGACAAACTGCATTGAGGCGAATCCCTATGGGCTCAACACGGTCATCTCTGACCTGACGAAACTCACCAACTCACTCTTATCCTCGACTCCTGCCTCCCCGCATATCCTTTATCTCTCCGTTTCTTCCCTACTACACCTCCTGGCGCCTGTGGCTCCAGCATTGTCATCCGAATGTTGGGAAATCCTCCATTCATCCATTGTTGTAGAGAAGCCTCACTCTGAGTCCAAAATCCCCCCAATCCTCGACTGTCCGTGGCCAACACCTCCATTGACCACGGAACAGGCCGATATTTTATCAGCGCGCGGAGGACAGGTCGTGGCGGTTCAGATAAATGGCAAGCTCCGATTCACTGTCACAATTCCAAGGATGCTCTCGCCAACAACCATGGATTCCGGCGTCATGGAGCAGGACTATATTATGACGCGCATTTTGGAAACCGAAGAAGGTCGTCTCTGGTTGCGGGAAAGGAACGATTGGGAGAAACGGAGAAGAGTCATTGTAGTCAAAGGCGGAAAGTTGGTGAACATTGTATTCTAGGTGGGACATTTCTCGCCGCATTAGACCTGTTTACATTAGATCTTGCTATTACCGTACATAATACCTTGGGAATTAACCCCCCATTTTCCTGCAACAATGATCGCTTCGTCCATGCGACGAGACCTCTCTCCGGTGTTTCTCGCAGATTCCTCGGAAATCGCGAAGTGGAATTGGGGTAATTTGAGCTTGCCGCCAAACACCGTGGACACCGGATTATTTGGCTGGATATGAATATGGAGAGGCCGACCGTATGAGGAGTGGTGGAGCCTCCGGGCCTCGCAATGGAGCCTTTCCCCTCATGCAGCAACGCAACCTTGGGGGCTGAGAAGCCGCGCAGCACTCTTTTGAAACCGAAAGAACGTCAGCTCGGACAAAATACGGCATTGACTCGGTATTCGGCCAGAGATCCCAGGTCACAATTCCATAATGACTGCATCTCCATCCCCGTCCCCTCGCTGTAAACTCGGCACAGGTTTCGGCGCAACAGTGGATAGGCCGCAGCTATTGTTAGCCCGGCGACCCCTCAGTTCTGAATTGGAATGTCATCCTTATTAAGGTAGTTAATATTTGCATCATGTTATGATGTGTAATAGGAAATATGAACTCGTATAAATACGTCGCGAGGCCATTTTGGCTGAAAAGCAGTATCAGTTTCTGGAGGCTTTGGTGATTGACACTAAGAACAGCGTTGCTGGCTGCAAGGACCAACTATGGTGTTGATGTCTTACTGAAGGCACCAGTTATAGAATTCCCGCACTCTCTTTTCCCATACAGTCACTAGTACTGCCTCTTTTGTCATTGGGATCGCCGACTTGGAGCTTGACAGAAGGGTGGGGGATGCGATGAGGGGCAGACAGAAGCCCCGCACTAGCGATCACCCCTCATGAGGGGAAGAGTCCAATCAGGGAATCATGCCAGACAGCCTTGATGAAGGCAAACCACTCAGGAGGTGCAGCTGAGGCTGGGCTGAGTGAAGGAACAAATAGCAAATAACGTCCTACAGCGTCTGTATGAAGCTAAAGCGACATCAGGGTCAAAGCTCCAAGCAATAGCCTCGTGTCCGCCTATGGAAGTTCCCCCTCACCGTACGTAACTGCATGCGGGGACCCTCCAATGCGGCCGCGATTTCCTGATCCATGGGCACCCGCCCATTCCGTTTCCCGGGGAGGTTACACGATTGATGTCTTGCTTCCCAGGCGTTCAACCAGTGGGAGTTTGCTCCACGGGAACTGGCCACCCTGGACTTGCTCTCTCCGCTCACGGACACCCGGATGGAAATTCGATTTCTGAGTGGGTTCACGATGGAGGGGGAGGAAGTTGCGAAATCGCTGCCAGAGGAGACCCAGCCATGTCTATATATTTGGCGATATTTCCCGCCTGAATACTACATACTTTCTCTCCCATCATCTCCTCATACTCCAAACAGCTTCTCTGTAACCGGATCTGGTAAGACTATCAGTCCCCTTTCTCCCCCTGCCTATCTGCTCGTCCTTCTTTGCCCATCTTGCATGGTCTCCACCCTGGAATCTCATCCCCGCTCGACTGAGTATGCTCGTCAGGACTGGGTCTAGGTCCATGGATCAGTGTTACCGCCGACCACAAAGTATAAAGCAGCTGGCTGACCTCGCCCTTTAGCATCCTCACATTTCTCATAATCTCAACAGCTTCTAAGCAATTCTATTGTTGAACTTTCAAAATGGTATTTATACGTTCTTTTTCCCGTCAGCTTGGACGGCCCATTTCTAGCCTCCTTTCACCCAATGCGCTGAGCAGGCCTGCGCTCGGCAGCCGCTTCGGTGCCCCCGCATTGGGTGGCCGTACTCCTGGTGCACGTACGCTAACTGCCTCTGCGAACCTACAGGGCAAGGTTCTTATGGTCCTATATGATGTAAGTCGCGCCTAACTTCTTGCTTCTTGTCCACGAAAGCAACGGTTTTTGACAAAGCATTAGGGTGGCTCCCACGCCATAGACCAGCCCGGTCTCCTCGGAACCACCGAGAATGAGCTCGGTATCAGGAAGTGGCTCGAAGACCAGGGTCACACCGTTGTGACCACTTCCGACAAGGACAGCGAAAACTCGACTTTCGACAAGGAGCTTGTCGATGCTGAAGTTATCATCACCACTCCGTTAGTAGTGTCCTTGGACACCTTGGTATTGCTTCACCAGCTAACTGGCCGTATACAGCTTCCACCCTGGATACCTCACTGCTGAGCGCCTGGCTAAGGCTAAGAACCTCAAGCTCGCCGTCACTGCCGGTATTGGATCAGACCACGTTGACCTCAATGCCGCCAACAAGACCAACGGTGGTGTCACTGTTGCCGAAGTCACTGGCTCTAACGTTGTCTCTGTTGCCGAGCACGTCATCATGACAATCCTTCTCCTAGTCCGCAACTTCGTTCCCTCACACGACCAGATCCGCAACGGCGACTGGAACGTTGCTGCTGTCGCTAAGAACGAGTTCGATCTTGAAGACAAGGTTGTTGGTACCGTCGGTGTTGGCCGCATCGGTGAGCGTGTGCTCCGCCGCCTGAAGCCCTTCGACTGCAAGGAGCTCCTCTACTACGACTACCAGCCACTGAGCGCTGAGGCCGAAAAGGCCATTGGCGCCCGCCGTGTCGAGTCCCTCGAAGACCTGGTCTCTCAGTGTGACGTTGTCACCATCAACTGCCCTCTCCACGAGAAGACCCGTGGTCTGTTCAACAAGGAACTAATTTCCAAGATGAAGCCCGGTAAGTCCTTAAAAATTGACAACATCCCATAGTAACGACACTGACTTCTTTCAAAGGTGCCTGGCTCGTCAACACTGCCCGTGGTGCTATTGTTGTCAAGGAGGATGTTGCTGAGGCTCTCAAGTCCGGCCACCTCCGTGGCTACGGTGGTGACGTCTGGTTCCCCCAGCCCGCCCCCAAGGACCACCCTCTCCGCTATGCTGAGCACCCCTGGGGTGGCGGTAACGCGACTGTTCCTCACATGTCTGGTACCTCCATCGATGCCCAGATTCGCTACGCCAACGGTGTTAAGTCCATTCTGGACAGCTACTACTCCGGCCGCTTCGACTACAAGCCTGAGGACCTGATCGTCCACGCCGGCGACTACGCAACCAAGTCCTACGGTCAGCGCAAGTAGGCTCAAATGGGGGACAATGAGATGAGATGATGAAAATGATTTTTCGGCGCATTTTTTCTGGTCTGCAACCCCCAATAAGGGTGGTTGGTACATTTCTCAGTACTATTGAAGTTATGATACCTGAAATGAAATAAATACTTCAAAACTCCAGGGAGCCTCCTCGTTCTGTGCAAGATATAATACCGTGTAGATACCATTGTATTCATTTGTTAACTGGCTACCTAGCTCTTCACACGAGGTACAAGAACAATCGCCAGCAAACTAGCCCAAGCAGCTTGTAATAGGCATGTAGTGGATGGTGAGAACAAATAAAAGATAAAATGGAAATAAATTTATATGCCGCTCAACGCAAACGCCTAATTTGACCCATTTATAAATAAAGTACCTATATGCAGATACAATCGACGTCGTCGGTTGTGAGGAATACAAGGCCGCATCATCGATGGGACTCTCGCCCTCTCCAATTGTCCCGGTTCACTTCATCATCACTATCGTCCATGAATCCTTCTTCGAGTTCCCGACTCAGTCTTCCTTCGTCTTGAGCAACTGTACTTCGTCGTTGCTCCAGTGCCTCGCGATGCGCGGAGTCCATGTTCATCCCAACCATAATTTCACCTTCCTCATCGAGGATGCTGATATTGTCATTCGCATCTGAGATGTGTGCATGTTGTCGCCAAGTCGACGGAAGGAATCGACGCATGATGGCGTCTGCTATCCGTTCCCATAGAGAGGATGTATGCGCTGTTATAGTTTCTAGCGGTAGATATTGGGAGTATCGCTGGTGGTAACGGCGGAAGAAGGGAACAATGAGGAAGGAGATGAGAATATATAAGGTGAGCGAGATCACGGCGGGAATGAAGAGAGTCTGGCCAAAGCAAAGTTAGCTTTGTTCCGTGGTATGGGTGAAATGTTGCCCGAGAAGGTATATATTAAGGGGATGCCTGCCGCACCTTTGCGAGACTGGATGCGGAGCCCATTTTGACTTGGGCATCTGCAGATTTGCGGTTCCGCTTGTTTTGTGTGAGAAATAAACAAGCTAGCACCCACTTTACCGATCTTCAGTAGTCTTCATGGCCACTGCGAGCTTCACCATTGAGGCGCAAGGCAATTGAGGTTGCCCAATCTCCAGTGCTGACGCTTTTCACGTGATGGTGGGTTTAGCGGCGGCTTATGTGACACTTGGCTGTCATGTGACCTTCCGACCCTGTGTGTGGTTCTAGAGCCGGCCCCCCCCTAAACACAGACAATCCGAGTGCTATTTAACCAGAACGTTGGTTTCCAGTGCAGGAGAGAGATAAGGGTTGTTGCTCAGGTTGACTGAAGCCATCCTCACTAATACACGCTCTTGACAATTCTCCGGATGTCTAGAGAAGGAGGAAGGTGACGGACTCGTGTCTCTCCCCTCTCGTTCTAATTGCGGAGCGGCGAGACTAGTTGCAAATCAGACAGGAGTGCAAAGCAACCTAGCACCCGATTGTTATCACTCGCTTGAAGTTTGATGTCACCTCCTTTGTGCGAAGTCCTGGATTTCCTGGGTATTGTCGACTGAATAACAAAAAAAAAAAAAAAAAAAAAGAAACCTGTTAGCTAGCCGATTCTTTGTCCAGCGGACGACGCTCATGCTGCGCTCTGCAACTCTCCAGCGACGCACCTCAAAATGCCAACGACCACACCCGCCTCTGATAAATCGAGACAAACATCAGCGGGCAAGTCTTTCTTTGGAAGGAAGCTACATAAGGAGAAGTCAGCGGAGGATCGGCACGATGTCCATGGGAGCTGGGAGAGCCTCGCCCCTCCGTCAAGTGCCGCCGGTTCTCGTTCATCGCGATATTCGAAGCGGTCGTCAGTTCAGTCCGTGGATTTTGGCAACGATATCGACCCCTCTTTTCTTACGACGCCAGGAGGCGTAATTACCTCGATACCCTTTGATAGCTTGTCAACCGATACCAAGTCGCCAATTCCTGTCGATTCCATTTCCAAGGCTGAGACCTCACCCCGGAAAGAGCCATCACCGGGACATTTAGCGAAATTACCAGGCGATTTCCACCAGTACCCGGCGTGGACCCCGTCCGATATGAAGCAACAATATTCACACCCGACAGGGCCCCGGCCACCGCCACACGCCGCCGGCGTAGCGATGAGCTCAAGTTCTACCGGAGATAGGGGTGCACGATATCAACAATGGGGGAGGCCTGGAAGCTCTGCAGCTAATACTGGGTTTAGTCACCACTCATTGTCGACGGCGGATTCCTCCACAAACTCTCGCATGTCCATTGACCAAGCCAGTGTCCACTCTTCACATTCGTCAAACACTAGGGGTTCAAGTTACTTCTCAACAGACGGCTCTTCGCGTACGCTTGGTCCGCAGCATACAGTAGATCGGAATACCTATTTTGGCGTTGCAAACCCCGGCCGTGGATCGAGCTCTCAATCCTCTATCCCACCTGCTCAACCTAGGGTAGCACACAGTACAGAGCAGTATCTCACCAGACCAAGAGATGATCGTATTGTGGATCAGCTTTTCTTCGAATTAATGCAGAAGCGGGGCTGGCAAAATCTCCCCGAGCAAGCTAGAAGGCAAATGATGGCATATCCGGCATCGAAGAAATGGACATTGGTCCACCAAGACCGCTTGACGGAACTACAAGGGGAGCAAAAGCGCAAACAGCATGCGCGCCAGACTCATGGATATGATGGCCCATCAGGGATTCTGGAACGAGCAGACGAGGAGGGAAGCCCGGAGTGGTATGTGAAGAAAGTAATGGATGACACGATAACATCGAAACAGCTGGCAAGCTTGAGTGTCAGTCTGCGAACGCAACCGATCAGTTGGGTGAAAGCGTTCGTTGAGGCGCAGGGTCAAATCGCTTTGACGAACGTACTAGTAAAGATCAACCGCAAGAAAGTTACAGGCCCCATTCCTGCACCCCCATCTGGCGATAAGGACTTGGACCGCGAGTACGATATCGTCAAATGTTTGAAAGCGCTGATGAACAACAAATATGGCGCGGATGACGCCCTCACCCATCAGCAAATCATTGTGGCACTGATCAGCTCGTTGCTCTCACCCCGCCTGAATACAAGGAAACTCGTGAGCGAGGTTCTCACATTTCTTTGCCACTGGGCCGATGGACAGGGCCATGAGAGAGTCTTGCAAGCTCTGGACCATGTAAAAAACCACCAGGGCGAAACCGGCCGTTTTGATGCCTGGATGCGTATCGTCGAGGTAACAATAGATGGCCGTGGAAAGATGGGTAGCCTGGTTGGTGCGAGCGAGGAGTATCGCAGTGGTGGTGTCGGAATGGAGAATCTTCTCATGGAATATGCAGTCTCCAGCATGATCCTTATCAACATGCTGGTGGATGCACCCGAACATGACTTGCAGCTGCGATGCCATATCCGAGCGCAGTTCATATCATGCGGCATTAAACGTCTTTTGACGAAAATGGAGGGCTTTCAGTACGAAGTCATTGATAAACAGATTGAGCATTTCCGGGAGAATGAAGCCATCGATTACGAAGACCTTCTGCAACGGGAGGGCGGCAGTACGAAGGATAGCATCGAAGGAGAAGTAAAGGACATGACGGACCCACTTCAAATAACAGATGCTATCGCAAGTCGCATCAATGGGACAAGATCCCATGACTACTTCCTTTCTGCTTTGCAACATCTGCTTCTGATCCGGGAGAATTCTGGGGAGGACGGTCTCAGGATGTACCAGCTTGTGGATGCTATGCTCAGTTATGTTGCCATGGACAGGAGACTACCGGATCTTGACCTGCGACAGGGGTTGACGTTCACTGTGCAAAGCTTGCTAGATCGACTCCATACCGATGCAGAGGCTAGGCAAGCTTACGATGAAAATCTGGAAGCTCGACAAATCGCGGAGGCTGCAATTGCTGAACGTGATGAGATGAAGGCACAGGTTGAGCTAGGTGCGGATGGGCTGGTTAAAAAGTTGCAGAAGCAGATTGAGGAGCAGACGGGCATAATCGAGCTCCAGAGCAGGCAAAACGAGATGGTTAAGGCCGAGCTTGCAGATGTTCAGAGGCTTCGTGCTCAGGAGTTGCAAAGAAACGAGCTGGAGACTCGGGAACTCTACCTCATGCTCCGAGATGCTCAAGATATTGCTGCGTCGAATGCCAAAAAAGCCAACCTCGAGAATTCTGAGGTTGATCCATCTCAGATGAGCGGTATTCTAGATCGGGAGAAGCTTCTGGGACGGCTGGAGAGGCAGCTTGAGAGGACGAAGACCCAGTTCAAGCTGGAAGGCAAGGTCTGGGGTCAGCACGGACCATCAGACCGACTACGTGAACTCCGCGAGCAAATGGACGGTGATGCTGCGCCTAATGAAGATTTTGAGGAGCAGGCTCGCCTGAATCTCAGCATGAACCCGGTGGGATCTGTATACCGAAAGAGGACCTACATCCAGGGCATGGAGAATACACCCACCGAGGAGCAAGGTCAAAATGAAGAAGAAGTTGTTTATGAACAGGCGCGGATTGTGGATGTTCACCGGCCGCGCATGAATCCAGAACAAGCGACTGGCCTTCTCGGAGAAATCGCTGCTAAAGTTCCAAAGATCGATGCTCACGATGAGACGCAAGGCCCCAAGCCGACTGAAACTGGGCAGCCAGCAGCAGAAGGAGCAGCAGCAGAAGGAGAAGCGATCGCCAAGACCGACGAAGCGCCGGAAGACGAAAAGGAAGCCCAGGGTGAAGGCGCCGTACCACCCCCTCCTCCTCCGCCTCCCCCACCAGGTGTCTCTGGAGCAGCCCCCCCTCCGCCGCCGCCTCCGCCGCCTCCACCGCCTCCACCAGGCCTGTCTGGGGCAGCCCCTCCGCCGCCGCCTCCACCTCCTCCGCCCCCAGGATCAGGGGCAGCCTTTCCTCCTCCACCGCCACCGCCTCCTCCACCTGGCGGTGCCGGTATCCCTCCACCGCCGCCTCCTGGTGTCTTTGGAGCACCGCCTCCTCCACCCCCACCTGGTACAGTAATTGGAGGTTGGAGAGCAAACTACTTAGCTTCACAAGGCGCTCCATCTCATGCCATGCCTGTTATGTCATCCATTAGACCTAAGAAGAAGCTCAAGGCCCTCCACTGGGATAAGGTCGACGCGCCACAGGTTACAGTATGGGCAACGCACGCAAACAACCCCGAGGATAAGGAGGATAAGTACGTTGAGCTGGCTAAGAAAGGTGTACTGGATGAAGTAGAACGACTATTCATGGCCAAGGAGACCAAGATTTTCGGAGGGGGTGTGGCAGCCAAGCAGCGGAAGGACAAGAAACAAATCATCTCCAATGATTTATCCAAGAATTTCCAGATCGCCATGTCCAAATTCTCTCAGTACCCTGCCGAAGATGTTGTCAAAAGAATTATCCACTGTGACACCGATATGCTGGATAACATGGTTGTTATGGAATTCCTACAGCGGGATGAACTGTGCACAATTCCCGAGAATGTATCGAAACTCATGGCGCCGTACAGCAAGGACTGGACAGGACCCGATGCTGCCAGCTCTGAACGAGAACAGGACCCCAACGAACTCACCCGCGAAGATCAAATTTACCTTTATACTGCATTCGAACTGAACCACTACTGGAAGGCAAGAATGCGCGCACTTTCCTTGACTCGCTCTTTCGAACAGGATTATGAACATATCTCTGCGAAACTTAAAGAGGTTGTCCGAGTAAGCGAATCGTTACGCGACTCTGTCTCATTAATGAACGTGCTCGGCTTAATCCTAGATATTGGTAACTTCATGAACGACGCCAATAAACAGGCCCAGGGTTTTAAGTTGAGCTCTTTGGCTCGCCTCGGAATGGTCAAAGACGACAAGAACGAGACCACCTTTGCTGATCTTGTCGAACGTATTGTTCGGAACCAATATCCAGAGTGGGAGGACTTCACTGATGAAATCGGCGGCGTTATTGGCCTTCAGAAGCTCAACGTTGACCAGCTACGGACGGATGCAAAGAAGTACATCGACAACATCAAGAATGTGCAGGCAAGCTTGGATGCAGGAAATCTCAGCGATCCGAAGAAGTTCCATCCTCAAGATCGTGTCAGCCAGATTACTCAACGCAATATGAAGGATGCCAGGCGGAAAGCGGAGCAATTGCAGCTCTATCTGGAAGAAATGCTCAAATCCTATGATGATATCATGGTCTTCTACGGCGAGGATAACTCCGACGATGGTGCTCGGCGCGACTTCTTTGCGAAATTGGCCGCATTCTTACAAGAGTGGAAGGTAGGTCGCCACAAATGCAGTTTTTTTTACCCTTTTTGTAACTCTGCTAACTGTAATTTACAGAAATCTAAGGAGAAGAACATGACTTTGGAGGAAGTTAGGAAACGCACCGAAGCGTCTCTGGCTCGCAAACGCATCAATGCTGGCCTTGCGAACAGTGCAGGTGTGTCTGGAACTGGAGACTCTCCAGCCTCTCCAGCTACGAGCGGAGCCATGGATTCACTCCTGGAGAAGTTACGTGCCGCTGCCCCTCAGGCCAAGGATCAGCGTGACCGTCGTCGCCGTGCGAGACTGAAGGAACGCCACCAGGTTCGAGTTGCTTCCGGGCAGAAGGTACCTGATTTCGAAGACTCCGAAGGCCAGGATAACGGCGTGGACGGGGAGAATGGCGGTACTACTGACCCGAATGCCACCGAATCCGACATCTTGAGTCCTCCGATCCAGGAATCTGAAGGAAATGGGGCCACGGAAAGCGAGGACGTCGCGGACCGCGCAGCGAGCATGCTGCAAGGGCTAAGAGATAACACTGACCCCGAACGCACACGGAGACGGCGAGAAAGCGCAGAGGAGGAACGCAGAAAGCGTCGACTAAGGAGGCGCAACGGAGCAACTAGTGGAAGTAAGGACAGCACTGATACTACGCCTTTGTCGCCTGTAACCGAACCGACTTCAACCTCGCTTGATGAGCCCATGGATACAGACAATCTGGCTCTTTCGAGTCCGCCAAATGGGGAAATTCCAACGTCGAACCCTCCAACTATTGTTTTATCATCGAATGCTTCAGATACGCCTGATGATGAGAATCGCCCCTCATCGAGCTAGCTAAATGCTGTTTCGAACGAAGGAGAACGCGACAATGTTGACACCACATACCGACCTACTACCAATTCCGTTTCCTAATATAATGTTTGATAGACCATCTGATGTCGTCTCGGAGAGCTCATTACTACCCATGTTATGTATAATATTTCTTCGGTTCGTCGTCCCCAACTCTTCACACTTTCGTTCTTGATTTCCTTTCTGTTTTGTCGTTTATACTAGCCAGCGTGACGGGACCAGGTTTGATGTTATGATCATCTTTTCCTCCTCTCATTACATCTCTTGCATGTTCCTGCGATATCTGTTTTACACCCTTCCTTTCAAGAGTACATTTTTGGCTGCATTCCTGAGCATTTCCTTTATTTTTCTGAGACGACAGATCCTGTACATATTCTCCTTCTTACTGAGCCGATTGTCTGGTCTGTTGGTAATATTGGTCAAGAATTGAGCGTACGGTTCTGCCATTCGACACGCAGGCGTGGCGAAATGATTAAATTATCCTGATCCTACATCATCATAGTATATTTGCTTGGGAAGGGTCTTTGGTTTTCCCTGCGTCGTGCATAGTAGAACTCACGTGACGCGGAGTTTTGGATCTCGTCCGACGCACCTCCGAGATGTAGAACAAAATTCACCATTAATTCCTTCAACCGTTATCAATCCATTTTCGTCCAATCCACGTTTCCAGCATTTAAATATTTTCCGCGCATGCGGGCGCATCTCCTTCGACACGTGCGATGCGTTGCTACTCCCATCCGCTCGCCGTGGAATCGACTCTGGGGTAGAGCGCATGTATTCCGCCATGCCTTGAATACCCCCATACCATCTCTCCCGCAGATTCGATCATTGTCGGCATCGCCACCGAATTTGCGGATCCATGGAGGCAATCAAACCATATACGCTCTGTCTACAGCTCCTGGTCGAGCTGCGATCGCTGTAGTCAGAGTTTCTGGACCGGCCTGTGTCTCGGTAAGGAAAATTGCACTTCGCCTCTAGGAATAAAAAAGCAACATAAGCTGACTTCTCCTTGGTCATCTATTCTAGGTTTACCAAGCGCTCTGCCCTAAAGCACCACTACCACAACCCCGCGTGGCAGCGGTTCGCACCCTTTACGATCCGGCCTCAACCAATCTACCCAGCCAAGCGGGAGTCTTAGATGCTGGTGCTCTGGTATTATACTTTCCCGGGCCTAAAACCGCCACTGGAGAGGATGTATTGGAATTTCACCTTCACGGAGGACTAGCAATTGTCCGATCCGTCCTAGCAGCCATCGCGGGTTCTGGCGCGAGTGACCGCCTTGTGCGGTACGCAGAGCCAGGCGAATTTACACGACGAGCGTTTATGAACGACCGGCTTGGACTGCCGCAGATTGAGGCGTTGGGAGACACCCTAGCGGCAGATACGGAACAGCAGCGGCGCCTGGCTGTACGTGGTGCGAGTGACGCGTTGTCAAAGCGGTACGAACAGTGGCGCCAGCAGTTAATTTACGCCCGTGGAGAACTTGAGGCATTGATAGATTTCTCGGAAGACCAGCACTTTGATGAGTCCTCTGACGAGTTGATATTATCGGTGGCGTCGCAGGTGCGGGCCCTCAGTCGGCAGATTGCACTGCACATCCAAAACGCGTCAAAGGGCGAGTTGATGCGTAGCGGTATTAAGGTTGCCCTTCTTGGAGCCCCGAATGCAGGTAAAAGCTCTATTCTGAATCGGATTGTCGGGCGAGAGGCGGCTATTGTCAGTACCGAAGAAGGCACTACCAGAGATATTGTGGATGTTGGAATCGACTTGGGCGGTTGGTATTGCAAATTGGGAGATATGGCGGGGATTCGATCGGAGCCGGGTAGAAAACCAGGAGATATTTCATTGATGATTGGTGCTGTCGAAAAAGAAGGTATCCGGCGGGCTCGCGCGCGAGCCCTAGAATCCGACGTGGTCGTTGTGGTTATCTCTGTGGAGGATGGACTCGAGAAAGACGCACCGCATCGACTTGCTGTAGAGCCGGACGTCGTCGATGCGGCCAACGAGTGTGTGCGCGCAGGCAAGCATATTATCGTTGCCATCAACAAATGTGACCGATTGCCACCACTGGGCCGGAGCAAGTTTGCTCACGCGCCCCACGAACTAACTCTGCAAGTGAGCCAGCTCTTCCCTGAGATTCCGATGAAGCGTCTCTTCGGCATCTCGTGCCTCGAGCGCTCAGATACACCCGAACAGTCGGAGACAAGCACCTGGCCGTCCTTCCTACAGGGTCTAATCTCAACCTTCGAGGAAATGGCTACTCCACATGGAGTAGACGGGGATGCAAATGGACAGTACGATCGATCATACTGGGAAGACTCCCTAGGAGTGAGTCATCGGCAGAGTACGAATCTTCAAATATGCCAGCAAAGCCTAGATGATTTTCTTGCAGAGGTTACTCCATCGTCTCGAATGCCCGAATTGGAGGTGGACATCGTGGTGGCCGCGGAGCATCTTCGCTACGGGGCTGAAGCTCTCGCTTCAATTACGGGAAAGGGTGAAAGCGGCGATGTCGAGGATGTGCTGGGCGTGGTTTTCGAGAAGTTTTGCGTTGGGAAGTAACTGTACAGTTTCGTTATAGATACCCTGGGCATAGCATAACGAGCATGGTTTTTTCGCATGATTCCCAAATCTAGTTTTTTTGAATGGTCCTCTACAAAGTTCACAATAGTAAAAAGAGAGGAAACACACATTATGTGACCTACGCAACTCTGGCAAGGTATAATTAAGGATACCATGCAAATCAGTTGTGTGGATTACTTTATGCAGCATTTTAGGGTTTCCACTTCAAAACAGTTGTTTTGCGGCCCAGTGAGTCTTAGCGCCATAGATGCATGATAAGAACGACATAGATCGGCCTTGGCGACAATAATTATAAACAAATAACGGCATTCTATTCCAAGGGTACGTGTCGGATATTCAAATGGATATACAGCAAGGAGAACGGGGAAATTAAGCTGGAAGCTCAACTATATTCTGCGGCCTAAACTCGGCACCTTCCGAGGCAGTGGAAAATGAAGCTACCGAATCCGAATCCGAATCACGTCCTGACGCCAAAGTGAAAGTTGGTGGCTGTACTCTAT